>NC_091250.1:11309391-11954087 GCF_042477335.2 Ovis canadensis
TCCGGGTGGGGCCCACGTGATTTCCGGGTGGGGCCCACGTGATTTCCGGGTGGGGCCCACGTGATTTCCCCGTGGGGCCCACGTGATTTCCGGGTGGGGCCCACGTGATTTCCGGGTGGGGCCCACGTGATTTCCGGGTGGGGCCCACGTGATTTCCCCGTGGGGCCCACGTGATTTCCGGGTGGGCCCCACGTGATTTCCGGGTGGGGCCCACGTGATTTCCGGGTGGGGCCCACGTGATTTCCGGGTGGGGCCCACGTGATTTCCGGGTGGGGCCCACGTGATTTCCGGGTGGGGCCCACGTGATTTCCGGGTGGGGCCCACGTGATTTCCCCGTGGGGCCCACGTGATTTCCGGGTGGGGCCCACGTGATTTCCGGGTGGGGCCCACGTGATTTCCGGGTGGGGCCCACGTGATTTCCGGGTGGGGCCCACGTGATTTCCGGGTGGGGCCCACGTGATTTCCGGGTGGGGCCCACGTGATTTCCCCGTGGGGCCCACGTGATTTCCGGGTGGGGCCCACGTGATTTCCGGGTGGGGCCCACGTGATTTCCGGGTGGGGCCCACGTGATTTCCGGGTGGGGCCCACGTGATTTCCGGGTGGGGCCCACGTGATTTCCGGCTGTGGCCCACGTGATTTCCGGGTGGGGCCCACGTGATTTCCGGGTGGGGCCCACGTGATTTCCCCGTGGGGCCCACGTGATTTCCGGGTGGGGCCCACGGGATTTCCGGGTGGGGCCCACGTGATTTCCGGGTGGGGGCCCACGTGATTTCCGGGTGGGGCCCACGTGATTTCCGGGTGGGGCCCACGTGATTTCCGGGTGGGCCCCACGTGATTTCCGGGAGGGGCCCACGTGATTTCCGGGTGGGGCCCACGTGATTTCCGGGTGGGGCCCACGTGATTTCCGGGTGGGGCCCACGTGATTTCCGGGTGGGGCCCACGTGATTTCCGGGTGGGGCCCACGTGATTTCCCCGTGGGGCCCACGTGATTTCCGGGTGGGCCCCACGTGATTTCCGGGTGGGGCCCACGTGATTTCCGGGTGGGGCCCACGTGATTTCCGGGAGGGGCCCACGTGATTTCCGGGTGGGGCCCACGTGATTTCCGGGTGGGGCCCACGTGATTTCCGGGTGGGGCCCACGTGATTTCCCCGTGGGGCCCACGTGATTTCCGGGTGGGCCCCACGTGATTTCCGGGTGGGGCCCACGTGATTTCCGGGTGGGCCCCACGTGATTTCCGGGTGGGGCCCACGTGATTTCCGGGTGGGGCCCACGTGATTTCCGGGTGGGGCCCACGTGATTTCCGGGTGGGGCCCACGTGATTTCCCCGTGGGGCCCACGTGATTTCCGGGTGGGGCCCACGTGATTTCCGGGTGGGGCCCACGTGATTTCCGGGTGGGGCCCACGTGATTTCCGGGTGGGGCCCACGTGATTTCCCCGTGGGGCCCACGTGATTTCCGGGTGGGGCCCACGTGATTTCCCCGTGACGCCCACGTGATTTCCCCGTGGGGCCCACGTGATTTCCGGGTGGGGCCCACGTGATTTCCGGGTGGGGCCCACGTGATTTCCGGGTGGGGCCCACGTGATTTCCCCGTGGGGCCCACGTGATTTCCGGGTGGGGCCCACGGGATTTCCCGGTGGGGCCCACGTGATTTCCGGGTGGGGGCCCACGTGATTTCCGGGTGGGGCCCACGTGATTTCCGGGTGGGGCCCACGTGATTTCCGGGTGGGCCCACGTGATTTCCGGGAGGGGCCCACGTGATTTCCGGGTGGGGCCCACGTGATTTCCGGGTGGGGCCCACGTGATTTCCGGGTGGGGCCCACGTGATTTCCGGGTGGGGCCCACGTGATTTCCGGGTGGGGCCCACGTGATTTCCGGGTGGGCCCCACGTGATTTCCGTGTGGGGCCCACGTGATTTCCGGGTGGGGCCCACGTGATTTCCGGGTGGGCCCCACGTGATTTCCGGGTGGGGCCCACGTGATTTCCGGGTGGGGCCCACGTGATTTCCGGGTGGGGCCCACGTGATTTCCGGGTGGGGCCCACGTGATTTCCGGGTGGGGCCCACGTGATTTCCCCGTGGGGCCCACGTGATTTCCGGCTGGGGCCCACGTGATTTCCGGGTGGGGCCCACGTGATTTCCGGGTGGGGCCCACGTGATTTCCGGGTGGGGCCCACGTGATTTCCGGGTGGGCCCCACGTGATTTCCCCGTGGGGCCCACGTGATTTCCCCGTGGGGCCCACGTGATTTCCGGGTGGGCCCCACGTGATTTCCGTGCGGGGCCCACGTGATTTCCGGGTGGGGCCCACGTGATTTCCGGGTGGGGCCCACGTGATTTCCGGGTGGGGCCCACGTGATTTCCGGGTGGGGCCCACGTGATTTCCGGGTGGGGCCCACGTGATTTCCCCGTGGGGCCCACGTGATTTCCGGGTGGGGCCCACGTGATTTCCGGGTGGGGCCCACGTGATTTCCGGGTGGGGCCCACGTGATTTCCGGGTGGGGCCCACGTGATTTCCGGGTGGGGCCCACGTGATTTCCCCGTGGGGCCCACGTGATTTCCGGGTGGGGCCCACGTGATTTCCCCGTGGGGGCCACGTGATTTCCCCCGTGGGGCCCACGTGATTTCCGGGTGGGGCCCACGTGATTTCCGGGTGGGGCCCACGTGATTTCAGGGTGGGGCCCACGGGATTTCCGGGTGGGGCCCACGTGATTTCCCGTGGGGCCCACGTGATTTCCGTGTGGGCCCCACGTGATTTCCGGGTGGGGCCCACGTGATTTCCGGGGTGGGGCCCACGTGATTCCGGGTGGGGCCCACGTGATTTCCGGCTGGGGCCCACGTGATTTCCGGGTGGTGCCCACGTGATTTCCCCGTGGGGCCCACGTGATTTCCCCGTGGGGACCACGTGATTTCCGGGTGGGGCCCACGTGATTTCCGGGTGGGGCCCACGTGATTTCCCGTGGGGCCCACGTGATTTCCGGGTGGGGCCCACGTGATTTCCCGTGGGGCCCACGTGATTCCGGGTGGGGCCCACGTGATTTCCGGTGGGGGCCACGTGATTTCCCCGTGGGGCCCACGTGATTTCCGGGTGGGGCCCACGTGATTTCCGGGTGGGGCCCACGTGATTTCAGGGTGGGGCCCACGGGATTTCCGGGTGGGGCCCACGTGATTTCCGGGTGGGGCCCACGTGATTTCCGTGTGGGGCCCACGTGATTTCCGGGTGGGGCCCACGTGATTTCCGGGTGGGGCCCACGTGATTTCCGGGTGGGGCCCACGTGATTTCCGGCTGGGGCCCACGTGATTTCCGGGTGGTGCCCACGTGATTTCCCCGTGGGGCCCACGTGATTTCCGGGTGGGGACCACGTGATTTCCGGGTGGGCCCCACGTGATTTCCGGGTGGGGCCCACGTGATTTCCCCGTGGGGCCCACGTGATTTCCGGGTGGGGCCCACGTGATTTCCGGGTGGGGCCCACGTGATTTCCGGGTGGGGCCCACGTGATTTCCGGGTGGGGCCCACGTGATTTCCGGGTGGGGCCCACGTGATTTCCGGGTGGGGCCCACGTGATTTCCGGGTGGGGCCCACGTGATTTCCGGGTGGGGCCCACGTGATTTCCCCGTGGGGCCCACGTGATTTCCGGCTGGGGCCCACGTGATTTCCGGCTGGGGCCCACGTGATTTCCGGGTGGGGCCCACGTGATTTCCGGGTGGGGCCCACGTGATTTCCCCGTGGGGCCCACGTGATTTCCGGGTGGGGCCCACGTGATTTCCCCGTGGGGCCCACGTGATTTCCCCGTGGGGCCCACGTGATTTCCGGGTGGGGCCCACGTGATTTCCGGGTGGGGCCCACGTGATTTCCGGGTGGGGCCCACGTGATTTCCGCGTGGGGCCCACGTGATTTCCCCGGTGGGGCCCACGTGATTTCCGGGTGGGGCCCACGTGATTTCCGGGTGGGGCCCACGTGATTTCCGGGTGGGGCCCACGTGATTTCCCCGTGGGGCCCACGTGATTTCCCCGTGGGGCCCACGTGATTTCCGGGTGGGGCCCACGTGATTTCCGGGTGGGGCCCACGTGATTTCCGGGTGGGGCCCACGTGATTTCCGGGTGGGGCCCACGTGATTTCCGGGTTGGCCCCACGTGATTTCCGGGTGGGACCCACGTGATTTCCGGGTGGGGCCCACGTGATTTCCGGGTGGGGCCCACGTGATTTCCGGGTGGGGCCCACGTGATTTCCGGGTGGGGCCCACGTGATTTCCCCGTGGGGCCCACGTGATTTCCCGGTGGGGCCCACGTGATTTCCGGGTGGGGCCCACGTGATTTCCGGGTGGGGCCCACGTGATTTCCGGGTGGGGCCCACGTGATTTCCGGGTGGGGCCCACGTGATTTCCGGGTGGGGCCCACGTGATTTCCGGGTGGGGCCCACGTGATTTCCGGGTGGGGCCCACGTGATTTCCGGGTGGGGCCCACGTGATTTCCCCGTGGGGCCCACGTGATTTCCGGGTGGGGCCCACGTGATTTCCCCGTGAGGCCCACGTGATTTCCCCGTGGGGCCCACGTGATTTCCGGGTGGGGCCCACGTGATTTCCGGGTGGGGCCCACGTGATTTCCGGGTGGGGCCCACGTGATTTCCGGGTGGGGCCCACGTGATTTCCCCGTGGGGCCCACGTGATTTCCGGGTGGGGCCCACGTGATTTCCCCGTGAGGCCCACGTGATTTCCCCGTGGGGCCCACGTGATTTCCGGGTGGGGCCCACGTGATTTCCGGGTGGGGCCCACGTGATTTCCGGGTGGGGCCCACGTGATTTCCGGGTGGGGCCCACGTGATTTCCGGGTGGGGCCCACGTGATTTCCGGGTGGGGCCCACGTGATTTCCCCGTGGGGCCCACGTGATTTCCGGGTGGGGCCCACGTGATTTCCCCGAGGGGCCCACGTGATTTCCGGGTGGGGCCCACGTGATTTCCGGGTGGGGCCCACGTGATTTCCGGGTGGGGCCCACGTGATTTCCGGGTGGGGCCCACGTGATTTCCCCGAGGGGCCCACGTGATTTCCGGGTGGGGCAAACGTGATTTCCGGGTGGGGCCCACGTGATTTCCGGGTGGGGCCCACGTGATTTCCGGGTGGGGCCCACGTGATTTCCGGTTGGGGCCCACGTGATTTCCGGGTGGGGCCCACGTGATTTCCGGGTGGGGCCCACGTGATTTCCCCGTGGGGCCCACGTGATTTCCCCATGGGGCCCACGTGATTTCCGGCTGGGGCCCACGTGATTTCCCCGTGGGGCCCACGTGATTTCCGCGTGGGGCCCACGTGATTTCCCCGTGGGGCCCACGTGATTTCCCCGTGGGGCCCACGTGATTTCCGGGAGGGGCCCACGTGATTTCCGGGTGGGGCCCACGTGATTTCCGGGTGGGGCCCACGTGATTTCCGGGTGGGGCCCACGTGATTTCCGGGTGGGGCCCACGTGATTTCCGGGTGGGGCCCACGTGATTTCCGGGTGGGCCCCACGTGATTTCCGTGTGGGGCCCACGTGATTTCCGGGTGGGGCCCACGTGATTTCCGGGTGGGCCCCACGTGATTTCCGGGTGGGGCCCACGTGATTTCCGGGTGGGGCCCACGTGATTTCCGGGTGGGGCCCACGTGATTTCCGGGTGGGGCCCACGTGATTTCCGGGTGGGGCCCACGTGATTTCCCCGTGGGGCCCACGTGATTTCCGGCTGGGGCCCACGTGATTTCCGGGTGGGGCCCACGTGATTTCCGGGTGGGGCCCACGTGATTTCCGGGTGGGGCCCACGTGATTTCCGGGTGGGCCCCACGTGATTTCCCCGTGGGGCCCACGTGATTTCCCCGTGGGGCCCACGTGATTTCCGGGTGGGCCCCACGTGATTTCCGTGCGGGGCCCACGTGATTTCCGGGTGGGGCCCACGTGATTTCCGGGTGGGGCCCACGTGATTTCCGGGTGGGGCCCACGTGATTTCCGGGTGGGGCCCACGTGATTTCCGGGTGGGGCCCACGTGATTTCCCCGTGGGGCCCACGTGATTTCCGGGTGGGGCCCACGTGATTTCCGGGTGGGGCCCACGTGATTTCCGGGTGGGGCCCACGTGATTTCCGGGTGGGGCCCACGTGATTTCCGGGTGGGGCCCACGTGATTTCCCCGTGGGGCCCACGTGATTTCCGGGTGGGGCCCACGTGATTTCCCCGTGGGGGCCACGTGATTTCCCCGTGGGGCCCACGTGATTTCCGGGTGGGGCCCACGTGATTTCCGGGTGGGGCCCACGTGATTTCAGGGTGGGGCCCACGGGATTTCCGGGTGGGGCCCACGTGATTTCCGGGTGGGGCCCACGTGATTTCCGTGTGGGGCCCACGTGATTTCCGGGTGGGGCCCACGTGATTTCCGGGTGGGGCCCACGTGATTTCCGGGTGGGGCCCACGTGATTTCCGGCTGGGGCCCACGTGATTTCCGGGTGGTGCCCACGTGATTTCCCCGTGGGGCCCACGTGATTTCCCCGTGGGGCCCACGTGATTTCCGGGTGGGCCCCACGTGATTTCCGGGTGGGGCCCACGTGATTTCCCCGTGGGGCCCACGTGATTTCCGGGTGGGGCCCACGTGATTTCCGGGTGGGGCCCACGTGATTTCCGGGTGGGGCCCACGTGATTTCCGGGTGGGGCCCACGTGATTTCCGGGTGGGGCCCACGTGATTTCCGGGTGGGGCCCACGTGATTTCCGGGTGGGGCCCACGTGATTTCCCCGTGGGGCCCACGTGATTTCCGGCTGGGGCCCACGTGATTTCCGGCTGGGGCCCACGTGATTTCCGGGTGGGGCCCACGTGATTTCCGGGTGGGGCCCACGTGATTTCCGGGTGGGCCCCACGTGATTTCCCCGTGGGGCCCACGTGATTTCCCCGTGGGGCCCACGTGATTTCCGGGTGGGGCCCACGTGATTTCCGGGTGGGGCCCACGAGATTTCCCCGTGGGGCCCACGTGATTTCCGGGTGGGGCCCACGTGATTTCCGGGTGGGGCCCACGTGATTTCCGGGTGGGGCCCACGTGATTTCCGGGTGGGGCCCACGTGATTTCCGGGTGGGGCCCACGTGATTTCCGGGTGGGCCCCACGTGATTTCCGGGTGGGGCCCACGTGATTTCCGGGTGGGGCCCACGTGATTTCCGGGTGGGCCCCACGTGATTTCCGGGTGGGGCCCACGTGATATCCGGGTGGGGCCCACGTGATTTCCGGGTGGGGCCCACGTGATTTCCGGGTGGGGCCCACGTGATTTCCCCGTGGGGCCCACGTGATTTCCGGGTGGGGCCCACGTGATTTCCGGGTGGGGCCCACGTGATTTCCGGGTGGGGCCCACGTGATTTCCGGGTGGGGCCCACGTGATTTCCCCGTGGGGCCCACGTGATTTCCGGGTGGGGCCCACGTGATTTCCGGGTGGGGCCCACGTGATTTCCGGGTGGGGCCCACGTGATTTCCCCGTGGGGCCCACGTGATTTCCCCGTGGGGCCCACGTGATTTCCGGGTGGGGCCCACGTGATTTCCGGGTGGGGCCCACGTGATTTCCGGGTGGGGCCCACGTGATTTCCGGGTGGGGCCCACGTGATTTCCGGGTTGGCCCCACGTGATTTCCGGGTGGGACCCACGTGATTTCCGGGTGGGGCCCACGTGATTTCCGGGTGGGCCCACGTGATTTCCGGGTGGGGCCCACGTGATTTCCGGGTGGGGCCCACGTGATTTCCCCGTGGGGCCCACGTGATTTCCCGGTGGGGCCCACGTGATTTCCGGGTGGGGCCCACGTGATTTCCGGGTGGGGCCCACGTGATTTCCGGGTGGGGCCCACGTGATTTCCGGGTGGGGCCCACGTGATTTCCGGGTGGGGCCCACGTGATTTCCGGGTGGGGCCCACGTGATTTCCGGGTGGGGCCCACGTGATTTCCGGGTGGGGCCCACGTGATTTCCCCGTGGGGCCCACGTGATTTCCGGGTGGGGCCCACGTGATTTCCCCGTGAGGCCCACGTGATTTCCCCGTGGGGCCCACGTGATTTCCGGGTGGGGCCCACGTGATTTCCGGGTGGGGCCCACGTGATTTCCGGGTGGGGCCCACGTGATTTCCGGGTGGGGCCCACGTGATTTCCCCGTGGGGCCCACGTGATTTCCGGGTGGGGCCCACGTGATTTCCCCGTGAGGCCCACGTGATTTCCCCGTGGGGCCCACGTGATTTCCGGGTGGGGCCCACGTGATTTCCGGGTGGGGCCCACGTGATTTCCGGGTGGGGCCCACGTGATTTTCGGGTGGGGCCCACGTGATTTCCGGGTGGGGCCCACGTGATTTCCGGGTGGGGCCCACGTGATTTCCCCGTGGGGCCCACGTGATTTCCGGGTGGGGCCCACGTGATTTCCCCGAGGGGCCCACGTGATTTCCGGGTGGGGCCCACGTGATTTCCGGGTGGGGCCCACGTGATTTCCGGGTGGGGCCCACGTGATTTCAGGGTGGGGCCCACGGGATTTCCGGGTGGGGCCCACGTGATTTCCGGGTGGGGCCCACGTGATTTCCGTGTGGGGCCCACGTGATTTCCGGGTGGGGCCCACGTGATTTCCGGGTGGGGCCCACGTGATTTCCGGGTGGGGCCCACGTGATTTCCGGCTGGGGCCCACGTGATTTCCGGGTGGTGCCCACGTGATTTCCCCGTGGGGCCCACGTGATTTCCCCGTGGGGCCCACGTGATTTCCGGGTGGGCCCCACGTGATTTCCGGGTGGGGCCCACGTGATTTCCCCGTGGGGCCCACGTGATTTCCGGGTGGGGCCCACGTGATTTCCGGGTGGGGCCCACGTGATTTCCGGGTGGGGCCCACGTGATTTCCGGGTGGGGCCCACGTGATTTCCGGGTGGGGCCCACGTGATTTCCGGGTGGGGCCCACGTGATTTCCGGGTGGGGCCCACGTGATTTCCGGGTGGGGCCCACGTGATTTCCCCGTGGGGCCCACGTGATTTCCGGCTGGGGCCCACGTGATTTCCGGCTGGGGCCCACGTGATTTCCGGGTGGGGCCCACGTGATTTCCGGGTGGGGCCCACGTGATTTCCGGGTGGGCCCCACGTGATTTCCCCGTGGGGCCCACGTGATTTCCCCGTGGGGCCCACGTGATTTCCGGGTGGGGCCCACGTGATTTCCGGGTGGGGCCCACGAGATTTCCCCGTGGGGCCCACGTGATTTCCGGGTGGGGCCCACGTGATTTCCGGGTGGGGCCCACGTGATTTCCGGGTGGGGCCCACGTGATTTCCGGGTGGGGCCCACGTGATTTCCGGGTGGGGCCCACGTGATTTCCGGGTGGGGCCCACGTGATTTCCGGGTGGGCCCCACGTGATTTCCGGGTGGGGCCCACGTGATTTCCGGGTGGGGCCCACGTGATTTCCGGGTGGGCCCCACGTGATTTCCGGGTGGGGCCCACGTGATTTCCGGGTGGGGCCCACGTGATTTCCGGGTGGGGCCCACGTGATTTCCGGGTGGGGCCCACGTGATTTCCCCGTGGGGCCCACGTGATTTCCCCGTGGGGCCCACGTGATTTCCGGGTGGGGCCCACGTGATTTCCGGGTGGGGCCCACGTGATTTCCGGGTGGGGCCCACGTGATTTCCGCGTGGGGCCCACGTGATTTCCCCGTGGGGCCCACGTGATTTCCGGGTGGGGCCCACGTGATTTCCGGGTGGGGCCCACGTGATTTCCGGGTGGGGCCCACGTGATTTCCCCGTGGGGCCCACGTGATTTCCCCGTGGGGCCCACGTGATTTCCGGGTGGGGCCCACGTGATTTCCGGGTGGGGCCCACGTGATTTCCGGGTGGGGCCCACGTGATTTCCGGGTGGGGCCCACGTGATTTCCGGGTTGGCCCCACGTGATTTCCGGGTGGGACCCACGTGATTTCCGGGTGGGGCCCACGTGATTTCCGGGTGGGGCCCACGTGATTTCCGGGTGGGGCCCACGTGATTTCCGGGTGGGGCCCACGTGATTTCCCCGTGGGGCCCACGTGATTTCCCGGTGGGGCCCACGTGATTTCCGGGTGGGGCCCACGTGATTTCCGGGTGGGGCCCACGTGATTTCCGGGTGGGGCCCACGTGATTTCCGGGTGGGGCCCACGTGATTTCCGGGTGGGGCCCACGTGATTTCCGGGTGGGGCCCACGTGATTTCCGGGTGGGGCCCACGTGATTTCCGGGTGGGGCCCACGTGATTTCCCCGTGGGGCCCACGTGATTTCCGGGTGGGGCCCACGTGATTTCCCCGTGAGGCCCACGTGATTTCCCCGTGGGGCCCACGTGATTTCCGGGTGGGGCCCACGTGATTTCCGGGTGGGGCCCACGTGATTTCCGGGTGGGGCCCACGTGATTTCCGGGTGGGGCCCACGTGATTTCCCCGTGGGGCCCACGTGATTTCCGGGTGGGGCCCACGTGATTTCCCCGTGAGGCCCACGTGATTTCCCCGTGGGGCCCACGTGATTTCCGGGTGGGGCCCACGTGATTTCCGGGTGGGGCCCACGTGATTTCCGGGTGGGGCCCACGTGATTTCCGGGTGGGGCCCACGTGATTTCCGGGTGGGGCCCACGTGATTTCCGGGTGGGGCCCACGTGATTTCCCCGTGGGGCCCACGTGATTTCCGGGTGGGGCCCACGTGATTTCCCCGAGGGGCCCACGTGATTTCCGGGTGGGGCCCACGTGATTTCCGGGTGGGGCCCACGTGATTTCCGGGTGGGGCCCACGTGATTTCCGGGTGGGGCCCACGTGATTTCCCCGAGGGGCCCACGTGATTTCCGGGTGGGGCCCACGTGATTTCCGGGTGGGGCCCACGTGATTTCCGGGTGGGGCCCACGTGATTTCCGGGTGGGGCCCACGTGATTTCCGGTTGGGGCCCACGTGATTTCCGGGTGGGGCCCACGTGATTTCCGGGTGGGGCCCACGTGATTTCCCCGTGGGGCCCACGTGATTTCCCCATGGGGCCCACGTGATTTCCGGCTGGGGCCCACGTGATTTCCCCGTGGGGCCCACGTGATTTCCGCGTGGGGCCCACGTGATTTCCCCGTGGGGCCCACGTGATTTCCCCGTGGGGCCCACGTGATTTCCGGGAGGGGCCCACGTGATTTCCGGGTGGGGCCCACGTGATTTCCGGGTGGGGCCCACGTGATTTCCGGGTGGGGCCCACGTGATTTCCGGGTGGGGCCCACGTGATTTCCGGGTGGGGCCCACGTGATTTCCGGGTGGGCCCCACGTGATTTCCGTGTGGGGCCCACGTGATTTCCGGGTGGGGCCCACGTGATTTCCGGGTGGGCCCCACGTGATTTCCGGGTGGGGCCCACGTGATTTCCGGGTGGGGCCCACGTGATTTCCGGGTGGGGCCCACGTGATTTCCGGGTGGGGCCCACGTGATTTCCGGGTGGGGCCCACGTGATTTCCCCGTGGGGCCCACGTGATTTCCGGCTGGGGCCCACGTGATTTCCGGGTGGGGCCCACGTGATTTCCGGGTGGGGCCCACGTGATTTCCGGGTGGGGCCCACGTGATTTCCGGGTGGGCCCCACGTGATTTCCCCGTGGGGCCCACGTGATTTCCCCGTGGGGCCCACGTGATTTCCGGGTGGGCCCCACGTGATTTCCGTGCGGGGCCCACGTGATTTCCGGGTGGGGCCCACGTGATTTCCGGGTGGGGCCCACGTGATTTCCGGGTGGGGCCCACGTGATTTCCGGGTGGGGCCCACGTGATTTCCGGGTGGGGCCCACGTGATTTCCCCGTGGGGCCCACGTGATTTCCGGGTGGGGCCCACGTGATTTCCGGGTGGGGCCCACGTGATTTCCGGGTGGGGCCCACGTGATTTCCGGGTGGGGCCCACGTGATTTCCGGGTGGGGCCCACGTGATTTCCCCGTGGGGCCCACGTGATTTCCGGGTGGGGCCCACGTGATTTCCCCGTGGGGGCCACGTGATTTCCCCGTGGGGCCCACGTGATTTCCGGGTGGGGCCCACGTGATTTCCGGGTGGGGCCCACGTGATTTCAGGGTGGGGCCCACGGGATTTCCGGGTGGGGCCCACGTGATTTCCGGGTGGGGCCCACGTGATTTCCGTGTGGGGCCCACGTGATTTCCGGGTGGGGCCCACGTGATTTCCGGGTGGGGCCCACGTGATTTCCGGGTGGGGCCCACGTGATTTCCGGCTGGGGCCCACGTGATTTCCGGGTGGTGCCCACGTGATTTCCCCGTGGGGCCCACGTGATTTCCCCGTGGGGCCCACGTGATTTCCGGGTGGGCCCCACGTGATTTCCGGGTGGGGCCCACGTGATTTCCCCGTGGGGCCCACGTGATTTCCGGGTGGGGCCCACGTGATTTCCGGGTGGGGCCCACGTGATTTCCGGGTGGGGCCCACGTGATTTCCGGGTGGGGCCCACGTGATTTCCGGGTGGGGCCCACGTGATTTCCGGGTGGGGCCCACGTGATTTCCGGGTGGGGCCCACGTGATTTCCGGGTGGGGCCCACGTGATTTCCCCGTGGGGCCCACGTGATTTCCGGCTGGGGCCCACGTGATTTCCGGCTGGGGCCCACGTGATTTCCGGGTGGGGCCCACGTGATTTCCGGGTGGGGCCCACGTGATTTCCGGGTGGGCCCCACGTGATTTCCCCGTGGGGCCCACGTGATTTCCCCGTGGGGCCCACGTGATTTCCGGGTGGGGCCCACGTGATTTCCGGGTGGGGCCCACGAGATTTCCCCGTGGGGCCCACGTGATTTCCGGGTGGGGCCCACGTGATTTCCGGGTGGGGCCCACGTGATTTCCGGGTGGGGCCCACGTGATTTCCGGGTGGGGCCCACGTGATTTCCGGGTGGGGCCCACGTGATTTCCGGGTGGGGCCCACGTGATTTCCGGGTGGGCCCCACGTGATTTCCGGGTGGGGCCCACGTGATTTCCGGGTGGGGCCCACGTGATTTCCGGGTGGGCCCCACGTGATTTCCGGGTGGGGCCCACGTGATATCCGGGTGGGGCCCACGTGATTTCCGGGTGGGGCCCACGTGATTTCCGGGTGGGGCCCACGTGATTTCCGGGTGGGGCCCACGTGATTTCCCCGTGGGGCCCACGTGATTTCCGGGTGGGGCCCACGTGATTTCCGGGTGGGGCCCACGTGATTTCCGGGTGGGGCCCACGTGATTTCCGGGTGGGGCCCACGTGATTTCCCCGTGGGGCCCACGTGATTTCCGGGTGGGGCCCACGTGATTTCCGGGTGGGGCCCACGTGATTTCCGGGTGGGGCCCACGTGATTTCCCCGTGGGGCCCACGTGATTTCCCCGTGGGGCCCACGTGATTTCCGGGTGGGGCCCACGTGATTTCCGGGTGGGGCCCACGTGATTTCCGGGTGGGGCCCACGTGATTTCCGGGTGGGGCCCACGTGATTTCCGGGTTGGCCCCACGTGATTTCCGGGTGGGACCCACGTGATTTCCGGGTGGGGCCCACGTGATTTCCGGGTGGGCCCACGTGATTTCCGGGTGGGGCCCACGTGATTTCCGGGTGGGGCCCACGTGATTTCCCCGTGGGGCCCACGTGATTTCCCGGTGGGGCCCACGTGATTTCCGGGTGGGGCCCACGTGATTTCCGGGTGGGGCCCACGTGATTTCCGGGTGGGGCCCACGTGATTTCCGGGTGGGGCCCACGTGATTTCCGGGTGGGGCCCACGTGATTTCCGGGTGGGGCCCACGTGATTTCCGGGTGGGGCCCACGTGATTTCCCCGTGGGGCCCACGTGATTTCCGGGTGGGGCCCACGTGATTTCCCCGTGAGGCCCACGTGATTTCCCCGTGGGGCCCACGTGATTTCCGGGTGGGGCCCACGTGATTTCCGGGTGGGGCCCACGTGATTTCCGGGTGGGGCCCACGTGATTTCCGGGTGGGGCCCACGTGATTTCCCCGTGGGGCCCACGTGATTTCCGGGTGGGGCCCACGTGATTTCCCCGTGAGGCCCACGTGATTTCCCCGTGGGGCCCACGTGATTTCCGGGTGGGGCCCACGTGATTTCCGGGTGGGGCCCACGTGATTTCCGGGTGGGGCCCACGTGATTTTCGGGTGGGGCCCACGTGATTTCCGGGTGGGGCCCACGTGATTTCCGGGTGGGGCCCACGTGATTTCCCCGTGGGGCCCACGTGATTTCCGGGTGGGGCCCACGTGATTTCCCCGAGGGGCCCACGTGATTTCCGTGTGGGGCCCACGTGATTTCCGGGTGGGGCCCACGTGATTTCCGGGTGGGGCCCACGTGATTTCCGGGTGGGGCCCACGTGATTTCCCCGAGGGGCCCACGTGATTTCCGGGTGGGGCCCACGTGATTTCCGGGTGGGGCCCACGTGATTTCCGGGTGGGGCCCACGTGATTTCCGGGTGGGGCCCACGTGATTTCCGGTTGGGGCCCACGTGATTTCCGGGTGGGGCCCACGTGATTTCCGGGTGGGGCCCACGTGATTTCCCCGTGGGGCCCACGTGATTTCCCCATGGGGCCCACGTGATTTCCGGCTGGGGCCCACGTGATTCCCGGGTGGGGTCCACGTGATTTCCAGGTGGGGCCCACGTGATTTCCCCGTGGGGCCCACGTGATTTCCGGGTGGGGCCCACGTGATTTCCGGGTGGGGCCCACGTGATTTCCGGGTGGGGCCCACGTGATTTCCGGGTGGGGCCCACGTGATTTCCGGATGTGGCCCACGTGTTTTCCGGGTGGGGCCCACGTGATTTCCGGGTGGGGCCCACGTGATTTCCGGGTGGGGCCCACGTGATTTCCGGGTGGGCCCCACGTGATTTCCGGGTGGGGCCCACGTGATTTCCGGGTGGGGCCCACGTGATTTCCGGGTGGGGCCCACGTGATTTCCGGGTGGGGCCCACGTGATTTCCGGCTGGGGCCCACGTGATTTCCGGGTGGGGCCCACGTGATTTCCGGGTGGGGCCCACGTGATTTCCGGGTGGGGCCCACGTGATTTCCGGGTGGGGCCCACGTGATTTCCGGGTGGGGCCCACGTGATTTACCCGTGGGGCCCACGTGATTTCCGGGTGGGGCCCACGTGATTTCCGGGTGGGGCCCACGTGATTTCCGGGTGGGGCCCACGTGATTTCCGGGTGGGGCCCACGTGATTTCCCCGTGGGGCCCACGTGATTTCTCCGTGGGGCCCACGTGATTTCCGGGTGGGGCCCACGTGATTTCCGGGTGGGGCCCACGTGATTTCCCGGTGGGGCCCACGTGATTTCCGGGTGGGGCCCACGTGATTTCCGGGTGGGGCCCACGTGATTTCCGGGTGGGCCCCACGTGATTTCCGTGTGGGGCCCACGTGATTTCCGGGTGGGGCCCACGTGATTTCCGGGTGGGGCCCACGTGATTTCCGGGTGCGGCCCACGTGATTTCCGGCTGGGGCCCACGTGATTTCCGGGTGGTGCCCACGTGATTTCCCCGTGGGGCCCACGTGATTTCCCCGTGGGGCCCACGTGATTTCCGGGTGGGCCCCAAGTGATTTCCGGGTGGGGCCCACGTGATTTCCCCGTGGGGCCCACGTGATTTCCCCATGGGGCCCACGTGATTTCCGGGTGGGGCCCACGTGATTTCCGGGTGGGGCCCACGTGATTTCCGGGTGGGGCCCACGTGATTTCCGGTTGGGCCCCACGTGATTTCCGTGTGGGGCCCACGTGATTTCCGGGTGGGGCCCACGTGATTTCCGGGTGGGGCCCACGTGATTTCCGGGTGGGGCCCACGTGATTTCCGGGTGGGGCCCACGTGATTTCCGGGTGGGGCCCACGTGATTTCCGGGTGGGGCCCCCGTGATTTCCCCGTGGGGCCCACGTGATTTCCCCGTGGGGCCCACGTGATTTCCGGCTGGGGCCCACGTGATTTCCGGGTGGGGCCCACGTGATTTCCGGGTGGGGCCCACGTGATTTCCGGGTGGGGCCCACGTGATTTCCGGTTGGGGCCCACGTGATTTCCGGTTGGGGCCCACGTGATTTCCGGGTGGGGCCCACGTGATTTCCGGGTGGGGCCCACGTGATTTCCAGGTGGGGCCCACGTGATTTCCGCGTGGGGCCCACGTGATTTCCCCGTGGGGCCAAGTGATTTCCGGGTGGGGCCCACGTGATTTCCGGGTGGGGACCACGTGATTTCCCCGTGGGGCCCACGTGATTTCCCCGTGGGGCCCACGTGATTTCCGGGTGGGGCCCACGTGATTTCCGGGTGGGGCCCACGTGATTTCCCCGTGGGGCCCACGTGATTTCCCCGTGGGGCCCACGTGATTTCCGGGTGGGGCCCACGTGATTTCAGGGTGGGGCCCACGTGATTTCCCCGTGGGGCCCACGTGATTTCCCCGTGGGGCCCACGTGATTTCCCCGTGGGGCCCACGTGATTTCCGGGTGGGGCCCACGTGATTTCCGGGTGGGGCCCACGTGATTTCCCCGTGGGGCCCACGTGATTTCCCCGTGGGGCCCACGTGATTTCCCCGTGGGGCCCACGTGATTTCCGGCTGGGGCCCACGTGATTTCCGGCTGGGGCCCACGTGATTTCCGGGTGGGGCCCACGTGATTTCCGGGTGGGGCCCACGTGATTTCCGGGTGGGCCCCACGTGATTTCCCCGTGGGGCCCACGTGATTTCCGGGTGGGGCCCACGTGATTTCCGGGTGGGGCCCACGTGATTTCCGGGTGGGGCCCACGTGATTTCCGGGTGGGGCCCACGTGATTTCCCCGTGGGGCCCACGTGATTTCCCGGTGGGGCCCACGTGATTTCCGGGTGGGGCCCACGTGATTTCCGGGTGGGGCCCACGTGATTTCCGGGTGGGGCCCACGTGATTTCCGGGTGGGGCCCACGTGATTTCCGGGTGGGGCCCACGTGATTTCCGGGTGGGGCCCACGTGATTTCCGGGTGGGGCCCACGTGATTTCCGGGTGGGGCCCACGTGATTTCCCCGTGGGGCCCACGTGATTTCCGGGTGGGGCCCACGTGATTTCCCCGTGAGGCCCACGTGATTTCCCCGTGGGGCCCACGTGATTTCCGGGTGGGGCCCACGTGATTTCCGGGTGGGGCCCACGTGATTTCCGGGTGATGCCCACGTGATTTCCGGGTGGGGCCCACGTGATTTCCCCGTGGGGCCCACGTGATTTCCGGGTGGGGCCCACGTGATTTCCCCGTGAGGCCCACGTGATTTCCCCGTGGGGCCCACGTGATTTCCGGGTGGGGCCCACGTGATTTCCGGGTGGGGCCCACGTGATTTCCGGGTGGGGCCCACGTGATTTCCGGGTGGGGCCCACGTGATTTCCGGGTGGGGCCCACGTGATTTCCGGGTGGGGCCCACGTGATTTCCCCGTGGGGCCCACGTGATTTCCGGGTGGGGCCCAGGTGATTTCCCCGAGGGGCCCACGTGATTTCCGGGTGGGGCCCACGTGATTTCCGGGTGGGGCCCACGTGATTTCCGGGTGGGGCCCACGTGATTTCCGGGTGGGGCCCACGTGATTTCCCCGAGGGGCCCACGTGATTTCCGGGTGGGGCCCACGTGATTTCCGGGTGGGGCCCACGTGATTTCCGGGTGGGGCCCACCTGATTTCCGGGTGGGGCCCACGTGATTTCCGGTTGGGGCCCACGTGATTTCCGGGTGGGGCCCACGTGATTTCCGGGTGGGGCCCACGTGATTTCCCCGTGGGGCCCACGTGATTTCCCCATGGGGCCCACGTGATTTCCGGCTGGGGCCCACGTGATTCCCGGGTGGGGTCCACGTGATTTCCAGGTGGGGCCCACGTGATTTCCCCGTGGGGCCCACGTGATTTCCGGGTGGGGCCCACGTGATTTCCGGGTGGGGCCCACGTGATTTCCGGGTGGGGCCCACGTGATTTCCGGGTGGGGCCCACGTGATTTCCGGATGTGGCCCACGTGTTTTCCTGGTGGGGCCCACGTGATTTCCGGGTGGGGCCCACGTGATTTCCGGGTGGGGCCCACGTGATTTCCGGGTGGGCCCCACGTGATTTCCGGGTGGGGCCCACGTGATTTCCGGGTGGGGCCCACGTGATTTCCGGGTGGGGCCCACGTGATTTCCGGGTGGGGCCCACGTGATTTCCGGCTGGGGCCCACGTGATTTCCGGGTGGGGCCCACGTGATTTCCGGGTGGGGCCCACGTGATTTCCGGGTGGGGCCCACGTGATTTCCGGGTGGGGCCCACGTGATTTCCGGGTGGGGCCCACGTGATTTCCGGGTGGGGCCCACGTGATTTACCCGTGGGGCCCACGTGATTTCCGGGTGGGGCCCACGTGATTTCCGGGTGGGGCCCACGTGATTTCCGGGTGGGGCCCACGTGATTTCCGGGTGGGGCCCACGTGATTTCCCCGTGGGGCCCACGTGATTTCCCCGTGGGGCCCACGTGATTTCCGGGTGGGGCCCACGTGATTTCCGGGTGGGGCCCACGTGATTTCCCGGTGGGGCCCACGTGATTTCCGGGTGGGGCCCACGTGATTTCCGGGTGGGGCCCACGTGATTTCCGGGTGGGCCCCACGTGATTTCCGTGTGGGGCCCACGTGATTTCCGGGTGGGGCCCACGTGATTTCTGGGTGGGGCCCACGTGATTTCCGGGTGGGGCCCACGTGATTTCCGGCTGGGGCCCACGTGATTTCCGGGTGGTGCCCACGTGATTTCCCCGTGGGGCCCACGTGATTTCCCCGTGGGGCCCACGTGATTTCCGGGTGGGCCCCACGTGATTTCCGGGTGGGGCCCACGTGATTTCCCCGTGGGGCCCACGTGATTTCCCCATGGGGCCCACGTGATTTCCGGGTGGGGCCCACGTGATTTCTGGGTGGGGCCCACGTGATTTCCGGGTGGGGCCCACGTGATTTCCGGTTGGGCCCCACGTGATTTCCGTGTGGGGCCCACGTGATTTCCGGGTGGGGCCCACGTGATTTCCGGGTGGGGCCCACGTGATTTCCGGGTGGGGCCCACGTGATTTCCGGGTGGGGCCCACGTGATTTCCGGGTGGGGCCCACGTGATTTCCGGGTGGGGCCCCCGTGATTTCCCCGTGGGGCCCACGTGATTTCCCCGTGGGGCCCACGTGATTTCCGGCTGGGGCCCACGTGATTTCCGGGTGGGGCCCACGTGATTTCCGGGTGGGGCCCACGTGATTTCCGGGTGGGGCCCACGTGATTTCCGGGTGGGGCCCACGTGATTTCCGGTTGGGTCCCACGTGATTTCCGGGTGGGGCCCACGTGATTTCCGGGTGGGGCCCACGTGATTTCCAGGTGGGGCCCACGTGATTTCCGCGTGGGGCCCACGTGATTTCCCCGTGGGGCCCACGTGATTTCCCCGTGGGGCCCACGTGATTTCCGGGTGGGGCCCACGTGATTTCCGGGTGGGGCCCACGTGATTTCCGGGTGGGGCCCACGTGATTTCCGGGTGGGGCCCACGTGATTTCCGGGTGGGCCCCACGTGATTTCCGTGTGGGGCCCACGTGATTTCCGGGTGGGGCCCACGTGATTTCCGGGTGGGGCCCACGTGATTTCCGGGTGGGCCCCACGTGATTTCCGGGTGGGGCCCACGTGATTTCCGGGTGGGGCCCACGTGATTTCCGGGTGGGGCCCACGTGATTTCCGGGTGGGGCCCACGTGATTTCCGGGTGGGGCCCACGTGATTTCCCCGTGGGGCCCACGTGATTTCCGGCTGGGGCCCACGTGATTTCCGGGTGGGGACCACGTGATTTCCCCGTGGGGCCCACGTGATTTCCCCGTGGGGCCCACGTGATTTCCGGGTGGGGCCCACGTGATTTCCGGGTGGGGCCCACGTGATTTCCCCGTAGGGCCCACGTGATTTCCCCGTGGGGCCCACGTGATTTCCGGGTGGGGCCCACGTGATTTCAGGGTGGGGCCCACGTGATTTCCCCGTGGGGCCCACGTGATTTCCCCGTTGGGCCCACGTGATTTCCCCGTGGGGCCCACGTGATTTCCGGGTGGGGCCCACGTGATTTCCGGGTGGGGCCCACGTGATTTCCCCGTGGGGCCCACGTGATTTCCCCGTGGGGCCCACGTGATTTCCCCGTGGGGCCCACGTGATTTCCGGCTGGGGCCCACGTGATTTCCGGCTGGGGCCCACGTGATTTCCGGGTGGGGCCCACGTGATTTCCGGGTGGGGCCCACGTGATTTCCGGGTGGGCCCCACGTGATTTCCCCGTGGGGCCCACGTGATTTCCGGGTGGGGCCCACGTGATTTCCGGGTGGGGCCCACGTGATTTCCGGGTGGGGCCCACGTGATTTCCGGGTGGGGCCCACGTGATTTCCGGGTGGGGCCCACGTGATTTCCGGGTGGGGCCCACGTGATTTCCGGGTGGGGCCCACGTGATTTCCGGGTGGGCCCCACGTGATTTCCGGGTGGGGCCCACGTGATTTCCGGGTGGGGCCCACGTGATTTCCGGGTGGGGCCCACGTGATTTCCGGGTGGGCCCCACGTGATTTCCGGGTGGGGCCCACGTGATTTCCGGGTGGGGCCCACGTGATTTCCGGGTGGGCCCCACGTGATTTCCGGGTGGGGCCCACGTGATTTCCGGGTGGGGCCCACGTGATTTCCGTGTGGGGCCCACGTGATTTCCGGGTGGGGCCCACGTGATTTCCGGGTGGGGCCCACGTGATTTCCGGGTGGGGCCCACGTGATTTCCGGGTGGGGCCCACGTGATTTCCGGGTGGGGCCCACGTGATTTCCGGGTGGGGCCCACGTGATTTCCGGGTGGGGCCCACGTGATTTCCGGGTGGGGCCCACGTGATTTCCCCGTGGGGCCCACGTGATTTCCGGGTGGGGCCCACGTGATTTCCGGGTGGGGCCCACGTGATTTCCGGGTGGGGCCCACGTGATTTCCCCGTGGGGCCAACGTGATTTCCCCGTGGGGCCCACGTGATTTCCGGGTGGGGCCCACGTGATTTCCGGGTGGGGCCCACGTGATTTCCGGGTGGGGCCCATGTGATTTCCGGGTGGGGCCCACGTGATTTCCGGGTGGGGCCCATGTGATTTCCGGGTGGGGCCCACGTGATTTCCGGGTTGGCCCCACGTGATTTCCCGGTGGGGCCCACGTGATTTCCGGGTGGGCCCCACGTGATTTCCCCGTGGGGCCCACGTGATTTCCGGGTGGGGCCCACGTGATTTCCGGGTGGGGCCCACGTGATTTCCGGGTGGGGCCCACGTGATTTCCGGGTGGGGCCCACGTGATTTCCGGGTGGGGCCCACGTGATTTCCGGGTGGGGCCCACGTGATTTCCGGGTGGGGCCCACGTGATTTCCGGGTGGGCCCCACGTGATTTCCGGGTGGGGCCCACGTGATTTCCGGGTGGGGCCCACGTGATTTCCGGGTGGGGCCCACGTGATTTCCGGGTGGGCCCCACGTGATTTCCGGGTGGGGCCCACGTGATTTCCGGGTGGGGCCCACGTGATTTCCGGGTGGGCCCCACGTGATTTCCGGGTGGGGCCCACGTGATTTCCGGGTGGGGCCCACGTGATTTCCGTGTGGGGCCCACGTGATTTCCGGGTGGGGCCCACGTGATTTCCGGGTGGGGCCCACGTGATTTCCGGGTGGGGCCCACGTGATTTCCGGGTGGGGCCCACGTGATTTCCGGGTGGGGCCCACGTGATTTCCGGGTGGGGCCCACGTGATTTCCGGGTGGGGCCCACGTGATTTCCGGGTGGGGCCCACGTGATTTCCCCGTGGGGCCCACGTGATTTCCGGGTGGGGCCCACGTGATTTCCGGGTGGGGCCCACGTGATTTCCGGGTGGGGCCCACGTGATTTCCCCGTGGGGCCAACGTGATTTCCCCGTGGGGCCCACGTGATTTCCGGGTGGGGCCCACGTGATTTCCGGGTGGGGCCCACGTGATTTCCGGGTGGGGCCCATGTGATTTCCGGGTGGGGCCCACGTGATTTCCGGGTTGGCCCCACGTGATTTCCGGGTGGGGCCCACGTGATTTCCGGGTGGGGCCCACGTGATTTCCGGGTGGGGCCCACGTGATTTCCCCGTGGGGCCCACATGATTTCCTGGTGGGGCCCACGTGATTTCCGGGTGGGGCCCACGTGATTTCCGGGTGGGGCCCACGTGATTTCCCCGTGGGGCCCACGTGATTTCCAGGTGGGGCCCACGTGATTTCCGCGTGGGGCCCACGTGATTTCCCCGTGGGGCCCACGTGATTTCCCCGTGGGGCCCACGTGATTTCCGGGTGGGGCCCACGTGATTTCCGGGTGGGGCCCACGTGATTTCCGGGTGGGGCCCACGTGATTTCCGGGTGGGGCCCACGTGATTTCCGGGTGGGCCCCACGTGATTTCCGTGTGGGGCCCACGTGATTTCCGGGTGGGGCCCACGTGATTTCCGGGTGGGGCCCACGTGATTTCCGGGTGGGCCCCACGTGATTTCCGGGTGGGGCCCACGTGATTTCCGGGTGGGGCCCACGTGATTTCCGGGTGGGGCCCACGTGATTTCCGGGTGGGGCCCACGTGATTTCCCCGTGGGGCCCACGTGATTTCCCCGTGGGGCCCACTTGATTTCCGGCTGGGGCCCACGTGATTTCCGGGTGGGGACCACGTGATTTCCCCGTGGGGCCCACGTGATTTCCCCGTGGGGCCCACGTGATTTCCGGGTGGGGCCCACGTGATTTCCGGGTGGGGCCCACGTGATTTCCCCGTGGGGCCCACGTGATTTCCCCGTGGGGCCCACGTGATTTCCGGGTGGGGCCCACGTGATTTCAGGGTGGGGCCCACGTGATTTCCCCGTGGGGCCCACGTGATTTCCCCGTTGGGCCCACGTGATTTCCCCGTGGGGCCCACGTGATTTCCCCGTGGGGCCCACGTGATTTCCGGGTGGGGCCCACGTGATTTCCCCGTGGGGCCCACGTGATTTCCCCGTGGGGCCCACGTGATTTCCCCGTGGGGCCCACGTGATTTCCGGCTGGGGCCCACGTGATTTCCGGCTGGGGCCCACGTGATTTCCGGGTGGGGCCCACGTGATTTCCGGGTGGGGCCCACGTGATTTCCGGGTGGGCCCCACGTGATTTCCCCGTGGGGCCCACGTGATTTCCGGGTGGGGCCCACGTGATTTCCGGGTGGGGCCCACGTGATTTCCGGGTGGGGCCCACGAGATTTCCCCGTGGGGCCCACGTGATTTCCGGGTGGGGCCCACGTGATTTCCGGGTGGGGCCCACGTGATTTCCGGGTGGGGCCCACGTGATTTCCGGGTGGGGCCCACGTGATTTCCGGGTGGGGCCCACGTGATTTCCGGGTGGGGCCCACGTGATTTCCGGGTGGGGCCCACGTGATTTCCGGGTGGGGCCCACGTGATTTCCGGGTGGGCCCCACGTGATTTCCGGGTGGGGCCCACGTGATTTCCGGGTGGGGCCCACGTGATTTCCGGGTGGGGCCCACGTGATTTCCGGGTGGGCCCCACGTGATTTCCGGGTGGGGCCCACGTGATTTCCGGGTGGGGCCCACGTGATTTCCGGGTGGGCCCCACGTGATTTCCGGGTGGGGCCCACGTGATTTCCGGGTGGGGCCCACGTGATTTCCGGGTGGGGCCCACGTGATTTCCGGGTGGGCCCCACGTGATTTCCGGGTGGGGCCCACGTGATTTCCGGGTGGGGCCCACGTGATTTCCGGGTGGGCCCCACGTGATTTCCGGGTGGGGCCCACGTGATTTCCGGGTGGGGCCCACGTGATTTCCGGGTGGGGCCCACGTGATTTCCGGGTGGGGCCCACGTGATTTCCGGGTGGGGCCCACGTGATTTCCCCGTGGGGCCCACGTGATTTCCGGGTGGGGCCCACGTGATTTCCGGGTGGGGCCCACGTGATTTCCGGGTGGGGCCCACGTGATTTCCGGGTGGGGCCCACGTGATTTCCGGGTGGGGCCCACGTGATTTCCCCGTGGGGCCCACGTGATTTCCGGGTGGGGCCCACGTGATTTCCGGGTGGGGCCCACGTGATTTCCGGGTGGGGCCCACGTGATTTCCCCGTGGGGCCAACGTGATTTCCCCGTGGGGCCCACGTGATTTCCGGGTGGGGCCCACGTGATTTCCGGGTGGGGCCCACGTGATTTCCGGGTTGGGCCCATGTGATTTCCGGGTGGGGCCCACGTGATTTCCGGGTTGGCCCCACGTGATTTCCGGGTGGGGCCCACGTGATTTCCGGGTGGGGCCCACGTGATTTCCGGGTGGGGCCCACGTGATTTCCGGGTGGGGCCCACGTGATTTCCGGGTGGGGCCCACGTGATTTCCCCGTGGGGCCCACGTGATTTCCGGGTGGGGCCCACGTGATTTCCGGGTGGGGCCCACGTGATTTCCGGGTGGGGCCCACGTGATTTCCGGGTGGGGCCCACGTGATTTCCGGGTGGGGCCCACGTGATTTCCGGGTGGGGCCCACGTGATTTCCGGGTGGGGCCCACGTGATTTCCGGGTGGGGCCCACGTGATTTCCCCGTGGGGCCCACGTGATTTCCGGGTGGGGCCCACGTGATTTCCCCGTGAGGCCCACGTGATTTCCCCGTGGGGCCCACGTGATTTCCGGGTGGGGCCCACGTGATTTCCGGGTGGGGCCCACGTGATTTCCGGGTGGGGCCCACGTGATTTCCGGTTGGGGCCCACGTGATTTCCGGCTGTGGCCCACGTGATTTCCGGGTGGGGTCCACGTGATTTCCGGGTGGGGCCCACGTGATTTCCCCGTGGGGCCCACGTGATTTCCGGGTGGGGCCCACGTGATTTCCGGGTGGGGCCCACGTGATTTCCGGGTGGGGCCCACGTGATTTCCGGGTGGGGCCCACGTGAATTCCCCATGGGGCCCACGTGATTTCCGGGTGGGGCCCACGTGATTTCCGGGTGGGGCCCACGTGATTTCCGGGTGGGGCCCACGTGATTTTCGGGTGGGGCCCACGTGATTTCCGGGTGGGGCCCACGTGATTTCCGGCTGTGGCCCACGTGATTTCCGGGTGGGGCCCACGTGATTTCCGGGTGGGGCCCACGTGATTTCCCCGTGGGGCCCACGTGATTTCCGGGTGGGGCCCACGTGATTTCCGGGTGGGGCCCACGTGATTTCCCCGTGGGGCCCACGTGATTTCCGGGTGGGGCCCACGTGATTTCCGGGTGGGGCCCACGTGATTTCCGGGTGGGGCCCACGTGATTTCCGGGTGGGGCCCACGTGATTTCCGGGTGGGGCCCACGTGATTTCCGGGTGGGGCCCACGTGATTTCCGGGTGGGGCCCACGTGATTTCCCCGAGGGGCCCACGTGATTTCCGTGTGGGGCCCACGTGATTTCCGGGTGGGGCCCACGTGATTTCCGGGTGGGGCCCACGTGATTTCCGGGTGGGGCCCACGTGATTTCCGGGTGGGGCCCACGTGATTTCCGGGTGGGGCCCACGTGATTTCCGGGTGGGGCCCACGTGATTTCCCCGTGGGGCCCACGTGATTTCCCCATGGGGCCCACGTGATTTCCGGCTGGGGCCCACGTGATTTCCGGGTGGGGTCCACGTGATTTCCAGGTGGGGCCCACGTGATTTCCCCGTGGGGCCCACGTGATTTCCGGGTGGGGCCCACGTGATTTCCGGGTGGGGCCCACGTGATTTCCGGGTGGGGCCCACGTGATTTCCGGGTGGGGCCCACGTGATTTCCGGATGTGGCCCACGTGTTTTCCGGGTGGGGCCCACGTGATTTCCGGGTGGGGCCCACGTGATTTCCGGGTGGGGCCCACGTGATTTCCGGGTGGGCCCCACGTGATTTCCGGGTGGGGCCCACGTGATTTCCGGGTGGGGCCCACGTGATTTCGGGGTGGGGCCCACGTGATTTCCGGGTGGGGCCCACGTGATTTCCGGCTGGGGCCCACGTGATTTCCGGGTGGGGCCCACGTGATTTCCGGGTGGGGCCCACGTGATTTCCGGGTGGGGCCCACGTGATTTCCGGGTGGGGCCCACGTGATTTCCCCGTGGGGCCCACGTGATTTCCGGGTGGGGCCCACGTGATTTCCGGGTGGGGCCCACGTGATTTCCCCGTGGGGCCCACGTGATTTCCGGGTGGGGCCCACGTGATTTCCGGGTGGGGCCCACGTGATTTCCGGGTGGGGCCCATGTGATTTCCGGGTGGGGCCCACGTGATTTCCCCGTGGGGCCCACGTGATTTCCCCGTGGGGCCCACGTGATTTCCGGGTGGGGCCCACGTGATTTCCGGGTGGGGCCCACGTGATTTCCCGGTGGGGCCCACGTGATTTCCGGGTGGGGCCCACATGATTTCCGGGTGGGGCCCACGTGATTTCCTGGTGGGCCCCACGTGATTTCCGTGTGGGGCCCACGTGATTTCCGGGTGGGGCCCACGTGATTTCCCCGTGGGGCCCACGTGATTTCCGGGTGGGCCCCACGTGATTTCCGGGTGGGGCCCACGTGATTTCCCCGTGGGGCCCACGTGATTTCCCCATGGGGCCCACGTGATTTCCGGGTGGGGCCCACGTGATTTCCGGGTGGGGCCCACGTGATTTCCGGGTGGGGCCCACGTGATTTCCGGTTGGGCCCCACGTGATTTCCGTGTGGGGCCCACGTGATTTCCGGGTGGGGCCCACGTGATTTCCGGGTGGGGCCCACGTGATTTCCGGGTGGGGCCCACGTGATTTCCGGGTGGGGCCCACGTGATTTCCGGGTGGGGCCCACGTGATTTCCGGGTGGGGCCCACGTGATTTCCGGGTGGGGCCCACGTGATTTCCGGGTGGGGCCCACGTGATTTCCGGGTGGGGCCCACGTGATTTCCGGGTGGGGCCCACGTGATTTCCGGGTGGGGCCCACGTGATTTCCGGGTGGGGCCCACGTGATTTCCGGGTGGGCCCCACGTGATTTCCGGGTGGGCCCCACGTGATTTCCGGGTGGGGCCCACGTGATTTCCCCGTGGGGCCCACGTGATTTCCAGGTGGGGCCCACGTGATTTCCGGGTGGGGCCCACGTGATTTCCCCGTGGGGCCCACGTGATTTCCGGGTGGGGCCCACGTGATTTCCCCGTGGGGCCCACGTGATTTCCGGCTGGGGCCCACGTGATTTCCGGGTGGGGCCCACGTGATTTCCGGGTGGGGCCCACGTGATTTCCGGGTGGGGCCCACGTGATTTCCGGGTGGGGCCCACGTGATTTCCGGGTGGGGCCCACGTGATTTCCGGGTGGGGCCCACGTGATTTCCGCGTGGGGCCCACGTGATTTCCGGGTGGGGCCCACGTGATTTCCGGGTGGGGCCCACGTGATTTCCGGGTGGGGCCCACGTGATTTCCGGGTGGGGCCCACGTGATTTCCGGGTGGGGCCCACGTGATTTCCTCGTGGGGCCCACGTGATTTCCGGCTGGGGCCCACGTGATTTCCGGGTGGGGACCACGTGATTTCCCCGTGGGGCCCACGTGATTTCCCCGTGGGGCCCACGTGATTTCCGGGTGGGGCCCACGTGATTTCCGGGTGGGGCCCACGTGATTTCCCCGTGGGGCCCACGTGATTTCCCCGTGGGGCCCACGTGATTTCCGGGTGGGGCCCACGTGATTTCAGGGTGGGGCCCACGTGATTTCCCCGTGGGGCCCACGTGATTTCCCCGTGGGGCCCACGTGATTTCCCCGTGGGGCCCACGTGATTTCCGGGTGGGGCCCACGTGATTTCCGGGTGGGGCCCACGTGATTTCCCCGTGGGGCCCACGTGATTTCCGGGTGGGCCCCACGTGATTACCGGGTGGGGCCCACGTGATTTCCGGGTGGGGCCCACGTGATTTCCGGGTGGGGCCCACGTGATTTCCCCTTGGGGCCCACGTGATTTCCGGGTGGGCCCCACGTGATTTCCGGGTGTGGCCCACGTGATTTCCGGGTGGGGCCCACGTGATTTCCGGTTGGGGCCCACGTGATTTCCGGGTGGGGCCAACGTGATTTCCGGGTGGGGCCCACGTGATTTCCCCGTGGGGCCCACGTGATTTCCGGGTGGGGCCCACGTGATTTCCGGGTGGGGCCCACGTGATTTCCGGGTGGGGCCCACGTGATTTCCGGGTGGGGTCCACGTGATTTCCGGGTGTGGCCCACGTGATTTCCCGGTGGGGCCCACGTGATTTCCGGGTGGGGCCTTCGTGATTTCCGGGTGGGGCCCACGTGATTTCCGGGTGGGGCCCACGTGATTTCCCCGTGGGGCCCACGTGATTTCCGGGTGGGGCCCACGTGATTTCCCCGTGGGGCCCACGTGATTTCCCGGTGGGGCCCACGTGATTTCCCCGTGGGGCCCACGTGATTTCCGGGTGGGGCCCACGTGATTTCCGGGTGGGGCCCACGTGATTTCCGGGTGGGGCCCACGTGATTTCCGGGTGGGGCCCACGTGATTTCCGGGTGGGGCCCACGTGATTTCCCCGAGGGGCCCACGTGATTTCCGGGTGGGGCCCACGTGATTTCCGGGTGGGGCCCACGTGATTTCCGGGTGGGGCCCACGTGATTTCCGGGTGGGGCCCACGTGAATTCCGGGTGGGGCCCACGTGATTTCCGGGTGGGGCCCACGTGATTTCCGGGTGGGGCCCACGTGATTTCCGGGTGGGGCCCACGTGATTTCCGGGTGGGGCCCACGTGATTTCCGGGTGGGGCCCACGTGATTTCCGGGTGGGGCCCACGTGATTTCCCCGTGGGGCCCACGTGATTTCCCCATGGGGCCCACGTGATTTCCGGCTGGGGCCCACGTGATTTCCGGGTGGGGTCCACGTGATTTCCAGGTGGGGCCCACGTGATTTCCCCGTGGGGCCCACGTGATTTCCGGGTGGGGCCCACGTGATTTCCGGGTGGGGCCCACGTGATTTCCGGGTGGGGCCCACGTGATTTCCGGGTGGGGCCCACGTGATTTCCGGATGTGGCCCACGTGTTTTCCGGGTGGGGCCCACGTGATTTCCGGGTGGGGCCCACGTGATTTCCGGGTGGGGCCCACGTGATTTCCGGGTGGGCCCCACGTGATTTCCGGGTGGGGCCCACGTGATTTCCGGGTGGGGCCCACGTGATTTCCGGGTGGGGCCCACGTGATTTCCGGCTGGGGCCCACGTGATTTCCGGGTGGGGCCCACGTGATTTCCGGGTGGGGCCCACGTGATTTCCGGGTGGGGCCCACGTGATTTCCGGGTGGGTCCCACGTGATTTCCCGGTGGGGCCCACGTGATTTCCGGGTGGGGCCCACGTGATTTCCGGGTGGGGCCCACGTGATTTCCGGGTGGGGCCCACGTGATTTCCGGGTGGGGCCCACGTGATTTCCGGCTGGGGCCCACGTGATTTCCGGGTGGGGCCCACGTGATTTCCGGGTGGGGCCCACGTGATTTCCGGGTGGGGCCCACGTGATTTCCGGGTGGGGCCCACGTGATTTCCGGGTGGGGCCCACGTGATTTCCGGGTGGGGCCCACGTGATTTCCCCGTGGGGCCCACGTGATTTCCCCGTGGGGCCCACGTGATTTCCGGGTGGGGCCCACGTGATTTCCGGGTGGGGCCCACGTGATTTCCGGCTGGGGCCCACGTGATTTCCGGGTGGTGCCCACGTGATTTCCCCGTGGGGCCCACGTGATTTCCCCGTGGGGCCCACGTGATTTCCGGGTGGGCCCCACGTGATTTCCGGGTGGGGCCCACGTGATTTCCCCATGGGGCCCACGTGATTTCCCCGTGGGGCCCACGTGATTTCCGGGTGGGGCCCACGTGATTTCCGGGTGGGGCCCACGTGATTTCCGGTTGGGCCCCACGTGATTTCCGTGTGGGGCCCACGTGATTTCCGGGTGGGGCCCACGTGATTTCCGGGTGGGGCCCACGTGATTTCCGGGTGGGGCCCACGTGATTTCCGGGTGGGGCCCACGTGATTTCCGGGTGGGGCCCACGTGATTTCCGGGTGGGGCCCACGTGATTTCCCCGTGGGGCCCACGTGATTTCCCCGTGGGGCCCACGTGATTTCCGGCTGGGGCCCACGTGATTTCCGGGTGGGGCCCACGTGATTTCCGGGTGGGGCCCACGTGATTTCCGGGTGGGGCCCACGTGATTTCCGGGTGGGGCCCACGTGATTTCCGGGTGGGGCCCACGTGATTTCCGGGTGGGGCCCACGTGATTTCCGGGTGGGGCCCACGTGATTTCCGGGTGGGGCCCACGTGATTTCCGGGTGGGGCCCACGTGATTTCCGGGTGGGGCCCACGTGATTTCCGGGTGGGGCCCACGTGATTTCCCCGTGGGGCCCACGTGATTTCCCCGTGGGGCCCACGTGATTTCCCCGTGGGGCCCACGTGATTTCCGGCTGGGGCCCACGTGATTTCCGGGTGGGGCCCACGTGATTTCCGGGTGGGGCCCACGTGATTTCCGGGTGGGCCCCACGTGATTTCCGGGTGGGGCCCACGTGATTTCCGGGTGGGGCCCACGTGATTTCCGGGTGGGGCCCACGTGATTTCCGGGTGGGGCCCACGTGATTTCCGGCTGGGGCCCACGTGATTTCCGGGTGGGGCCCACGTGATTTCCGGGTGGGGCCCACGTGATTTCCGGGTGGGGCCCACGTGATTTCCGGGTGGGTCCCACGTGATTTCCCGGTGGGGCCCACGTGATTTCCGGGTGGGGCCCACGTGATTTCCGGGTGGGGCCCACGTGATTTCCGGGTGGGGCCCACGTGATTTCCGGGTGGGGCCCACGTGATTTCCGGCTGGGGCCCACGTGATTTCCGGGTGGGGCCCACGTGATTTCCGGGTGGGGCCCACGTGATTTCCGGGTGGGGCCCACGTGATTTCCGGGTGGGGCCCACGTGATTTCCGGGTGGGGCCCACGTGATTTCCGGGTGGGGCCCACGTGATTTCCCCGTGGGGCCCACGTGATTTCCCCGTGGGGCCCACGTGATTTCCGGGTGGGGCCCACGTGATTTCCGGGTGGGGCCCACGTGATTTCCGGCTGGGGCCCACGTGATTTCCGGGTGGTGCCCACGTGATTTCCCCGTGGGGCCCACGTGATTTCCCCGTGGGGCCCACGTGATTTCCGGGTGGGCCCCACGTGATTTCCGGGTGGGGCCCACGTGATTTCCCCATGGGGCCCACGTGATTTCCCCGTGGGGCCCACGTGATTTCCGGGTGGGGCCCACGTGATTTCCGGGTGGGGCCCACGTGATTTCCGGTTGGGCCCCACGTGATTTCCGTGTGGGGCCCACGTGATTTCCGGGTGGGGCCCACGTGATTTCCGGGTGGGGCCCACGTGATTTCCGGGTGGGGCCCACGTGATTTCCGGGTGGGGCCCACGTGATTTCCGGGTGGGGCCCACGTGATTTCCGGGTGGGGCCCACGTGATTTCCGGGTGGGGCCCACGTGATTTCCCCGTGGGGCCCACGTGATTTCCCCGTGGGGCCCACGTGATTTCCGGCTGGGGCCCACGTGATTTCCGGGTGGGGCCCACGTGATTTCCGGGTGGGGCCCACGTGATTTCCGGGTGGGGCCCACGTGATTTCCGGGTGGGGCCCACGTGATTTCCGGGTGGGGCCCACGTGATTTCCGGGTGGGCCCCACGTGATTTCCGTGTGGGGCCCACGTGATTTCCGGGTGGGGCCCACGTGATTTCCGGGTGGGGCCCACGTGATTTCCGGGTGGGGCCCACGTGATTTCCGGGTGGGGCCCACGTGATTTCCCCGTGGGGCCCACGTGATTTCCCCGTGGGGCCCACGTGATTTCCCCGTGGGGCCCACGTGATTTCCGGCTGGGGCCCACGTGATTTCCGGGTGGGGCCCACGTGATTTCCGGGTGGGGCCCACGTGATTTCCGGGTGGGCCCCACGTGATTTCCGGGTGGGGCCCACGTGATTTCCGGGTGGGGCCCACGTGATTTCCGGGTGGGGCCCACGTGATTTCCGGGTGGGGCCCACGTGATTTCCGGGTGGGGCCCACGTGATTTCCCCGTGGGGCCCACGTGATTTCCGGCTGGGGCCCACGTGATTTCCGGGTGGGGACCACGTGATTTCCCCGTGGGGCCCACGTAATTTCCCCGTGGGGCCCACGTGATTTCCGGGTGGGGCCCACGTGATTTCCGGGTGGGGCCCACGTGATTTCCCCGTGGGGCCCACGTGATTTCCCCGTGGGGCCCACGTGATTTCCGGGTGGGGCCCACGTGATTTCAGGGTGGGGCCCACGTGATTTCCCCGTGGGGCCCACGTGATTTCCCCGTTGGGCCCACGTGATTTCCCCGTGGGGCCCACGTGATTTCCGGGTGGGGCCCACGTGATTTCCGGGTGGGGCCCACGTGATTTCCCCGTGGGGCCCACGTGATTTCCGGGTGGGCCCCACGTGATTACCGGGTGGGGCCCACGTGATTTCCGGGTGGGGCCCACGTGATTTCCGGGTGGGGCCCACGTGATTTCCGGGTGGGGCCCACGTGATTTCCGGGTGGGGCCCACGTGATTTCCGGGTGGGGCCCACGTGATTTCCGGGTGGGGCCCACATGATTTCCCCGTGGGGCCCACGTGTTTTCCGGGTGGGGCCCACGTGATTTCCGGGTGGGGCCCACGTGATTTCCGGGTGGGGCCCACGTGATTTCCCCGTGGGGCCCACGTGATTTCCGGGTGGGCCCCACGTGATTTCCGGGTGTGGCCCACGTGATTTCCGGGTGGGGCCCACGTGATTTCCGGGTGGGGCCCACGTGATTTCCGGGTGTGGCCCACGTGATTTCCGGGTGGGGCCCACGTGATTTCCGGGTGGGGCCCACGTGATTTCCGGGTGGGCCCCACGTGATTTCCGGGTGGGGCCCACGTGATTTCCCCATGGGGCCCACGTGATTTCCCCATGGGGCCCACGTGATTTCCGGGTGGGGCCCACGTGATTTCCGGGTGGGGCCCACGTGATTTCCGGGTGGGGCCCACGTGATTTCCGGTTGGGCCCCACGTGATTTCCGTGTGGGGCCCACGTGATTTCCGGGTGGGGCCCACGTGATTTCCGGGTGGGGCCCACGTGATTTCCGGGTGGGGCCCACGTGATTTCCGGGTGGGGCCCACGTGATTTCCGGGTGGGGCCCACGTGATTTCCGGGTGGGGCCCACGTGATTTCCGGGTGGGGCCCACGTGATTTCCCCGTGGGGCCCACGTGATTTCCCCGTGGGGCCCACGTGATTTCCGGGTGGGGCCCACGTGATTTCCGGGTGGGGCCCACGTGATTTCCGGGTGGGGCCCACGTGATTTCCGGGTGGGGCCCACGTGATTTCCGGGTGGGCCCCACGTGATTTCCGGGTGGGGCCCACGTGATTTCCGGGTGGGGCCCACGTGATTTCCGGGTGGGGCCCACGTGATTTCCGGGTGGGGCCCACGTGATTTCCGGGTGGGCCCCACGTGATTTCCGGGTGGGGCCCACGTGATTTCCGGGTGGGGCCCACGTGATTTCCGGGTGGGGCCCACGTGATTTCCGGGTGGGGCCAACGTGATTTCCGGGTGGGGCCCACGTGATTTCCCCGTGGGGCCCACGTGATTTCCGGCTGGGGCCCACGTGATTTCCGGGTGGGGACCACGTGATTTCCCCGTGGGGCCCACGTAATTTCCCCGTGGGGCCCACGTGATTTCCGGGTGGGGCCCACGTGATTTCCGGGTGGGGCCCACGTGATTTCCCCGTGGGGCCCACGTGATTTCCCCGTGGGGCCCACGTGATTTCCGGGTGGGGCCCACGTGATTTCAGGGTGGGGCCCACGTGATTTCCCCGTGGGGCCCACGTGATTTCCCCGTTGGGCCCACGTGATTTCCCCGTGGGGCCCACGTAATTTCCGGGTGGGGCCCACGTGATTTCCGGGTGGGGCCCACGTGATTTCCCCGTGGGGCCCACGTGATTTCCGGGTGGGCCCCACGTGATTACCGGGTGGGGCCCACGTGATGTCCGGGTGGGGCCCACGTGATTTCCGGGTGGGGCCCCACGTGATTTCGGGGTGGGGCCCACGTGATTTCCGGGTGGGGCCCACGTGATTTCCGGGTGGGGCCCACGTGATTTCCGGGTGGGGCCCACATGATTTCCCCGTGGGGCCCACGTGTTTTCCGGGTGGGGCCCACGTGATTTCCGGGTGGGGCCCACGTGATTTCCGATTGGGGCCCACGTGATTTCCCCGTGGGGCCCACGTGATTTCCGGGTGGGCCCCACGTGATTTCCGGGTGTGGCCCACGTGATTTCCGGGTGGGGCCCACGTGATTTCCGGGTGGGGCCCACGTGATTTCCGGGTGGGGCCCACGTGATTTCCGGGTGGGGCCCACGTGATTTCCCCGTGGGGCCCACGTGATTTCCGGGTGGGGCCCACGTGATTTCCGGGTGGGGCCCACGTGATTTCCGGGTGGGGCCCACGTGATTTCCGGGTGGGTTCCACGTGATTTCCGGGTGGGGCCCACGTGATTTCCGGGTGGGGCCCACGTGATTTCCGGGTGGGGCCCACGTGATTTTCGGGTGGGGCCCACGTGATTTCCGGGTGGGGCCCACGTGATTTCCGGGTGGGGCCCACGTGATTTCCGGGTGGGGCCCACGTGATTTCCGGGTGGGGCCCACGTGATTTCCGGGTGGGGCCCACGTGATTTCCCCGTGGGGCCCACGTGATTTCCCCGTGGGGCCCACGTGATTTCCGGGTGGGGCCCACGTGATTTCCCCGTGGGGCCCACGTGATTTCCGGGTGGGGCCCACGTGATTTCCCCGTGGGGCCCACGTGATTTCCGGGTGGGGCCCACGTGATTTCCCCGTGGGGCCCACGTGATTTCCGGGTGGGGCCCATGGGATTTCCCCGTGGGGCCCACGTGATTTCCGGGTGGGGCCCACGTGATTTCCCCGTGAGGCCCACGTGATTTCCCCGTGGGGCCCACGTGATTTCCGGGTGGGGCCCACGTGATTTCCGGGTGGGGCCCACGTGATTTCCGGGTGGGGCCCACGTGATTTCCGGGTGGGGCCCACGTGATTTCCGGCTGTGGCCCACGTGATTTCCGGGTGGGGCCCACGTGATTTCCGGGTGGGGCCCACGTGATTTCCGGGTGGGGCCCACGTGATTTCCGGGTGGGTCCCACGGGATTTCCGGGTGGGGCCCACGTGATTTCCGGGTGGGCCCCACTTGATTTCCGGGTGGGGCCCACGTGATTTCCGGGTGGGGCCCACGTGATTTCCGGGTGGGGCCCACGTGATTTCCGGGTGGGGCCCACGTGATTTCCGGGTGGGGCCCACGTGATTTCCCCGTGGGGCCCACGTGATTTCCGGGTGGGGCCCACGTGATTTCCGGGTGGGGCCCACGTGATTTCCGGGTGGGGCCCACGTGATTTCCGGGTGGGGCCCACGTGATTTCCGGGTGGGGCCCACGTGATTTCCCCGTGGGGCCCACGTGATTTCCGGGTGGGGCCCACGTGATTTCCGGGTGGGGCCCACGTGATTTCCGGGTGGGGCCCACGTGATTTCCGGGTGGGGCCCACGTGATTTCCGCGTGGGGCCCACGTGATTTCCCCGTGGGGCCCACGTGATTTCCCCGTGGGGCCCACGTGATTTCCGGGTGGGGCCCACGTGATTTCCGGGTGGGGCCCACGTGATTTCCGGGTGGGGCCCACGTGATTTCCGGGTGGGGCCCACGTGATTTCCGGGTGGGGCCCACGTGATTTCCGGGTGGGCCCCACGTGATTTCCGTGTGGGGCCCACGTGATTTCCGGGTGGGGACCACGTGATTTCCCCGTGGGGCCCACGTAATTTCCCCGTGGGGCCCACGTGATTTCCGGGTGGGGCCCACGTGATTTCCGGGTGGGGCCCACGTGATTTCCCCGTGGGGCCCACGTGATTTCCCCGTGGGGCCCACGTGATTTCCGGGTGGGGCCCACGTGATTTCAGGGTGGGGCCCACGTGATTTCCCCGTGGGGCCCACGTGATTTCCCCGTTGGGCCCACGTGATTTCCCCCTGGGGCCCACGTGATTTCCGGGTGGGGCCCACGTGATTTCCCCGTGGGGCCCACGTGATTTCCGGGTGGGCCCCACGTGATTACCGGGTGGGGCCCACGTGATTTCCGGGTGGGGCCCACGTGATTTCCGGGTGGGGCCCACGTGATTTCCGGGTGGGGCCCACGTGATTTCCGGGTGGGGCCCACGGGATTTCCGGGTGGGGCCCACGTGATTTCCGGGTGGGGCCCACATGATTTCCCCGTGGGGCCCATGTGTTTTCCGGGTGGGGCCCACGTGATTTCCGGGTGGGGCCCACGTGATTTCCGGGTGGGGCCCACGTGATTTCCCCGTGGGGCCCACGTGATTTCCGGGTGGGGCCCACGTGATTTCCGGGTGTGGCCCACGTGATTTCCGGGTGGGTTCCACGTGATTTCCGGGTGGGGCCCACGTGATTTCCGGGTGGGGCCCACGTGATTTCCGGGTGGGGCCCACGTGATTTTCGGGTGGGGCCCACGTGATTTCCGGGTGGGGCCCACGTGATTTCCGGGTGGGGCCCACGTGATTTCCGGGTGGGGCCCACGTGATTTCCGGGTGGGGCCCACGTGATTTCCGGGTGGGGCCCACGTGATTTCCCCGTGGGGCCCACGTGATTTCCCCGTGGGGCCCACGTGATTTCCGGGTGGGGCCCACGTGATTTCCGGGTGGGGCCCACGTGATTTCCGGGTGGGGCCCACGTGATTTCCGGGTGGGGCCCACGTGATTTCCCCGTGGGGCCCACGTGATTTCCGGGTGGGGCCCACGTGATTTCCGGGTGGGGCCCACGTGATTTCCGGGTGGGGCCCACGTGATTTCCGGGTGGGGCCCACGTGATTTCCGGGTGGGGCCCACGTGATTTCCCCGTGGGGCCCACGTGATTTCCGGGTGGGGCCCACGTGATTTCCGGGTGGGGCCCACGTGATTTCCGGGTGGGGCCCACGTGATTTCCCCGTGGGGCCAACGTGATTTCCCCGTGGGGCCCACGTGATTTCCGGGTGGGGCCCACGTGATTTCCGGGTGGGGCCCACGTGATTTCCGGGTGGGGCCCATGTGATTTCCGGGTGGGGCCCACGTGATTTCCGGGTTGGCCCCACGTGATTTCCGGGTGGGGCCCACGTGATTTCCGGGTGGGGCCCACGTGATTTCCGGGTGGGGCCCACGTGATTTCCGGGTGGGGCCCACGTGATTTCCGGGTGGGGCCCACGTGATTTCCCCGTGGGGCCCACGTGATTTCCCGGTGGGGCCCACGTGATTTCCGTGTGGGGCCCACGTGATTTCCGAGTGGGGCCCACGTGATTTCCGGGTGGGGCCCACGTGATTTCCGGGTGGGGCCCACGTGATTTCCGGGTGGGGCCCACGTGATTTCCGGGTGGGGCCCACGTGATTTCCGGGTGGGGCCCACGTGATTTCCGGGTGGGGCCCACGTGATTTCCCCGTGGGGCCCACGTGATTTCCGGGTGGGGCCCACGTGATTTCCCCGTGAGGCCCACGTGATTTCCCCGTGGGGCCCACGTGATTTCCGGGTGGGGCCCACGTGATTTCCGGGTGGGGCCCACGTGATTTCCGGGTGGGGCCCACGTGATTTCCGGTTGGGGCCCACGTGATTTCCGGGTGGGGCCCACGTGATTTCCGGGTGGGGCCCACGTGATTTCCGGGTGGGGCCCACGTGATTTCCCCGTGGGGCCCACGTGATTTCCGGGTGGGGCCCACGTGATTTCCGGGTGGGGCCCACGTGATTTCCGGGTGGGGCCCACGTGATTTCCGGGTGGGGCCCACGTGATTTCCGGGTGGGGCCCACGTGATTTCCCCGTGGGGCCCACGTGATTTCCGGGTGGGGCCCACGTGATTTCCGGGTGGGGCCCACGTGATTTCCGGGTGGGGCCCACGTGATTTCCCCGTGGGGCCAACGTGATTTCCCCGTGGGGACCACGTGATTTCCGGGTGGGGCCCACGTGATTTCCGGGTGGGGCCCACGTGATTTACGGGTGGGGCCCACGTGATTTCCGGGTGGGGCCCACGTGATTTCCGGGTTGGCCCCACGTGATTTCCGGGTGGGGCCCACGTGATTTCCGGGTGGGGCCCACGTGACTTCCGGGTGGGGCCCACGTGATTTCCGGGGGGGGCCCACGTGATTTCCGCGTGGGGCCCACGTGATTTCCGCGGGGGGCCCACGTGATTTCCCCGTGGGGCCCACGTGATTTCCCCGTGGGGCCCACGTGATTTCCGGGTGGGGCCCACGTGATTTCCGGGTGGGGCCCACGTGATTTCCGGGTGGGGCCCACGTGATTTCCGGGTGGGGCCCACGTGATTTCCGGGTGGGGCCCACGTGATTTCCGTGTGGGGCCCACGTGATTTCCGGGTGGGGCCCACGTGATTTCCGGGTGGGGCCCACGTGATTTCCGGGTGGGCCCCACGTGATTTCCGGGTGGGGCCCACGTGATTTCCGGGTGGGGCCCACGTGATTTCCGGGTGGGGCCCACGTGATTTCCCCGTGGGGCCCACGTGATTTCCGGCTGGGGCCCACGTGATTTCCGGGTGGGGACCACGTGATTTCCCCGTGGGGCCCACGTAATTTCCCCGTGGGGCCCACGTGATTTCCGGGTGGGGCCCACGTGATTTCCGGGTGGGGCCCACGTGATTTCCCCGTGGGGCCCACGTGATTTCCCCGTGGGGCCCACGTGATTTCCGGGTGGGGCCCACGTGATTTCAGGGTGGGGCCCACGTGATTTCCCCGTGGGGCCCACGTGATTTCCCCGTTGGGCCCACGTGATTTCCCCCTGGGGCCCACGTGATTTCCGGGTGGGGCCCACGTGATTTCCCCGTGGGGCCCACGTGATTTCCGGGTGGGCCCCACGTGATTACCGGGTGGGGCCCACGTGATTTCCGGGTGGGGCCCACGTGATTTCCGGGTGGGGCCCACGTGATTTCCGGGTGGGGCCCACGTGATTTCCGGGTGGGGCCCACGTGATTTCCGGGTGGGGCCCACGTGATTTCCGGGTGGGGCCCACATGATTTCCCCGTGGGGCCCACGTGTTTTCCGGGTGGGGCCCACGTGATTTCCGGGTGGGGCCCACGTGATTTCCGGGTGGGGCCCACGTGATTTCCCCGTGGGGCCCACGTGATTTCCGGGTGGGCCCCACGTGATTTCCGGGTGTGGCCCACGTGATTTCCGGGTGGGGCCCACGTGATTTCCGGGTGGGGCCCACGTGATTTCCGGGTGGGGCCCACGTGATTTCCGGGTGGGGCCCACGTGATTTCCCGTGGGGCCCACGTGATTTCCGGGTGGGGCCCACGTGATTTCCGGGTGGGGCCCACGTGATTTCCGGGTGGGGCCCACGTGATTTCCGGGTGGGTTCCACGTGATTTCCGGGTGGGGCCCACGTGATTTCCGGGTGGGGCCCACGTGATTTCCGGGTGGGGCCCACGTGATTTCCGGGTGGGGCCCACGTGATTTCCGGGTGGGGCCCACGTGATTTCCGGGTGGGGCCCACGTGATTTCCGGGTGGGGCCCACGTGATTTCCCCGTGGGGCCCACGTGATTTCCCCGTGGGGCCCACGTGATTTCCGGGTGGGGCCCACGTGATTTCCGGGTGGGGCCCACGTGATTTCCGGGTGGGGCCCACGTGATTTCCGGGTGGGGCCCACGTGATTTCCGGGTGGGGCCCACGTGATTTCCCCGTGGGGCCCACGTGATTTCCGGGTGGGGCCCACGTGATTTCCGGGTGGGGCCCACGTGATTTCCGGGTGGGGCCCACGTGATTTCCGGGTGGGGCCCACGTGATTTCCGGGTGGGGCCCACGTGATTTCCGGGTGGGGCCCACGTGATTTCCGGGTGGGGCCCACGTGATTTCCCCGTGGGGCCCACGTGATTTCCCCGTGGGGCCCACGTGTTTTCCGGGTGGGGCCCACGTGATTTCCGGGTGGGGCCCACGTGATTTCCGGGTGGGGCCCACGTGATTTCCGGGTGGGGCCCACGTGATTTCCTGGTGGGCCCCACGTGATTTCCGGGTGTGGCCCACGTGATTTCCGGGTGTGGCCCACGTGATTTCCGGGTGGGGCCCACGTGATTTCCGGGTGGGGCCCACGTGATTTCCGGGTGGGGCCCACGTGATTTCCGGGTGGGGCCCACGTGATTTCCCCGTGGGGCCCACGTGATTTCCGGGTGGGGCCCACGTGATTTCCGGGTGGGGCCCACGTGATTTCCGGGTGGGGCCCACGTGATTTCCGGGTGGGTTCCACGTGATTTCCGGGTGGGGCCCACGTGATTTCCGGGTGGGGCCCACGTGATTTCCGGGTGGGGCCCACGTGATTTCCGGGTGGGGCCCACGTGATTTCCGGGTGGGGCCCACGTGATTTCCGGGTGGGGCCCACGTGATTTCCGGGTGGGGCCCACGTGATTTCCGGGTGGGGCCCACGTGATTTCCCCGTGGGGCCCACGTGATTTCCCCGTGGGGCCCTCGTGATTTCCGGGTGGGGCCCACGTGATTTCCGGGTGGGGCCCACGTGATTTCCGGGTGGGGCCCACGTGATTTCCGGGTGGGGCCCACGTGATTTCCCCGTGGGGCCCACGTGATTTCCCCGTGGGGCCCACGTGATTTCCGGGTGGGGCCCACGTGATTTCCGGGTGGGGCCCACGTGATTTCCGGGTGGGGCCCACGTGATTTCCGGGTGGGGCCCACGTGATTTCCCCGTGGGGCCCACGTGATTTCCGGGTGGGGCCCACGTGATTTCCGGGTGGGGCCCACGTGATTTCCGGGTGGGGCCCACGTGATTTCCCCGTGGGGCCAACGTGATTTCCCCGTGGGGCCCACGTGATTTCCGGGTGGGGCCCACGTGATTTCCGGGTGGGGCCCACGTGATTTCCGGGTGGGGCCCATGTGATTTCCGGGTGGGGCCCACGTGATTTCCGGGTTGGCCCCACGTGATTTCCGGGTGGGGCCCACGTGATTTCCGGGTGGGGCCCACGTGATTTCCGGGTGGGGCCCACGTGATTTCCGGGTGGGGCCCACGTGATTTCCGGGTGGGGCCCACGTGATTTCCCCGTGGGGCCCACGTGATTTCCCGGTGGGGCCCACGTGATTTCCGGGTGGGGCCCACGTGATTTCCGGGTGGGGCCCACGTGATTTCCGGGTGGGGCCCACGTGATTTCCGGGTGGGGCCCACGTGATTTCCGGGTGGGGCCCACGTGATTTCCGGGTGGGGCCCACGTGATTTCCGGGTGGGGCCCACGTGATTTCCGGGTGGGGCCCACGTGATTTCCCCGTGGGGCCCACGTGATTTCCGGGTGGGGCCCACGTGATTTCCCCGTGAGGCCCACGTGATTTCCCCGTGGGGCCCACGTGATTTCCGGGTGGGGCCCACGTGATTTCCGGGTGGGGCCCACGTGATTTCCGGGTGGGGCCCACGTGATTTCCGGTTGGGGCCCACGTGATTTCCGGCTGTGGCCCACGTGATTTCCGGGTGGGGTCCACGTGATTTCCGGGTGGGGCCCACGTGATTTCCCCGTGGGGCCCACGTGATTTCCGGGTGGGGCCCACGTGATTTCCGGGTGGGGCCCACGTGATTTCCGGGTGGGGCCCACGTGATTTCCGGGTGGGGCCCACGTGATTTCCCCGTGGGGCCCACGTGATTTCCGGGTGGGGCCCACGTGATTTCCGGGTGGGGCCCACGTGATTTCCGGGTGGGGCCCACGTGATTTCCGGGTGGGGCCCACGTGATTTCCGGGTGGGGCCCACGTGATTTCCGGGTGGGGCCCACGTGATTTCCGGGTGGGGCCCACGTGATTTCCCCGTGGGGCCCACGTAATTTCCCCGTGGGGCCCACGTGATTTCCGGGTGGGGCCCACGTGATTTCCGGGTGGGGCCCACGTGATTTCCCCGTGGGGCCCACGTGATTTCCCCGTGGGGCCCACGTGATTTCCGGGTGGGGCCCACGTGATTTCAGGGTGGGGCCCACGTGATTTCCCCGTGGGGCCCACGTGATTTCCCCGTTGGGCCCACGTGATTTCCCCGTGGGGCCCACGTAATTTCCGGGTGGGGCCCACGTGATTTCCGGGTGGGGCCCACGTGATTTCCCCGTGGGGCCCACGTGATTTCCGGGTGGGCCCCACGTGATTACCGGGTGGGGCCCACGTGATTTCCGGGTGGGGCCCACATGATTTCCGGGTGGGGCCCACGTGATTTCCGGGTGGGGCCCACGTGATTTCCGGGTGGGGCCCACGTGATTTCCGGGTGGGGCCCACGTGATTTCCGGGTGGGGCCCACATGATTTCCCCGTGGGGCCCTCGTGTTTTCCGGGTGGGGCCCACGTGATTTCCGGGTGGGGCCCACGTGATTTCCGGGTGGGGCCCACGTGATTTCCCCGTGGGGCCCACGTGATTTCCGGGTGGGCCCCACGTGATTTCCGGGTGTGGCCCACGTGATTTCCGGGTGGGGCCCACGTGATTTCCGGGTGGGGCCCACGTGATTTCCGGGTGGGGCCCACGTGATTTCCGGGTGGGGCCCACGTGATTTCCGGGTGGGGCCCACGTGATTTCCGGGTGGGGCCCACGTGATTTCCGGGTGGGGCCCACGTGATTTCCCCGTGGGGCCCACGTGATTTCCCCGTGGGGCCCACGTGATTTCCGGGTGGGGCCCACGTGATTTCCGGGTGGGGCCCACGTGATTTCCGGGTGGGGCCCACGTGATTTCCGGGTGGGGCCCACGTGATTTCCCCGTGGGGCCCACGTGATTTCCCCGTGGGGCCCACGTGATTTCCCCGTGGGGCCCACGTGATTTCCCCGTGGGGCCCACGTGATTTCCGGGTGGGGCCCATGGGATTTCCCCGTGGGGCCCACGTGATTTCCGGGTGGGGCCCACGTGATTTCCCCGTGAGGCCCACGTGATTTCCCCGTGGGGCCCACGTGATTTCCGGGTGGGGCCCACGTGATTTCCGGGTGGGGCCCACGTGATTTCCGGGTGGGGCCCACGTGATTTCCGGGTGGGGCCCACGTGATTTCCGGCTGTGGCCCACGTGATTTCCGGGTGGGGCCCACGTGATTTCCCGGTGGGGCCCACGTGATTTCCGGGTGGGGCCCACGTGATTTCCGGGTGGGTCCCACGGGATTTCCGGGTGGGGCCCACGTGATTTCCGGGTGGGCCCCACTTGATTTCCGGGTGGGGCCCACGTGATTTCCGGGTGGGGCCCACGTGATTTCCGGGTGGGGCCCACGTGATTTCCGGGTGGGGCCCACGTGATTTCCGGGTGGGGCCCACGTGATTTCCCCGTGGGGCCCACGTGATTTCCGGGTGGGGCCCACGTGATTTCCGGGTGGGGCCCACGTGATTTCCGGGTGGGGCCCACGTGATTTCCGGGTGGGGCCCACGTGATTTCCGGGTGGGGCCCACGTGATTTCCCCGTGGGGCCCACGTGATTTCCGGGTGGGGCCCACGTGATTTCCGGGTGGGGCCCACGTGATTTCCGGGTGGGGCCCACGTGATTTCCCCGTGGGGCCAACGTGATTTCCCCGTGGGGCCCACGTGAGGTCCGGGTGGGGCCCACGTGACGTCCGGGTGGGGCCCACGTGATTTACGGGTGGGGCCCACGTGATTTCCGGGTGGGGCCCACGTGATTTCCGGGTTGGGCCCACGTGATTTCCGGGTGGGGCCCACGTGATTTCCGGGTGGGGCCCACGTGATTTCCGGGTGGGGCCCACGTGATTTCCGGGTGGGGCCCACGTGATTTCCGGGTGGGGCCCACGTGATTTCCGCGTGGGGCCCACGTGATTTCCCCGTGGGGCCCACGTGATTTCCCCGTGGGGCCCACGTGATTTCCGGGTGGGGCCCACGTGATTTCCGGGTGGGGCCCACGTGATTTCCGGGTGGGGCCCACGTGATTTCCGGGTGGGGCCCACGTGATTTCCGGGTGGGGCCCACGTGATTTCCGGGTGGGCCCCACGTGATTTCCGTGTGGGGCCCACGTGATTTCCGGGTGGGGACCACGTGATTTCCCCGTGGGGCCCACGTGATTTCCCCGTGGGGCCCACGTGATTTCCGGGTGGGGCCCACGTGATTTCAGGGTGGGGCCCACGTGATTTCCCCGTGGGGCCCACGTGATTTCCCCGTTGGGCCCACGTGATTTCCCCCTGGGGCCCACGTGATTTCCGGGTGGGGCCCACGTGATTTCCCCGTGGGGCCCACGTGATTTCCGGGTGGGCCCCACGTGATTACCGGGTGGGGCCCACGTGATTTCCGGTTGGGGCCCACGTGATTTCCGGGTGGGGCCCACGTGATTTCCGGGTGGGGCCCACGTGATTTCCGGGTGGGGCCCACGTGATTTCCGGGTGGGGCCCACGTGATTTCCGGGTGGGGCCCACATGATTTCCCCGTGGGGCCCACGTGTTTTCCGGGTGGGGCCCACGTGATTTCCGGGTGGGGCCCACGTGATTTCCGGGTGGGGCCCACGTGATTTCCCCGTGGGGCCCACGTGATTTCCGGGTGGGCCCCACGTGATTTCCGGGTGGGGCCCACGTTATTTCCGGGTGGGGCCCACGTGATTTCCGGGTGGGGCCCACGTGATTTCCGGGTGGGGCCCACGTGATTTCCGGGTGGGGCCCACGTGATTTCCGGGTGGGGCCCACGTGATTTCCGGGTGGGGCCCACGTGATTTCCGGGTGGGTTCCACGTGATTTCCGGGTGGGGCCCACGTGATTTCCGGGTGGGGCCCACGTGATTTCCGGGTGGGGCCCACGTGATTTTCGGGTGGGGCCAACGTGATTTCCGGGTGGGGCCCACGTGATTTCCGGGTGGGGCCCACGTGATTTCCGGGTGGGGCCCACGTGATTTCCGGGTGGGGCCCACGTGATTTCCGGGTGGGGCCCACGTGATTTCCCCGTGGGGCCCACGTGATTTCCCCGTGGGGCCCACGTGATTTCCGGGTGGGGCCCACGTGATTTCCGGGTGGGGCCCACGTGATTTCCGGGTGGGGCCCACGTGATTTCCGGGTGGGGCCCACGTGATTTCCGGGTGGGGCCCACGTGATTTCCGGGTTGGCCCCACGTGATTTCCGGGTGGGGCCCACGTGATTTCCGGGTGGGGCCCACGTGATTTCCGGGTGGGGCCCACGTGATTTCCGGGTGGGGCCCACGTGATTTCCGCGTGGGGCCCACGTGATTTCCCCGTGGGGCCCACGTGATTTCCCCGTGGGGCCCACGTGATTTCCGGGTGGGGCCCACGTGATTTCCGGGTGGGGCCCACGTGATTTCCGGGTGGGGCCCACGTGATTTCCGGGTGGGGCCCACGTGATTTCCGGGTGGGGCCCACGTGATTTCCGGGTGGGCCCCACGTGATTTCCGTGTGGGGCCCACGTGATTTCCGGGTGGGGCCCACGTGATTTCCGGGTGGGGCCCACGTGATTTCCGGGTGGGCCCCACGTGATTTCCGGGTGGGGCCCACGTGATTTCCGGGTGGGGCCCACGTGATTTCCGGGTGGGGCCCACGTGATTTCCGGGTGGGGCCCACGTGATTTCCGGGTGGGGCCCACGTGATTTCCCCGTGGGGCCCACGTGATTTCCGGCTGGGGCCCACGTGATTTCCGGGTGGGGACCACGTGATTTCCCCGTGGGGCCCACGTAATTTCCCCGTGGGGCCCACGTGATTTCCGGGTGGGGCCCACGTGATTTCCGGGTGGGGCCCACGTGATTTCCCCGTGGGGCCCCCGTGATTTCCCCCTGGGGCCCACGTGATTTCCGGGTGGGGCCCACGTGATTTCAGGGTGGGGCCCACGTGATTTCCCCGTGGGGCCCACGTGATTTCCCCGTTGGGCCCACGTGATTTCCCCCTGGGGCCCACGTGATTTCCGGGTGGGGCCCACGTGATTTCCCCGTGGGGCCCACGTGATTTCCGGGTGGGCCCCACGTGATTACCGGGTGGGGCCCACGTGATTTCCGGGTGGGGCCCACGTGATTTCCGGGTGGGGCCCACGTGATTTCCGGGTGGGGCCCACGTGATTTCCGGGTGGGGCCCACGTGATTTCCGGGTGGGGCCCACGTGATTTCCGGGTGGGGCCCACATGATTTCCCCGTGGGGCCCACGTGTTTTCCGGGTGGGGCCCACGTGATTTCCGGGTGGGGCCCACGTGATTTCCGGGTGGGGCCCACGTGATTTCCGGGTGGGGCCCACGTGATTTCCCCGTGGGGCCCACGTGATTTCCGGGTGGGCCCCACGTGATTTCCGGGTGTGGCCCACGTGATTTCCGGGTGGGGCCCACGTGATTTCCGGGTGGGGCCCACGTGATTTCCGGGTGGGGCCCACGTGATTTCCGGGTGGGGCCCACGTGATTTCCGGGTGGGGCCCACGTGATTTCCGGGTGGGGCCCACGTGATTTCCGGGTGGGTTCCACGTGATTTCCGGGTGGGGCCCACGTGATTTCCGGGTGGGGCCCACGTGATTTCCGGGTGGGGCCCACGTGATTTTCGGGTGGGGCCCACGTGATTTCCGGGTGGGGCCCACGTGATTTCCGGGTGGGGCCCACGTGATTTCCGGGTGGGGCCCACGTGATTTCCGGGTGGGGCCCACGTGATTTCCCCGTGGGGCCCACGTGATTTCCCCGTGGGGCCCACGTGATTTCCCCGTGGGGCCCACGTGATTTCCGGGTGGGGCCCACGTGATTTCCGGGTGGGGCCCACGTGATTTCCGGGTGGGGCCCACGTGATTTCCGGGTGGGGCCCACGTGATTTCCGGGTGGGGCCCACGTGATTTCCGGGTGGGGCCCACGTGATTTCCGGGTGGGGCCCACGTGATTTCCGGGTGCGGCCCACGTGATTTCCGGGTGGGGCCCACGTGATTTCCCCGTGGGGCCCACGTGATTTCCGGGTGGGGCCCACGTGATTTCCGGGTGGGGCCCACGTGATTTCCGGGTGGGGCCCACGTGATTTCCCCGTGGGGCCAACGTGATTTCCCCGTGGGGCCCACGTGATTTCCGGGTGGGGCCCACGTGATTTCCGGGTGGGGCCCACGTGATTTCCGGGTGGGGCCCATGTGATTTCCGGGTGGGGCCCACGTGATTTCCGGGTTGGCCCCACGTGATTTCCGGGTGGGGCCCACGTGATTTCCGGGTGGGGCCCACGTGATTTCCGGGTGGGGCCCACGTGATTTCCGGGTGGGGCCCACGTGATTTCCGGGTGGGGCCCACGTGATTTCCCCGTGGGGCCCACGTGATTTCCCGGTGGGGCCCACGTGATTTCCGGGTGGGGCCCACGTGATTTCCGGGTGGGGCCCACGTGATTTCCGGGTGGGGCCCACGTGATTTCCGGGTGGGGCCCACGTGATTTCCGGGTGGGGCCCACGTGATTTCCGGGTGGGGCCCACGTGATTTCCGGGTGGGGCCCACGTGATTTCCGGGTGGGGCCCACGTGATTTCCCCGTGGGGCCCACGTGATTTCCGGGTGGGGCCCACGTGATTTCCCCGTGAGGCCCACGTGATTTCCCCGTGGGGCCCACGTGATTTCCGGGTGGGGCCCACGTGATTTCCGGGTGGGGCCCACGTGATTTCCGGGTGGGGCCCACGTGATTTCCGGTTGGGGCCCACGTGATTTCCGGGTGGGGCCCACGTGATTTCCGGGTGGGGCCCACGTGATTTCCGGGTGGGGCCCACGTGATTTCCCCGTGGGGCCCACGTGATTTCCGGGTGGGGCCCACGTGATTTCCGGGTGGGGCCCACGTGATTTCCGGGTGGGGCCCACGTGATTTCCGGGTGGGGCCCACGTGATTTCCGGGTGGGGCCCACGTGATTTCCCCGTGGGGCCCACGTGATTTCCGGGTGGGGCCCACGTGATTTCCGGGTGGGGCCCACGTGATTTCCGGGTGGGGCCCACGTGATTTCCCCGTGGGGCCAACGTGATTTCCCCGTGGGGCCCACGTGATTTCCGGGTGGGGCCCACGTGATTTCCGGGTGGGGCCCACGTGATTTACGGGTGGGGCCCACGTGATTTCCGGGCGGGGCCCACGTGATTTCCGTGTTGGCCCCACGTGATTTCCGGGTGGGGCCCACGTGATTTCCGGGTGGGGCCCACGTGATTTCCGGGTGGGGCCCACGTGATTTCCGGGTGGGGCCCACGTGATTTCCGGGTGGGGCCCACGTGATTTCCGCGTGGGGCCCACGTGATTTCCCCGTGGGGCCCACGTGATTTCCCCGTGGGGCCCACGTGATTTCCGGGTGGGGCCCACGTGATTTCCGGGTGGGGCCCACGTGATTTCCGGGTGGGGCCCACGTGATTTCCGGGTGGGGCCCACGTGATTTCCGGGTGGGGCCCACGTGATTTCCGGGTGGGCCCCACGTGATTTCCGTGTGGGGCCCACGTGATTTCCGGGTGGGGCCCACGTGATTTCCGGGTGGGGCCCACGTGATTTCCGGGTGGGCCCCACGTGATTTCCGGGTGGGGCCCACGTGATTTCCGGGTGGGGCCCACGTGATTTCCGGGTGGGGCCCACGTGATTTCCGGGTGGGGCCCACGTGATTTCCGGGTGGGGCCCACGTGATTTCCCCGTGGGGCCCACGTGATTTCCGGCTGGGGCCCACGTGATTTCCGGGTGGGGACCACGTGATTTCCCCGTGGGGCCCACGTAATTTCCCCGTGGGGCCCACGTGATTTCCGGGTGGGGCCCACGTGATTTCCGGGTGGGGCCCACGTGATTTCCCCGTGGGGCCCACGTGATTTCCCCGTGGGGCCCACGTGATTTCCGGGTGGGGCCCACGTGATTTCAGGGTGGGGCCCACGTGATGTCCCCGTGGGGCCCACGTGATTTCCCCGTTGGGCCCACGTGATTTCCCCCTGGGGCCCACGTGATTTCCGGGTGGGGCCCACGTGATTTCCCCGTGGGGCCCACGTGATTTCCGGGTGGGCCCCACGTGATTACCGGGTGGGGCCCACGTGATTTCCGGTTGGGGCCCACGTGATTTCCGGGTGGGGCCCACGTGATTTCCGGGTGGGGCCCACGTGATTTCCGGGTGGGGCCCACGTGATTTCCGGGTGGGGCCCACGTGATTTCCGGGTGGGGCCCACATGATTTCCCCGTGGGGCCCACGTGTTTTCCGGGTGGGGCCCACGTGATTTCCGGGTGGGGCCCACGTGATTTCCGGGTGGGGCCCACGTGATTTCCCCGTGGGGCCCACGTGATTTCCGGGTGGGCCCCACGTGATTTCCGGGTGTGGCCCACGTGATTTCCGGGTGGGGCCCACGTGATTTCCGGGTGGGGCCCACGTGATTTCCGGGTGGGGCCCACGTGATTTCCGGGTGGGGCCCACGTGATTTCCCCGTGGGGCCCACGTGATTTCCGGGTGGGGCCCACGTGATTTCCGGGTGGGGCCCACGTGATTTCCGGGTGGGGCCCACGTGATTTCCGGGTGGGTTCCACGTGATTTCCGGGTGGGGCCCACGTGATTTCCGGGTGGGGCCCACGTGATTTCCGGGTGGGGCCCACGTGATTTCCGGGTGGGGCCCACGTGATTTCCGGGTGGGGCCCACGTGATTTCCGGGTGGGGCCCACGTGATTTCCGGGTGGGGCCCACGTGATTTCCGGGTGGGGCCCACGTGATTTCCGGGTGGGGCCCACGTGATTTCCCCGTGGGGCCCACGTGATTTCCCCGTGGGGCCCACGTGATTTCCGGGTGGGGCCCACGTGATTTCCGGGTGGGGCCCACGTGATTTCCGGGTGGGGCCCACGTGATTTCCGGGTGGGGCCCACGTGATTTCCGGGTGGGGCCCACGTGATTTCCCCGTGGGGCCCACGTGATTTCCGGGTGGGGCCCACGTGATTTCCGGGTGGGGCCCACGTGATTTCCGGGTGGGGCCCACGTGATTTCCCCGTGGGGCCCACGTGATTTCCGGGTGGGGCCCACGTGATTTCCGGGTGGGGCCCACGTGATTTCCGGGTGGGGCCCACGTGATTTCCCCGTGGGGCCAACGTGATTTCCCCGTGGGGCCCACGTGATTTCCGGGTGGGGCCCACGTGATTTCCGGGTGGGGCCCACGTGATTTCCGGGTGGGGCCCATGTGATTTCCGGGTGGGGCCCACGTGATTTCCGGGTTGGCCCCACGTGATTTCCGGGTGGGGCCCACGTGATTTCCGGGTGGGGCCCACGTGATTTCCAGGTGGGGCCCACGTGATTTCCGGGTGGGGCCCACGTGATTTCCGGGTGGGGCCCACGTGATTTCCCCGTGGGGCCCACGTGATTTCCCGGTGGGGCCCACGTGATTTCCGGGTGGGGCCCACGTGATTTCCGGGTGGGGCCCACGTGATTTCCGGGTGGGGCCCACGTGATTTCCGGGTGGGGCCCACGTGATTTCCGGGTGGGGCCCACGTGATTTCCGGGTGGGGCCCACGTGATTTCCGGGTGGGGCCCACGTGATTTCCGGGTGGGGCCCACGTGATTTCCCCGTGGGGCCCACGTGATTTCCGGGTGGGGCCCACGTGATTTCCCCGTGAGGCCCACGTGATTTCCCCGTGGGGCCCACGTGATTTCCGGGTGGGGCCCACGTGATTTCCGGGTGGGGCCCACGTGATTTCCGGGTGGGGCCCACGTGATTTCCGGTTGGGGCCCACGTGATTTCCGGCTGTGGCCCACGTGATTTCCGGGTGGGGTCCACGTGATTTCCGGGTGGGGCCCACGTGATTTCCCCGTGGGGCCCACGTGATTTCCGGGTGGGGCCCACGTGATTTCCGGGTGGGGCCCACGTGATTTCCGGGTGGGGCCCACGTGATTTCCGGGTGGGGCCCACGTGATTTCCCCGTGGGGCCCACGTGATTTCCGGGTGGGGCCCACGTGATTTCCGGGTGGGGCCCACGTGATTTCCGGGTGGGGCCCACGTGATTTCCGGGTGGGGCCCACGTGATTTCCGGGTGGGGCCCACGTGATTTCCGGGTGGGGCCCACGTGATTTCCGGGTGGGGCCCACGTGATTTCCGGGTGGGGCCCACGTGATTTCCGGGTGGGGCCCACGTGATTTCCCCGAGGGGCCCACGTGATTTCCGGGTGGGGCCCACGTGATTTCCGGGTGGGGCCCACGTGATTTCCGGATGTGGCCCACGTGTTTTCCGGGTGGGGCCCACGTGATTTCCGGGTGGGGCCCACGTGATTTCCGGGTGGGGCCCACGTGATTTCCGGGTGGGCCCCACGTGATTTCCGGGTGGGGCCCACGTGATTTCCGGGTGGGGCCCACGTGATTTCGGGGTGGGGCCCACGTGATTTCCGGGTGGGGCCCACGTGATTTCCGGCTGGGGCCCACGTGATTTCCGGGTGGGGCCCACGTGATTTCCCCGTGGGGCCCACGTGATTTCCGGGTGGGGCCCACGTGATTTCCCCGTGAGGCCCACGTTATTTCCCCGTGGGGCCCACGTGATTTCCGGGTGGGGCCCACGTGATTTCCGGGTGGGGCCCACGTGATTTCCGGTTGGGGCCCACGTGATTTCCGGCTGTGGCGCACGTGATTTCCGGGTGGGGTCCACGTGATTTCCGGGTGGGGCCCACGTGATTTCCCCGTGGGGCCCACGTGATTTCCGGGTGGGGCCCACGTGATTTCCGGGTGGGGCCCACGTGATTTCCGGGTGGGGCCCACGTGATTTCCGGGTGGGGCCCACGTGAATTCCCCATGGGCCCACGTGATTTCCGGGTGGGGCCCACGTGATTTCCGGGTGGGGCCCACGTGATTTCCGGGTGGGGCCCACGTGATTTTCGGGTGGGGCCCACGTGATTTCCGGGTGGGGCCCACGTGATTTCCGGCTGTGGCCCACGTGATTTCCGGGTGGGGCCCACGTGATTTCCGGGTGGGGCCCACGTGATTTCCCCGTGGGGCCCACGTGATTTCCGGGTGGGGCCCACGTGATTTCCGGGTGGGGCCCACGTCATTTCCGGGTGGGGCCCACGTGATTTCCGGGTGGGGCCCACGTGATTTCCCCGTGGGGCCCACGTGATTTCCGGGTGGGGCCCACGTGATTTCCGGGTGGGGCCCACGTGATTTCCGGGTGGGGCCCACGTGATTTCCGGGTGGGGCCCACGTGATTTCCGGGTGGGGCCCACGTGATTTCCGGGTGGGGCCCACGTGATTTCCGGGTGGGGCCCACGTGATTTCCGGGTGGGGCCCACGTGATTTCCCCGAGGGGCCCACGTGATTTCCGGGTGGGGCCCACGTGATTTCCGGGTGGGGCCCACGTGATTTCCGGGTGGGGCCCACGTGATTTCCGGGTGGGGCCCACGTGATTTCCGGGTGGGGCCCACGTGATTTCCGGGTGGGGCCCACGTGATTTCCGGGTGGGGCCCACGTGATTTCCCCGTGGGGCCCACGTGATTTCCCCATGGGGCCCACGTGATTTCCGGCTGGGGCCCACGTGATTTCCGGGTGGGGTCCACGTGATTTCCAGGTGGGGCCCACGTGATTTCCCCGTGGGGCCCACGTGATTTCCGGGTGGGGCCCACGTGATTTCCGGGTGGGGCCCACGTGATTTCCGGGTGGGGCCCACGTGATTTCCGGGTGGGGCCCACGTGATTTCCGGATGTGGCCCACGTGTTTTCCGGGTGGGGCCCACGTGATTTCCGGGTGGGGCCCACGTGATTTCCGGGTGGGGCCCACGTGATTTCCGGGTGGGGCCCACGTGATTTCCGGGTGGGGCCCACGTGATTTCGGGGTGGGGCCCACGTGATTTCCGGGTGGGGCCCACGTGATTTCCGGCTGGGGCCCACGTGATTTCCGGGTGGGGCCCACGTGATTTCCGGGTGGGGCCCACGTGATTTCCGGGTGGGGCCCACGTGATTTCCGGGTGGGGCCCACGTGATTTCCCCGTGGGGCCCACGTGATTTCCGGGTGGGGCCCACGTGATTTCCGGGTGGGGCCCACGTGATTTCCCCGTGGGGCCCACGTGATTTCCGGGTGGGGCCCACGTGATTTCCGGGTGGGGCCCACGTGATTTCCGGGTGGGGCCCACGTGATTTCCGGGTGGGGCCCACGTGATTTCCCCGTGGGGCCCACGTGATTTCCCCGTCGGGCCCACGTGATTTCCGGGTGGGGCCCACGTGATTTCCGGGTGGGGCCCACGTGATTTCCCGGTGGGGCCCACGTGATTTCCGGGTGGGGCCCACGTGATTTCCGGGTGGGGCCCACGTGATTTCCTGGTGGGCCCCACGTGATTTCCGTGTGGGGCCCACGTGATTCCCGGGTGGGGCCCACGTGATTTCCCCGTGGGGCCCACGTGATTTCCGGGTGGGCCCCACGTGATTTCCGGGTGGGGCCCACGTGATTTCCCCGTGGGGCCCACGTGATTTCCCCATGGGGCCCACGTGATTTCCGGGTGGGGCCCACGTGATTTCCGGGTGGGGCCCACGTGATTTCCGGGTGGGGCCCACGTGATTTCCGGTTGGGCCCCACGTGATTTCCGGGTGGGGCCCACGTGATTTCCGGGTGGGGCCCACGTGATTTCCGGGTGGGGCCCACGTGATTTCCGGGTGGGGCCCACGTGATTTCCGGGTGGGGCCCACGTGATTTCCGGGTGGGGCCCACGTGATTTCCGGGTGGGGCCCACGTGATTTCCGGGTGGGGCCCACGTGATTTCCGGGTGGGGCCCACGTGATTTCCGGGTGGGGCCCACGTGATTTCCGGGTGGGGCCCACGTGATTTCCGGGTGGGCCCCACGTGATTTCCGGGTGGGGCCCACGTGATTTCCGGGTGGGGCCCACGTGATTTCCGGGTGGGGCCCACGTGATTTCCGGGTGGGGCCCACGTGATTTCCGGGTGGGCCCCACGTGATTTCCGGGTGGGGCCCACGTGATTTCCGGGTGGGGCCCACGTGATTTCCCCGTGGGGCCCACGTGATTTCCAGGTGGGGCCCACGTGATTTCCGGGTGGGGCCCACGTGATTTCCCCGTGGGGCCCACGTGATTTCCCCGTGGGGCCCACGTGATTTCCCCGTGGGGCCCACGTGATTTCCGGCTGGGGCCCACGTGATTTCCGGGTGGGGCCCACGTGATTTCCGGGTGGGGCCCACGTGATTTCCGGGTGGGGCCCACGTGATTTCCGGGTGGGGCCCACGTGATTTCCGGGTGGGGCCCACGTGATTTCCGCGTGGGGCCCACGTGATTTCCCCGTGGGGCCCACGTGATTTCCCCGTGGGGCCCACGTGATTTCCGGGTGGGGCCCACGTGATTTCCGGGTGGGGCCCACGTGATTTCCGGGTGGGGCCCACGTGATTTCCGGGTGGGGCCCACGTGATTTCCCCGTGGGGCCCACGTGATTTCCGGGTGGGCCCCACGTGATTTCCGTGTGGGGCCCACGTGATTTCCGGGTGGGGCCCACGTGATTTCCGGGTGGGGCCCACGTGATTTCCGGGTGGGGCCCACGTGATTTCCGGGTGGGGCCCACGTGATTTCCGGGTGGGGCCCACGTGATTTCCGGGTGGGGCCCACGTGATTTCCGGGTGGGGCCCACGTGATTTCCTCGTGGGGCCCACGTGATTTCCGGCTGGGGCCCACGTGATTTCCGGGTGGGGACCACGTGATTTCCCCGTGGGGCCCACGTGATTTCCCCGTGGGGCCCACGTGATTTCCGGGTGGGGCCCACGTGATTTCCGGGTGGGGCCCACGTGATTTCCCCGTGGGGCCCACGTGATTTCCCCGTGGGGCCCACGTGATTTCCGGGTGGGGCCCACGTGATTTCAGGGTGGGGCCCACGTGATTTCCCCGTGGGGCCCACGTGATTTCCCCGTTGGGCCCACGTGATTTCCCCGTGGGGCCCACGTGATTTCCGGGTGGGGCCCACGTGATTTCCGGGTGGGGCCCACGTGATTTCCCCGTGGGGCCCACGTGATTTCCGGGTGGGCCCCACGTGATTACCGGGTGGGGCCCACGTGATTTCCGGGTGGGGCCCACGTGATTTCCGGGTGGGGCCCACGTGATTTCCCCGTGGGGCCCACGTGATTTCCGGGTGGGCCCCACGTGATTTCCGGGTGTGGCCCACGTGATTTCCGGGTGGGGCCCACGTGATTTCCGGGTGGGGCCCACGTGATTTCCGGGTGGGGCCCACGTGATTTCCGGGTGGGGCCCACGTGATTTCCCCGTGGGGCCCACGTGATTTCCGGGTGGGGCCCACGTGATTTCCGGGTGGGGCCCACGTGATTTCCGGGTGGGGCCCACGTGATTTCCGGGTGGGGTCCACGTGATTTCCAGGTGTGGCCCACGTGATTTCCCGGTGGGGCCCACGTGATTTCCGGGTGGGGCCTTCGTGATTTCCGGGTGGGGCCCACGTGATTTCCGGGTGGGGCCCACGTGATTTCCGGGTGGGGCCCACGTGATTTCCGGGTGGGGCCCACGTGATTTCCGGGTGGGGCCCACGTGATTTCCGGGTGGGGCCCACGTGATTTCCGGGTGGGGTCCACGTGATTTCCGGGTGGGGCCCACGTGATTTCCCGGTGGGGCCCACGTGATTTCCGGGTGGGGCCCACGTGATTTCCGGGTGGGGCCCACGTGATTTCCGAGTGGGGCCCACGTGATTTCCGGGTGGGGCCCACGTGATTTCCGGGTGGGGCCCACGTGATTTCCGGGTGGGGCCCACGTGATTTCCCCGTGGGGCCCACGTGATTTCCGGGTGGGGCCCACGTGATTTCCCCGTGAGGCCCACGTGATTTCCCCGTGGGGCCCACGTGATTTCCGGGTGGGGCCCACGTGATTTCCGGGTGGGGCCCACGTGATTTCCGGGTGGGGCCCACGTGATTTCCGGTTGGGGCCCACGTGATTTCCGGCTGTGGCCCACGTGATTTCCGGGTGGGGTCCACGTGATTTCCGGGTGGGGCCCACGTGATTTCCCCGTGGGGCCCACGTGATTTCCGGGTGGGGCCCACGTGATTTCCGGGTGGGGCCCACGTGATTTCCGGGTGGGGCCCACGTGATTTCCCCGTGGGGCCCACGTGATTTCCGGGTGGGGCCCACGTGATTTCCGGGTGGGGCCCACGTGATTTCCGGGTGGGGCCCACGTGATTTCCGGGTGGGGCTCACGTGATTTCCGGGTGGGGCCCACGTGATTTCCGGGTGGGGCCCACGTGATTTCCGGGTGGGGCCCACGTGATTTCCGGGTGGGGCCCACGTGATTTCCCCGAGGGGCCCACGTGATTTCCGGGTGGGGCCCACGTGATTTCCGGGTGGGGCCCACGTGATTTCCGGGTGGGGCCCACGTGATTTCCGGGTGGGGCCCACGTGAATTCCGGGTGGGGCCCACGTGATTTCCCCGTGGGGCCCACGTGATTTCCCCGTGGGGCCCACGTGATTTCCGGGTGGGGCCCACGTGATTTCCGGGTGGGGCCCACGTGATTTCCGGGTGGGGCCCACGTGATTTCCGGGTGGGGCCCACGTGATTTCCCCGTGGGGCCCACGTGATTTCCCCGTGGGGCCCACGTGATTTCCCCATGGGGCCCACGTGATTTCCGGGTGGGGTCCACGTGATTTCCAGGTGGGGCCCACGTGATTTCCCCGTGGGGCCCACGTGATTTCCGGGTGGGGCCCACGTGATTTCCGGGTGGGGCCCACGTGATTTCCGGGTGGGGCCCACGTGATTTCCGGGTGGGGCCCACGTGATTTCCGGATGTGGCCCACGTGTTTTCCGGGTGGGGCCCACGTGATTTCCTGGTGGGGCCCACGTGATTTCCGGGTGGGGCCCACGTGATTTCCGGGTGGGCCCCACGTGATTTCCGGGTGGGGCCCACGTGATTTCCGGGTGGCGCCCACGTGATTTCCGGGTGGGGCCCACGTGATTTCCGGGTGGGGCCCACGTGATTTCCGGCTGGGGCCCACGTGATTTCCGGGTGGGGCCCACGTGATTTCCGGGTGGGGCCCACGTGATTTCCGGGTGGGGCCCACGTGATTTCCGGGTGGGTCCCACGTGATTTCCCGGTGGGGCCCACGTGATTTCCGGGTGGGGCCCACGTGATTTCCGGGTGGGGCCCACGTGATTTCCGGGTGGGGCCCACGTGATTTCCGGGTGGGGCCCACGTGATTTCCGGCTGGGGCCCACGTGATTTCCGGGTGGGGCCCACGTGATTTCCGGGTGGGGCCCACGTGATTTCCGGGTGGGGCCCACGTGATTTCCGGGTGGGGCCCACGTGATTTCCGGGTGGGGCCCACGTGATTTCCCCGTGGGGCCCACGTGATTTCCGGGTGGGGCCCACGTGATTTCCGGGTGGGGCCCACGTGATTTCCCGGTGGGGCCCACGTGATTTCCCCGTGGGGCCCACGTGATTTCCGGGTGGGGCCCACGTGATTTCCGGGTGGGGCCCACGTGATTTCCCGGTGGGGCCCACGTGATTTCCGGGTGGGGCCCACGTGATTTCCGGGTGGGGCCCACGTGATTTCCGGGTGGGCCCCACGTGATTTCCATGTGGGGCCCACGTGATTTCCGGGTGGGGCCCACGTGATTTCCGGGTGGGGCCCACGTGATTTCCGGGTGGGGCCCACGTGATTTCCGGCTGGGGCCCACGTGATTTCCGGGTGGTGCCCACGTGATTTCCCCGTGGGGCCCACGTGATTTCCCCGTGGGGCCCACGTGATTTCCGGGTGGGCCCCACGTGATTTCCGGGTGGGGCCCACGTGATTTCCCCATGGGGCCCACGTGATTTCCCCATGGGGCCCACGTGATTTCCGGGTGGGGCCCACGTGATTTCCGGGTGGGGCCCACGTGATTTCCGGGTGGGGCCCACGTGATTTCCGGTTGGGCCCCACGTGATTTCCGTGTGGGGCCCACGTGATTTCCGGGTGGGGCCCACGTGATTTCCGGGTGGGGCCCACGTGATTTCCGGGTGGGGCCCACGTGATTTCCGGGTGGGGCCCACGTGATTTCCGGGTGGGGCCCACGTGATTTCCGGGTGGGGCCCACGTGATTTCCGGGTGGGGCCCACGTGATTTCCCCGTGGGGCCCACGTGATTTCCCCGTGGGGCCCACGTGATTTCCGGCTGGGGCCCACGTGATTTCCGGGTGGGGCCCACGTGATTTCCGGGTGGGGCCCACGTGATTTCCGGGTGGGGCCCACGTGATTTCCGGGTGGGGCCCACGTGATTTCCGGGTGGGGCCCACGTGATTTCCGGGTGGGGCCCACGTGATTTCCGGGTGGGGCCCACGTGATTTCCGGGTGGGCCCCACGTGATTTCCGGGTGGGGCCCACGTGATTTCCGGGTGGGGCCCACGTGATTTCCGGGTGGGGCCCACGTGATTTCCGGGTGGGGCCCACGTGATTTCCGGGTGGGGCCCACGTGATTTCCCCGTGGGGCCCACGTGATTTCCCCGTGGGGCCCACGTGATTTCCCCGTGGGGCCCACGTGATTTCCGGCTGGGGCCCACGTGATTTCCGGGTGGGGCCCACGTGATTTCCGGGTGGGGCCCACGTGATTTCCGGGTGGGCCCCACGTGATTTCCGGGTGGGGCCCACGTGATTTCCGGGTGGGGCCCACGTGATTTCCGGGTGGGGCCCACGTGATTTCCGGCTGGGGCCCACGTGATTTCCGGGTGGGGCCCACGTGATTTCCCCGTGGGGCCCACGTGATTTCCGGCTGGGGCCCACGTGATTTCCGGGTGGGGACCACGTGATTTCCCCGTGGGGCCCACGTAATTTCCCCGTGGGGCCCACGTGATTTCCGGGTGGGGCCCACGTGATTTCCGGGTGGGGCCCACGTGATTTCCCCGTGGGGCCCACGTGATTTCCCCGTGGGGCCCACGTGATTTCCGGGTGGGGCCCACGTGATTTCAGGGTGGGGCCCACGTGATTTCCCCGTGGGGCCCACGTGATTTCCCCGTTGGGCCCACGTGATTTCCCCGTGGGGCCCACGTGATTTCCGGGTGGGGCCCACGTGATTTCCGGGTGGGGCCCACGTGATTTCCCCGTGGGGCCCACGTGATTTCCGGGTGGGGCCCACGTGATTTCCGGGTGGGGCCCACGTGATTTCCGGGTGGGGCCCACGTGATTTCCGGGTGGGGCCCACGTGATTTCCGGGTGGGGCCCACGTGATTTCCGGGTGGGGCCCACGTGATTTCCGGGTGGGGCCCACGTGATTTCCCCGTGGGGCCCACGTGATTTCCGGGTGGGCCCCACGTGATTTCCGGGTGGGGCCCACGTGATTTCCGGGTGGGCCCCACGTGATTTCCGGGTGGGCCCCACGTGATTTCCGGGTGGGGCCCACGTGATTTCCCCGTGGGGCCCACGTGATTCTTATTCAGTTACAGCAAGGGTGTGAAGTACCTGTTGGAAGTTCCAGAGGTTAGATGTCATTATCAGTGAGATGCCTCAGCGGAAAACGGCCTCATCTAGCCTGGAGTGGAGAACCTCCTGGATTTTTTCGAGTTGGGGCAGGTGCTCTCGTCTTATGACGGTGACCTATGGGACTCGCTCTGGTGTCCTCAGGACTGGCCAGTCCCCATGCGAGTTGCTCGCGGGCCTTTTGGGATTCCTCTCCCTTCGATGCCAGGGCCAAAGACCTTGTGTGGAGTCGGGGCCGGAACCTGAGGATTCCTCTCCAGTGCTGACATGGAACTTGGGGTACTTCTGGACTCTCCCCAGGGGAGTCAGTACTCGTCTCGAGAGGTGGCATGCATGTGCGCTTTCCTCTCGAGCTGTAGCAGCAGTGTCACGCTTCCGGTCGCGTCGATCATGGGATCAGTGGCTTTCCCTTGAGGATTTCCCACGAGGCTTTTCCACGAGTCTGCGGGGGGCGGGGTCCGGTGGGAGCGGGTGCTGTGCTGGGATGAGGCCCTTTATCCTTACATCTTCCTGTGGGAACGGAATCGGGGAGCTCTGTGGCCTTGCCGCCTTCAGTGGCTTCCTCTGCACAGGGGCCTAGTGCCTTCTGCCTTCTGTCAGGCGTTACGGGGTTTGGGCTTCGCTTTGTCGGCCTTGGCCTTGGCCCTGGCCTGGGCCTTGGCCTTACCCTTGGCGTTGCCCTTGCCCTTGCCCTTGGCCTTGGGCTTGGCCTTCCCTAGGCCTTGTCCTTGGCCTTACCTTGTCCTTGCCCTTACATTGTCCTTGCCCTTAAACTTAAACTTGACCTTGACCTTGACTTTGACCTTGACCTTGGACTTGACTTTGACCTTGAACTTGACCTTGACCTTGAACTTGAACTTGACCAACAAGGGGAGACCAGATTTGCTCAGAGCAGCGGAGGTCCAGAGGCAGGGCCGTGTATCTCCCCTTCCCTTTGTGATCACTGCAAAGACATTCCTAGCTGATAGCGGGAGTGCCCATGAAGAAGCAAGCAGTGGGAGTGTGTTTGACACGACTGTGTGCCTCAACTCCACAAGGGGCCTTTCCTCTTGAAGTAGTCCACTTGTCCCCTTGGGGAGGGTGTCATGCCTCTTTTCTCACACTGCCAAAGGGTGGAGCAAAGCTCGCTCTGTCAGAGGTACAAAAACAGCAACTGAATGGATTTTCAAGCTCTTGCTAGGCTGCACCCTTTCAGGGCCCACTTTACTGAAACAGGTGCTCTGTGGCCCCCGGTTGGGTATGCAGGTTCACAAACAGGGTGAGATCCTGTCCAAGCCAACAATTTTCCTGAAAGACCTAGGCTCACTAAAGCTCTCCTCCAGAGCAAAGGGGATAGAGGAGATGTATGGAGGAGTCTTTGCCTTTCCCTATGAGTGTGGGGCTACTCCCTACAGCCCCAAGCTCAGGGATAACTGCCTCTAAGAAAGGAATGGCAAGAAGTGCTAATCTTGGAGGTTGGGACAGGGAGTTCGCAGCATGTGGGGAAAGAAAGACTTCTTCGGGGAAGAAGAGGCAACCACCGGGGGTGTGTTTGCAAGCCTCTATTTGGAAGGAACAGGTTTGCTTATACAACTCAAGACCTCCAGATCTGCTCAGAGGACTGAAGTTCCAGAGACAGGGCCATGTATCTCCCCTTCCCTTTGAGATCCTTGCCAAGACATTCCTAGCAGATTGTCGGAGTGCCCATGAAGAAGCAAGCAGCGGGAGTGTGCTTGACATCACTGGCTGCCTACCTGGGCTCAGCTCCTCAAGGGGCCTTTCTCTCCTGGTAGGCCCTATGTCCCCTTTGGGAGAGGGTTGTGCCCTCTTCCCTCCACACTGCCAAAGGGTGGAGGTGGAGCAAACTCGTTCTCTCCGAGGTAAAAGAAAGACAAATTGGATGGATTTTTAAGCTCTTGCTATGCTGCACCCCTCCAGGACCCACTCGAGCAAAACAGGTGCCCTGTGGCCCCTAGGTCGGGTATGCAGGTTCACACACTGGGTGTGATCCCGTCAAAGCCAAGAATTTTCCTGACAGACCTAGGCTCACTAGAGCTCTCCTCCAGAGGAAAGGGGACAGAAAAGATGTGTGTGTGGAGGTGGCTCTGCCTTTCCAGGTCCCAATCTCAGGGATAACTGCCCCTAAGAAAGGAACTGCTGCTGCTGCTGCTGCTGCTGCTGCTGCTGCTGCTAAGTTGCTTCAGTCGTGTTCGACTCTGTGCGACGCCATAGACGGTAGCCCACTAGGCTCCCCCGTCCCTGGGATTCTCCAGGCAAGAACAGTAAGTGGGTTGCCATTGCCTTCTCCAATGCATGAAAGTGAAAATGAAAGTGCAGTCGCTCAGTCGTGTCCGACCCTCAGCGACCCCATGGACTGCAGCCTACCAGGCTTCTCTGTCCATAGGATTTTCTGAAAGGAACTGCAAGAAGCACTTTTCCAGGAGGCTGGGAAAGGGAGTTCGCAGGATGTGGGGAAAGAGAGCCTCCTTCGGGGAAGAATAGGCGGCCACTTGTTTTGTGTTGCAAACCTCTATTTGGAAGGAACAGGTTAGCTTATACAAAGGGAGACCTCCAGATCTGCTCAGAGGACCGAAGTTGCAGAGGCAGGTCGGTGTATTTTCCCTTCACTTTGCGATCCTTGCAAAGACATTCCTTGCTGATAGATGACTCAGCAAGGGCCTTTGAGACTGTTGTTTTCTTTCCTAGGTTCAAAGATTCCTTCAGTTCCTAATATAGATATCCTAGAAATTATGTGACATCCGTGAAAATCTGATATGTCCTGGTCAAATGCTGTCAGTTATAATTCTAGTTATCATATTAAAGCATTTCAAGTCGCAGCAGTGACCAGATGACATTGTCAATTTCTATTTCATCAGGTTTTAACCATGTCCTCTATGGTTTCACACTGATGCCTTTGCAGAAATACTGCTACTTCAAGATATATGGAAAATACTTTTTTTAAGCTTACTGATAATTTGTTTGTTTGTTTGCTTGTCTTCTGGTAAGCTGGTACCAGATGCAATTTAGTCTCCTCTCTAGGTTAAGAGAACAAAGTTTTCTTAGAATGCAATTTTTGATCACAGACTATGAGTTTCTCTACCTTTCATTGATTTATAATTGTTTTCATCATCTGTTTTTTTTTTTTTTTACTTCGGTAAAGTAAATAAGCCTTATTTAAGATTTTGGTACATGTAGGATGGACTAAGCTTTCCCCACTCTTGCAAGTTCCCTTAACCCTTCAGATTCTTCTCGTGGGACCAAGATCTCACTTTCCTCCAGAGGGACAATCCAAGCTTTTTATCAGTTGATCTGCCCCTGACATCAGAGTCAAGTTGAGCACGAGTTGGCCTATAATTTAGGCATGAAACTATGACTACATAAAGAAAAGGTGACTTTATGATTCAGGGATGGCCATGATATGCCTTGCACTTCAGAGAAAATGGGTTAAAATGATTTTTTTTTCTTCAGAACTGCACAGCCAGTTCTTTCAGCATATGCAATTGAAAACATCTAGTCATTAGGTCAGTTTTCATTCCAATCCCAAAGAAAGGCAATGACAAAGAATATTCAAGCAGCTGCACAATTGCACTCATCTCACACACTAGTAAAGTAATGTTCAAAATTCTCCAAGTTCACATGAACTGTGAACTTCCAGATGTTCAAGAGGGATTTAAAAAATGCAGAGAAACCAGAGATCAAATTGCCAACATCCACTGGCTCATTGAAAAAGCAAGAGAGTTCCAGAAAAAAAAAATCTATTTCTGCTTTATTGACAATGCCAAAGCCTTTGACTGTGTGGATCACAAGAAACTGGGAAAAATTCTGAAAGAGATGGGAATACCAGACCACCTGACCTGTCTCTTGAGAAACCTGTATGCAGGTCAGGAAGAAACAGTTCGAACTGGACATGGAACAACAGACTGGTTCTAAATAGGAAAAGGAACATGTCAAGGCTGTATATTGTCACCCTGCTTATTTAACTTATATGCAGAGTACAGCATGAGAAACACTGGGCTGGAGGAAGCACACGCTGGAATCAAGGTTGCTGGGAGAAATATCAATAATCTCAGATATTCAGATGACACCACCCTTATGGCAGAAAGTGAAGAAGAGCTAAAGAGTCTCCTGATGAAAGTGAAAGAGGAGAGTGAAAAAGTTAGCTTAAAGCTCAGCATTCAGAAAACTAAAATCATTGCATCCAGTCTCATCACTTCATGGCAAATAGATGGGAAAACATTGGAAACAGCAGCAGACTATTTTTGGGGCTTGGAAATCACTGCAGGTGATGGCTGCCTCCATGAACTTAAAACATATTTATGACTTGGAAGAAAAGTGATGACCAAACTAGACAGCATATTAAAAAGCCGAGACGTTGCTTTGCCAACAAAGATCCATCCGGTCAAGGCTATGGTTTTTCCATATGTCATGGATGGATATGAAAGATGTACTATAAAGAAAGTGACAGCTGAAAATTTGATGCTTTTGAACTGTGGTGTTGGAGAAGATGCTTGTAGGTCGCTTAGACTACAAGGAGACGCACCCACTCCATCCTAAAGGAAATCAGGTCTGAATATCCATTGGAAGGACTAATACTGAACCTGAAACTCCAATACTTTGGCCACTTGATGTGAAGAGCTGACTCACTTGGAAGTTGCTTTGATTTGCCTATGAGTGTGGGAGCCCTCCCTGGGCAAAGGGCCTCAGGGGTCATTGCCACTGAATCACGACATCCAAGCAAGCGCATTCCAGCTGTGTGACATGCAGGAAGCAGGAGACTGGGAAAACTGTCTTCCTTAGAAGAAGGAAAGTCATCCACAGAGAGTGTGTTTTCAGGCCTCTCTTTGCAGCAAGTGTTTTGCTTCTCAGACATCAGAGCTGCAGGCTTGCTCTGAGGGCCTCAATTCCAGAGTCAGGGCTGTGTGTCTCACTGCACTTTCCAAGCATTGCAGACACATTCCTAGGTTGGAGCAGTGCTTCCCGTGAGAAAGAAGCCTCGGGAGTGTGTCTGAGCGGGCTGAGTGCCATGCTAGGGTCACCTAGTCGAGGGCACCTTGCACATCCAATGGGCCCCAGGCGAGTAGCTATGGACCGGCCCCTCGGTTGAGATATCCCAAAGCAGGGAACAAAGCTAGCTCTGTCAGAAGGAGGAAAACGGCAATGGGATGGATTTTCAAGCGGTTGCTAAGTCACACCACGTGAGGGCTCCGCGGGAAAGAAATGCGAATTTTGGCCTCTAGGCCCAGTATCCAGATGTGTGCACAGGATATTTTCCCCACAGGATCCAAGAATGTTCCAGACAGACCTAAGCTCACTAGCTCTCTCCTGCAGAGGAAATGAAATATTGTTGCTGAACCACGAAAAGATGCTGGGATTCTTGGCTCATGGAGGAGAAGAATTCAATCCAGGGCCCAAGATGAGGCTTGATTGCTCAGAGCTTTTGTGCAATCGAGTTTTATTCAAGTAGAAAGGAGATAGAGAAAGCTTCTGACAGAGACATCACAAGGGGCAGAAAGCGTACCCCCTTGCTAGCGTTAGTAATGGAGTTATATACTCTCCAATAAGTTATTACAATGAACAAAAGAATGTGTGGAGGTTGTAAAGACTCACTAGACCTACTCCCATAATTTACATTTTAAGATAACAGGATTAGCCAGAAGGTTTTTCCAGAGACCGTCCTCAAGAAGGATGCATGATTGTTATATAATCCTAAGGAATGTAGAGGGAAAAAAAAGTGTGTCCTTTCTTCCTCCTTGAGAATTCTAGACCCCTCTCTCCTTGGGGACCCTTGAACTTCTTATAAACCTGCCTTGGCAATGACTCTCTCAGAAACATGATTGAACAGCCGTTTGGAGCTTCCTTTGACTTTCCCTGGGAGGGAGGGAGCCCTCCCTGAGCACAGGGCCTCAGGGGCCATGGCCAATGAAAACTCATCTCCCAGTAAGTGCTTTTCAGCCCTGTGTGACTCTCAGCCCACAGGAGGCTGAGAAAACTCTCTTCCTTGGAGGAAGGAAAGGCAGCCCAAGAGTGTGTTTTCAGGCCTGTATCTTGCAGCAAGTGTTTGGCTTGTTAGACATAAGACCTGCAGGCCTGCTCCAACAGACTCCATTCCAGAATCAGGGCCTTGTGTCTCCCTGCAGTTTCCTGGCCTCGCAAACACATTCCTAGGTGAGAGCAGTCCTGCCCATGGGGAAGCAGGCTGCGGGAGTGTGTCTGAGGGGGCCAGGTGCCATGCTGGGGTCACCTGGTCGAGGGCACCTTGCACCTCCAATGGACCCCAGGCAAGGAGTTGCAGGCCACCACCTTGCTTCTGAAATCCCAAAGTGGGGAGCAAAGCTCGCTCTGTCAGAGGGAAGAAAACAGCAACAGGATGGATTTTCAAGCAGTTGCTAGGCTGTACTGCGTTAGGGCTCCAAGGAAGAAAAATGCAAATGTTAGCCCCTACGACTGGTATCCAGGTGGGCTCCCAGGATGATTTCCCCGCAGGATCCAAGAACGTTCCAGACAGACCTGGGCTCACTAGCTCCCTCCTGCAGAGGAAACATGATAGAACAGCTGTTTGGAGGTTGCTTTGACTTCCCCTGGGAGGGTAGGATCCCTCCCTGGGTGCAGGGCCTCAGGGGCCATTGCCGCTGAGAAATGCCCTCTAAGCCAGACCTTTCCAGCCTTGTATGACTCAGCACGGAGGAGACTGGAAAAGCTATCTTCCTTGGAGGAAGGAAAGGCAGCCCCAGAGAGTGTGTTTTCACACCTGTATCTTGCAGCAAGTGTTTGCGTCTCAGACGTCAGACCTCCAGGCCTGCTCCAACGGCCTCAGTTCCAGAGTCAGGGCCGTGTGTCTCCCTGCATTTTCTGAGCCTTGGGAACACATTCCTAGGTCAGAACAGTCCTGCCCATGGGGAAGGAGGCTGCGGGAGTGTGTCTGAGGGGGTCGGGTGCCATGCTGGGGTCCAATAGAGCTGGAACCTCCAATAGACCCCAGGACAACAGCGGTGGGGCTGCCCCTGGCATCCGAAATGCCAAAGTGAGAAGCAAAGCTAGCTCTATCAGAAGGAAGAAAAGAACAATTGGATGCATGTTCAGGCTGTTGTTGGGCCGCACCACTTCAGGGTCCCCCCCGAGAGGAACGGGCGCCCTGTGGCCCCTAGGTCCGATATGCAGGTTAACACACAGGGTGTGTCCCCATAGGAGCCAAGAATTTTCCTGACAGACCTAGGCTCACTAGAGCTCTCCTACAGGGCAAAAGGGATAGAACAGACTGTGGATGTGACTCTGCCTTTCCCAGCGAGCATGGGGCCCTGCCTACAGCCCCGGGCTCCAGGGAAAATTGTCCCTGAAAAATGACCTCCAAGAAGCGCTTTTCCAGCAGGCTGGGATGCAGAGTTCACAGGATGCGGGGAAAGTGATCGTCCTTCAGGGAAGAAGAGGCAGCCACCCAGTGTGTGTTTGCAAGCCTGTATTTGGAAGAAACTGGTTAGCTTCTTCAAGGGGAGACCTCCAGGTCTGCTCAGAGGACCGATATTCCAGAGGCAGCACCGCGGTATTGCTCATGAAGAAGCAGGATGCAGCAATGTGTCAGACATGACTGGGTGCCTTCCTGGGTTCAGCTCCGTGAGGGGCCTTTCCACTCAAAGTAGGTCCCATGCCTCCTTGGGGAGGAAGTGGGGCCCGCTTGCCTCCAAATTGCCAAAGGCTGGAACAAAGCTAGTTCTATCAGAGGTAAGAAAAGAGCAATTGGATGGATGTGGAAGCTGTTGCTGGGCCGCACTGCTTCAGGCCCCCCACCCCTCCGGCCCCGAGAGAAACAGGCGCCCTGTGGCCCCTCGGTCCTGTATGCAGTTTCACACATAGAATGTGTCCCCATAGGAGCCAAGAACTTTCCTGACAGACCTAGGCTCACTAGAGCTCTCCTACAGAGCAAAGGGGATGGGACAGATGTGTGGCTGTGGCTCTGCCTTTCCCTGGGAGTGTGGAGCCGCTCCCTATGGCCCTGGGCTCCAGGGGAAATTGCCCCTGAATAATGACCTCCAAGAAGCGCTTTTCCAACTGGCTGAGACGTGGAGTTCTCAGGATGCAGGGAAAGCGAGTGTCCCTTCAGGGAAGCAAAGGCAGTCACCTGTTATCATTACTTACTAGAATAGTAGGTACCTTCTCTGGTTGGGCAGAGGCCTTCACTACCTGATCTGAAAAAGAAAATGAAGTAGCTCGCTGATTTGAGAAATAATTCACAGACTTGGGTTTCCAACCAGTATAGAATCCGACAATGGCCCTGTCTTTGTAGCCGCGTTAATTAACAGGTATGTGAAGCTCTAAATATCAGTGGAAATTACATACAGCATATAGGCCCCTGTGTTCTGGAATGGTGGAAAGAAACAACCAAACTCTTCAAGAGACTCTTTCAAAATGGATCATAGAGACTGACTGTACATGGATGGGCTTGCTTCTGGCAGACTTACTCATATTACGGGTAACTGCACGTTCCCATAGTTGTTGTCCTTATGAAATTTTCGATGGGAGAACCCCCCACCCCACAATGAGGCAGGTGTTAGCAGATTTGCCACAAGTAAGCAGGTGGGATTTCACAGCAGCTGGAACAATTAGGTAAGGTAATAAATCAGGTAACTAAGTTTGTGTAAAAAAAAATATCATTCCCCCTTGAGGAACAGATTCATGAATTTGTGCTCAGTGATCAGGTGTGGCTCAATGACTGGAAACACAATTCCTTGGCCTGACATCGGAAAGGTCCTTATACTGCTGTTTTAGCCACAATTCTGAAAGAGAAGGGAATACTAGACCACCTAACCTGCCTCTTGAGAAATCTGTATGAAGGTTAGAGCAGGACATGGAACAACAGACTGGTTCCAAAAAGGAAAAGGAGTATGTCAAGGCTGTATATTGTCACCCTGTTTTATTAACTTATATGCAGACTACATCATGAAAAATGCTGGGATGGAAGATACGTGAGCTGGAATCAAGATTCCCGGAAGAAATAGCAATAAACTTAGATATGCAGATGTCATCACAATTATGGCAGAATGGGAAGAGGAACGGGTATGTCGGGGAACTTTTTGAGTTGCAGTAAGGGTGTGAAGGACCTTTTGGAAGTTCCAGAGGTTTGGTGTGATTAGCCTCGAGAAGCCTCAGCGGAATTGGGCCTCATCTCGCCTGGAGGTCAAAACCTCCTGGATTTTCTCTAGTTCTGGCAGGTTCTCTCCACTTAGGACGGGGACCTCAGGGACCCCCTCTGGTGGCCTCAGGAAAGGCCAGTCCCCATGCGAGTTACTAGGAGGCCTCTCGGGATTCCTCTCACTTCGATGCCGGGGCCTAAGACCTTGTGTGGAGTCGGGGCCGGAACGTGAGGATTCCTCTCCAGTGCTGACATGGATCTTGGGGTACTTCTGGAGTCTCCCCAGGGGACTAAGTCCGCGTCTCGAATGGAGGCATGCACGTGCGCTTTCCTCCAGAGCGGTAGCAGCAGTGTCACCCTTCCCGTCGCGTCGATCATGGGATCTTTGTCTTTCCCCTGAGGATTTCCCATGAGGCTTTCCCACGAGGCTTTCCCACAAGGCTATCCCTCAGGGCCGTCCCACGTGCCACCGTGGTGTGAGTCGAAAACAGTTTCCTCTGGACTGTACTGGGACATCTAGAAGACTCTGGGAATGGTGGAACGACCCTGGAGTTCCTCTCGCCTTTCCTATGGAGAGCGCCTCCTATTGAGATGCGACTGTAACGCCCAGAATTCTTTCCCAACCAAGCAGGGAAAGGATCCCTCATCGGGAACTACGATGCGGCAACGGGGCTCCTCTCGATGTGGGCGGGACCATCGTGTTTCCTCTAGAGTGGAGATGGGTAGTTGGGGAACTTCTTGTGTTGCAGCAACTGTGTGAAGGTCCTTTTGGAAGTTCCAGAGGTTCGGTGTGATTAGCCTGGAGAAGCCTCAGCGGAAATGGGCCTCATCTCGCCTGGAGGGCAAAACCTCCTGGATTTTCTCGAGTTGCGGCAGGTGCTCTCGACTTACGATGGGGACCTTAGGGACCCGCTCTGGTGGCCTCAGGAAATCCAGTCCCCATGCGAATTAGTAGGGGGCCTCTCGGGATGCCTCTCCCGTCCATGCTGGGGCCCAAGACATTGTTGGTAGTCATGGCCGGAACCTGAGGATTCCTCTCCAGTGCTGACATTGGTCTTGGGGTACTTCGGGAGTCTCCCCCAGGGAGTCAGTCCTCGTCTCGAGAGGGGGCATGCACGTGCGCTTTCCTCCCGAGTTGTAGCAACAGTGTCACGCTTCCTGTAGGGTGGATCAAGGGATCTGTGGCTTTCCCTAGACTCTTTCCCACGAGGCTTTCCATGAGTCTTACCCACAGCGCTTTCCCACGTGCCACCGTGCTGTGCGTCGATCCTCGGCGTGGAAGTCGATGCAGTGCAGGGAAAACAGGTTCCTCTGGAATGGACTGAGACATCTGGGGGACTCTTGGAATGGAGGCAGGACCCTGGAATTCCTCTCGCCTTTCCTGTGGAGAATGCCTCCTCTTGAGATGCGACGGGAACGCAGGGAATTTTTTCCCTAACAAGCAGGGAAGGGATCCCTCATCTCGAGCTACGAGGCGGAAACGGGGCTCCTCTGGATGTGGGCGGGACCCTCGTGCTTCCTCTCGAGTGGAGACGAGTATGTCGGGAAACTTCTTGAGTTGCAGCAGGGCTTTGAAGGACCTTTAATAAGTTCCAGAGGTTAGGTGTGATTAGCCTCGAGAATCCTCAGTGGAAATGGGCCTCATCTAGCCTGGAGGGGAGAACCTCCTGGATTTTCACGAGTTGCGGCAGGTGCTCTCCACTTACGATGGTGACCTATGGGACCCGCTCTGGTGGCCTCAGGAAAGGCCAGTCCCCATGCGAGTTGCTTGCGGGCCTTTTGGGATTCCTCTCCCTTCGATGCCGGGGCCTTAAACCTTGTGTGGAGGCCGGGCCAGAACCTGAGGATTCCTCTCCAGTGCTGACATGGATCTTGGGGTACTTCTCGAGTCTCCCCAGGGGAGTAAGTCCTCGTCTCGGATGGGGGCATGCACGTGCTCTTTCCTCCAGAGCGGTAGCAGCTGTGTCACGCTTCCCAACGCCTGGATCAAGGGATCTTTGGCTTTCCCTCGAGGCTTTTGCACGACGCTTTCCCACAGGGCTGTCCCACGTGCCCCCGTGGTGGGAGTCAATCCTCGGCGTGAAAGTCGACTCATTGCAGGGAAAACAGGTTCCTCTGGTATGGACTGAGACATCTGGGGGACTCTTGGAATGGTAGCACGACCCTGGAGTTCCTCTCGCCTTTCCTGTGGAGAGCGCCTCCTCTTGAGGTGAGAGGGGAATGCCGGGAACTCTTTCCCGACAAAGAGGCGAAATGTCCCTCATCTCGAGCTACGAGGCGGAAACGGGGCTCCTCTGCATATGCCCGGGACCCTCGTGCTTCCTCTAGAGTGGAGACGGGTATGTCAGGCAACTTCTTGAGTAGCAGTAAGGGTGTGAAGGACCTTTTGGAAGTTCCAGAGGTTAGGTGTGATTAGCTTTGAGAAGCCTCAGCGGAAATGGGTCTCATCTCGCCGGGAGGTTAAAACCTCCTTGATTTTCTCGAGTTGCGGCAGGTGCTCTCGATTTACAACGGGGACCTCAGGGACCCGCTCTGGTGGCCTCAGGAAAGGCCAGTCCACATGCGAGTTGCTCGGGGGCCTCTCGGGATTCCTCTCCCTTTGATGACGGGGCCTTTGACCTTGAGTGGTGTCAGGTCCGGAACCTGAGGATTCCTCTCCAGTGCTCACATGGTTCTTGGGTACTTCTGGAGTCTCCCCAGGGGAGTAACTCCTCGTCTCGAATGGGGGCATGCACGTGCGCTTTCCTCCAGAGCTGTAGCAGTAGTGTCACGCTTCCCATCGCCTGGATCAAGGGATCTGTGGCTTTCCCTCGAGGCTTTCCCACGAGGCTTTCCCACGAGGCTTTCCCACAGGGCTGTCCCTCTTGCCACCGTGGTGTGATTCGATCCTCGGCGTGAAAGTCGACGCAGTGCAGGGAAAACAGGTTCCTCTGGAATGGACTGAGAATTCTGGGGGACTCTTGGATTGGTGGCACGACACTGGAGTTCCTCTCGCCTTTCCTGTGGAGAGGGCCTCCTGTTGAGATGGGACGGGAACGCCGGGAATTCTTTCCCGACCAAGCAGCGAAAGGATCCCTCATCTCGAGCTACGAGGCGGAAACGGGGCTCCTCTGGATGTTTGCAGGACACTCGTGCTTCCTCTAGAGTGGAGCCGGGTATGTCAGGGAACTTCTTGAGTTGCAGCAAGGTTGTGAAGCACCCTTTGGAAGTTCCAGAGGTTAGATGTGATTAGCCTAGAGATGCCTCATCAGAAATGGGCCTCATCAAGCCTGGAGGGGAGAACCTCCTGGATTTTCTCGAGTTGCAGCAGGTTCTCCCGTCTTACGACGGTTACCTTAGGGACCCGCTCTGGTGGCCTCAGGTTTGGCCAGTCCCCAATCGATGCTCATGGGCCTCCTGGATTCCTTTCTCGTCAATGCCTGGGCCTAAGACCTTTTGTGGAGTCGGGCCCAGAACCTGAGGATTCCTCTCCAGTGCTGACATGGATCTTGGGGTACTTCTGGAGTCTCCCCAGGGGAGTCAGTCCTCATCTTGAATGGGGGCATGCACGAGCGCTTTCCTCCAGAGCGGTAGCAGCAGTGTCACGCTTCCCATCGCGTGGATCAAGAGATCTGTGGCTTTCCCTCGATGCTTTCCCACGAGGCTTTCCCACAGGGCTGTCCCAGGTGCCATCGTGGTGGGAGTCGATCCTCGCCATGATAGTCGAGGAAGTCAGGGAAAACAGGTTCCTCTGGAATGGACTGAGACACCTGGGGGACTCTGGGATGGTGGCACGACCCTTGAGTTCCTCTCGCCTTCCTGTGGAGAACGCCTCCTCTTGAGATGTGACGGGAACGTCCAGAATTCTTTCCCGACAAAGCAGCGAAAGGATCCCTCATCTCCAGCTAAGAGGCGGAAACGGGGCTCCTCTGGATGTGGGCGGGACCCTCGTGCTTCCTCTCGAGTGGAGACGGGTATGTCGGGGAACTTCTTGAGCTGCAGCAAGGGTGTGAAGGACCTTTTGGAAGTTCCAGAGGTTAGGTGTGATTAGCCTCGTGAAGCCTCAGTGGAAATGGGCCTCATCTCGCCTGGAGGGCAAAACCTCCTGGATTTTCTCGAGTTGTGGCAGGTGCTCTCGACTTAAGACAGGGACCTCAGGGACCCGCTCTGGTGGCCTCGGGACTGGCCAGTCCCCCAGTGAGTTGCTCGCGGGCCTCTGGGATTCTTCTCCCTTCGATGCCAGGGCCTAAGACATTGTGTGGAGTCGGGGCGGGAACCTGAGGATTCCTCTCCAGTGCTGACTTGGTTCTTGGGGTACTTCTGGAGTCTCCTCAGGGGAGTAAGTCCTCGTCTCGAATGGGGGCATGCACCTGCGGTTTCCTCCAGAGCGGTAGCAGCAGTGTCGCGCTTCCCGGCGCGTGGATCAAGGGATCTGTGGCTTTCCCTCCAGGCTTTCCCACGAGGCTTTCCCACGAGGCTTTCCCACAGGGCTGTCCCACGTGCCACCTTGGTGGGAGTCGATCCTCGGCATGAAAGTCGAGGCAGTGCAGGTAACACAGGTTCCTCTGGAATGGACTGAGACATCTGGGGTCTCTGGGAATGGTGACAAGACCCTGGAGTTCCTGTCGCCTTTCCTGTGGAGAGTGCCTCCTTTTGAGATTCGACAGGTACGCCGGGAATTCTTTCCAGACCAAGCAGAGAAAGAATCCCTCATCTCGAGCTACGAGGCGGAAACGGGGCTCCTCTGGATGTGGGCGGGACCGTCGTGCTTCCTTGAGAGTTAGGCCGGGTATGTCGGGGAACTTCTTGAGTTGCAGCAAGGGTGTGAAGGACCTTTGGAAGTTCCACAGGTTAAGTGTGATTAGCCTCGTGACGCCTCAGCGGAAATGGGCCTCATCTAGCCTGAAGGGCAAAACCTCCTGGATTTTCTCGTGTTGCCGCAGGTACTTTCGTCTTACGACGGTGACCTAAGTGACCCACTCTGGTGGCCTCAGGAAAGGCCAGTCCCCATGCGAGTTGCTCGGGCGCCTCTCGGGGTTCCTCTCCCTTCGATGCCGGGGCCTAAGTCCTTGTGTGGAGTCGGGGCCAGAACCTGAGGATTCCTCTGCAGTGCTGACATGGATCTTGGGTTATTTCTGCAGTCTCCCCATGGGAGTAAGTCCTCATCTCGAATGGGGGCATGCACGTGCGCTTTCCTCCAGTGCCGTAGCAGCAGTGTCACGCTTCCCGTCGCGTCAATCAAGGGATCTGTGGCTTTCCCTCGAGGCTTTCCCACAGGGCTGTCCCACGTGCCACCGTGGTGGGAGTCGATCCTCGGCATGAAAGTTGAGGCAGTGAAGGGAAAACAGGTTCCTCTGGAATGGACTGAAAGATATGTGGGACTCTGGGAATGGAGACAAGACCCTGGAGTTCCTCTCGCCTTTCCTCTGGAGAGCGCCTCCTCTTGAGATGCGCCAGGAATGCCCAGAATTCTTTCCCGACCAAGCAGCGAAAGGATCCCTCATCTCGAGCTAAGAGGTGAAAACTGGGCTCCTCTGGATGTGGGCGTGACCCTCGTGCTTCCTCTAGAATGGAGACGGGTTGTCGGGGAACTTCTTGAGTTGCAGCAAGGTTGTGAAGCACCCTTTGGAAGTTCCAGATGTTAGATGTGATTAGCCTCGAGACGCCTCATCGGAAATGGTCCTCATCTAGCCTGGAGGGCAAAATATCCTGGATTTTCTCGAGTTCCGGCAGATGCTGTCATCTTACGACGGTGACGATAGGGCCCGCTCTGGTGGCCTCAGGACTGCTCAGTCCCCATTCGAGTTGCTCGGGGGTCTCCTGGGATTCCTCTCCCTTTGATGCCGGGGACTAAGACCTTCTGTGGAGTAGAGCCCGGAACATGAGGATTCCTCTCCAGTGCTGACATGGAACTTGGGCTACTTCTGGAGCCTCCCCAGGGCAGTAAGTCCTCTTCTCAAGAGGGGGCATGCACTTTCGCTTTCCTCCAAAGCGGGTGCAGCAGTGTCACGCTTCCCATAGCGTCGATCAAGGGATCTGCGCCTTTCTGTCTAGGCTTTCCCACGAGGCTTTCCCACGAGGCTTTCCCACAGGGCTGTCCCACGTGCCGCCTTGGTGGGAGTCGATCCTTGGCATGAAAGTCGAGGCAGTGCAGGGAACACAGGTTCCTCTGGAATGGACTGAGACATCTGGGGGACTCTGGGAATGGTGACAAGACCCTGGAGTTCCTCTCGCCTTTCCTGTGGAGAGCTCCTCCTTTTGAGATTGGACACGGGAATTCTTTCCAGACCAAGCAGAGAAAGGATCCCTCATCTCGAGCTACGAGGCGGAAACGGGGCTCCTCTGGATGTGAGCGGGACCCTCGTGCTTCCTTTAGGGTTAGGGCGGGTATGTCGGGGAACTTCTTGAGTTGCAGCAAGGGTGTGAAGGACCTTTGGAAGTTCCAGAGGTTAGGTGTGATTAGCCTCGTGAGGCCTCAGCGGAAATGGGCCTCATCTAGCCTGAAGGGCAAAACCTCCTGGATTTTCTCGAGTTGCCGCAGGTCCTTTCGTCTTAGGACGGTGACCTAAGGGACCCGCTCTGGTGGCCTCAGGAAAGGACAGTCCCCATGCGAGTTGCTCGGGGGCCTCTCGTGGTCCTCTCCCTTCGATGCCGGGTCCTAAGACCTTGTGTGGAGTCGGGGTCGGAACCTGAGGATTCCTCTCCAGTGCTGACATGGATCTTAGGGTACTTCTGGAGTCTCCCCAGGGGAGTAAGTCCTCGTCTCGAATGGGGGCATGCACGTTCGCTTTCCACCAGAGCGGTAGCAGCAATGTCATGCACCCGTCGCATGGATCAAGGGATCTGTGGCTTTCCCTCGAGGCTTTCCCCCGAGGTTTTGCAACGAGGCTTTCCCACAGGGCTGTCCCACGTGCCACCGTGGTGGGAGTCGAGCCTTGGCGTGAAAGTCGAGGCAGTGCAGGAAAACAGGTTCCTCTGGAATGGACTGAGACATCTGGGGGTCTCTGGGAATGGTGGCACGACGCTGGAGTTCTCGCCTTTTCTGTGGAGAGCACCTCCTCTTGAGATGCGACAGGAATGCCCAGAATTCTTTCCCGAACAAGCAGCCAAAGGATCCCTCATCACGAGCTACGAGGCGGAAATGGGGCTCCTCTGGATGTGGGCGGGGCCCTCTTGCTTCCTCTCGAGTGGAGACGGGTATGTCGGGGAACTTCTTGAGTTGCAGAAAGGGTGTGAAGGACCCTTTGGACTTTCTAGAGGTTAGATGTGATTAACCTCAACGCCTCAGCGGAAATGGGCCTCATCTAGCCTGGAGGGCAGAACCTCCTGGATTTTCTCGAGATGCAGCAGGTGCTCTCGTCTTACCACGGTGACGAAAGGGACCTGCTCTTATCGCCTTAGGACTGGCCAGTCCCCATGCGAGTTACTCGGGAGCCTCTCGGGATTCCTTTCCCGTCGATGCCGGGCCTAAGACCTTGTGTGGAGTAGTGGCCGGAACCTGAGGATTCCTCTAAAGTGCTGACATGGATCATGGGGTGCTTCTGGAGTCTCCCCAGGGGAGTAAGTCCTCATCTCGAAAGGAGGCATGCACGTGCGCTTCCCTGCAGAGCGGTAGCAGCAGTGTCACGATTCCCGTCACGTGCATCAAGGGAACTGTGGCTTTCCCTCGAGGCTTTCCACAGGGCTGTCCCACGTGCCACCGTGGTGGGAGACGATCCTCGGCGTGAAAGTCGAGGCAGTGCAGGGAAAACAGGTTCCTCTGTAATGGACTGAGACATCTGGGGTACTCTGGGAATGGTGGCACGACCCTGGAGTTCCTCTCGCCTTTCCTGTGGAGAGCGCCTCCCCTTGAGATGCGACGGGGACTCACAGAATTCTTTCCGGACCAAGTAGCAAAAGGATCCCTCATCTCCAGCTATGAGGCGAAACGGGGCTCCTCTGGATGTGGGCGGGACCCTCGTGCTTCCTCTAGAGTGGAGACGGGGATGTCCGGGAACTTCTTGAGTTGCAGCAAAGGTGTGAAGGACCTTTTGGAAGTTCCAGAGTTTAGATGTGATTAGCCTTGAGAAGCCTCAGCGGAAATGGGCCTCATCTCGCCTGGAGGGCAAAACCTCCTGGATTTTCTCGAGTTGCGGCAGGTGCTCTCGACTTACGACGGGGACCTCAGGGACTCGCTCTGGTGGCCTCAGGAAAGGCCAGTCTCCATGCGAGTTGCTCGCGGGCCTCTCGGTATTCCTCTCTCGTCGATGCCGGGGCCCAAGACCTTGTGTGGAGTCGGGGCCGGAACCTGAGGATTCCTCTCCAGTGCTGACATGGATCTTGGGGTACTTCTGGAGTCTCCTCAGGGTAGTGAGTCCTCGTCTCGAGAGGGAGCATTCACGTGGGCTTTCCTCCCGAGCTGTAGCAGCAGTGTCACACTTCCCTTCTCGTCGATCATGGGATCTGTGGCTTTCCCTCGAGGATTTCCCATAAGGCTTTCCCACGAGGCTTTCCCACAGGGCTGTCCCACGTGCCACCGTGGTGGGAGTCGATCCTCAGCGTGAAAGTCGAGGCAGTGCAGGGAAAACAGGTTCCTCTGGAATGGATTGAGACATCTGGGGGACTCTCCGAATGGTGGCACGACCCTGGAGTTCCTCTCGCCTTTCCTGTGGAGAGGACCTCCTCTTGAGATGCGACGGGAATGCCAGGAATTCTTTCCCGACCAAGCAGGGAAAGGATCTCTCATCTCGAGGTACGAGGCGGAAACGGGGCTCCTCTGGATGTGGGCGGGACCCTCGTGCTTCCTCTGTAGTGGAGACGGGTATGTCAGGGAACTTCCTGAGTCGCAGCAATGGTTGAAGGACCTTTTGGAAGTTCCAGAGAGTAGGTGTGATTAACCTCGAGAAGCCTCAGCGGAAATGGGCATCATCTCGCCTGGAGGGCAAAACATCCTGGATTGTCTCGAATTGTGGCAGGTGCTCTGGACTTACGACGGGTACTTCAGGGACCCACTCTGGTGGCCTCACGAAAGGCCAGTCCCCATGCCAGTTGATCGGGGGCCTCTCGGGATTCCTCTCCCGTCGATGTCGAGGCCTAAGAATTGTGTGGAGTCGGGGCCGGAAACTTGAGAATTCCTCTCCAGTGCTGACATGGATCTTGGGGTACTTCTGGAGTCTCCCCAGAGGAGTAAGTACTCGTCTCCAATGGGGGCATGCACGTGCGCTTTACTCCAGAGCGGTAGCAGCAGTGTGACGCTTCCCATCGCCTGGATCAAGGGATCTGTGGCTTTCCCTCGAGGCTTTTCCAGGAGGCTTTCCCACAAGGCTTTCCCACAGGGCTGTCCCACGTGCGACCGTGGTGGTAGTCGATCCTCATCCTGAAAGTCGAGGCAGTGCAGGGAAAACAGGTTCCTCTGGAATGGACTGAGACATCAGGGGAACTCTGGGAATGGTGACACGACCCTGGAGTTCCTCTCGCCTTTCCTGTGGAGAGCGCCTCCTCTTGAGATGCGACGGGAACACCGGCAATTCTTTCCAGACCAAGCAGGGAAAGGATCCCTCATCTCAAGCTTCGAGGCGGAAACGGGGCTCTTCTGGATGTGGGCGGGAACCGCTTGCTTCCTCTAGAGTGGAGACGGGGATGTCAGGGAACTTCTTGAGTTGCAGCAGGGGTGTGAAGGACCTTTTGGAAGTTCCAGAGGTTAGGTGTGATTAGCCTCGAGAAGCCTCAGCGGAAATGGGCCTCATCTCGCCTGGAGGCAGAACCTCCTGGATTTTCTCGAGTTGAGGCAGGTGGTTTCGTGATTTCCGGGTGGGGCCCACGTGATTTCCGGGTGGGGCCCACGTGATTTCCGGGTGGGGCCCACGTGATTTCCGGGTGGGGCCCACGTGATTTCCGGGTGGGGCCCACGTGATTTCCGGGTGGGGCCCACGTGATTTCCGGGTGGGGCCCACGTGATTTCCCCGTGGGGCCCACGTGATTTCCGGCTGGGGCACACGTGATTTCCGGCTGGGGCCCACGTGATTTCCGGGTGGGGCCCACGTGATTTCCCCGTGGGGCCCACGTGATTTCCGGGTGGGGCCCACGTGATTTCCCCGTGGGGCCCACGTGATTTCCGGGTGGGGCCCACGTGACTTCCGTGTGGGGCCCACGTGATTTCCGGGTGGGGCCCACGTGATTTCCGGGTGGGGCCCACGTGATTTCCGGGTGGGCCCCACGTGATTTCCGGGTGGGCCCCACGTGATTTCCGGGTGGGGCCCACGTGATTTCCCCGTGGGGCCCACGTGATTTCCCCGTGGGGCCCACGTGATTTCCGGGTGGGGCCCACGTGATTTCCGGGTGGGGCCCACGTGATTTCCGGGTGGGGCCCACGTGATTTCCGGGTGGGGCCCACGTGATTTCCGGTGGGGCCCACGTGATTTCCGGGTGGGGCCCACGTGATTTCCGGGTGGGGCCCACGTGATTTCCGGCTGGGGCCCACGTGATTTCCGGGTGGTGCCCACGTGATTTCCGGGTGGGGCCCACGTGATTTCCGGGTGGGGCCCACGTGATTTCCGGTTGGGGCCCACGTGATTTCCGGGTGGGGCCCACGTGTTTTCCGGGTGGGGCCCACGTGATTTCCGGGTGGGGCCCACGTGATTTCCGGGTGGGCCCCACGTGATTTCCGGGTGGGCCCCACGTGATTTCCGGGTGGGGCCCACGTGATTTCCGGGTGGGGCCCACGTGATTTCCGGGTGGGGCCCACGTGATTTCCGGGTGGGGCCCACGTGATTTCCGGGTGGGGCCCACGTGATTTCCGGGTGGGGCCCACGTGATTTCCGGGTGGGGCCCACGTGATTTCCCCGTGGGGCCCACGTGATTTCCGGGTGGGGCCCACGTGATTTCCGGGTGGGGCCCACGTGATTTCCGGGTGGGGCCCACGTGATTTCCGGGTGGGGCCCACGTGATTTCCCCGTGGGGCCCACGTGATTTCCCCGTGGGGCCCACGTGATTTCCCCGTGGGGCCCACGTGATTTCCGGGTGGGGCCCACGTGATTTCCGGGTGGGGCCCACGTGATTTCCCCGTGGGGCCCACGTGATTTCCGGGTGGGGCCCACGTGATTTCCGGGTGGGGCCCACGTGATTTCCGGGTGGGGCCCACGTGATTTCCGGGTGGGGCCCACGTGATTTCCGGGTGGGGCCCACGTGATTTCCCCGTGGGGCCCACGTGATTTCCGGGTGGGCCCCACGTGATTTCCGGGTGGGGCCCACGTGATTTCCGGGTGGGGCCCACGTGATTTCCGGGAGGGGCCCACGTGATTTCCGGGTGGGGCCCACGTGATTTCCGGGTGGGGCCCACGTGATTTCCGGGTGGGGCCCACGTGATTTCCCCGTGGGGCCCACGTGATTTCCGGGTGGGCCCCACGTGATTTCCGGGTGGGGCCCACGTGATTTCCGGGTGGGCCCCACGTGATTTCCGGGTGGGGCCCACGTGATTTCCGGGTGGGGCCCACGTGATTTCCGGGTGGGGCCCACGTGATTTCCGGGTGGGGCCCACGTGATTTCCCCGTGGGGCCCACGTGATTTCCGGGTGGGGCCCACGTGATTTCCGGGTGGGGCCCACGTGATTTCCGGGTGGGGCCCACGTGATTTCCGGGTGGGGCCCACGTGATTTCCCCGTGGGGCCCACGTGATTTCCGGGTGGGGCCCACGTGATTTCCCCGTGACGCCCACGTGATTTCCCCGTGGGGCCCACGTGATTTCCGGGTGGGGCCCACGTGATTTCCGGGTGGGTCCCACGTGATTTCCGGGTGGGGCCCACGTGATTTCCGGGTGGGGCCCACGTGATTTCCGGATGTGGCCCACGTGATTTCCGGGTGGGGCCCACGTGATTTCCGGGTGGGGCCCACGTGATTTCCCCGTGGGGCCCACGTGATTTCCGGGTGGGGCCCACGGGATTTCCCGGTGGGGCCCACGTGATTTCCGGGTGGGGGCCCACGTGATTTCCGGGTGGGGCCCACGTGATTTCCGGGTGGGGCCCACGTGATTTCCGGGTGGGCCCCACGTGATTTCCGGGAGGGGCCCACGTGATTTCCGGGTGGGGCCCACGTGATTTCCGGGTGGGGCCCACGTGATTTCCGGGTGGGGCCCACGTGATTTCCGGGTGGGGCCCACGTGATTTCCGGGTGGGCCCCACGTGATTTCCGTGTGGGGCCCACGTGATTTCCGGGTGGGGCCCACGTGATTTCCGGGTGGGCCCCACGTGATTTCCGGGTGGGGCCCACGTGATTTCCGGGTGGGGCCCACGTGATTTCCGGGTGGGGCCCACGTGATTTCCGGGTGGGGCCCACGTGATTTCCGGGTGGGGCCCACGTGATTTCCCCGTGGGGCCCACGTGATTTCCGGCTGGGGCCCACGTGATTTCCGGGTGGGGCCCACGTGATTTCCGGGTGGGGCCCACGTGATTTCCGGGTGGGGCCCACGTGATTTCCGGGTGGGCCCCACGTGATTTCCCCGTGGGGCCCACGTGATTTCCCCGTGGGGCCCACGTGATTTCCGGGTGGGCCCCACGTGATTTCCGTGCGGGGCCCACGTGATTTCCGGGTGGGGCCCACGTGATTTCCGGGTGGGGCCCACGTGATTTCCGGGTGGGGCCCACGTGATTTCCGGGTGGGGCCCACGTGATTTCCGGGTGGGGCCCACGTGATTTCCCCGTGGGGCCCACGTGATTTCCGGGTGGGGCCCACGTGATTTCCGGGTGGGGCCCACGTGATTTCCGGGTGGGGCCCACGTGATTTCCGGGTGGGGCCCACGTGATTTCCGGGTGGGGCCCACGTGATTTCCCCGTGGGGCCCACGTGATTTCCGGGTGGGGCCCACGTGATTTCCCCGTGGGGGCCACGTGATTTCCCCGTGGGGCCCACGTGATTTCCGGGTGGGGCCCACGTGATTTCCGGGTGGGGCCCACGTGATTTCAGGGTGGGGCCCACGGGATTTCCGGGTGGGGCCCACGTGATTTCCGGGTGGGGCCCACGTGATTTCCGTGTGGGGCCCACGTGATTTCCGGGTGGGGCCCACGTGATTTCCGGGTGGGGCCCACGTGATTTCCGGGTGGGGCCCACGTGATTTCCGGCTGGGGCCCACGTGATTTCCGGGTGGTGCCCACGTGATTTCCCCGTGGGGCCCACGTGATTTCCCCGTGGGGCCCACGTGATTTCCGGGTGGGCCCCACGTGATTTCCGGGTGGGGCCCACGTGATTTCCCCGTGGGGCCCACGTGATTTCCGGGTGGGGCCCACGTGATTTCCGGGTGGGGCCCACGTGATTTCCGGGTGGGGCCCACGTGATTTCCGGGTGGGGCCCACGTGATTTCCGGGTGGGGCCCACGTGATTTCCGGGTGGGGCCCACGTGATTTCCCCGTGGGGCCCACGTGATTTCCGGCTGGGGCCCACGTGATTTCCGGCTGGGGCCCACGTGATTTCCGGGTGGGGCCCACGTGATTTCCGGGTGGGGCCCACGTGATTTCCGGGTGGGCCCCACGTGATTTCCCCGTGGGGCCCACGTGATTTCCCCGTTGGGCCCACGTGATTTCCGGGTGGGGCCCACGTGATTTCCGGGTGGGGCCCACGAGATTTCCCCGTGGGGCCCACGTGATTTCCGGGTGGGGCCCACGTGATTTCCGGGTGGGGCCCACGTGATTTCCGGGTGGGGCCCACGTGATTTCCGGGTGGGGCCCACGTGATTTCCGGGTGGGGCCCACGTGATTTCCGGGTGGGGCCCACGTGATTTCCGGGTGGGCCCCACGTGATTTCCGTGTGGGGCCCACGTGATTTCCGGGTGGGGCCCACGTGATTTCCGGGTGGGCCCCACGTGATTTCCGGGTGGGGCCCACGTGATTTCCGGGTGGGGCCCACGTGATTTCCGGGTGGGGCCCACGTGATTTCCGGGTGGGGCCCACGTGATTTCCCCGTGGGGCCCACGTGATTTCCCCGTGGGGCCCACGTGATTTCCGGGTGGGGCCCACGTGATTTCCGGGTGGGGCCCACGTGATTTCCGGGTGGGGCCCACGTGATTTCCGGGTGGGGCCCACGTGATTTCCCCGTGGGGCCCACGTGATTTCCGGGTGGGGCCCACGTGATTTCCGGGTGGGGCCCACGTGATTTCCGGGTGGGGCCCACGTGATTTCCCCGTGGGGCCCACGTGATTTCCGGGTGGGGCCCACGTGATTTCCGGGTGGGGCCCACGTGATTTCCGGGTGGGGCCCACGTGATTTCCGGGTGGGGCCCACGTGATTTCCGGGTTGGCCCCACGTGATTTCCGGGTGGGACCCACGTGATTTCCGGGTGGGGCCCACGTGATTTCCGGGTGGGGCCCACGTGATTTCCGGGTGGGGCCCACGTGATTTCCGGGTGGGGCCCACGTGATTTCCCCGTGGGGCCCACGTGATTTCCCGGTGGGGCCCACGTGATTTCCGGGTGGGGCCCACGTGATTTCCGGGTGGGGCCCACGTGATTTCCGGGTGGGGCCCACGTGATTTCCGGGTGGGGCCCACGTGATTTCCGGGTGGGGCCCACGTGATTTCCGGGTGGGGCCCACGTGATTTCCGGGTGGGGCCCACGTGATTTCCGGGTGGGGCCCACGTGATTTCCCCGTGGGGCCCACGTGATTTCCGGGTGGGGCCCACGTGATTTCCCCGTGAGGCCCACGTGATTTCCCCGTGGGGCCCACGTGATTTCCGGGTGGGGCCCACGTGATTTCCGGGTGGGGCCCACGTGATTTCCGGGTGGGGCCCACGTGATTTCCGGGTGGGGCCCACGTGATTTCCCCGTGGGGCCCACGTGATTTCCGGGTGGGGCCCACGTGATTTCCCCGTGAGGCCCACGTGATTTCCCCGTGGGGCCCACGTGATTTCCGGGTGGGGCCCACGTGATTTCCGGGTGGGGCCCACGTGATTTCCGGGTGGGGCCCACGTGATTTCCGGGTGGGGCCCACGTGATTTCCGGGTGGGGCCCACGTGATTTCCGGGTGGGGCCCACGTGATTTCCCCGTGGGGCCCACGTGATTTCCGGGTGGGGCCCACGTGATTTCCCCGAGGGGCCCACGTGATTTCCGGGTGGGGCCCACGTGATTTCCGGGTGGGGCCCACGTGATTTCCGGGTGGGGCCCACGTGATTTCCGGGTGGGGCCCACGTGATTTCCCCGAGGGGCCCACGTGATTTCCGGGTGGGGCCCACGTGATTTCCGGGTGGGGCCCACGTGATTTCCGGGTGGGGCCCACGTGATGTCCGGGTGGGGCCCACGTGATGTCCGGGTGGGGCCCACGTGATTTCCTGGTGGGGCCCACGTGATTTCCGGGTGGGGCCCACGTGATTTCCCCGTGGGGCCCACGTGATTTCCCCATGGGGCCCACATGATTTCCGGCTGGGGCCCACGTGATTTCCCCGTGGGGCCCACGTGATTTCCGCGTGGGGCCCACGTGATTTCCCCGTGGGGCCCACGTGATTTCCCCGTGGGGCCCACGTGATTTCCGGGAGGGGCCCACGTGATTTCCGGGTGGGGCCCACGTGATTTCCGGGTGGGGCCCACGTGATTTCCGGGTGGGGCCCACGTGATTTCCGGGTGGGGCCCACGTGATTTCCGGGTGGGGCCCACGTGATTTCCGGGTGGGGCCCACGTGATTTCCGGGTGGGGCCCACGTGATTTCCGGGTGGGGCCCACGTGATTTCCGGGTGGGCCCCACGTGATTTCCGGGTGGGGCCCACGTGATTTCCGGGTGGGGCCCACGTGATTTCCGGGTGGGGCCCACGTGATTTCCGGGTGGGGCCCACGTGATTTCCGGGTGGGGCCCACGTGATTTCCGGGTGGGGCCCACGTGATTTCCGGGTGGGGCCCACGTGATTTCCGGGTGGGGCCCACGTGATTTCCGGGTGGGGCCCACGTGATTTCCGGGTGGGGCCCACGTGATTTCCGGGTGGGGCCCACGTGATTTCCGGGTGGGGCCCACGTGATTTCCGGGTGGGCCCCACGTGATTTCCGTGTGGGGCCCACGTGATTTCCGGGTGGGGCCCACGTGATTTCCGGGTGGGCCCCACGTGATTTCCGGGTGGGGCCCACGTGATTTCCGGGTGGGGCCCACGTGATTTCCGGGTGGGGCCCACGTGATTTCCGGGTGGGGCCCACGTGATTTCCGGGTGGGGCCCACGTGATTTCCCCGTGGGGCCCACGTGATTTCCGGCTGGGGCCCACGTGATTTCCGGGTGGGGCCCACGTGATTTCCGGGTGGGGCCCACGTGATTTCCGGGTGGGGCCCCCGTGATTTCCGGGTGGGCCCCACGTGATTTCCCCGTGGGGCCCACGTGATTTCCCCGTGGGGCCCACGTGATTTCCGGGTGGGGCCCACGTGATTTCCGGGCGGGGCCCACGTGATTTCCGGGCGGGGCCCACGTGATTTCCGGGTGGGGCCCACGTGATTTCCGGGTGGGGCCCACGTGATTTCCGGGTGGGGCCCACGTGATTTCCGGGTGGGGCCCACGTGATTTCCCCGTGGGGCCCACGTGATTTCCGGGTGGGGCCCACGTGATTTCCGGGTGGGGCCCACGTGATTTCCGGGTGGGGCCCACGTGATTTCCGGGTGGGGCCCACGTGATTTCCCCGTGGGGTCCACGTGATTTCCGGGTGGGGCCCACGTGATTTCCCCGTGGGGGCCACGTGATTTCCCCGTGGGGCCCACGTGATTTCCGGGTGGGGCCCACGTGATTTCCGGGTGGGGCCCACGTGATTTCAGGGTGGGGCCCACGGGATTTCCGGGTGGGGCCCACGTGATTTCCGGGTGGGGCCCACGTGATTTCCGTGTGGGGCCCACGTGATTTCCGGGTGGGGCCCACGTGATTTCCGGGTGGGGCCCACGTGATTTCCGGGTGGGGCCCACGTGATTTCCGGCTGGGGCCCACGTGATTTCCGGGTGGTGCCCACGTGATTTCCCCGTGGGGCCCACGTGATTTCCCCGTGGGGCCCACGTGATTTCCGGGTGGGCCCCACGTGATTTCCGGGTGGGGCCCACGTGATTTCCCCGTGGGGCCCACGTGATTTCCGGGTGGGGCCCACGTGATTTCCGGGTGGGGCCCACGTGATTTCCGGGTGGGGCCCACGTGATTTCCGGGTGGGGCCCACGTGATTTCCGGGTGGGGCCCACGTGATTTCCGGGTGGGGCCCACGTGATTTCCGGGTGGGGCCCACGTGATTTCCGGGTGGGGCCCACGTGATTTCCCCGTGGGGCCCACGTGATTTCCGGCTGGGGCCCACGTGATTTCCGGCTGGGGCCCACGTGATTTCCGGGTGGGGCCCACGTGATTTCCGGGTGGGGCCCACGTGATTTCCGGGTGGGCCCCACGTGATTTCCCCGTGGGGCCCACGTGATTTCCCCGTGGGGCCCACGTGATTTCCGGGTGGGGCCCACGTGATTTCCGGGTGGGGCCCACGAGATTTCCCCGTGGGGCCCACGTGATTTCCGGGTGGGGCCCACGTGATTTCCGGGTGGGGCCCACGTGATTTCCGGGTGGGGCCCACGTGATTTCCGGGTGGGGCCCACGTGATTTCCGGGTGGGGCCCACGTGATTTCCGGGTGGGGCCCACGTGATTTCCGGGTGGGCCCCACGTGATTTCCGGGTGGGGCCCACGTGATTTCCGGGTGGGGCCCACGTGATTTCCGGGTGGGCCCCACGTGATTTCCGGGTGGGGCCCACGTGATTTCCGGGTGGGGCCCACGTGATTTCCGGGTGGGGCCCACGTGATTTCCGGGTGGGGCCCACGTGATTTCCGGGTGGGGCCCACGTGATTTCCCCGTGGGGCCCACGTGATTTCCGGGTGGGGCCCACGTGATTTCCGGGTGGGGCCCACGTGATTTCCGGGTGGGGCCCACGTGATTTCCGGGTGGGGCCCACGTGATTTCCCCGTGGGGCCCACGTGATTTCCGGGTGGGGCCCACGTGATTTCCGGGTGGGGCCCACGTGATTTCCGGGTGGGGCCCACGTGATTTCCCCATGGGGCCCACGTGATTTCCGGGTGGGGCCCACGTGATTTCCGGGTGGGGCCCACGTGATTTCCGGGTGGGGCCCACGTGATTTCCGGGTGGGGCCCACGTGATTTCCCCGTGGGGCCCACGTGATTTCCGGGTGGGGCCCACGTGATTTCCCCGTGAGGCCCACGTGATTTCCCCGTGGGGCCCACGTGATTTCCGGGTGGGGCCCACGTGATTTCCGGGTGGGGCCCACGTGATTTCCGGGTGGTGCCCACGTGATTTCCGGGTGGGGCCCACGTGATTTCCCCGTGGGGCCCACGTGATTTCCGGGTGGGGCCCACGTGATTTCCCCGTGAGGCCCACGTGATTTCCCCGTGGGGCCCACGTGATTTCCGGGTGGGGCCCACGTGATTTCCGGGTGGGGCCCACGTGATTTCCGGGTGGGGCCCACGTGATTTCCGGGTGGGGCCCACGTGATTTCCGGGTGGGGCCCACGTGATTTCCGGGTGGGGCCCACGTGATTTCCCCGTGGGGCCCACGTGATTTCCGGGTGGGGCCCACGTGATTTCCCCGAGGGGCCCACGTGATTTCCGGGTGGGGCCCACGTGATTTCCGGGTGGGGCCCACGTGATTTCCGGGTGGGGCCCACGTGATTTCCGGGTGGGGCCCACGTGATTTCCCCGAGGGGCCCACGTGATTTCCGGGTGGGGCCCACGTGATTTCCGGGTGGGACCCACGTGATTTCCGGGTGGGGCCCACCTGATTTCCGGGTGGGGCCCACGTGATTTCCGGTTGGGGCCCACGTGATTTCCGGGTGGGGCCCACGTGATTTCCGGGTGGGGCCCACGTGATTTCCCCGTGGGGCCCACGTGATTTCCCCATGGGGCCCACGTGATTTCCGGCTGGGGCCCACGTGATTCCCGGGTGGGGTCCACGTGATTTCCAGGTGGGGCCCACGTGATTTCCCCGTGGGGCCCACGTGATTTCCGGGTGGGGCCCACGTGATTTCCGGGTGGGGCCCACGTGATTTCCGGGTGGGGCCCACGTGATTTCCGGGTGGGGCCCACGTGATTTCCGGATGTGGCCCACGTGTTTTCCGGGTGGGGCCCACGTGATTTCCGGGTGGGGCCCACGTGATTTCCGGGTGGGGCCCACGTGATTTCCGGGTGGGCCCCACGTGATTTCCGGGTGGGGCCCACGTGATTTCCGGGTGGGGCCCACGTGATTTCCGGGTGGGGCCCACGTGATTTCCGGGTGGGGTCCACGTGATTTCCGGCTGGGGCCCACGTGATTTCCGGGTGGGGCCCACGTGATTTCCGGGTGGGGCCCACGTGATTTCCGGGTGGGGCCCACGTGATTTCCGGGTGGGGCCCACGTGATTTCCGGGTGGGGCCCACGTGATTTCCGGGTGGGGCCCACGTGATTTACCCGTGGGGCCCACGTGATTTCCGGGTGGGGCCCACGTGATTTCCGGGTGGGGCCCACGTGATTTCCGGGTGGGGCCCACGTGATTTCCGGGTGGGGCCCACGTGATTTCCCCGTGGGGCCCACGTGATTTCCCCGTGGGGCCCACGTGATTTCCGGGTGGGGCCCACGTGATTTCCGGGTGGGGCCCACGTGATTTCCCGGTGGGGCCCACGTGATTTCCGGGTGGGGCCCACGTGATTTCCGGGTGGGGCCCACGTGATTTCCGGGTGGGCCCCACGTGATTTCCGTGTGGGGCCCACGTGATTTCCGGGTGGGGCCCACGTGATTTCTGGGTGGGGCCCACGTGATTTCCGGGTGGGGCCCACGTGATTTCCGGCTGGGGCCCACGTGATTTCCGGGTGGTGCCCACGTGATTTCCCCGTGGGGCCCACGTGATTTCCCCGTGGGGCCCACGTGATTTCCGGGTGGGCCCCACGTGATTTCCGGGTGGGGCCCACGTGATTTCCCCGTGGGGCCCACGTGATTTCCCCATGGGGCCCACGTGATTTCCGGGTGGGGCCCACGTGATTTCTGGGTGGGGCCCACGTGATTTCCGGGTGGGGCCCACGTGATTTCCGGTTGGGCCCCACGTGATTTCCGTGTGGGGCCCACGTGATTTCCGGGTGGGGCCCACGTGATTTCCGGGTGGGGCCCACGTGATTTCCGGGTGGGGCCCACGTGATTTCCGGGTGGGGCCCACGTGATTTCCGGGTGGGGCCCACGTGATTTCCGGGTGGGGCCCCCGTGATTTCCCCGTGGGGCCCACGTGATTTCCCCGTGGGGCCCACGTGATTTCCGGCTGGGGCCCACGTGATTTCCGGGTGGGGCCCACGTGATTTCCGGGTGGGGCCCACGTGATTTCCGGGTGGGGCCCACGTGATTTCCGGGTGGGGCCCACGTGATTTCCGGTTGGGTCCCACGTGATTTCCGGGTGGGGCCCACGTGATTTCCGGGTGGGGCCCACGTGATTTCCAGGTGGGGCCCACGTGATTTCCGCGTGGGGCCCACGTGATTTCCCCGTGGGGCCCACGTGATTTCCCCGTGGGGCCCACGTGATTTCCGGGTGGGGCCCACGTGATTTCCGGGTGGGGCCCACGTGATTTCCGGGTGGGGCCCACGTGATTTCCGGGTGGGGCCCACGTGATTTCCGGGTGGGCCCCACGTGATTTCCGTGTGGGGCCCACGTGATTTCCGGGTGGGGCCCACGTGATTTCCGGGTGGGGCCCACGTGATTTCCGGGTGGGCCCCACGTGATTTCCGGGTGGGGCCCACGTGATTTCCGGGTGGGGCCCACGTGATTTCCGGGTGGGGCCCACGTGATTTCCGGGTGGGGCCCACGTGATTTCCGGGTGGGGCCCACGTGATTTCCCCGTGGGGCCCACGTGATTTCCGGCTGGGGCCCACGTGATTTCCGGGTGGGGACCACGTGATTTCCCCGTGGGGCCCACGTGATTTCCCCGTGGGGCCCACGTGATTTCCGGGTGGGGCCCACGTGATTTCCGGGTGGGGCCCACGTGATTTCCCCGTAGGGCCCACGTGATTTCCCCGTGGGGCCCACGTGATTTCTGGGTGGGGCCCACGTGATTTCAGGGTGGGGCCCACGTGATTTCCCCGTGGGGCCCACGTGATTTCCCCGTTGGGCCCACGTGATTTCCCCGTGGGGCCCACGTGATTTCCGGGTGGGGCCCACGTGATTTCCGGGTGGGGCCCAGGTGATTTCCCCGTGGGGCCCACGTGATTTCCCCGTGGGGCCCACGTGATTTCCCCGTGGGGCCCACGTGATTTCCGGCTGGGGCCCACGTGATTTCCGGCTGGGGCCCACGTGATTTCCGGGTGGGGCCCACGTGATTTCCGGGTGGGGCCCACGTGATTTCCGGGTGGGCCCCACGTGATTTCCCCGTGGGGCCCACGTGATTTCCGGGTGGGGCCCACGTGATTTCCGGGTGGGGCCCACGTGATTTCCGGGTGGGGCCCACGTGATTTCCGGGTGGGGCCCACGTGATTTCCGGGTGGGGCCCACGTGATTTCCGGGTGGGGCCCACGTGATTTCCGGGTGGGGCCCACGTGATTTCCGGGTGGGCCCCACGTGATTTCCGGGTGGGGCCCACGTGATTTCCGGGTGGGGCCCACGTGATTTCCGGGTGGGGCCCACGTGATTTCCGGGTGGGCCCCACGTGATTTCCGGGTGGGGCCCACGTGATTTCCGGGTGGGGCCCACGTGATTTCCGGGTGGGCCCCACGTGATTTCCGGGTGGGGCCCACGTGATTTCCGGGTGGGGCCCACGTGATTTCCGTGTGGGGCCCACGTGATTTCCGGGTGGGGCCCACGTGATTTCCGGGTGGGGCCCACGTGATTTCCGGGTGGGGCCCACGTGATTTCCGGGTGGGGCCCACGTGATTTCCGGGTGGGGCCCACGTGATTTCCGGGTGGGGCCCACGTGATTTCCGGGTGGGGCCCACGTGATTTCCCCGTGGGGCCCACGTGATTTCCGGGTGGGGCCCACGTGATTTCCGGGTGGGGCCCACGTGATTTCCGGGTGGGGCCCACGTGATTTCCCCCTGGGGCCAACGTGATTTCCCCGTGGGGCCCACGTGATTTCCGGGTGGGGCCCACGTGATTTCCGGGTGGGGCCCACGTGATTTCCGGGTGGGGCCCATGTGATTTCCGGGTGGGGCCCACGTGATTTCCGGGTTGGCCCCACGTGATTTCCGGGTGGGGCCCACGTGATTTCCGGGTGGGGCCCACGTGATTTCCGGGTGGGGCCCACGTGATTTCCCCGTGGGGCCCACATGATTTCCTGGTGGGGCCCACGTGATTTCCGGGTGGGGCCCACGTGATTTCCGGGTGGGGCCCACGTGATTTCCCCGTGGGGCCCACGTGATTTCCAGGTGGGGCCCACGTGATTTCCGCGTGGGGCCCACGTGATTTCCCCGTGGGGCCCACGTGATTTCCCCGTGGGGCCCACGTGATTTCCGGGTGGGGCCCACGTGATTTCCGGGTGGGGCCCACGTGATTTCCGGGTGGGGCCCACGTGATTTCCGGGTGGGGCCCACGTGATTTCCGGGTGGGCCCCACGTGATTTCCGTGTGGGGCCCACGTGATTTCCGGGTGGGGCCCACGTGATTTCCGGGTGGGGCCCACGTGATTTCCGGGTGGGCCCCACGTGATTTCCGGGTGGGGCCCACGTGATTTCCGGGTGGGGCCCACGTGATTTCCGGGTGGGGCCCACGTGATTTCCGGGTGGGGCCCACGTGATTTCCCCGTGGGGCCCACGTGATTTCCCCGTGGGGCCCACTTGATTTCCGGCTGGGGCCCACGTGATTTCCGGGTGGGGACCACGTGATTTCCCCGTGGGGCCCACGTGATTTCCCCGTGGGGCCCACGTGATTTCCGGGTGGGGCCCACGTGATTTCCGGGTGGGGCCCACGTGATTTCCCCGTGGGGCCCACGTGATTTCCCCGTGGGGCCCACGTGATTTCCGGGTGGAGCCCACGTGATTTCAGGGTGGGGCCCACGTGATTTCCCCGTGGGGCCCACGTGATTTCCCCGTGGGGCCCACGTGATTTCCCCGTGGGGCTCACGTGATTTCCGGGTGGGGCCCACGTGATTTCCCCGTGGGGCCCACGTGATTTCCCCGTGGGGCCCACGTGATTTCCCCGTGGGGCCCACGTGATTTCCGGCTGGGGCCCACGTGATTTCCGGCTGGGGCCCACGTGATTTCCGGGTGGGGCCCACGTGATTTCCGGGTGGGGCCCACGTGATTTCCGGGTGGGCCCCACGTGATTTCCCCGTGGGGCCCACGTGATTTCCGGGTGGGGCCCACGTGATTTCCGGGTGGGGCCCACGTGATTTCCGGGTGGGGCCCACGAGATTTCCCCGTGGGGCCCACGTGATTTCCGGGTGGGGCCCACGTGATTTCCGGGTGGGGCCCACGTGATTTCCGGGTGGGGCCCACGTGATTTCCGGGTGGGGCCCACGTGATTTCCGGGTGGGGCCCACGTGATTTCCGGGTGGGGCCCACGTGATTTCCGGGTGGGGCCCACGTGATTTCCGGGTGGGCCCCACGTGATTTCCGGGTGGGGCCCACGTGATTTCCGGGTGGGGCCCACGTGATTTCCGGGTGGGGCCCACGTGATTTCCGGGTGGGCCCAACGTGATTTCCGGGTGGGGCCCACGTGATTTCCGGGTGGGGCCCACGTGATTTCCGGGTGGGCCCCACGTGATTTCCGGGTGGGGCCCACGTGATTTCCGGGTGGGGCCCACGTGATTTCCGGGTGGGGCCCACGTGATTTCCGGGTGGGCCCCACGTGATTTCCGGGTGGGGCCCACGTGATTTCCGGGTGGGGCCCACGTGATTTCCGGGTGGGCCCCACGTGATTTCCGGGTGGGGCCCACGTGATTTCCGGGTGGGGCCCACGTGATTTCCGGGTGGGGCCCACGTGATTTCCGGGTGGGGCCCACGTGATTTCCGGGTGGGGCCCACGTGATTTCCCCGTGGGGCCCACGTGATTTCCGGGTGGGGCCCACGTGATTTCCGGGTGGGGCCCACGTGATTTCCGGGTGGGGCCCACGTGATTTCCGGGTGGGGCCCACGTGATTTCCGGGTGGGGCCCACGTGATTTCCCCGTGGGGCCCACGTGATTTCCGGGTGGGGCCCACGTGATTTCCGGGTGGGGCCCACGTGATTTCCGGGTGGGGCCCACGTGATTTCCCCGTGGGGCCAACGTGATTTCCCCGTGGGGCCCACGTGATTTCCGGGTGGGGCCCACGTGATTTCCGGGTGGGGCCCACGTGATTTCCGGGTGGGGCCCATGTGATTTCCGGGTGGGGCCCACGTGATTTCCGGGTTGGCCCCACGTGATTTCCGGGTGGGGCCCACGTGATTTCCGGGTGGGGCCCACGTGATTTCCGGGTGGGGCCCACGTGATTTCCGGGTGGGGCCCACGTGATTTCCGGGTGGGGCCCACGTGATTTCCCCGTGGGGCCCACGTGATTTCCGGGTGGGGCCCACGTGATTTCCGGGTGGGGCCCACGTGATTTCCGGGTGGGGCCCACGTGATTTCCGGGTGGGGCCCACGTGATTTCCGGGTGGGGCCCACGTGATTTCCGGGTGGGGCCCACGTGATTTCCGGGTGGGGCCCACGTGATTTCCGGGTGGGGCCCACGTGATTTCCCCGTGGGGCCCACGTGATTTCCGGGTGGGGCACACGTGATTTCCCCGTGAGGCCCACGTGATTTCCCCGTGGGGCCCACGTGATTTCCGGGTGGGGCCCACGTGATTTCCGGGTGGGGCCCACGTGATTTCCGGGTGGGGCCCACGTGATTTCCGGTTGGGGCCCACGTGATTTCCGGCTGTGGCCCACGTGATTTCCGGGTGGGGTCCACGTGATTTCCGGGTGGGGCCCACGTGATTTCCCCGTGGGGCCCACGTGATTTCCGGGTGGGGCCCACGTGATTTCCGGGTGGGGCCCACGTGATTTCCGGGTGGGGCCCACGTGATTTCCGGGTGGGGCCCACGTGAATTCCCCATGGGGCCCACGTGATTTCCGGGTGGGGCCCACGTGATTTCCGGGTGGGGCCCACGTGATTTCCGGGTGGGGCCCACGTGATTTTCGGGTGGGGCCCACGTGATTTCCGGGTGGGGCCCACGTGATTTCCGGCTGTGGCCCACGTGATTTCCGGGTGGGGCCCACGTGATTTCCGGGTGGGGCCCACGTGATTTCCCCGTGGGGCCCACGTGATTTCCGGGTGGGGCCCACGTGATTTCCGGGTGGGGCCCACGTGATTTCCGGGTGGGGCCCACGTGATTTCCGGGTGGGGCCCACGTGATTTCCCCGTGGGGCCCACGTGATTTCCGGGTGGGGCCCACGTGATTTCCGGGTGGGGCCCACGTGATTTCCGGGTGGGGCCCACGTGATTTCCGGGTGGGGCCCACGTGATTTCCGGGTGGGGCCCACGTGATTTCCGGGTGGGGCCCACGTGATTTCCGGGTGGGGCCCACGTGATTTCCGGGTGGGGCCCACGTGATTTCCCCGAGGGGCCCACGTGATTTCCGGGTGGGGCCCACGTGATTTCCGGGTGGGGCCCACGTGATTTCCGGGTGGGGCCCACGTGATTTCCGGGTGGGGCCCACGTGATTTCCGGGTGGGGCCCACGTGATTTCCGGGTGGGGCCCACGTGATTTCCGGGTGGGGCCCACGTGATTTCCCCGTGGGGCCCACGTGATTTCCCCGTGGGGCCCACGTGATTTCCCCGTGGGGCCCACGTGATTTCCGGCTGGGGCCCACGTGATTTCCGGGTGGGGCCCACGTGATTTCCGGGTGGGGCCCACGTGATTTCCGGGTGGGGCCCACGTGATTTCCGGGTGGGGCCCACGTGATTTCCGGGTGGGGCCCACGTGATTTCCGGGTGGGGCCCACGTGATTTCCGGGTGGGGCCCACGTGATTTCCGCGTGGGGCCCACGTGATTTCCGGGTGGGGCCCACGTGATTTCCGGGTGGGGCCCACGTGATTTCCGGGTGGGGCCCACGTGATTTCCGGGTGGGGCCCACGTGATTTCCGGGTGGGGCCCACGTGATTTCCTCGTGGGGCCCACGTGATTTCCGGCTGGGGCCCACGTGATTTCCGGGTGGGGACCACGTGATTTCCCCGTGGGGCCCACGTGATTTCCCCGTGGGGCCCACGTGATTTCCGGGTGGGGCCCACGTGATTTCCGGGTGGGGCCCACGTGATTTCCCCGTGGGGCCCACGTGATTTCCCCGTGGGGCCCACGTGATTTCCGGGTATGGCCCACGTGATTTCAGGGTGGGGCCCACGTGATTTCCCCTTGGGGCCCACGTGATTTCCGGGTGGGCCCCACGTGATTTCCGGGTGTGGCCCACGTGATTTCCGGGTGGGGCCCACGTGATTTCCGGGTGGGGCCCACGTGATTTCCGGGTGGGGCCCACGTGATTTCCGGGTGGGGCCCACGTGATTTCCCCGTGGGGCCCACGTGATTTCCGGGTGGGGCCCACGTGATTTCCGGGTGGGGCCCACGTGATTTCCGGGTGGGGCCCACGTGATTTCCGGGTGGGGTCCACGTGATTTCCAGGTGTGGCCCACGTGATTTCCCGGTGGGGCCCACGTGATTTCCGGGTGGGGCCTTCGTGATTTCCGGGTGGGGCCCACGTGATTTCCGGGTGGGGCCCACGTGATTTCCGGGTGGGGCCCACGTGATTTCCGGGTGGGGCCCACGTGATTTCCGGGTGGGGCCCACGTGATTTCCGGGTGGGGCCCACGTGATTTCCGGGTGGGGTCCACGTGATTTCCGGGTGGGGCCCACGTGATTTCCGGGTGGGGCCCACGTGATTTCCGGGTGGGGCCCACGTGATTTCCGGGTGGGGCCCACGTGATTTCCGGGTGGGGCCCACGTGATTTCCGGGTGGGGCCCACGTGATTTCCGGGTGGGGCCCACGTGATTTCCCCGTGGGGCCCACGTGATTTCCGGGTGGGGCCCACGTGATTTCCCCGAGGGGCCCACGTGATTTCCGGGTGGGGCCCACGTGATTTCCGGGTGGGGCCCACGTGATTTCCGGGTGGGGCCCACGTGATTTCCGGGTGGGGCCCACGTGATTTCCCCGAGGGGCCCACGTGATTTCCGGGTGGGGCCCACGTGATTTCCGGGTGGGGCCCACGTGATTTCCGGGTGGGGCCCACCTGATTTCCGGGTGGGGCCCACGTGATTTCCGGTTGGGGCCCACGTGATTTCCGGGTGGGGCCCACGTGATTTCCGGGTGGGGCCCACGTGATTTCCCCGTGGGGCCCACGTGATTTCCCCATGGGGCCCACGTGATTTCCGGCTGGGGCCCACGTGATTCCCGGGTGGGGTCCACGTGATTTCCAGGTGGGGCCCACGTGATTTCCCCGTGGGGCCCACGTGATTTCCGGGTGGGGCCCACGTGATTTCCGGGTGGGGCCCACGTGATTTCCGGGTGGGGCCCACGTGATTTCCGGGTGGGGCCCACGTGATTTCCGGATGTGGCCCACGTGTTTTCCGGGTGGGGCCCACGTGATTTCCGGGTGGGGACCACGTGATTTCCGGGTGGGGCCCACGTGATTTCCGGGTGGGCCCCACGTGATTTCCGGGTGGGGCCCACGTGATTTCCGGGTGGGGCCCACGTGATTTCCGGGTGGGGCCCACGTGATTTCCGGGTGGGGCCCACGTGATTTCCGGCTGGGGCCCACGTGATTTCCGGGTGGGGCCCACGTGATTTCCGGGTGGGGCCCACGTGATTTCCGGGTGGGGCCCACGTGATTTCCGGGTGGGGCCCACGTGATTTCCGGGTGGGGCCCACGTGATTTCCGGGTGGGGCCCACGTGATTTACCCGTGGGGCCCACGTGATTTCCGGGTGGGGCCCACGTGATTTCCGGGTGGGGCCCACGTGATTTCCGGGTGGGGCCCACGTGATTTCCGGGTGGGGCCCACGTGATTTCCCCGTGGGGCCCACGTGATTTCCCCGTGGGGCCCACGTGATTTCCGGGTGGGGCCCACGTGATTTCCGGGTGGGGCCCACGTGATTTCCCGGTGGGGCCCACGTGATTTCCGGGTGGGGCCCACGTGATTTCCGGGTGGGGCCCACGTGATTTCCGGGTGGGCCCCACGTGATTTCCGTGTGGGGCCCACGTGATTTCCGGGTGGGGCCCACGTGATTTCTGGGTGGGGCCCACGTGATTTCCGGGTGGGGCCCACGTGATTTCCGGCTGGGGCCCACGTGATTTCCGGGTGGTGCCCACGTGATTTCCCCGTGGGGCCCACGTGATTTCCCCGTGGGGCCCACGTGATTTCCGGGTGGGCCCCACGTGATTTCCGGGTGGGGCCCACGTGATTTCCCCGTGGGGCCCACGTGATTTCCCCATGGGGCCCACGTGATTTCCGGGTGGGGCCCACGTGATTTCTGGGTGGGGCCCACGTGATTTCCGGGTGGGGCCCACGTGATTTCCGGTTGGGCCCCACGTGATTTCCGTGTGGGGCCCACGTGATTTCCGGGTGGGGCCCACGTGATTTCCGGGTGGGGCCCACGTGATTTCCGGGTGGGGCCCACGTGATTTCCGGGTGGGGCCCACGTGATTTCCGGGTGGGGCCCACGTGATTTCCGGGTGGGGCCCCCGTGATTTCCCCGTGGGGCCCACGTGATTTCCCCGTGGGGCCCACGTGATTTCCGGCTGGGGCCCACGTGATTTCCGGGTGGGGCCCACGTGATTTCCGGGTGGGGCCCACGTGATTTCCGGGTGGGGCCCACGTGATTTCCGGGTGGGGCCCACGTGATTTCCGGTTGGGTCCCACGTGATTTCCGGGTGGGGCCCACGTGATTTCCGGGTGGGGCCCACGTGATTTCCAGGTGGGGCCCACGTGATTTCCGCGTGGGGCCCACGTGATTTCCCCGTGGGGCCCACGTGATTTCCCCGTGGGGCCCACGTGATTTCCGGGTGGGGCCCACGTGATTTCCGGGTGGGGCCCACGTGATTTCCGGGTGGGGCCCACGTGATTTCCGGGTGGGGCCCACGTGATTTCCGGGTGGGCCCCACGTGATTTCCGTGTGGGGCCCACGTGATTTCCGGGTGGGGCCCACGTGATTTCCGGGTGGGGCCCACGTGATTTCCGGGTGGGCCCCACGTGATTTCCGGGTGGGGCCCACGTGATTTCCGGGTGGGGCCCACGTGATTTCCGGGTGGGGCCCACGTGATTTCCGGGTGGGGCCCACGTGATTTCCGGGTGGGGCCCACGTGATTTCCCCGTGGGGCCCACGTGATTTCCGGCTGGGGCCCACGTGATTTCCGGGTGGGGACCACGTGATTTCCCCGTGGGGCCCACGTGATTTCCCCGTGGGGCCCACGTGATTTCCGGGTGGGGCCCACGTGATTTCCGGGTGGGGCCCACGTGATTTCCCCGTAGGGCCCACGTGATTTCCCCGTGGGGCCCACGTGATTTCCGGGTGGGGCCCACGTGATTTCAGGGTGGGGCCCACGTGATTTCCCCGTGGGGCCCACGTGATTTCCCCGTTGGGCCCACGTGATTTCCCCGTGGGGCCCACGTGATTTCCGGGTGGGGCCCACGTGATTTCCGGGTGGGGCCCACGTGATTTCCCCGTGGGGCCCACGTGATTTCCCCGTGGGGCCCACGTGATTTCCCCGTGGGGCCCACGTGATTTCCGGCTGGGGCCCACGTGATTTCCGGCTGGGGCCCACGTGATTTCCGGGTGGGGCCCACGTGATTTCCGGGTGGGGCCCACGTGATTTCCGGGTGGGCCCCACGTGATTTCCCCGTGGGGCCCACGTGATTTCCGGGTGGGGCCCACGTGATTTCCGGGTGGGGCCCACGTGATTTCCGGGTGGGGCCCACGTGATTTCCGGGTGGGGCCCACGTGATTTCCGGGTGGGGCCCACGTGATTTCCGGGTGGGGCCCACGTGATTTCCGGGTGGGGCCCACGTGATTTCCGGGTGGGCCCCACGTGATTTCCGGGTGGGGCCCACGTGATTTCCGGGTGGGGCCCACGTGATTTCCGGGTGGGGCCCACGTGATTTCCGGGTGGGCCCCACGTGATTTCCGGGTGGGGCCCACGTGATTTCCGGGTGGGGCCCACGTGATTTCCGGGTGGGCCCCACGTGATTTCCGGGTGGGGCCCACGTGATTTCCGGGTGGGGCCCACGTGATTTCCGTGTGGGGCCCACGTGATTTCCGGGTGGGGCCCACGTGATTTCCGGGTGGGGCCCACGTGATTTCCGGGTGGGGCCCACGTGATTTCCGGGTGGGGCCCACGTGATTTCCGGGTGGGGCCCACGTGATTTCCGGGTGGGGCCCACGTGATTTCCGGGTGGGGCCCACGTGATTTCCCCGTGGGGCCCACGTGATTTCCGGGTGGGGCCCACGTGATTTCCGGGTGGGGCCCACGTGATTTCCGGGTGGGGCCCACGTGATTTCCCCGTGGGGCCAACGTGATTTCCCCGTGGGGCCCACGTGATTTCCGGGTGGGGCCCACGTGATTTCCGGGTGGGGCCCACGTGATTTCCGGGTGGGGCCCATGTGATTTCCGGGTGGGGCCCACGTGATTTCCGGGTTGGCCCCACGTGATTTCCGGGTGGGGCCCACATGATTTCCGGGTGGGGCCCACGTGATTTCCGGGTGGGGCCCACGTGATTTCCCCGTGGGGCCCACATGATTTCCTGGTGGGGCCCACGTGATTTCCGGGTGGGGCCCACGTGATTTCCGGGTGGGGCCCACGTGATTTCCCCGTGGGGCCCACGTGATTTCCGGGTGGGGCCCACGTGATTTCCGCGTGGGGCCCACGTGATTTCCCCGTGGGGCCCACGTGATTTCCCCGTGGGGCCCACGTGATTTCCGGGTGGGGCCCACGTGATTTCCGGGTGGGGCCCACGTGATTTCCGGGTGGGGCCCACGTGATTTCCGGGTGGGGCCCACGTGATTTCCGGGTGGGCCCCACGTGATTTCCGTGTGGGGCCCACGTGATTTCCGGGTGGGGCCCACGTGATTTCCGGGTGGGGCCCACGTGATTTCCGGGTGGGCCCCACGTGATTTCCGGGTGGGGCCCACGTGATTTCCGGGTGGGGCCCACGTGATTTCCGGGTGGGGCCCACGTGATTTCCGGGTGGGGCCCACGTGATTTCCCCGTGGGGCCCACGTGATTTCCCCGTGGGGCCCACTTGATTTCCGGCTGGGGCCCACGTGATTTCCGGGTGGGGACCACGTGATTTCCCCGTGGGGCCCACGTGATTTCCCCGTGGGGCCCACGTGATTTCCGGGTGGGGCCCACGTGATTTCCGGGTGGGGCCCACGTGATTTCCCCGTGGGGCCCACGTGATTTCCCCGTGGGGCCCACGTGATTTCCGGGTGGGGCCCACGTGATTTCAGGGTGGGGCCCACGTGATTTCCCCGTGGGGCCCACGTGATTTCCCCGTTGGGCCCACGTGATTTCCCCGTGGGGCCCACGTGATTTCCCCGTGGGGCCCACGTGATTTCCGGGTGGGGCCCACGTGATTTCCCCGTGGGGCCCACGTGATTTCCCCGTGGGGCCCACGTGATTTCCCCGTGGGGCCCACGTGATTTCCGGCTGGGGCCCACGTGATTTCCGGCTGGGGCCCACGTGATTTCCGGGTGGGGCCCACGTGATTTCCGGGTGGGGCCCACGTGATTTCCGGGTGGGCCCCACGTGATTTCCCCGTGGGGCCCACGTGATTTCCGGGTGGGGCCCACGTGATTTCCGAGTGGGGCCCACGTGATTTCCGGGTGGGGCCCACGAGATTTCCCCGTGGGGCCCACGTGATTTCCGGGTGGGGCCCACGTGATTTCCGGGTGGGGCCCACGTGATTTCCGGGTGGGGCCCACGTGATTTCCGGGTGGGGCCCACGTGATTTCCGGGTGGGGCCCACGTGATTTCCGGGTGGGGCCCACGTGATTTCCGGGTGGGGCCCACGTGATTTCCGGGTGGGCCCCACGTGATTTCAGGGTGGGGCCCACGTGATTTCCGGGTGGGGCCCACGTGATTTCCGGGTGGGGCCCACGTGATTTCCGGGTGGGCCCCACGTGATTTCCGGGTGGGGCCCACGTGATTTCCGGGTGGGGCCCACGTGATTTCCGGGTGGGCCCCACGTGATTTCCGGGTGGGGCCCACGTGATTTCCGGGTGGGGCCCACGTGATTTCCGGGTGGGGCCCACGTGATTTCCGGGTGGGCCCCACGTGATTTCCGGGTGGGGCCCACGTGATTTCCGGGTGGGGCCCACGTGATTTCCGGGTGGGCCCCACGTGATTTCCGGGTGGGGCCCACGTGATTTCCGGGTGGGGCCCACGTGATTTCCGGGTGGGGCCCACGTGATTTCCGGGTGGGGCCCACGTGATTTCCGGGTGGGGCCCACGTGATTTCCCCGTGGGGCCCACGTGATTTCCGGGTGGGGCCCACGTGATTTCCGGGTGGGGCCCACGTGATTTCCGGGTGGGGCCCACGTGATTTCCGGGTGGGGCCCACGTGATTTCCGGGTGGGGCCCACGTGATTTCCCCGTGGGGCCCACGTGATTTCCGGGTGGGGCCCACGTGATTTCCGGGTGGGGCCCACGTGATTTCCGGGTGGGGCCCACGTGATTTCCCCGTGGGGCCAACGTGATTTCCCCGTGGGGCCCACGTGATTTCCGGGTGGGGCCCACGTGATTTCCGGGTGGGGCCCACGTGATTTCCGGGTGGGGCCCATGTGATTTCCGGGTGGGGCCCACGTGATTTCCGGGTTGGCCCCACGTGATTTCCGGGTGGGGCCCACGTGATTTCCGGGTGGGGCCCACGTGATTTCCGGGTGGGGCCCACGTGATTTCCGGGTGGGGCCCACGTGATTTCCGGGTGGGGCCCACGTGATTTCCCCGTGGGGCCCACGTGATTTCCGGGTGGGGCCCACGTGATTTCCGGGTGGGGCCCACGTGATTTCCGGGTGGGGCCCACGTGATTTCCGGGTGGGGCCCACGTGATTTCCGGGTGGGGCCCACGTGATTTCCGGGTGGGGCCCACGTGATTTCCGGGTGGGGCCCACGTGATTTCCGGGTGGGGCCCACGTGATTTCCCCGTGGGGCCCACGTGATTTCCGGGTGGGGCCCACGTGATTTCCCCGTGAGGCCCACGTGATTTCCCCGTGGGGCCCACGTGATTTCCGGGTGGGGCCCACGTGATTTCCGGGTGGGGCCCACGTGATTTCCGGGTGGGGCCCACGTGATTTCCGGTTGGGGCCCACGTGATTTCCGGCTGTGGCCCACGTGATTTCCGGGTGGGGTCCACGTGATTTCCGGGTGGGGCCCACGTGATTTCCCCGTGGGGCCCACGTGATTTCCGGGTGGGGCCCACGTGATTTCCGGGTGGGGCCCACGTGATTTCCGGGTGGGGCCCACGTGATTTCCGGGTGGGGCCCACGTGAATTCCCCATGGGGCCCACGTGATTTCCGGGTGGGGCCCACGTGATTTCCGGGTGGGGCCCACGTGATTTCCGGGTGGGGCCCACGTGATTTTCGGGTGGGGCCCACGTGATTTCCGGGTGGGGCCCACGTGATTTCCGGCTGTGGCCCACGTGATTTCCGGGTGGGGCCCACGTGATTTCCGGGTGGGGCCCACGTGATTTCCCCGTGGGGCCCACGTGATTTCCGGGTGGGGCCCACGTGATTTCCGGGTGGGGCCCACGTGATTTCCGGGTGGGGCCCACGTGATTTCCGGGTGGGGCCCACGTGATTTCCCCGTGGGGCCCACGTGATTTCCGGGTGGGGCCCACGTGATTTCCGGGTGGGGCCCACGTGATTTCCGGGTGGGGCCCACGTGATTTCCGGGTGGGGCCCACGTGATTTCCGGGTGGGGCCCACGTGATTTCCGGGTGGGGCCCACGTGATTTCCGGGTGGGGCCCACGTGATTTCCGGGTGGGGCCCACGTGATTTCCCCGAGGGGCCCACGTGATTTCCGGGTGGGGCCCACGTGATTTCCGGGTGGGGCCCACGTGATTTCCGGGTGGGGCCCACGTGATTTCCGGGTGGGGCCCACGTGATTTCCGGGTGGGGCCCACGTGATTTCCGGGTGGGGCCCACGTGATTTCCGGGTGGGGCCCACGTGATTTCCCCGTGGGGCCCACGTGATTTCCCCGTGGGGCCCACGTGATTTCCGGCTGGGGCCCACGTGATTTCCGGGTGGTTCCACGTGATTTCCAGGTGGGGCCCACGTGATTTCCCCGTGGGGCCCACGTGATTTCCGGGTGGGGCCCACGTGATTTCCGGGTGGGGCCCACGTGATTTCCGGGTGGGGCCCACGTGATTTCCGGGTGGGGCCCACGTGATTTCCGGATGTGGCCCACGTGTTTTCCGGGTGGGGCCCACGTGATTTCCGGCTGGGGCCCACGTGATTTCCGGGTGGGGCCCACGTGATTTCCGGGTGGGGCCCACGTGATTTCCGGGTGGGGCCCACGTGATTTCCGGGTGGGGCCCACGTGATTTCCCCGTGGGGCCCACGTGATTTCCGGGTGGGGCCCACGTGATTTCCGGGTGGGGCCCACGTGATTTCCCCGTGGGGCCCACGTGATTTCCGGGTGGGGCCCACGTGATTTCCGGGTGGGGCCCACGTGATTTCCGGGTGGGGCCCATGTGATTTCCGGGTGGGGCCCACGTGATTTCCCCGTGGGGCCCACGTGATTTCCCCGTGGGGCCCACGTGATTTCCGGGTGGGGCCCACGTGATTTCCGGGTGGGGCCCACGTGATTTCCCGGTGGGGCCCACGTGATTTGGGGGTGGGGCCCACATGATTTCCGGGTGGGGCCCACGTGATTTCCTGGTGGGCCCCACGTGATTTCCGTGTGGGGCCCACGTGATTTCCGGGTGGGGCCCACGTGATTTCCCCGTGGGGCCCACGTGATTTCCGGGTGGGCCCCACGTGATTTCCGGGTGGGGCCCACGTGATTTCCCCGTGGGGCCCACGTGATTTCCCCATGGGGCCCACGTGATTTCCGGGTGGGGCCCACGTGATTTCCGGGTGGGGCCCACGTGATTTCCGGGTGGGGCCCACGTGATTTCCGGTTGGGCCCCACGTGATTTCCGTGTGGGGCCCACGTGATTTCCGGGTGGGGCCCACGTGATTTCCGGGTGGGGCCCACGTGATTTCCGGGTGGGGCCCACGTGATTTCCGGGTGGGGCCCACGTGATTTCCGGGTGGGGCCCACGTGATTTCCGGGTGGGGCCCACGTGATTTCCGGGTGGGGCCCACGTGATTTCCGGGTGGGGCCCACGTGATTTCCGGGTGGGGCCCACGTGATTTCCGGGTGGGGCCCACGTGATTTCCGGGTGGGGCCCACGTGATTTCCGGGTGGGGCCCACGTGATTTCCGGGTGGGGCCCACGTGATTTCCGGGTGGGCCCCACGTGATTTCCGGGTGGGGCCCACGTGATTTCCGGGTGGGGCCCACGTGATTTCCCCGTGGGGCCCACGTGATTTCCAGGTGGGGCCCACGTGATTTCCGGGTGGGGCCCACGTGATTTCCCCGTGGGGCCCACGTGATTTCCCCGTGGGGCCCACGTGATTTCCCCGTGGGGCCCACGTGATTTCCGGCTGGGGCCCACGTGATTTCCGGGTGGGGCCCACGTGATTTCCGGGTGGGGCCCACGTGATTTCCGGGTGGGGCCCACGTGATTTCCGGGTGGGGCCCACGTGATTTCCGGGTGGGGCCCACGTGATTTCCGGGTGGGGCCCACGTGATTTCCGCGTGGGGCCCACGTGATTTCCGGGTGGGGCCCACGTGATTTCCGGGTGGGGCCCACGTGATTTCCGGGTGGGGCCCACGTGATTTCCGGGTGGGGCCCACGTGATTTCCGGGTGGGGCCCACGTGATTTCCTCGTGGGGCCCACGTGATTTCCGGCTGGGGCCCACGTGATTTCCGGGTGGGGACCACGTGATTTCCCCATGGGGCCCACGTGATTTCCCCGTGGGGCCCACGTGATTTCCGGGTGGGGCCCACGTGATTTCCGGGTGGGGCCCACGTGATTTCCCCGTGGGGCCCACGTGATTTCCCCGTGGGGCCCACGTGATTTCCGGGTGGGGCCCACGTGATTTCAGGGTGGGGCCCACGTGATTTCCCCGTGGGGCCCACGTGATTTCCCCGTGGGGCCCACGTGATTTCCCCGTGGGGCCCACGTGATTTCCGGGTGGGGCCCACGTGATTTCCGGGTGGGGCCCACGTGATTTCCCCGTGGGGCCCACGTGATTTCCGGGTGGGCCCCACGTGATTACCGGGTGGGGCCCACGTGATTTCCGGGTGGGGCCCACGTGATTTCCGGGTGGGGCCCACGTGATTTCCCCTTGGGGCCCACGTGATTTCCGGGTGGGCCCCACGTGATTTCCGGGTGTGGCCCACGTGATTTCCGGGTGGGGCCCACGTGATTTCCGGGTGGGGCCCACGTGATTTCCGGGTGGGGCCCACGTGATTTCCGGGTGGGGCCCACGTGATTTCCCCGTGGGGCCCACGTGATTTCCGGGTGGGGCCCACGTGATTTCCGGGTGGGGCCCACGTGATTTCCGGGTGGGGCCCACGTGATTTCCGGGTGGGGTCCACGTGATTTCCAGGTGTGGCCCACGTGATTTCCCGGTGGGGCCCACGTGATTTCCGGGTGGGGCCTTCGTGATTTCCGGGTGGGGCCCACGTGATTTCCGGGTGGGGCCCACGTGATTTCCGGGTGGGGCCCACGTGATTTCCGGGTGGGGCCCACGTGATTTCCGGGTGGGGCCCACGTGATTTCCGGGTGGGGCCCACGTGATTTCCGGGTGGGGTCCACGTGATTTCCGGGTGGGGCCCACGTGATTTCCCGGTGGGGCCCACGTGATTTCCGGGTGGGGCCCACGTGATTTCCGGGTGGGGCCCACGTGATTTCCGAGTGGGGCCCACGTGATTTCCGGGTGGGGCCCACGTGATTTCCGGGTGGGGCCCACGTGATTTCCGGGTGGGGCCCACGTGATTTCCCCGTGGGGCCCACGTGATTTCCGGGTGGGGCCCACGTGATTTCCCCGTGAGGCCCACGTGATTTCCCCGTGGGGCCCACGTGATTTCCGGGTGGGGCCCACGTGATTTCCGGGTGGGGCCCACGTGATTTCCGGGTGGGGCCCACGTGATTTCCGGTTGGGGCCCACGTGATTTCCGGCTGTGGCCCACGTGATTTCCGGGTGGGGTCCACGTGATTTCCGGGTGGGGCCCACGTGATTTCCCCGTGGGGCCCACGTGATTTCCGGGTGGGGCCCACGTGATTTCCGGGTGGGGCCCACGTGATTTCCGGGTGGGGCCCACGTGATTTCCGGGTGGGGCCCACGTGATTTCCGGGTGGGGCCCACGTGATTTCCGGGTGGGGCCCACGTGATTTCCGGGTGGGGCCCACGTGATTTCCGGGTGGGGCCCACGTGATTTCCGGGTGGGGCCCACGTGATTTCCGGGTGGGGCCCACGTGATTTCCGGGTGGGGCCCACGTGATTTCCGGGTGGGGCCCACGTGATTTCCCCGAGGGGCCCACGTGATTTCCGGGTGGGGCCCACGTGATTTCCGGGTGGGGCCCACGTGATTTCCGGGTGGGGCCCACGTGATTTCCGGGTGGGGCCCACGTGAATTCCGGGTGGGGCCCACGTGATTTCCGGGTGGGGCCCACGTGATTTCCGGGTGGGGCCCACGTGATTTCCGGGTGGGGCCCACGTGATTTCCGGGTGGGGCCCACGTGATTTCCGGGTGGGGCCCACGTGATTTCCGGGTGGGGCCCACGTGATTTCCCCGTGGGGCCCACGTGATTTCCCCATGGGGCCCACGTGATTTCCGGCTGGGGCCCACGTGATTTCCGGGTGGGGTCCACGTGATTTCCAGGTGGGGCCCACGTGATTTCCCCGTGGGGCCCACGTGATTTCCGGGTGGGGCCCACGTGATTTCCGGGTGGGGCCCACGTGATTTCCGGGTGGGGCCCACGTGATTTCCGGGTGGGGCCCACGTGATTTCCGGATGTGGCCCACGTGTTTTCCGGGTGGGGCCCACGTGATTTCCGGGTGGGGCCCACGTGATTTCCGGGTGGGGCCCACGTGATTTCCGGGTGGGCCCCACGTGATTTCCGGGTGGGGCCCACGTGATTTCCGGGTGGGGCCCACGTGATTTCCGGGTGGGGCCCACGTGATTTCCGGCTGGGGCCCACGTGATTTCCGGGTGGGGCCCACGTGATTTCCGGGTGGGGCCCACGTGATTTCCGGGTGGGGCCCACGTGATTTCCGGGTGGGTCCCACGTGATTTCCCGGTGGGGCCCACGTGATTTCCGGGTGGGGCCCACGTGATTTCCGGGTGGGGCCCACGTGATTTCCGGGTGGGGCCCACGTGATTTCCGGGTGGGGCCCACGTGATTTCCGGCTGGGGCCCACGTGATTTCCGGGTGGGGCCCACGTGATTTCCGGGTGGGGCCCACGTGATTTCCGGGTGGGGCCCACGTGATTTCCGGGTGGGGCCCACGTGATTTCCGGGTGGGGCCCACGTGATTTCCGGGTGGGGCCCACGTGATTTCCGGGTGGGGCCCACGTGATTTCCCCGTGGGGCCCACGTGATTTCCGGGTGGGGCCCACGTGATTTCCGGGTGGGGCCCACGTGATTTCCGGCTGGGGCCCACGTGATTTCCGGGTGGTGCCCACGTGATTTCCCCGTGGGGCCCACGTGATTTCCCCGTGGGGCCCACGTGATTTCCGGGTGGGCCCCACGTGATTTCCGGGTGGGGCCCACGTGATTTCCCCATGGGGCCCACGTGATTTCCCCGTGGGGCCCACGTGATTTCCGGGTGGGGCCCACGTGATTTCCGGGTGGGGCCCACGTGATTTCCGGTTGGGCCCCACGTGATTTCCGTGTGGGGCCCACGTGATTTCCGGGTGGGGCCCACGTGATTTCCGGGTGGGGCCCACGTGATTTCCGGGTGGGGCCCACGTGATTTCCGGGTGGGGCCCACGTGATTTCCGGGTGGGGCCCACGTGATTTCCGGGTGGGGCCCACGTGATTTCCGGGTGGGGCCCACGTGATTTCCCCGTGGGGCCCACGTGATTTCCCCGTGGGGCCCACGTGATTTCCGGCTGGGGCCCACGTGATTTCCGGGTGGGGCCCACGTGATTTCCGGGTGGGGCCCACGTGATTTCCGGGTGGGGCCCACGTGATTTCCGGGTGGGGCCCACGTGATTTCCGGGTGGGGCCCACGTGATTTCCGGGTGGGGCCCACGTGATTTCCGGGTGGGCCCCACGTGATTTCCGTGTGGGGCCCACGTGATTTCCGGGTGGGGCCCACGTGATTTCCGGGTGGGGCCCACGTGATTTCCGGGTGGGGCCCACGTGATTTCCGGGTGGGGCCCACGTGATTTCCGGGTGGGGCCCACGTGATTTCCGGGTGGGGCCCACGTGATTTCCCCGTGGGGCCCACGTGATTTCCCCGTGGGGCCCACGTGATTTCCCCGTGGGGCCCACGTGATTTCCGGCTGGGGCCCACGTGATTTCCGGGTGGGGCCCACGTGATTTCCGGGTGGGGCCCACGTGATTTCCGGGTGGGCCCCACGTGATTTCCGGGTGGGGCCCACGTGATTTCCCGGTGGGGCCCACGTGATTTCCGGGTGGGGCCCACGTGATTTCCGGGTGGGGCCCACGTGATTTCCGGGTGGGGCCCATGTGATTTCCCCGTGGGGCCCACGTGATTTCCGGCTGGGGCCCACGTGATTTCCGGGTGGGGACCACGTGATTTCCCCGTGGGGCCCACGTAATTTCCCCGTGGGGCCCACGTGATTTCCGGGTGGGGCCCACGTGATTTCCGGGTGGGGCCCACGTGATTTCCCCGTGGGGCCCACGTGATTTCCCCGTGGGGCCCACGTGATTTCCGGGTGGGGCCCACGTGATTTCAGGGTGGGGCCCACGTGATTTCCCCGTGGGGCCCACGTGATTTCCCCGTTGGGCCCACGTGATTTCCCCGTGGGGCCCACGTGATTTCCGGGTGGGGCCCACGTGATTTCCGGGTGGGGCCCACGTGATTTCCCCGTGGGGCCCACGTGATTTCCGGGTGGGCCCCACGTGATTACCGGGTGGGGCCCACGTGATTTCCGGGTGGGGCCCACGTGATTTCCGGGTGGGGCCCACGTGATTTCCGGGTGGGGCCCACGTGATTTCCGGGTGGGGCCCACGTGATTTCCGGGTGGGGCCCACGTGATTTCCGGGTGGGGCCCACATGATTTCCCCGTGGGGCCCACGTGTTTTCCGGGTGGGGCCCACGTGACTTCCGGGTGGGGCCCACGTGATTTCCGGGTGGGGCCCACGTGATTTCCCCGTGGGGCCCACGTGATTTCCGGGTGGGCCCCACGTGATTTCCGGGTGTGGCCCACGTGATTTCCGGGTGGGGCCCACGTGATTTCCGGGTGGGGCCCACGTGATTTCCGGGTGTGGCCCACGTGATTTCCGGGTGGGGCCCACGTGATTTCCGGGTGGGGCCCACGTGATTTCCGGGTGGGCCCCACGTGATTTCCGGGTGGGGCCCACGTGATTTCCCCATGGGGCCCACGTGATTTCCCCATGGGGCCCACGTGATTTCCGGGTGGGGCCCACGTGATTTCCGGGTGGGGCCCACGTGATTTCCGGGTGGGGCCCACGTGATTTCCGGTTGGGCCCCACGTGATTTCCGTGTGGGGCCCACGTGATTTCCGGGTGGGGCCCACGTGATTTCCGGGTGGGGCCCACGTGATTTCCGGGTGGGGCCCACGTGATTTCCGGGTGGGGCCCACGTGATTTCCGGGTGGGGCCCACGTGATTTCCGGGTGGGGCCCACGTGATTTCCGGGTGGGGCCCACGTGATTTCCCCGTGGGGCCCACGTGATTTCCCCGTGGGGCCCACGTGATTTCCGGGTGGGGCCCACGTGATTTCCGGGTGGGGCCCACGTGATTTCCGGGTGGGGCCCACGTGATTTCCGGGTGGGGCCCACGTGATTTCCGGGTGGGCCCCACGTGATTTCCGTGTGGGGCCCACGTGATTTCCGGGTGGGGCCCACGTGATTTCCGGGTGGGGCCCACGTGATTTCCGGGTGGGGCCCACGTGATTTCCGGGTGGGGCCCACGTGATTTCCGGGTGGGGCCCACGTGATTTCCCCGTGGGGCCCACGTGATTTCCCCGTGGGGCCCACGTGATTTCCCCGTGGGGCCCACGTGATTTCCGGCTGGGGCCCACGTGATTTCCGGGTGGGGCCCACGTGATTTCCGGGTGGGGCCCACGTGATTTCCGGGTGGGGCCCACGTGATTTCCGGGTGGGGCCCACGTGATTTCCGGGTGGGGCCCACGTGATTTCCGGGTGGGGCCCACGTGATTTCCGGGTGGGGCCCACGTGATTTCCCCGTGGGGCCCACGTGATTTCCCCGTGGGGCCCACGTGATTTCCGGGTGGGGCCCACGTGATTTCCGGGTGGGGCCCACGTGATTTCCGGGTGGGGCCCACGTGATTTCCGGGTGGGGCCCACGTGATTTCCGGGTGGGGCCCACGTGATTTCCGGGTGGGCCCCACGTGATTTCCGTGTGGGGCCCACGTGATTTCCGGGTGGGGCCCACGTGATTTCCGGGTGGGGCCCACGTGATTTCCGGGTGGGCCCCACGTGATTTCCGGGTGGGGCCCACGTGATTTCCGGGTGGGGCCCACGTGATTTCCGGGTGGGGCCCACGTGATTTCCGGGTGGGGCCAACGTGATTTCCGGGTGGGGCCCACGTGATTTCCCCGTGGGGCCCACGTGATTTCCGGCTGGGGCCCACGTGATTTCCGGGTGGGGACCACGTGATTTCCCCGTGGGGCCCACGTAATTTCCCCGTGGGGCCCACGTGATTTCCGGGTGGGGCCCACGTGATTTCCGGGTGGGGCCCACGTGATTTCCCCGTGGGGCCCACGTGATTTCCCCGTGGGGCCCACGTGATTTCCGGGTGGGGCCCACGTGATTTCAGGGTGGGGCCCACGTGATTTCCCCGTGGGGCCCACGTGATTTCCCCGTTGGGCCCACGTGATTTCCCCGTGGGGCCCACGTAATTTCCGGGTGGGGCCCACGTGATTTCCGGGTGGGGCCCACGTGATTTCCCCGTGGGGCCCACGTGATTTCCGGGTGGGCCCCACGTGATTACCGGGTGGGGCCCACGTGATTTCCGGGTGGGGCCCACATGATTTCCGGGTGGGGCCCACGTGATTTCCGGGTGGGGCCCACGTGATTTCCGGGTGGGGCCCACGTGATTTCCGGGTGGGGCCCACGTGATTTCCGGGTGGGGCCCACATGATTTCCCCGTGGGGCCCACGTGTTTTCCGGGTGGGGCCCACGTGATTTCCGGGTGGGGCCCACGTGATTTCCGATTGGGGCCCACGTGATTTCCCCGTGGGGCCCACGTGATTTCCGGGTGTGGCCCACGTGATTTCCGGGTGGGGCCCACGTGATTTCCGGGTGGGGCCCACGTGATTTCCGGGTGGGGCCCACGTGATTTCCGGGTGGGGCCCACGTGATTTCCCCGTGGGGCCCACGTGATTTCCGGGTGGGGCCCACGTGATTTCCGGGTGGGGCCCACGTGATTTCCGGGTGGGGCCCACGTGATTTCCGGGTGGGGCCCACGTGATTTCCGGGTGGGGCCCACGTGATTTCCGGGTGGGGCCCACGTGATTTCCGGCTGTGGCCCACGTGATTTCCGGGTGGGGCCCACGTGATTTCCGGGTGGGGCCCACGTGATTTCCGGGTGGGGCCCACGTGATTTCCGGGTGGGTCCCACGGGATTTCCGGGTGGGGCCCACGTGATTTCCGGGTGGGGCCCACGTGATTTCCGGGTGGGGCCCACGTGATTTCCGGGTGGGGCCCACGTGATTTCCGGGTGGGGCCCACGTGATTTCCGGGTGGGGCCCACGTGATTTCCCCGTGGGGCCCACGTGATTTCCGGGTGGGGCCCACGTGATTTCCGGGTGGGGCCCACGTGATTTCCGGGTGGGGCCCAGGTGATTTCCCCGTGGGGCCAACGTGATTTCCCCGTGGGGCCCACGTGATTTCCGGGTGGGGCCCACGTGATTTCCGGGTGGGGCCCACGTGATTTACGGGTGGGGCCCACGTGATTTCCGGGTGGGGCCCACGTGATTTCCGGGTTGGCCCCACGTGATTTCCGGGTGGGGCCCACGTGATTTCCGGGTGGGGCCCACGTGATTTCCGGGTGGGGCCCACGTGATTTCCGGGTGGGGCCCACGTGATTTCCGGGTGGGGCCCACGTGATTTCCGCGTGGGGCCCACGTGATTTCCCCGTGGGGCCCACGTGATTTCCCCGTGGGGCCCACGTGATTTCCGGGTGGGGCCCACGTGATTTCCGGGTGGGCCCCACGTGATTTCCGTGTGGGGCCCACGTGATTTCCGGGTGGGGACCACGTGATTTCCCCGTGGGGCCCACGTAATTTCCCCGTGGGGCCCACGTGATTTCCGGGTGGGGCCCACGTGATTTCCGGGTGGGGCCCACGTGATTTCCCCGTGGGGCCCACGTGATTTCCCCGTGGGGCCCACGTGATTTCCGGGTGGGGCCCACGTGATTTCAGGGTGGGGCCCACGTGATTTCCCCGTGGGGCCCACGTGATTTCCCCGTTGGGCCCACGTGATTTCCCCCTGGGGCCCACGTGATTTCCGGGTGGGGCCCACGTGATTTCCCCGTGGGGCCCACGTGATTTCCGGGTGGGCCCCACGTGATTACCGGGTGGGGCCCACGTGATTTCCGGGTGGGGCCCACGTGATTTCCGGGTGGGGCCCACGTGATTTCCGGGTGGGGCCCACGTGATTTCCGGGTGGGGCCCACGTGATTTCCGGGTGGGGCCCACGTGATTTCCGGGTGGGGCCCACATGATTTCCCCGTGGGGCCCACGTGTTTTCCGGGTGGGGCCCACGTGATTTCCGGGTGGGGCCCACGTGATTTCCGATTGGGGCCCACGTGATTTCCCCGTGGGGCCCACGTGATTTCCGGGTGTGGCCCACGTGATTTCCGGGTGGGGCCCACGTGATTTCCGGGTGGGGCCCACGTGATTTCCGGGTGGGGCCCACGTGATTTCCGGGTGGGGCCCACGTGATTTCCCCGTGGGGCCCACGTGATTTCCGGGTGGGGCCCACGTGATTTCCGGGTTGGGCCCACGTGATTTCCGGGTGGGGCCCACGTGATTTCCGGGTGGGGCCCACGTGATTTCCGGGTGGGGCCCACGTGATTTCCGGGTGGGGCCCACGTGATTTCCGGCTGTGGCCCACGTGATTTCCGGGTGGGGCCCACGTGATTTCCGGGTGGGGCCCACGTGATTTCCGGGTGGGGCCCACGTGATTTCCGGGTGGGTCCCACGGGATTTCCGGGTGGGGCCCACGTGATTTCCGGGTGGGGCCCACGTGATTTCCGGGTGGGGCCCACGTGATTTCCGGGTGGGGCCCACGTGATTTCCGGGTGGGGCCCACGTGATTTCCGGGTGGGGCCCACGTGATTTCCCCGTGGGGCCCACGTGATTTCCGGGTGGGGCCCACGTGATTTCCGGGTGGGGCCCACGTGATTTCCGGGTGGGGCCCACGTGATTTCCGGGTGGGGCCCACGTGATTTCCCCGTGGGGCCCACGTGATTTCCGGGTGGGGCCCACGTGATTTCCCCGTGAGGCCCACGTGATTTCCCCGTGGGGCCCACGTGATTTCCGGGTGGGGCCCACGTGATTTCCGGGTGGGGCCCACGTGATTTCCGGGTGGGGCCCACGTGATTTCCGGTTGGGGCCCACGTGATTTCCGGCTGTGGCCCACGTGATTTCCGGGTGGGGTCCACGTGATTTCCGGGTGGGGCCCACGTGATTTCCCCGTGGGGCCCACGTGATTTCCGGGTGGGGCCCACGTGATTTCCGGGTGGGGCCCACGTGATTTCCGGGTGGGGCCCACGTGATTTCCCCGTGGGGCCCACGTGATTTCCGGGTGGGGCCCACGTGATTTCCGGGTGGGGCCCACGTGATTTCCGGGTGGGGCCCACGTGATTTCCGGGTGGGGCTCACGTGATTTCCGGGTGGGGCCCACGTGATTTCCGGGTGGGGCCCACGTGATTTCCGGGTGGGGCCCACGTGATTTCCGGGTGGGGCCCACGTGATTTCCCCGAGGGGCCCACGTGATTTCCGGGTGGGGCCCACGTGATTTCCGGGTGGGGCCCACGTGATTTCCGGGTGGGGCCCACGTGATTTCCGGGTGGGGCCCACGTGAATTCCGGGTGGGGCCCACGTGATTTCCCCGTGGGGCCCACGTGATTTCCCCGTGGGGCCCACGTGATTTCCGGGTGGGGCCCACGTGATTTCCGGGTGGGGCCCACGTGATTTCCGGGTGGGGCCCACGTGATTTCCGGGTGGGGCCCACGTGATTTCCCCGTGGGGCCCACGTGATTTCCCCGTGGGGCCCACGTGATTTCCCCATGGGGCCCACGTGATTTCCGGGTGGGGTCCACGTGATTTCCAGGTGGGGCCCACGTGATTTCCCCGTGGGGCCCACGTGATTTCCGGGTGGGGCCCACGTGATTTCCGGGTGGGGCCCACGTGATTTCCGGGTGGGGCCCACGTGATTTCCGGGTGGGGCCCACGTGATTTCCGGATGTGGCCCACGTGTTTTCCGGGTGGGGCCCACGTGATTTCCTGGTGGGGCCCACGTGATTTCCGGGTGGGGCCCACGTGATTTCCGGGTGGGCCCCACGTGATTTCCGGGTGGGGCCCACGTGATTTCCGGGTGGCGCCCACGTGATTTCCGGGTGGGGCGCACGTGATTTCGGGGTGGGGCCCACGTGATTTCCGGCTGGGGCCCACGTGATTTCCGGGTGGGGCCCACGTGATTTCCGGGTGGGGCCCACGTGATTTCCGGGTGGGGCCCACGTGATTTCCGGGTGGGTCCCACGTGATTTCCCGGTGGGGCCCACGTGATTTCCGGGTGGGGCCCACGTGATTTCCGGGTGGGGCCCACGTGATTTCCGGGTGGGGCCCACGTGATTTCCGGGTGGGGCCCACGTGATTTCCGGCTGGGGCCCACGTGATTTCCGGGTGGGGCCCACGTGATTTCCGGGTGGGGCCCACGTGATTTCCGGGTGGGGCCCACGTGATTTCCGGGTGGGGCCCACGTGATTTCCGGGTGGGGCCCACGTGATTTCCCCGTGGGGCCCACGTGATTTCCGGGTGGGGCCCACGTGATTTCCGGGTGGGGCCCACGTGATTTCCCGGTGGGGCCCACGTGATTTCCCCGTGGGGCCCACGTGATTTCCGGGTGGGGCCCACGTGATTTCCGGGTGGGGCCCACGTGATTTCCCGGTGGGGCCCACGTGATTTCCGGGTGGGGCCCACGTGATTTCCGGGTGGGGCCCACGTGATTTCCGGGTGGGCCCCACGTGATTTCCATGTGGGGCCCACGTGATTTCCGGGTGGGGCCCACGTGATTTCCGGGTGGGGCCCACGTGATTTCCGGGTGGGGCCCACGTGATTTCCGGCTGGGGCCCACGTGATTTCCGGGTGGTGCCCACGTGATTTCCCCGTGGGGCCCACGTGATTTCCCCGTGGGGCCCACGTGATTTCCGGGTGGGCCCCACGTGATTTCCGGGTGGGGCCCACGTGATTTCCCCATGGGGCCCACGTGATTTCCCCATGGGGCCCACGTGATTTCCGGGTGGGGCCCACGTGATTTCCGGGTGGGGCCCACGTGATTTCCGGGTGGGGCCCACGTGATTTCCGGTTGGGCCCCACGTGATTTCCGTGTGGGGCCCACGTGATTTCCGGGTGGGGCCCACGTGATTTCCGGGTGGGGCCCACGTGATTTCCGGGTGGGGCCCACGTGATTTCCGGGTGGGGCCCACGTGATTTCCGGGTGGGGCCCACGTGATTTCCGGGTGGGGCCCACGTGATTTCCGGGTGGGGCCCACGTGATTTCCCCGTGGGGCCCACGTGATTTCCCCGTGGGGCCCACGTGATTTCCGGCTGGGGCCCACGTGATTTCCGGGTGGGGCCCACGTGATTTCCGGGTGGGGCCCACGTGATTTCCGGGTGGGGCCCACGTGATTTCCGGGTGGGGCCCACGTGATTTCCGGGTGGGGCCCACGTGATTTCCGGGTGGGGCCCACGTGATTTCCGGGTGGGGCCCACGTGATTTCCGGGTGGGCCCCACGTGATTTCCGGGTGGGGCCCACGTGATTTCCGGGTGGGGCCCACGTGATTTCCGGGTGGGGCCCACGTGATTTCCGGGTGGGGCCCACGTGATTTCCGGGTGGGGCCCACGTGATTTCCCCGTGGGGCCCACGTGATTTCCCCGTGGGGCCCACGTGATTTCCCCGTGGGGCCCACGTGATTTCCGGCTGGGGCCCACGTGATTTCCGGGTGGGGCCCACGTGATTTCCGGGTGGGGCCCACGTGATTTCCGGGTGGGCCCCACGTGATTTCCGGGTGGGGCCCACGTGATTTCCGGGTGGGGCCCACGTGATTTCCGGGTGGGGCCCACGTGATTTCCGGCTGGGGCCCACGTGATTTCCGGGTGGGGCCCACGTGATTTCCCCGTGGGGCCCACGTGATTTCCGGCTGGGGCCCACGTGATTTCCGGGTGGGGACCACGTGATTTCCCCGTGGGGCCCACGTAATTTCCCCGTGGGGCCCACGTGATTTCCGGGTGGGGCCCACGTGATTTCCGGGTGGGGCCCACGTGATTTCCCCGTGGGGCCCACGTGATTTCCCCGTGGGGCCCACGTGATTTCCGGGTGGGGCCCACGTGATTTCAGGGTGGGGCCCACGTGATTTCCCCGTGGGGCCCACGTGATTTCCCCGTTGGGCCCACGTGATTTCCCCGTGGGGCCCACGTGATTTCCGGGTGGGGCCCACGTGATTTCCGGGTGGGGCCCACGTGATTTCCCCGTGGGGCCCACGTGATTTCCGGGTGGGGCCCACGTGATTTCCGGGTGGGGCCCACGTGATTTCCGGGTGGGGCCCACGTGATTTCCGGGTGGGGCCCACGTGATTTCCGGGTGGGGCCCACGTGATTTCCGGGTGGGGCCCACGTGATTTCCGGGTGGGGCCCACGTGATTTCCCCGTGGGGCCCACGTGATTTCCGGGTGGGCCCCACGTGATTTCCGGGTGGGGCCCACGTGATTTCCGGGTGGGCCCCACGTGATTTCCGGGTGGGCCCCACGTGATTTCCGGGTGGGGCCCACGTGATTTCCCCGTGGGGCCCACGTGATTCTTATTCAGTTACAGCAAGGGTGTGAAGTACCTGTTGGAAGTTCCAGAGGTTAGATGTCATTATCAGTGAGATGCCTCAGCGGAAAACGGCCTCATCTAGCCTGGAGTGGAGAACCTCCTGGATTTTTTCGAGTTGGGGCAGGTGCTCTCGTCTTATGACGGTGACCTATGGGACTCGCTCTGGTGTCCTCAGGACTGGCCAGTCCCCATGCGAGTTGCTCGCGGGCCTTTTGGGATTCCTCTCCCTTCGATGCCAGGGCCAAAGACCTTGTGTGGAGTCGGGGCCGGAACCTGAGGATTCCTCTCCAGTGCTGACATGGAACTTGGGGTACTTCTGGACTCTCCCCAGGGGAGTCAGTACTCGTCTCGAGAGGTGGCATGCATGTGCGCTTTCCTCTCGAGCTGTAGCAGCAGTGTCACGCTTCCGGTCGCGTCGATCATGGGATCAGTGGCTTTCCCTTGAGGATTTCCCACGAGGCTTTTCCACGAGTCTGCGGGGGGCGGGGTCCGGTGGGAGCGGGTGCTGTGCTGGGATGAGGCCCTTTATCCTTACATCTTCCTGTGGGAACGGAATCGGGGAGCTCTGTGGCCTTGCCGCCTTCAGTGGCTTCCTCTGCACAGGGGCCTAGTGCCTTCTGCCTTCTGTCAGGCGTTACGGGGTTTGGGCTTCGCTTTGTCGGCCTTGGCCTTGGCCCTGGCCTGGGCCTTGGCCTTACCCTTGGCGTTGCCCTTGCCCTTGCCCTTGGCCTTGGGCTTGGCCTTCCCTAGGCCTTGTCCTTGGCCTTACCTTGTCCTTGCCCTTACATTGTCCTTGCCCTTAAACTTAAACTTGACCTTGACCTTGACTTTGACCTTGACCTTGGACTTGACTTTGACCTTGAACTTGACCTTGACCTTGAACTTGAACTTGACCAACAAGGGGAGACCAGATTTGCTCAGAGCAGCGGAGGTCCAGAGGCAGGGCCGTGTATCTCCCCTTCCCTTTGTGATCACTGCAAAGACATTCCTAGCTGATAGCGGGAGTGCCCATGAAGAAGCAAGCAGTGGGAGTGTGTTTGACACGACTGTGTGCCTCAACTCCACAAGGGGCCTTTCCTCTTGAAGTAGTCCACTTGTCCCCTTGGGGAGGGTGTCATGCCTCTTTTCTCACACTGCCAAAGGGTGGAGCAAAGCTCGCTCTGTCAGAGGTACAAAAACAGCAACTGAATGGATTTTCAAGCTCTTGCTAGGCTGCACCCTTTCAGGGCCCACTTTACTGAAACAGGTGCTCTGTGGCCCCCGGTTGGGTATGCAGGTTCACAAACAGGGTGAGATCCTGTCCAAGCCAACAATTTTCCTGAAAGACCTAGGCTCACTAAAGCTCTCCTCCAGAGCAAAGGGGATAGAGGAGATGTATGGAGGAGTCTTTGCCTTTCCCTATGAGTGTGGGGCTACTCCCTACAGCCCCAAGCTCAGGGATAACTGCCTCTAAGAAAGGAATGGCAAGAAGTGCTAATCTTGGAGGTTGGGACAGGGAGTTCGCAGCATGTGGGGAAAGAAAGACTTCTTCGGGGAAGAAGAGGCAACCACCGGGGGTGTGTTTGCAAGCCTCTATTTGGAAGGAACAGGTTTGCTTATACAACTCAAGACCTCCAGATCTGCTCAGAGGACTGAAGTTCCAGAGACAGGGCCATGTATCTCCCCTTCCCTTTGAGATCCTTGCCAAGACATTCCTAGCAGATTGTCGGAGTGCCCATGAAGAAGCAAGCAGCGGGAGTGTGCTTGACATCACTGGCTGCCTACCTGGGCTCAGCTCCTCAAGGGGCCTTTCTCTCCTGGTAGGCCCTATGTCCCCTTTGGGAGAGGGTTGTGCCCTCTTCCCTCCACACTGCCAAAGGGTGGAGGTGGAGCAAACTCGTTCTCTCCGAGGTAAAAGAAAGACAAATTGGATGGATTTTTAAGCTCTTGCTATGCTGCACCCCTCCAGGACCCACTCGAGCAAAACAGGTGCCCTGTGGCCCCTAGGTCGGGTATGCAGGTTCACACACTGGGTGTGATCCCGTCAAAGCCAAGAATTTTCCTGACAGACCTAGGCTCACTAGAGCTCTCCTCCAGAGGAAAGGGGACAGAAAAGATGTGTGTGTGGAGGTGGCTCTGCCTTTCCAGGTCCCAATCTCAGGGATAACTGCCCCTAAGAAAGGAACTGCTGCTGCTGCTGCTGCTGCTGCTGCTGCTGCTGCTAAGTTGCTTCAGTCGTGTTCGACTCTGTGCGACGCCATAGACGGTAGCCCACTAGGCTCCCCCGTCCCTGGGATTCTCCAGGCAAGAACAGTAAGTGGGTTGCCATTGCCTTCTCCAATGCATGAAAGTGAAAATGAAAGTGCAGTCGCTCAGTCGTGTCCGACCCTCAGCGACCCCATGGACTGCAGCCTACCAGGCTTCTCTGTCCATAGGATTTTCTGAAAGGAACTGCAAGAAGCACTTTTCCAGGAGGCTGGGAAAGGGAGTTCGCAGGATGTGGGGAAAGAGAGCCTCCTTCGGGGAAGAATAGGCGGCCACTTGTTTTGTGTTGCAAACCTCTATTTGGAAGGAACAGGTTAGCTTATACAAAGGGAGACCTCCAGATCTGCTCAGAGGACCGAAGTTGCAGAGGCAGGTCGGTGTATTTTCCCTTCACTTTGCGATCCTTGCAAAGACATTCCTTGCTGATAGATGACTCAGCAAGGGCCTTTGAGACTGTTGTTTTCTTTCCTAGGTTCAAAGATTCCTTCAGTTCCTAATATAGATATCCTAGAAATTATGTGACATCCGTGAAAATCTGATATGTCCTGGTCAAATGCTGTCAGTTATAATTCTAGTTATCATATTAAAGCATTTCAAGTCGCAGCAGTGACCAGATGACATTGTCAATTTCTATTTCATCAGGTTTTAACCATGTCCTCTATGGTTTCACACTGATGCCTTTGCAGAAATACTGCTACTTCAAGATATATGGAAAATACTTTTTTTAAGCTTACTGATAATTTGTTTGTTTGTTTGCTTGTCTTCTGGTAAGCTGGTACCAGATGCAATTTAGTCTCCTCTCTAGGTTAAGAGAACAAAGTTTTCTTAGAATGCAATTTTTGATCACAGACTATGAGTTTCTCTACCTTTCATTGATTTATAATTGTTTTCATCATCTGTTTTTTTTTTTTTTTACTTCGGTAAAGTAAATAAGCCTTATTTAAGATTTTGGTACATGTAGGATGGACTAAGCTTTCCCCACTCTTGCAAGTTCCCTTAACCCTTCAGATTCTTCTCGTGGGACCAAGATCTCACTTTCCTCCAGAGGGACAATCCAAGCTTTTTATCAGTTGATCTGCCCCTGACATCAGAGTCAAGTTGAGCACGAGTTGGCCTATAATTTAGGCATGAAACTATGACTACATAAAGAAAAGGTGACTTTATGATTCAGGGATGGCCATGATATGCCTTGCACTTCAGAGAAAATGGGTTAAAATGATTTTTTTTTCTTCAGAACTGCACAGCCAGTTCTTTCAGCATATGCAATTGAAAACATCTAGTCATTAGGTCAGTTTTCATTCCAATCCCAAAGAAAGGCAATGACAAAGAATATTCAAGCAGCTGCACAATTGCACTCATCTCACACACTAGTAAAGTAATGTTCAAAATTCTCCAAGTTCACATGAACTGTGAACTTCCAGATGTTCAAGAGGGATTTAAAAAATGCAGAGAAACCAGAGATCAAATTGCCAACATCCACTGGCTCATTGAAAAAGCAAGAGAGTTCCAGAAAAAAAAAATCTATTTCTGCTTTATTGACAATGCCAAAGCCTTTGACTGTGTGGATCACAAGAAACTGGGAAAAATTCTGAAAGAGATGGGAATACCAGACCACCTGACCTGTCTCTTGAGAAACCTGTATGCAGGTCAGGAAGAAACAGTTCGAACTGGACATGGAACAACAGACTGGTTCTAAATAGGAAAAGGAACATGTCAAGGCTGTATATTGTCACCCTGCTTATTTAACTTATATGCAGAGTACAGCATGAGAAACACTGGGCTGGAGGAAGCACACGCTGGAATCAAGGTTGCTGGGAGAAATATCAATAATCTCAGATATTCAGATGACACCACCCTTATGGCAGAAAGTGAAGAAGAGCTAAAGAGTCTCCTGATGAAAGTGAAAGAGGAGAGTGAAAAAGTTAGCTTAAAGCTCAGCATTCAGAAAACTAAAATCATTGCATCCAGTCTCATCACTTCATGGCAAATAGATGGGAAAACATTGGAAACAGCAGCAGACTATTTTTGGGGCTTGGAAATCACTGCAGGTGATGGCTGCCTCCATGAACTTAAAACATATTTATGACTTGGAAGAAAAGTGATGACCAAACTAGACAGCATATTAAAAAGCCGAGACGTTGCTTTGCCAACAAAGATCCATCCGGTCAAGGCTATGGTTTTTCCATATGTCATGGATGGATATGAAAGATGTACTATAAAGAAAGTGACAGCTGAAAATTTGATGCTTTTGAACTGTGGTGTTGGAGAAGATGCTTGTAGGTCGCTTAGACTACAAGGAGACGCACCCACTCCATCCTAAAGGAAATCAGGTCTGAATATCCATTGGAAGGACTAATACTGAACCTGAAACTCCAATACTTTGGCCACTTGATGTGAAGAGCTGACTCACTTGGAAGTTGCTTTGATTTGCCTATGAGTGTGGGAGCCCTCCCTGGGCAAAGGGCCTCAGGGGTCATTGCCACTGAATCACGACATCCAAGCAAGCGCATTCCAGCTGTGTGACATGCAGGAAGCAGGAGACTGGGAAAACTGTCTTCCTTAGAAGAAGGAAAGTCATCCACAGAGAGTGTGTTTTCAGGCCTCTCTTTGCAGCAAGTGTTTTGCTTCTCAGACATCAGAGCTGCAGGCTTGCTCTGAGGGCCTCAATTCCAGAGTCAGGGCTGTGTGTCTCACTGCACTTTCCAAGCATTGCAGACACATTCCTAGGTTGGAGCAGTGCTTCCCGTGAGAAAGAAGCCTCGGGAGTGTGTCTGAGCGGGCTGAGTGCCATGCTAGGGTCACCTAGTCGAGGGCACCTTGCACATCCAATGGGCCCCAGGCGAGTAGCTATGGACCGGCCCCTCGGTTGAGATATCCCAAAGCAGGGAACAAAGCTAGCTCTGTCAGAAGGAGGAAAACGGCAATGGGATGGATTTTCAAGCGGTTGCTAAGTCACACCACGTGAGGGCTCCGCGGGAAAGAAATGCGAATTTTGGCCTCTAGGCCCAGTATCCAGATGTGTGCACAGGATATTTTCCCCACAGGATCCAAGAATGTTCCAGACAGACCTAAGCTCACTAGCTCTCTCCTGCAGAGGAAATGAAATATTGTTGCTGAACCACGAAAAGATGCTGGGATTCTTGGCTCATGGAGGAGAAGAATTCAATCCAGGGCCCAAGATGAGGCTTGATTGCTCAGAGCTTTTGTGCAATCGAGTTTTATTCAAGTAGAAAGGAGATAGAGAAAGCTTCTGACAGAGACATCACAAGGGGCAGAAAGCGTACCCCCTTGCTAGCGTTAGTAATGGAGTTATATACTCTCCAATAAGTTATTACAATGAACAAAAGAATGTGTGGAGGTTGTAAAGACTCACTAGACCTACTCCCATAATTTACATTTTAAGATAACAGGATTAGCCAGAAGGTTTTTCCAGAGACCGTCCTCAAGAAGGATGCATGATTGTTATATAATCCTAAGGAATGTAGAGGGAAAAAAAAGTGTGTCCTTTCTTCCTCCTTGAGAATTCTAGACCCCTCTCTCCTTGGGGACCCTTGAACTTCTTATAAACCTGCCTTGGCAATGACTCTCTCAGAAACATGATTGAACAGCCGTTTGGAGCTTCCTTTGACTTTCCCTGGGAGGGAGGGAGCCCTCCCTGAGCACAGGGCCTCAGGGGCCATGGCCAATGAAAACTCATCTCCCAGTAAGTGCTTTTCAGCCCTGTGTGACTCTCAGCCCACAGGAGGCTGAGAAAACTCTCTTCCTTGGAGGAAGGAAAGGCAGCCCAAGAGTGTGTTTTCAGGCCTGTATCTTGCAGCAAGTGTTTGGCTTGTTAGACATAAGACCTGCAGGCCTGCTCCAACAGACTCCATTCCAGAATCAGGGCCTTGTGTCTCCCTGCAGTTTCCTGGCCTCGCAAACACATTCCTAGGTGAGAGCAGTCCTGCCCATGGGGAAGCAGGCTGCGGGAGTGTGTCTGAGGGGGCCAGGTGCCATGCTGGGGTCACCTGGTCGAGGGCACCTTGCACCTCCAATGGACCCCAGGCAAGGAGTTGCAGGCCACCACCTTGCTTCTGAAATCCCAAAGTGGGGAGCAAAGCTCGCTCTGTCAGAGGGAAGAAAACAGCAACAGGATGGATTTTCAAGCAGTTGCTAGGCTGTACTGCGTTAGGGCTCCAAGGAAGAAAAATGCAAATGTTAGCCCCTACGACTGGTATCCAGGTGGGCTCCCAGGATGATTTCCCCGCAGGATCCAAGAACGTTCCAGACAGACCTGGGCTCACTAGCTCCCTCCTGCAGAGGAAACATGATAGAACAGCTGTTTGGAGGTTGCTTTGACTTCCCCTGGGAGGGTAGGATCCCTCCCTGGGTGCAGGGCCTCAGGGGCCATTGCCGCTGAGAAATGCCCTCTAAGCCAGACCTTTCCAGCCTTGTATGACTCAGCACGGAGGAGACTGGAAAAGCTATCTTCCTTGGAGGAAGGAAAGGCAGCCCCAGAGAGTGTGTTTTCACACCTGTATCTTGCAGCAAGTGTTTGCGTCTCAGACGTCAGACCTCCAGGCCTGCTCCAACGGCCTCAGTTCCAGAGTCAGGGCCGTGTGTCTCCCTGCATTTTCTGAGCCTTGGGAACACATTCCTAGGTCAGAACAGTCCTGCCCATGGGGAAGGAGGCTGCGGGAGTGTGTCTGAGGGGGTCGGGTGCCATGCTGGGGTCCAATAGAGCTGGAACCTCCAATAGACCCCAGGACAACAGCGGTGGGGCTGCCCCTGGCATCCGAAATGCCAAAGTGAGAAGCAAAGCTAGCTCTATCAGAAGGAAGAAAAGAACAATTGGATGCATGTTCAGGCTGTTGTTGGGCCGCACCACTTCAGGGTCCCCCCCGAGAGGAACGGGCGCCCTGTGGCCCCTAGGTCCGATATGCAGGTTAACACACAGGGTGTGTCCCCATAGGAGCCAAGAATTTTCCTGACAGACCTAGGCTCACTAGAGCTCTCCTACAGGGCAAAAGGGATAGAACAGACTGTGGATGTGACTCTGCCTTTCCCAGCGAGCATGGGGCCCTGCCTACAGCCCCGGGCTCCAGGGAAAATTGTCCCTGAAAAATGACCTCCAAGAAGCGCTTTTCCAGCAGGCTGGGATGCAGAGTTCACAGGATGCGGGGAAAGTGATCGTCCTTCAGGGAAGAAGAGGCAGCCACCCAGTGTGTGTTTGCAAGCCTGTATTTGGAAGAAACTGGTTAGCTTCTTCAAGGGGAGACCTCCAGGTCTGCTCAGAGGACCGATATTCCAGAGGCAGCACCGCGGTATTGCTCATGAAGAAGCAGGATGCAGCAATGTGTCAGACATGACTGGGTGCCTTCCTGGGTTCAGCTCCGTGAGGGGCCTTTCCACTCAAAGTAGGTCCCATGCCTCCTTGGGGAGGAAGTGGGGCCCGCTTGCCTCCAAATTGCCAAAGGCTGGAACAAAGCTAGTTCTATCAGAGGTAAGAAAAGAGCAATTGGATGGATGTGGAAGCTGTTGCTGGGCCGCACTGCTTCAGGCCCCCCACCCCTCCGGCCCCGAGAGAAACAGGCGCCCTGTGGCCCCTCGGTCCTGTATGCAGTTTCACACATAGAATGTGTCCCCATAGGAGCCAAGAACTTTCCTGACAGACCTAGGCTCACTAGAGCTCTCCTACAGAGCAAAGGGGATGGGACAGATGTGTGGCTGTGGCTCTGCCTTTCCCTGGGAGTGTGGAGCCGCTCCCTATGGCCCTGGGCTCCAGGGGAAATTGCCCCTGAATAATGACCTCCAAGAAGCGCTTTTCCAACTGGCTGAGACGTGGAGTTCTCAGGATGCAGGGAAAGCGAGTGTCCCTTCAGGGAAGCAAAGGCAGTCACCTGTTATCATTACTTACTAGAATAGTAGGTACCTTCTCTGGTTGGGCAGAGGCCTTCACTACCTGATCTGAAAAAGAAAATGAAGTAGCTCGCTGATTTGAGAAATAATTCACAGACTTGGGTTTCCAACCAGTATAGAATCCGACAATGGCCCTGTCTTTGTAGCCGCGTTAATTAACAGGTATGTGAAGCTCTAAATATCAGTGGAAATTACATACAGCATATAGGCCCCTGTGTTCTGGAATGGTGGAAAGAAACAACCAAACTCTTCAAGAGACTCTTTCAAAATGGATCATAGAGACTGACTGTACATGGATGGGCTTGCTTCTGGCAGACTTACTCATATTACGGGTAACTGCACGTTCCCATAGTTGTTGTCCTTATGAAATTTTCGATGGGAGAACCCCCCACCCCACAATGAGGCAGGTGTTAGCAGATTTGCCACAAGTAAGCAGGTGGGATTTCACAGCAGCTGGAACAATTAGGTAAGGTAATAAATCAGGTAACTAAGTTTGTGTAAAAAAAAATATCATTCCCCCTTGAGGAACAGATTCATGAATTTGTGCTCAGTGATCAGGTGTGGCTCAATGACTGGAAACACAATTCCTTGGCCTGACATCGGAAAGGTCCTTATACTGCTGTTTTAGCCACAATTCTGAAAGAGAAGGGAATACTAGACCACCTAACCTGCCTCTTGAGAAATCTGTATGAAGGTTAGAGCAGGACATGGAACAACAGACTGGTTCCAAAAAGGAAAAGGAGTATGTCAAGGCTGTATATTGTCACCCTGTTTTATTAACTTATATGCAGACTACATCATGAAAAATGCTGGGATGGAAGATACGTGAGCTGGAATCAAGATTCCCGGAAGAAATAGCAATAAACTTAGATATGCAGATGTCATCACAATTATGGCAGAATGGGAAGAGGAACGGGTATGTCGGGGAACTTTTTGAGTTGCAGTAAGGGTGTGAAGGACCTTTTGGAAGTTCCAGAGGTTTGGTGTGATTAGCCTCGAGAAGCCTCAGCGGAATTGGGCCTCATCTCGCCTGGAGGTCAAAACCTCCTGGATTTTCTCTAGTTCTGGCAGGTTCTCTCCACTTAGGACGGGGACCTCAGGGACCCCCTCTGGTGGCCTCAGGAAAGGCCAGTCCCCATGCGAGTTACTAGGAGGCCTCTCGGGATTCCTCTCACTTCGATGCCGGGGCCTAAGACCTTGTGTGGAGTCGGGGCCGGAACGTGAGGATTCCTCTCCAGTGCTGACATGGATCTTGGGGTACTTCTGGAGTCTCCCCAGGGGACTAAGTCCGCGTCTCGAATGGAGGCATGCACGTGCGCTTTCCTCCAGAGCGGTAGCAGCAGTGTCACCCTTCCCGTCGCGTCGATCATGGGATCTTTGTCTTTCCCCTGAGGATTTCCCATGAGGCTTTCCCACGAGGCTTTCCCACAAGGCTATCCCTCAGGGCCGTCCCACGTGCCACCGTGGTGTGAGTCGAAAACAGTTTCCTCTGGACTGTACTGGGACATCTAGAAGACTCTGGGAATGGTGGAACGACCCTGGAGTTCCTCTCGCCTTTCCTATGGAGAGCGCCTCCTATTGAGATGCGACTGTAACGCCCAGAATTCTTTCCCAACCAAGCAGGGAAAGGATCCCTCATCGGGAACTACGATGCGGCAACGGGGCTCCTCTCGATGTGGGCGGGACCATCGTGTTTCCTCTAGAGTGGAGATGGGTAGTTGGGGAACTTCTTGTGTTGCAGCAACTGTGTGAAGGTCCTTTTGGAAGTTCCAGAGGTTCGGTGTGATTAGCCTGGAGAAGCCTCAGCGGAAATGGGCCTCATCTCGCCTGGAGGGCAAAACCTCCTGGATTTTCTCGAGTTGCGGCAGGTGCTCTCGACTTACGATGGGGACCTTAGGGACCCGCTCTGGTGGCCTCAGGAAATCCAGTCCCCATGCGAATTAGTAGGGGGCCTCTCGGGATGCCTCTCCCGTCCATGCTGGGGCCCAAGACATTGTTGGTAGTCATGGCCGGAACCTGAGGATTCCTCTCCAGTGCTGACATTGGTCTTGGGGTACTTCGGGAGTCTCCCCCAGGGAGTCAGTCCTCGTCTCGAGAGGGGGCATGCACGTGCGCTTTCCTCCCGAGTTGTAGCAACAGTGTCACGCTTCCTGTAGGGTGGATCAAGGGATCTGTGGCTTTCCCTAGACTCTTTCCCACGAGGCTTTCCATGAGTCTTACCCACAGCGCTTTCCCACGTGCCACCGTGCTGTGCGTCGATCCTCGGCGTGGAAGTCGATGCAGTGCAGGGAAAACAGGTTCCTCTGGAATGGACTGAGACATCTGGGGGACTCTTGGAATGGAGGCAGGACCCTGGAATTCCTCTCGCCTTTCCTGTGGAGAATGCCTCCTCTTGAGATGCGACGGGAACGCAGGGAATTTTTTCCCTAACAAGCAGGGAAGGGATCCCTCATCTCGAGCTACGAGGCGGAAACGGGGCTCCTCTGGATGTGGGCGGGACCCTCGTGCTTCCTCTCGAGTGGAGACGAGTATGTCGGGAAACTTCTTGAGTTGCAGCAGGGCTTTGAAGGACCTTTAATAAGTTCCAGAGGTTAGGTGTGATTAGCCTCGAGAATCCTCAGTGGAAATGGGCCTCATCTAGCCTGGAGGGGAGAACCTCCTGGATTTTCACGAGTTGCGGCAGGTGCTCTCCACTTACGATGGTGACCTATGGGACCCGCTCTGGTGGCCTCAGGAAAGGCCAGTCCCCATGCGAGTTGCTTGCGGGCCTTTTGGGATTCCTCTCCCTTCGATGCCGGGGCCTTAAACCTTGTGTGGAGGCCGGGCCAGAACCTGAGGATTCCTCTCCAGTGCTGACATGGATCTTGGGGTACTTCTCGAGTCTCCCCAGGGGAGTAAGTCCTCGTCTCGGATGGGGGCATGCACGTGCTCTTTCCTCCAGAGCGGTAGCAGCTGTGTCACGCTTCCCAACGCCTGGATCAAGGGATCTTTGGCTTTCCCTCGAGGCTTTTGCACGACGCTTTCCCACAGGGCTGTCCCACGTGCCCCCGTGGTGGGAGTCAATCCTCGGCGTGAAAGTCGACTCATTGCAGGGAAAACAGGTTCCTCTGGTATGGACTGAGACATCTGGGGGACTCTTGGAATGGTAGCACGACCCTGGAGTTCCTCTCGCCTTTCCTGTGGAGAGCGCCTCCTCTTGAGGTGAGAGGGGAATGCCGGGAACTCTTTCCCGACAAAGAGGCGAAATGTCCCTCATCTCGAGCTACGAGGCGGAAACGGGGCTCCTCTGCATATGCCCGGGACCCTCGTGCTTCCTCTAGAGTGGAGACGGGTATGTCAGGCAACTTCTTGAGTAGCAGTAAGGGTGTGAAGGACCTTTTGGAAGTTCCAGAGGTTAGGTGTGATTAGCTTTGAGAAGCCTCAGCGGAAATGGGTCTCATCTCGCCGGGAGGTTAAAACCTCCTTGATTTTCTCGAGTTGCGGCAGGTGCTCTCGATTTACAACGGGGACCTCAGGGACCCGCTCTGGTGGCCTCAGGAAAGGCCAGTCCACATGCGAGTTGCTCGGGGGCCTCTCGGGATTCCTCTCCCTTTGATGACGGGGCCTTTGACCTTGAGTGGTGTCAGGTCCGGAACCTGAGGATTCCTCTCCAGTGCTCACATGGTTCTTGGGTACTTCTGGAGTCTCCCCAGGGGAGTAACTCCTCGTCTCGAATGGGGGCATGCACGTGCGCTTTCCTCCAGAGCTGTAGCAGTAGTGTCACGCTTCCCATCGCCTGGATCAAGGGATCTGTGGCTTTCCCTCGAGGCTTTCCCACGAGGCTTTCCCACGAGGCTTTCCCACAGGGCTGTCCCTCTTGCCACCGTGGTGTGATTCGATCCTCGGCGTGAAAGTCGACGCAGTGCAGGGAAAACAGGTTCCTCTGGAATGGACTGAGAATTCTGGGGGACTCTTGGATTGGTGGCACGACACTGGAGTTCCTCTCGCCTTTCCTGTGGAGAGGGCCTCCTGTTGAGATGGGACGGGAACGCCGGGAATTCTTTCCCGACCAAGCAGCGAAAGGATCCCTCATCTCGAGCTACGAGGCGGAAACGGGGCTCCTCTGGATGTTTGCAGGACACTCGTGCTTCCTCTAGAGTGGAGCCGGGTATGTCAGGGAACTTCTTGAGTTGCAGCAAGGTTGTGAAGCACCCTTTGGAAGTTCCAGAGGTTAGATGTGATTAGCCTAGAGATGCCTCATCAGAAATGGGCCTCATCAAGCCTGGAGGGGAGAACCTCCTGGATTTTCTCGAGTTGCAGCAGGTTCTCCCGTCTTACGACGGTTACCTTAGGGACCCGCTCTGGTGGCCTCAGGTTTGGCCAGTCCCCAATCGATGCTCATGGGCCTCCTGGATTCCTTTCTCGTCAATGCCTGGGCCTAAGACCTTTTGTGGAGTCGGGCCCAGAACCTGAGGATTCCTCTCCAGTGCTGACATGGATCTTGGGGTACTTCTGGAGTCTCCCCAGGGGAGTCAGTCCTCATCTTGAATGGGGGCATGCACGAGCGCTTTCCTCCAGAGCGGTAGCAGCAGTGTCACGCTTCCCATCGCGTGGATCAAGAGATCTGTGGCTTTCCCTCGATGCTTTCCCACGAGGCTTTCCCACAGGGCTGTCCCAGGTGCCATCGTGGTGGGAGTCGATCCTCGCCATGATAGTCGAGGAAGTCAGGGAAAACAGGTTCCTCTGGAATGGACTGAGACACCTGGGGGACTCTGGGATGGTGGCACGACCCTTGAGTTCCTCTCGCCTTCCTGTGGAGAACGCCTCCTCTTGAGATGTGACGGGAACGTCCAGAATTCTTTCCCGACAAAGCAGCGAAAGGATCCCTCATCTCCAGCTAAGAGGCGGAAACGGGGCTCCTCTGGATGTGGGCGGGACCCTCGTGCTTCCTCTCGAGTGGAGACGGGTATGTCGGGGAACTTCTTGAGCTGCAGCAAGGGTGTGAAGGACCTTTTGGAAGTTCCAGAGGTTAGGTGTGATTAGCCTCGTGAAGCCTCAGTGGAAATGGGCCTCATCTCGCCTGGAGGGCAAAACCTCCTGGATTTTCTCGAGTTGTGGCAGGTGCTCTCGACTTAAGACAGGGACCTCAGGGACCCGCTCTGGTGGCCTCGGGACTGGCCAGTCCCCCAGTGAGTTGCTCGCGGGCCTCTGGGATTCTTCTCCCTTCGATGCCAGGGCCTAAGACATTGTGTGGAGTCGGGGCGGGAACCTGAGGATTCCTCTCCAGTGCTGACTTGGTTCTTGGGGTACTTCTGGAGTCTCCTCAGGGGAGTAAGTCCTCGTCTCGAATGGGGGCATGCACCTGCGGTTTCCTCCAGAGCGGTAGCAGCAGTGTCGCGCTTCCCGGCGCGTGGATCAAGGGATCTGTGGCTTTCCCTCCAGGCTTTCCCACGAGGCTTTCCCACGAGGCTTTCCCACAGGGCTGTCCCACGTGCCACCTTGGTGGGAGTCGATCCTCGGCATGAAAGTCGAGGCAGTGCAGGTAACACAGGTTCCTCTGGAATGGACTGAGACATCTGGGGTCTCTGGGAATGGTGACAAGACCCTGGAGTTCCTGTCGCCTTTCCTGTGGAGAGTGCCTCCTTTTGAGATTCGACAGGTACGCCGGGAATTCTTTCCAGACCAAGCAGAGAAAGAATCCCTCATCTCGAGCTACGAGGCGGAAACGGGGCTCCTCTGGATGTGGGCGGGACCGTCGTGCTTCCTTGAGAGTTAGGCCGGGTATGTCGGGGAACTTCTTGAGTTGCAGCAAGGGTGTGAAGGACCTTTGGAAGTTCCACAGGTTAAGTGTGATTAGCCTCGTGACGCCTCAGCGGAAATGGGCCTCATCTAGCCTGAAGGGCAAAACCTCCTGGATTTTCTCGTGTTGCCGCAGGTACTTTCGTCTTACGACGGTGACCTAAGTGACCCACTCTGGTGGCCTCAGGAAAGGCCAGTCCCCATGCGAGTTGCTCGGGCGCCTCTCGGGGTTCCTCTCCCTTCGATGCCGGGGCCTAAGTCCTTGTGTGGAGTCGGGGCCAGAACCTGAGGATTCCTCTGCAGTGCTGACATGGATCTTGGGTTATTTCTGCAGTCTCCCCATGGGAGTAAGTCCTCATCTCGAATGGGGGCATGCACGTGCGCTTTCCTCCAGTGCCGTAGCAGCAGTGTCACGCTTCCCGTCGCGTCAATCAAGGGATCTGTGGCTTTCCCTCGAGGCTTTCCCACAGGGCTGTCCCACGTGCCACCGTGGTGGGAGTCGATCCTCGGCATGAAAGTTGAGGCAGTGAAGGGAAAACAGGTTCCTCTGGAATGGACTGAAAGATATGTGGGACTCTGGGAATGGAGACAAGACCCTGGAGTTCCTCTCGCCTTTCCTCTGGAGAGCGCCTCCTCTTGAGATGCGCCAGGAATGCCCAGAATTCTTTCCCGACCAAGCAGCGAAAGGATCCCTCATCTCGAGCTAAGAGGTGAAAACTGGGCTCCTCTGGATGTGGGCGTGACCCTCGTGCTTCCTCTAGAATGGAGACGGGTTGTCGGGGAACTTCTTGAGTTGCAGCAAGGTTGTGAAGCACCCTTTGGAAGTTCCAGATGTTAGATGTGATTAGCCTCGAGACGCCTCATCGGAAATGGTCCTCATCTAGCCTGGAGGGCAAAATATCCTGGATTTTCTCGAGTTCCGGCAGATGCTGTCATCTTACGACGGTGACGATAGGGCCCGCTCTGGTGGCCTCAGGACTGCTCAGTCCCCATTCGAGTTGCTCGGGGGTCTCCTGGGATTCCTCTCCCTTTGATGCCGGGGACTAAGACCTTCTGTGGAGTAGAGCCCGGAACATGAGGATTCCTCTCCAGTGCTGACATGGAACTTGGGCTACTTCTGGAGCCTCCCCAGGGCAGTAAGTCCTCTTCTCAAGAGGGGGCATGCACTTTCGCTTTCCTCCAAAGCGGGTGCAGCAGTGTCACGCTTCCCATAGCGTCGATCAAGGGATCTGCGCCTTTCTGTCTAGGCTTTCCCACGAGGCTTTCCCACGAGGCTTTCCCACAGGGCTGTCCCACGTGCCGCCTTGGTGGGAGTCGATCCTTGGCATGAAAGTCGAGGCAGTGCAGGGAACACAGGTTCCTCTGGAATGGACTGAGACATCTGGGGGACTCTGGGAATGGTGACAAGACCCTGGAGTTCCTCTCGCCTTTCCTGTGGAGAGCTCCTCCTTTTGAGATTGGACACGGGAATTCTTTCCAGACCAAGCAGAGAAAGGATCCCTCATCTCGAGCTACGAGGCGGAAACGGGGCTCCTCTGGATGTGAGCGGGACCCTCGTGCTTCCTTTAGGGTTAGGGCGGGTATGTCGGGGAACTTCTTGAGTTGCAGCAAGGGTGTGAAGGACCTTTGGAAGTTCCAGAGGTTAGGTGTGATTAGCCTCGTGAGGCCTCAGCGGAAATGGGCCTCATCTAGCCTGAAGGGCAAAACCTCCTGGATTTTCTCGAGTTGCCGCAGGTCCTTTCGTCTTAGGACGGTGACCTAAGGGACCCGCTCTGGTGGCCTCAGGAAAGGACAGTCCCCATGCGAGTTGCTCGGGGGCCTCTCGTGGTCCTCTCCCTTCGATGCCGGGTCCTAAGACCTTGTGTGGAGTCGGGGTCGGAACCTGAGGATTCCTCTCCAGTGCTGACATGGATCTTAGGGTACTTCTGGAGTCTCCCCAGGGGAGTAAGTCCTCGTCTCGAATGGGGGCATGCACGTTCGCTTTCCACCAGAGCGGTAGCAGCAATGTCATGCACCCGTCGCATGGATCAAGGGATCTGTGGCTTTCCCTCGAGGCTTTCCCCCGAGGTTTTGCAACGAGGCTTTCCCACAGGGCTGTCCCACGTGCCACCGTGGTGGGAGTCGAGCCTTGGCGTGAAAGTCGAGGCAGTGCAGGAAAACAGGTTCCTCTGGAATGGACTGAGACATCTGGGGGTCTCTGGGAATGGTGGCACGACGCTGGAGTTCTCGCCTTTTCTGTGGAGAGCACCTCCTCTTGAGATGCGACAGGAATGCCCAGAATTCTTTCCCGAACAAGCAGCCAAAGGATCCCTCATCACGAGCTACGAGGCGGAAATGGGGCTCCTCTGGATGTGGGCGGGGCCCTCTTGCTTCCTCTCGAGTGGAGACGGGTATGTCGGGGAACTTCTTGAGTTGCAGAAAGGGTGTGAAGGACCCTTTGGACTTTCTAGAGGTTAGATGTGATTAACCTCAACGCCTCAGCGGAAATGGGCCTCATCTAGCCTGGAGGGCAGAACCTCCTGGATTTTCTCGAGATGCAGCAGGTGCTCTCGTCTTACCACGGTGACGAAAGGGACCTGCTCTTATCGCCTTAGGACTGGCCAGTCCCCATGCGAGTTACTCGGGAGCCTCTCGGGATTCCTTTCCCGTCGATGCCGGGCCTAAGACCTTGTGTGGAGTAGTGGCCGGAACCTGAGGATTCCTCTAAAGTGCTGACATGGATCATGGGGTGCTTCTGGAGTCTCCCCAGGGGAGTAAGTCCTCATCTCGAAAGGAGGCATGCACGTGCGCTTCCCTGCAGAGCGGTAGCAGCAGTGTCACGATTCCCGTCACGTGCATCAAGGGAACTGTGGCTTTCCCTCGAGGCTTTCCACAGGGCTGTCCCACGTGCCACCGTGGTGGGAGACGATCCTCGGCGTGAAAGTCGAGGCAGTGCAGGGAAAACAGGTTCCTCTGTAATGGACTGAGACATCTGGGGTACTCTGGGAATGGTGGCACGACCCTGGAGTTCCTCTCGCCTTTCCTGTGGAGAGCGCCTCCCCTTGAGATGCGACGGGGACTCACAGAATTCTTTCCGGACCAAGTAGCAAAAGGATCCCTCATCTCCAGCTATGAGGCGAAACGGGGCTCCTCTGGATGTGGGCGGGACCCTCGTGCTTCCTCTAGAGTGGAGACGGGGATGTCCGGGAACTTCTTGAGTTGCAGCAAAGGTGTGAAGGACCTTTTGGAAGTTCCAGAGTTTAGATGTGATTAGCCTTGAGAAGCCTCAGCGGAAATGGGCCTCATCTCGCCTGGAGGGCAAAACCTCCTGGATTTTCTCGAGTTGCGGCAGGTGCTCTCGACTTACGACAGGGACCTCAGGGACTCGCTCTGGTGGCCTCAGGAAAGGCCAGTCTCCATGCGAGTTGCTCGCGGGCCTCTCGGTATTCCTCTCTCGTCGATGCCGGGGCCCAAGACCTTGTGTGGAGTCGGGGCCGGAACCTGAGGATTCCTCTCCAGTGCTGACATGGATCTTGGGGTACTTCTGGAGTCTCCTCAGGGTAGTGAGTCCTCGTCTCGAGAGGGAGCATTCACGTGGGCTTTCCTCCCGAGCTGTAGCAGCAGTGTCACACTTCCCTTCTCGTCGATCATGGGATCTGTGGCTTTCCCTCGAGGATTTCCCATAAGGCTTTCCCACGAGGCTTTCCCACAGGGCTGTCCCACGTGCCACCGTGGTGGGAGTCGATCCTCAGCGTGAAAGTCGAGGCAGTGCAGGGAAAACAGGTTCCTCTGGAATGGATTGAGACATCTGGGGGACTCTCCGAATGGTGGCACGACCCTGGAGTTCCTCTCGCCTTTCCTGTGGAGAGGACCTCCTCTTGAGATGCGACGGGAATGCCAGGAATTCTTTCCCGACCAAGCAGGGAAAGGATCTCTCATCTCGAGGTACGAGGCGGAAACGGGGCTCCTCTGGATGTGGGCGGGACCCTCGTGCTTCCTCTGTAGTGGAGACGGGTATGTCAGGGAACTTCCTGAGTCGCAGCAATGGTTGAAGGACCTTTTGGAAGTTCCAGAGAGTAGGTGTGATTAACCTCGAGAAGCCTCAGCGGAAATGGGCATCATCTCGCCTGGAGGGCAAAACATCCTGGATTGTCTCGAATTGTGGCAGGTGCTCTGGACTTACGACGGGTACTTCAGGGACCCACTCTGGTGGCCTCACGAAAGGCCAGTCCCCATGCCAGTTGATCGGGGGCCTCTCGGGATTCCTCTCCCGTCGATGTCGAGGCCTAAGAATTGTGTGGAGTCGGGGCCGGAAACTTGAGAATTCCTCTCCAGTGCTGACATGGATCTTGGGGTACTTCTGGAGTCTCCCCAGAGGAGTAAGTACTCGTCTCCAATGGGGGCATGCACGTGCGCTTTACTCCAGAGCGGTAGCAGCAGTGTGACGCTTCCCATCGCCTGGATCAAGGGATCTGTGGCTTTCCCTCGAGGCTTTTCCAGGAGGCTTTCCCACAAGGCTTTCCCACAGGGCTGTCCCACGTGCGACCGTGGTGGTAGTCGATCCTCATCCTGAAAGTCGAGGCAGTGCAGGGAAAACAGGTTCCTCTGGAATGGACTGAGACATCAGGGGAACTCTGGGAATGGTGACACGACCCTGGAGTTCCTCTCGCCTTTCCTGTGGAGAGCGCCTCCTCTTGAGATGCGACGGGAACACCGGCAATTCTTTCCAGACCAAGCAGGGAAAGGATCCCTCATCTCAAGCTTCGAGGCGGAAACGGGGCTCTTCTGGATGTGGGCGGGAACCGCTTGCTTCCTCTAGAGTGGAGACGGGGATGTCAGGGAACTTCTTGAGTTGCAGCAGGGGTGTGAAGGACCTTTTGGAAGTTCCAGAGGTTAGGTGTGATTAGCCTCGAGAAGCCTCAGCGGAAATGGGCCTCATCTCGCCTGGAGGCAGAACCTCCTGGATTTTCTCGAGTTGAGGCAGGTGGTTTCGTGATTTCCGGGTGGGGCCCACGTGATTTCCGGGTGGGGCCCACGTGATTTCCGGGTGGGGCCCACGTGATTTCCGGGTGGGGCCCACGTGATTTCCGGGTGGGGCCCACGTGATTTCCGGGTGGGGCCCACGTGATTTCCGGGTGGGGCCCACGTGATTTCCCCGTGGGGCCCACGTGATTTCCGGCTGGGGCACACGTGATTTCCGGCTGGGGCCCACGTGATTTCCGGGTGGGGCCCACGTGATTTCCCCGTGGGGCCCACGTGATTTCCGGGTGGGGCCCACGTGATTTCCCCGTGGGGCCCACGTGATTTCCGGGTGGGGCCCACGTGACTTCCGTGTGGGGCCCACGTGATTTCCGGGTGGGGCCCACGTGATTTCCGGGTGGGGCCCACGTGATTTCCGGGTGGGCCCCACGTGATTTCCGGGTGGGCCCCACGTGATTTCCGGGTGGGGCCCACGTGATTTCCCCGTGGGGCCCACGTGATTTCCCCGTGGGGCCCACGTGATTTCCGGGTGGGGCCCACGTGATTTCCGGGTGGGGCCCACGTGATTTCCGGGTGGGGCCCACGTGATTTCCGGGTGGGGCCCACGTGATTTCCGGTGGGGCCCACGTGATTTCCGGGTGGGGCCCACGTGATTTCCGGGTGGGGCCCACGTGATTTCCGGCTGGGGCCCACGTGATTTCCGGGTGGTGCCCACGTGATTTCCGGGTGGGGCCCACGTGATTTCCGGGTGGGGCCCACGTGATTTCCGGTTGGGGCCCACGTGATTTCCGGGTGGGGCCCACGTGTTTTCCGGGTGGGGCCCACGTGATTTCCGGGTGGGGCCCACGTGATTTCCGGGTGGGCCCCACGTGATTTCCGGGTGGGCCCCACGTGATTTCCGGGTGGGGCCCACGTGATTTCCGGGTGGGGCCCACGTGATTTCCGGGTGGGGCCCACGTGATTTCCGGGTGGGGCCCACGTGATTTCCGGGTGGGGCCCACGTGATTTCCGGGTGGGGCCCACGTGATTTCCGGGTGGGGCCCACGTGATTTCCCCGTGGGGCCCACGTGATTTCCGGGTGGGGCCCACGTGATTTCCGGGTGGGGCCCACGTGATTTCCGGGTGGGGCCCACGTGATTTCCGGGTGGGGCCCACGTGATTTCCCCGTGGGGCCCACGTGATTTCCCCGTGGGGCCCACGTGATTTCCCCGTGGGGCCCACGTGATTTCCGGGTGGGGCCCACGTGATTTCCGGGTGGGGCCCACGTGATTTCCCCGTGGGGCCCACGTGATTTCCGGGTGGGGCCCACGTGATTTCCGGGTGGGGCCCACGTGATTTCCGGGTGGGGCCCACGTGATTTCCGGGTGGGGCCCACGTGATTTCCGGGTGGGGCCCACGTGATTTCCCCGTGGGGCCCACGTGATTTCCGGGTGGGCCCCACGTGATTTCCGGGTGGGGCCCACGTGATTTCCGGGTGGGGCCCACGTGATTTCCGGGAGGGGCCCACGTGATTTCCGGGTGGGGCCCACGTGATTTCCGGGTGGGGCCCACGTGATTTCCGGGTGGGGCCCACGTGATTTCCCCGTGGGGCCCACGTGATTTCCGGGTGGGCCCCACGTGATTTCCGGGTGGGGCCCACGTGATTTCCGGGTGGGCCCCACGTGATTTCCGGGTGGGGCCCACGTGATTTCCGGGTGGGGCCCACGTGATTTCCGGGTGGGGCCCACGTGATTTCCGGGTGGGGCCCACGTGATTTCCCCGTGGGGCCCACGTGATTTCCGGGTGGGGCCCACGTGATTTCCGGGTGGGGCCCACGTGATTTCCGGGTGGGGCCCACGTGATTTCCGGGTGGGGCCCACGTGATTTCCCCGTGGGGCCCACGTGATTTCCGGGTGGGGCCCACGTGATTTCCCCGTGACGCCCACGTGATTTCCCCGTGGGGCCCACGTGATTTCCGGGTGGGGCCCACGTGATTTCCGGGTGGGTCCCACGTGATTTCCGGGTGGGGCCCACGTGATTTCCGGGTGGGGCCCACGTGATTTCCGGATGTGGCCCACGTGATTTCCGGGTGGGGCCCACGTGATTTCCGGGTGGGGCCCACGTGATTTCCCCGTGGGGCCCACGTGATTTCCGGGTGGGGCCCACGGGATTTCCCGGTGGGGCCCACGTGATTTCCGGGTGGGGGCCCACGTGATTTCCGGGTGGGGCCCACGTGATTTCCGGGTGGGGCCCACGTGATTTCCGGGTGGGCCCCACGTGATTTCCGGGAGGGGCCCACGTGATTTCCGGGTGGGGCCCACGTGATTTCCGGGTGGGGCCCACGTGATTTCCGGGTGGGGCCCACGTGATTTCCGGGTGGGGCCCACGTGATTTCCGGGTGGGCCCCACGTGATTTCCGTGTGGGGCCCACGTGATTTCCGGGTGGGGCCCACGTGATTTCCGGGTGGGCCCCACGTGATTTCCGGGTGGGGCCCACGTGATTTCCGGGTGGGGCCCACGTGATTTCCGGGTGGGGCCCACGTGATTTCCGGGTGGGGCCCACGTGATTTCCGGGTGGGGCCCACGTGATTTCCCCGTGGGGCCCACGTGATTTCCGGCTGGGGCCCACGTGATTTCCGGGTGGGGCCCACGTGATTTCCGGGTGGGGCCCACGTGATTTCCGGGTGGGGCCCACGTGATTTCCGGGTGGGCCCCACGTGATTTCCCCGTGGGGCCCACGTGATTTCCCCGTGGGGCCCACGTGATTTCCGGGTGGGCCCCACGTGATTTCCGTGCGGGGCCCACGTGATTTCCTGGTGGGGCCCACGTGATTTCCGGGTGGGGCCCACGTGATTTCCGGGTGGGGCCCACGTGATTTCCGGGTGGGGCCCACGTGATTTCCGGGTGGGGCCCACGTGATTTCCCCGTGGGGCCCACGTGATTTCCGGGTGGGGCCCACGTGATTTCCGGGTGGGGCCCACGTGATTTCCGGGTGGGGCCCACGTGATTTCCGGGTGGGGCCCACGTGATTTCCGGGTGGGGCCCACGTGATTTCCCCGTGGGGCCCACGTGATTTCCGGGTGGGGCCCACGTGATTTCCCCGTGGGGGCCACGTGATTTCCCCGTGGGGCCCACGTGATTTCCGGGTGGGGCCCACGTGATTTCCGGGTGGGGCCCACGTGATTTCAGGGTGGGGCCCACGGGATTTCCGGGTGGGGCCCACGTGATTTCCGGGTGGGGCCCACGTGATTTCCGTGTGGGGCCCACGTGATTTCCGGGTGGGGCCCACGTGATTTCCGGGTGGGGCCCACGTGATTTCCGGGTGGGGCCCACGTGATTTCCGGCTGGGGCCCACGTGATTTCCGGGTGGTGCCCACGTGATTTCCCCGTGGGGCCCACGTGATTTCCCCGTGGGGCCCACGTGATTTCCGGGTGGGCCCCACGTGATTTCCGGGTGGGGCCCACGTGATTTCCCCGTGGGGCCCACGTGATTTCCGGGTGGGGCCCACGTGATTTCCGGGTGGGGCCCACGTGATTTCCGGGTGGGGCCCACGTGATTTCCGGGTGGGGCCCACGTGATTTCCGGGTGGGGCCCACGTGATTTCCGGGTGGGGCCCACGTGATTTCCGGGTGGGGCCCACGTGATTTCCGGGTGGGGCCCACGTGATTTCCCCGTGGGGCCCACGTGATTTCCGGCTGGGGCCCACGTGATTTCCGGCTGGGGCCCACGTGATTTCCGGGTGGGGCCCACGTGATTTCCGGGTGGGGCCCACGTGATTTCCGGGTGGGCCCCACGTGATTTCCCCGTGGGGCCCACGTGATTTCCCCGTTGGGCCCACGTGATTTCCGGGTGGGGCCCACGTGATTTCCGGGTGGGGCCCACGAGATTTCCCCGTGGGGCCCACGTGATTTCCGGGTGGGGCCCACGTGATTTCCGGGTGGGGCCCACGTGATTTCCGGGTGGGGCCCACGTGATTTCCGGGTGGGGCCCACGTGATTTCCGGGTGGGGCCCACGTGATTTCCGGGTGGGGCCCACGTGATTTCCGGGTGGGCCCCACGTGATTTCCGTGTGGGGCCCACGTGATTTCCGGGTGGGGCCCACGTGATTTCCGGGTGGGCCCCACGTGATTTCCGGGTGGGGCCCACGTGATTTCCGGGTGGGGCCCACGTGATTTCCGGGTGGGGCCCACGTGATTTCCGGGTGGGGCCCACGTGATTTCCCCGTGGGGCCCACGTGATTTCCCCGTGGGGCCCACGTGATTTCCGGGTGGGGCCCACGTGATTTCCGGGTGGGGCCCACGTGATTTCCGGGTGGGGCCCACGTGATTTCCGGGTGGGGCCCACGTGATTTCCCCGTGGGGCCCACGTGATTTCCGGGTGGGGCCCACGTGATTTCCGGGTGGGGCCCACGTGATTTCCGGGTGGGGCCCACGTGATTTCCCCGTGGGGCCCACGTGATTTCCGGGTGGGGCCCACGTGATTTCCGGGTGGGGCCCACGTGATTTCCGGGTGGGGCCCACGTGATTTCCGGGTGGGGCCCACGTGATTTCCGGGTTGGCCCCACGTGATTTCCGGGTGGGACCCACGTGATTTCCGGGTGGGGCCCACGTGATTTCCGGGTGGGGCCCACGTGATTTCCGGGTGGGGCCCACGTGATTTCCGGGTGGGGCCCACGTGATTTCCCCGTGGGGCCCACGTGATTTCCCGGTGGGGCCCACGTGATTTCCGGGTGGGGCCCACGTGATTTCCGGGTGGGGCCCACGTGATTTCCGGGTGGGGCCCACGTGATTTCCGGGTGGGGCCCACGTGATTTCCGGGTGGGGCCCACGTGATTTCCGGGTGGGGCCCACGTGATTTCCGGGTGGGGCCCACGTGATTTCCGGGTGGGGCCCACGTGATTTCCCCGTGGGGCCCACGTGATTTCCGGGTGGGGCCCACGTGATTTCCCCGTGAGGCCCACGTGATTTCCCCGTGGGGCCCACGTGATTTCCGGGTGGGGCCCACGTGATTTCCGGGTGGGGCCCACGTGATTTCCGGGTGGGGCCCACGTGATTTCCGGGTGGGGCCCACGTGATTTCCCCGTGGGGCCCACGTGGTTTCCGGGTGGGGCCCACGTGATTTCCCCGTGAGGCCCACGTGATTTCCCCGTGGGGCCCACGTGATTTCCGGGTGGGGCCCACGTGATTTCCGGGTGGGGCCCACGTGATTTCCGGGTGGGGCCCACGTGATTTCCGGGTGGGGCCCACGTGATTTCCGGGTGGGGCCCACGTGATTTCCGGGTGGGGCCCACGTGATTTCCCCGTGGGGCCCACGTGATTTCCGGGTGGGGCCCACGTGATTTCCCCGAGGGGCCCACGTGATTTCCGGGTGGGGCCCACGTGATTTCCGGGTGGGGCCCACGTGATTTCCGGGTGGGGCCCACGTGATTTCCGGGTGGGGCCCACGTGATTTCCCCGAGGGGCCCACGTGATTTCCGGGTGGGGCCCACGTGATTTCCGGGTGGGGCCCACGTGATTTCCGGGTGGGGCCCACGTGATTTCCGGGTGGGGCCCACGTGATTTCCGGTTGGGGCCCACGTGATTTCCTGGTGGGGCCCACGTGATTTCCGGGTGGGGCCCACGTGATTTCCCCGTGGGGCCCACGTGATTTCCCCATGGGGCCCACATGATTTCCGGCTGGGGCCCACGTGATTTCCCCGTGGGGCCCACGTGATTTCCGCGTGGGGCCCACGTGATTTCCCCGTGGGGCCCACGTGATTTCCCCGTGGGGCCCACGTGATTTCCGGGAGGGGCCCACGTGATTTCCGGGTGGGGCCCACGTGATTTCCGGGTGGGGCCCACGTGATTTCCGGGTGGGGCCCACGTGATTTCCGGGTGGGGCCCACGTGATTTCCGGGTGGGGCCCACGTGATTTCCGGGTGGGGCCCACGTGATTTCCGGGTGGGGCCCACGTGATTTCCGGGTGGGGCCCACGTGATTTCCGGGTGGGCCCCACGTGATTTCCGGGTGGGGCCCACGTGATTTCCGGGTGGGGCCCACGTGATTTCCGGGTGGGGCCCACGTGATTTCCGGGTGGGGCCCACGTGATTTCCGGGTGGGGCCCACGTGATTTCCGGGTGGGGCCCACGTGATTTCCGGGTGGGGCCCACGTGATTTCCGGGTGGGGCCCACGTGATTTCCGGGTGGGGCCCACGTGATTTCCGGGTGGGGCCCACGTGATTTCCGGGTGGGGCCCACGTGATTTCCGGGTGGGGCCCACGTGATTTCCGGGTGGGCCCCACGTGATTTCCGTGTGGGGCCCACGTGATTTCCGGGTGGGGCCCACGTGATTTCCGGGTGGGCCCCACGTGATTTCCGGGTGGGGCCCACGTGATTTCCGGGTGGGGCCCACGTGATTTCCGGGTGGGGCCCACGTGATTTCCGGGTGGGGCCCACGTGATTTCCGGGTGGGGCCCACGTGATTTCCCCGTGGGGCCCACGTGATTTCCGGCTGGGGCCCACGTGATTTCCGGGTGGGGCCCACGTGATTTCCGGGTGGGGCCCACGTGATTTCCGGGTGGGGCCCACGTGATTTCCGGGTGGGCCCCACGTGATTTCCCCGTGGGGCCCACGTGATTTCCCCGTGGGGCCCACGTGATTTCCGGGTGGGCCCCACGTGATTTCCGGGCGGGGCCCACGTGATTTCCGGGTGGGGCCCACGTGATTTCCGGGTGGGGCCCACGTGATTTCCGGGTGGGGCCCACGTGATTTCCGGGTGGGGCCCACGTGATTTCCGGGTGGGGCCCACGTGATTTCCCCGTGGGGCCCACGTGATTTCCGGGTGGGGCCCACGTGATTTCCGGGTGGGGCCCACGTGATTTCCGGGTGGGGCCCACGTGATTTCCGGGTGGGGCCCACGTGATTTCCCCGTGGGGCCCACGTGATTTCCGGGTGGGGCCCACGTGATTTCCCCGTGGGGGCCACGTGATTTCCCCGTGGGGCCCACGTGATTTCCGGGTGGGGCCCACGTGATTTCCGGGTGGGGCCCACGTGATTTCAGGGTGGGGCCCACGGGATTTCCGGGTGGGGCCCACGTGATTTCCGGGTGGGGCCCACGTGATTTCCGTGTGGGGCCCACGTGATTTCCGGGTGGGGCCCACGTGATTTCCGGGTGGGGCCCACGTGATTTCCGGGTGGGGCCCACGTGATTTCCGGCTGGGGCCCACGTGATTTCCGGGTGGTGCCCACGTGATTTCCCCGTGGGGCCCACGTGATTTCCCCGTGGGGCCCACGTGATTTCCGGGTGGGCCCCACGTGATTTCCGGGTGGGGCCCACGTGATTTCCCCGTGGGGCCCACGTGATTTCCGGGTGGGGCCCACGTGATTTCCGGGTGGGGCCCACGTGATTTCCGGGTGGGGCCCACGTGATTTCCGGGTGGGGCCCACGTGATTTCCGGGTGGGGCCCACGTGATTTCCGGGTGGGGCCCACGTGATTTCCGGGTGGGGCCCACGTGATTTCCGGGTGGGGCCCACGTGATTTCCCCGTGGGGCCCACGTGATTTCCGGCTGGGGCCCACGTGATTTCCGGCTGGGGCCCACGTGATTTCCGGGTGGGGCCCACGTGATTTCCGGGTGGGGCCCACGTGATTTCCGGGTGGGCCCCACGTGATTTCCCCGTGGGGCCCACGTGATTTCCCCGTGGGGCCCACGTGATTTCCGGGTGGGGCCCACGTGATTTCCGGGTGGGGCCCACGAGATTTCCCCGTGGGGCCCACGTGATTTCCGGGTGGGGCCCACGTGATTTCCGGGTGGGGCCCACGTGATTTCCGGGTGGGGCCCACGTGATTTCCGGGTGGGGCCCACGTGATTTCCGGGTGGGGCCCACGTGATTTCCGGGTGGGGCCCACGTGATTTCCGGGTGGGCCCCACGTGATTTCCGGGTGGGGCCCACGTGATTTCCGGGTGGGGCCCACGTGATTTCCGGGTGGGCCCCACGTGATTTCCGGGTGGGGCCCACGTGATTTCCGGGTGGGGCCCACGTGATTTCCGGGTGGGGCCCACGTGATTTCCGGGTGGGGCCCACGTGATTTCCGGGTGGGGCCCACGTGATTTCCCCGTGGGGCCCACGTGATTTCCGGGTGGGGCCCACGTGATTTCCGGGTGGGGCCCACGTGATTTCCGGGTGGGGCCCACGTGATTTCCGGGTGGGGCCCACGTGATTTCCCCGTGGGGCCCACGTGATTTCCGGGTGGGGCCCACGTGATTTCCGGGTGGGGCCCACGTGATTTCCGGGTGGGGCCCACGTGATTTCCCCATGGGGCCCACGTGATTTCCGGGTGGGGCCCACGTGATTTCCGGGTGGGGCCCACGTGATTTCCGGGTGGGGCCCACGTGATTTCCGGGTGGGGCCCACGTGATTTCCCCGTGGGGCCCACGTGATTTCCGGGTGGGGCCCACGTGATTTCCCCGTGAGGCCCACGTGATTTCCCCGTGGGGCCCACGTGATTTCCGGGTGGGGCCCACGTGATTTCCGGGTGGGGCCCACGTGATTTCCGGGTGGTGCCCACGTGATTTCCGGGTGGGGCCCACGTGATTTCCCCGTGGGGCCCACGTGATTTCCGGGTGGGGCCCACGTGATTTCCCCGTGAGGCCCACGTGATTTCCCCGTGGGGCCCACGTGATTTCCGGGTGGGGCCCACGTGATTTCCGGGTGGGGCCCACGTGATTTCCGGGTGGGGCCCACGTGATTTCCGGGTGGGGCCCACGTGATTTCCGGGTGGGGCCCACGTGATTTCCGGGTGGGGCCCACGTGATTTCCCCGTGGGGCCCACGTGATTTCCGGGTGGGGCCCACGTGATTTCCCCGAGGGGCCCACGTGATTTCCGGGTGGGGCCCACGTGATTTCCGGGTGGGGCCCACGTGATTTCCGGGTGGGGCCCACGTGATTTCCGGGTGGGGCCCACGTGATTTCCCCGAGGGGCCCACGTGATTTCCGGGTGGGGCCCACGTGATTTCCGGGTGGGGCCCACGTGATTTCCGGGTGGGGCCCACCTGATTTCCGGGTGGGGCCCACGTGATTTCCGGTTGGGGCCCACGTGATTTCCGGGTGGGGCCCACGTGATTTCCGGGTGGGGCCCACGTGATTTCCCCGTGGGGCCCACGTGATTTCCCCATGGGGCCCACGTGATTTCCGGCTGGGGCCCACGTGATTCCCGGGTGGGGTCCACGTGATTTCCAGGTGGGGCCCACGTGATTTCCCCGTGGGGCCCACGTGATTTCCGGGTGGGGCCCACGTGATTTCCGGGTGGGGCCCACGTGATTTCCGGGTGGGGCCCACGTGATTTCCGGGTGGGGCCCACGTGATTTCCGGATGTGGCCCACGTGTTTTCCGGGTGGGGCCCACGTGATTTCCGGGTGGGGCCCACGTGATTTCCGGGTGGGGCCCACGTGATTTCCGGGTGGGCCCCACGTGATTTCCGGGTGGGGCCCACGTGATTTCCGGGTGGGGCCCACGTGATTTCCGGGTGGGGCCCACGTGATTTCCGGGTGGGGCCCACGTGATTTCCGGCTGGGGCCCACGTGATTTCCGGGTGGGGCCCACGTGATTTCCGGGTGGGGCCCACGTGATTTCCGGGTGGGGCCCACGTGATTTCCGGGTGGGGCCCACGTGATTTCCGGGTGGGGCCCACGTGATTTCCGGGTGGGGCCCACGTGATTTACCCGTGGGGCCCACGTGATTTCCGGGTGGGGCCCACGTGATTTCCGGGTGGGGCCCACGTGATTTCCGGGTGGGGCCCACGTGATTTCCGGGTGGGGCCCACGTGATTTCCCCGTGGGGCCCACGTGATTTCCCCGTGGGGCCCACGTGATTTCCGGGTGGGGCCCACGTGATTTCCGGGTGGGGCCCACGTGATTTCCCGGTGGGGCCCACGTGATTTCCGGGTGGGGCCCACGTGATTTCCGGGTGGGGCCCACGTGATTTCCGGGTGGGCCCCACGTGATTTCCGTGTGGGGCCCACGTGATTTCCGGGTGGGGCCCACGTGATTTCTGGGTGGGGCCCACGTGATTTCCGGGTGGGGCCCACGTGATTTCCGGCTGGGGCCCACGTGATTTCCGGGTGGTGCCCACGTGATTTCCCCGTGGGGCCCACGTGATTTCCCCGTGGGGCCCACGTGATTTCCGGGTGGGCCCCACGTGATTTCCGGGTGGGGCCCACGTGATTTCCCCGTGGGGCCCACGTGATTTCCCCATGGGGCCCACGTGATTTCCGGGTGGGGCCCACGTGATTTCTGGGTGGGGCCCACGTGATTTCCGGGTGGGGCCCACGTGATTTCCGGTTGGGCCCCACGTGATTTCCGTGTGGGGCCCACGTGATTTCCGGGTGGGGCCCACGTGATTTCCGGGTGGGGCCCACGTGATTTCCGGGTGGGGCCCACGTGATTTCCGGGTGGGGCCCACGTGATTTCCGGGTGGGGCCCACGTGATTTCCGGGTGGGGCCCCCGTGATTTCCCCGTGGGGCCCACGTGATTTCCCCGTGGGGCCCACGTGATTTCCGGCTGGGGCCCACGTGATTTCCGGGTGGGGCCCACGTGATTTCCGGGTGGGGCCCACGTGATTTCCGGGTGGGGCCCACGTGATTTCCGGGTGGGGCCCACGTGATTTCCGGTTGGGTCCCACGTGATTTCCGGGTGGGGCCCACGTGATTTCCGGGTGGGGCCCACGTGATTTCCAGGTGGGGCCCACGTGATTTCCGCGTGGGGCCCACGTGATTTCCCCGTGGGGCCCACGTGATTTCCCCGTGGGGCCCACGTGATTTCCGGGTGGGGCCCACGTGATTTCCGGGTGGGGCCCACGTGATTTCCGGGTGGGGCCCACGTGATTTCCGGGTGGGGCCCACGTGATTTCCGGGTGGGCCCCACGTGATTTCCGTGTGGGGCCCACGTGATTTCCGGGTGGGGCCCACGTGATTTCCGGGTGGGGCCCACGTGATTTCCGGGTGGGCCCCACGTGATTTCCGGGTGGGGCCCACGTGATTTCCGGGTGGGGCCCACGTGATTTCCGGGTGGGGCCCACGTGATTTCCGGGTGGGGCCCACGTGATTTCCGGGTGGGGCCCACGTGATTTCCCCGTGGGGCCCACGTGATTTCCGGCTGGGGCCCACGTGATTTCCGGGTGGGGACCACGTGATTTCCCCGTGGGGCCCACGTGATTTCCCCGTGGGGCCCACGTGATTTCCGGGTGGGGCCCACGTGATTTCCGGGTGGGGCCCACGTGATTTCCCCGTAGGGCCCACGTGATTTCCCCGTGGGGCCCACGTGATTTCTGGGTGGGGCCCACGTGATTTCAGGGTGGGGCCCACGTGATTTCCCCGTGGGGCCCACGTGATTTCCCCGTTGGGCCCACGTGATTTCCCCGTGGGGCCCACGTGATTTCCGGGTGGGGCCCACGTGATTTCCGGGTGGGGCCCAGGTGATTTCCCCGTGGGGCCCACGTGATTTCCCCGTGGGGCCCACGTGATTTCCCCGTGGGGCCCACGTGATTTCCGGCTGGGGCCCACGTGATTTCCGGCTGGGGCCCACGTGATTTCCGGGTGGGGCCCACGTGATTTCCGGGTGGGGCCCACGTGATTTCCGGGTGGGCCCCACGTGATTTCCCCGTGGGGCCCACGTGATTTCCGGGTGGGGCCCACGTGATTTCCGGGTGGGGCCCACGTGATTTCCGGGTGGGGCCCACGTGATTTCCGGGTGGGGCCCACGTGATTTCCGGGTGGGGCCCACGTGATTTCCGGGTGGGGCCCACGTGATTTCCGGGTGGGCCCCACGTGATTTCCGGGTGGGGCCCACGTGATTTCCGGGTGGGGCCCACGTGATTTCCGGGTGGGGCCCACGTGATTTCCGGGTGGGCCCCACGTGATTTCCGGGTGGGGCCCACGTGATTTCCGGGTGGGGCCCACGTGATTTCCGGGTGGGCCCCACGTGATTTCCGGGTGGGGCCCACGTGATTTCCGGGTGGGGCCCACGTGATTTCCGTGTGGGGCCCACGTGATTTCCGGGTGGGGCCCACGTGATTTCCGGGTGGGGCCCACGTGATTTCCGGGTGGGGCCCACGTGATTTCCGGGTGGGGCCCACGTGATTTCCGGGTGGGGCCCACGTGATTTCCGGGTGGGGCCCACGTGATTTCCGGGTGGGGCCCACGTGATTTCCCCGTGGGGCCCACGTGATTTCCGGGTGGGGCCCACGTGATTTCCGGGTGGGGCCCACGTGATTTCCGGGTGGGGCCCACGTGATTTCCCCCTGGGGCCAACGTGATTTCCCCGTGGGGCCCACGTGATTTCCGGGTGGGGCCCACGTGATTTCCGGGTGGGGCCCACGTGATTTCCGGGTGGGGCCCATGTGATTTCCGGGTGGGGCCCACGTGATTTCCGGGTTGGCCCCACGTGATTTCCGGGTGGGGCCCACGTGATTTCCGGGTGGGGCCCACGTGATTTCCGGGTGGGGCCCACGTGATTTCCCCGTGGGGCCCACATGATTTCCTGGTGGGGCCCACGTGATTTCCGGGTGGGGCCCACGTGATTTCCGGGTGGGGCCCACGTGATTTCCCCGTGGGGCCCACGTGATTTCCAGGTGGGGCCCACGTGATTTCCGCGTGGGGCCCACGTGATTTCCCCGTGGGGCCCACGTGATTTCCCCGTGGGGCCCACGTGATTTCCGGGTGGGGCCCACGTGATTTCCGGGTGGGGCCCACGTGATTTCCGGGTGGGGCCCACGTGATTTCCGGGTGGGGCCCACGTGATTTCCGGGTGGGCCCCACGTGATTTCCGTGTGGGGCCCACGTGATTTCCGGGTGGGGCCCACGTGATTTCCGGGTGGGGCCCACGTGATTTCCGGGTGGGCCCCACGTGATTTCCGGGTGGGGCCCACGTGATTTCCGGGTGGGGCCCACGTGATTTCCGGGTGGGGCCCACGTGATTTCCGGGTGGGGCCCACGTGATTTCCCCGTGGGGCCCACGTGATTTCCCCGTGGGGCCCACTTGATTTCCGGCTGGGGCCCACGTGATTTCCGGGTGGGGACCACGTGATTTCCCCGTGGGGCCCACGTGATTTCCCCGTGGGGCCCACGTGATTTCCGGGTGGGGCCCACGTGATTTCCGGGTGGGGCCCACGTGATTTCCCCGTGGGGCCCACGTGATTTCCCCGTGGGGCCCACGTGATTTCCGGGTGGGGCCCACGTGATTTCAGGGTGGGGCCCACGTGATTTCCCCGTGGGGCCCACGTGATTTCCCCGTTGGGCCCACGTGATTTCCCCGTGGGGCCCACGTGATTTCCCCGTGGGGCTCACGTGATTTCCGGGTGGGGCCCACGTGATTTCCCCGTGGGGCCCACGTGATTTCCCCGTGGGGCCCACGTGATTTCCCCGTGGGGCCCACGTGATTTCCGGCTGGGGCCCACGTGATTTCCGGCTGGGGCCCACGTGATTTCCGGGTGGGGCCCACGTGATTTCCGGGTGGGGCCCACGTGATTTCCGGGTGGGCCCCACGTGATTTCCCCGTGGGGCCCACGTGATTTCCGGGTGGGGCCCACGTGATTTCCGGGTGGGGCCCACGTGATTTCCGGGTGGGGCCCACGAGATTTCCCCGTGGGGCCCACGTGATTTCCGGGTGGGGCCCACGTGATTTCCGGGTGGGGCCCACGTGATTTCCGGGTGGGGCCCACGTGATTTCCGGGTGGGGCCCACGTGATTTCCGGGTGGGGCCCACGTGATTTCCGGGTGGGGCCCACGTGATTTCCGGGTGGGGCCCACGTGATTTCCGGGTGGGCCCCACGTGATTTCCGGGTGGGGCCCACGTGATTTCCGGGTGGGGCCCACGTGATTTCCGGGTGGGGCCCACGTGATTTCCGGGTGGGCCCAACGTGATTTCCGGGTGGGGCCCACGTGATTTCCGGGTGGGGCCCACGTGATTTCCGGGTGGGCCCCACGTGATTTCCGGGTGGGGCCCACGTGATTTCCGGGTGGGGCCCACGTGATTTCCGGGTGGGGCCCACGTGATTTCCGGGTGGGCCCCACGTGATTTCCGGGTGGGGCCCACGTGATTTCCGGGTGGGGCCCACGTGATTTCCGGGTGGGCCCCACGTGATTTCCGGGTGGGGCCCACGTGATTTCCGGGTGGGGCCCACGTGATTTCCGGGTGGGGCCCACGTGATTTCCGGGTGGGGCCCACGTGATTTCCGGGTGGGGCCCACGTGATTTCCCCGTGGGGCCCACGTGATTTCCGGGTGGGGCCCACGTGATTTCCGGGTGGGGCCCACGTGATTTCCGGGTGGGGCCCACGTGATTTCCGGGTGGGGCCCACGTGATTTCCGGGTGGGGCCCACGTGATTTCCCCGTGGGGCCCACGTGATTTCCGGGTGGGGCCCACGTGATTTCCGGGTGGGGCCCACGTGATTTCCGGGTGGGGCCCACGTGATTTCCCCGTGGGGCCAACGTGATTTCCCCGTGGGGCCCACGTGATTTCCGGGTGGGGCCCACGTGATTTCCGGGTGGGGCCCACGTGATTTCCGGGTGGGGCCCATGTGATTTCCGGGTGGGGCCCACGTGATTTCCGGGTTGGCCCCACGTGATTTCCGGGTGGGGCCCACGTGATTTCCGGGTGGGGCCCACGTGATTTCCGGGTGGGGCCCACGTGATTTCCGGGTGGGGCCCACGTGATTTCCGGGTGGGGCCCACGTGATTTCCCCGTGGGGCCCACGTGATTTCCGGGTGGGGCCCACGTGATTTCCGGGTGGGGCCCACGTGATTTCCGGGTGGGGCCCACGTGATTTCCGGGTGGGGCCCACGTGATTTCCGGGTGGGGCCCACGTGATTTCCGGGTGGGGCCCACGTGATTTCCGGGTGGGGCCCACGTGATTTCCGGGTGGGGCCCACGTGATTTCCCCGTGGGGCCCACGTGATTTCCGGGTGGGGCACACGTGATTTCCCCGTGAGGCCCACGTGATTTCCCCGTGGGGCCCACGTGATTTCCGGGTGGGGCCCACGTGATTTCCGGGTGGGGCCCACGTGATTTCCGGGTGGGGCCCACGTGATTTCCGGTTGGGGCCCACGTGATTTCCGGCTGTGGCCCACGTGATTTCCGGGTGGGGTCCACGTGATTTCCGGGTGGGGCCCACGTGATTTCCCCGTGGGGCCCACGTGATTTCCGGGTGGGGCCCACGTGATTTCCGGGTGGGGCCCACGTGATTTCCGGGTGGGGCCCACGTGATTTCCGGGTGGGGCCCACGTGAATTCCCCATGGGGCCCACGTGATTTCCGGGTGGGGCCCACGTGATTTCCGGGTGGGGCCCACGTGATTTCCGGGTGGGGCCCACGTGATTTTCGGGTGGGGCCCACGTGATTTCCGGGTGGGGCCCACGTGATTTCCGGCTGTGGCCCACGTGATTTCCGGGTGGGGCCCACGTGATTTCCGGGTGGGGCCCACGTGATTTCCCCGTGGGGCCCACGTGATTTCCGGGTGGGGCCCACGTGATTTCCGGGTGGGGCCCACGTGATTTCCGGGTGGGGCCCACGTGATTTCCGGGTGGGGCCCACGTGATTTCCCCGTGGGGCCCACGTGATTTCCGGGTGGGGCCCACGTGATTTCCGGGTGGGGCCCACGTGATTTCCGGGTGGGGCCCACGTGATTTCCGGGTGGGGCCCACGTGATTTCCGGGTGGGGCCCACGTGATTTCCGGGTGGGGCCCACGTGATTTCCGGGTGGGGCCCACGTGATTTCCGGGTGGGGCCCACGTGATTTCCCCGAGGGGCCCACGTGATTTCCGGGTGGGGCCCACGTGATTTCCGGGTGGGGCCCACGTGATTTCCGGGTGGGGCCCACGTGATTTCCGGGTGGGGCCCACGTGATTTCCGGGTGGGGCCCACGTGATTTCCGGGTGGGGCCCACGTGATTTCCGGGTGGGGCCCACGTGATTTCCCCGTGGGGCCCACGTGATTTCCCCGTGGGGCCCACGTGATTTCCGGCTGGGGCCCACGTGATTTCCGGGTGGGGTCCACGTGATTTCCAGGTGGGGCCCACGTGATTTCCCCGTGGGGCCCACGTGATTTCCGGGTGGGGCCCACGTGATTTCCGGGTGGGGCCCACGTGATTTCCGGGTGGGGCCCACGTGATTTCCGGGTGGGGCCCACGTGATTTCCGGATGTGGCCCACGTGTTTTCCGGGTGGGGCCCACGTGATTTCCGGGTGGGGCCCACGTGATTTCCGGGTGGGGCCCACGTGATTTCCGGGTGGGCCCCACGTGATTTCCGGGTGGGGCCCACGTGATTTCCGGGTGGGGCCCACGTGATTTCGGGGTGGGGCCCACGTGATTTCCGGGTGGGGCCCACGTGATTTCCGGCTGGGGCCCACGTGATTTCCGGGTGGGGCCCACGTGATTTCCGGGTGGGGCCCACGTGATTTCCGGGTGGGGCCCACGTGATTTCCGGGTGGGGCCCACGTGATTTCCCCGTGGGGCCCACGTGATTTCCGGGTGGGGCCCACGTGATTTCCGGGTGGGGCCCACGTGATTTCCCCGTGGGGCCCACGTGATTTCCGGGTGGGGCCCACGTGATTTCCGGGTGGGGCCCACGTGATTTCCGGGTGGGGCCCATGTGATTTCCGGGTGGGGCCCACGTGATTTCCCCGTGGGGCCCACGTGATTTCCCCGTGGGGCCCACGTGATTTCCGGGTGGGGCCCACGTGATTTCCGGGTGGGGCCCACGTGATTTCCCGGTGGGGCCCACGTGATTTCCGGGTGGGGCCCACATGATTTCCGGGTGGGGCCCACGTGATTTCCTGGTGGGCCCCACGTGATTTCCGTGTGGGGCCCACGTGATTTCCGGGTGGGGCCCACGTGATTTCCCCGTGGGGCCCACGTGATTTCCGGGTGGGCCCCACGTGATTTCCGGGTGGGGCCCACGTGATTTCCCCGTGGGGCCCACGTGATTTCCCCATGGGGCCCACGTGATTTCCGGGTGGGGCCCACGTGATTTCCGGGTGGGGCCCACGTGATTTCCGGGTGGGGCCCACGTGATTTCCGGTTGGGCCCCACGTGATTTCCGTGTGGGGCCCACGTGATTTCCGGGTGGGGCCCACGTGATTTCCGGGTGGGGCCCACGTGATTTCCGGGTGGGGCCCACGTGATTTCCGGGTGGGGCCCACGTGATTTCCGGGTGGGGCCCACGTGATTTCCGGGTGGGGCCCACGTGATTTCCGGGTGGGGCCCACGTGATTTCCGGGTGGGGCCCACGTGATTTCCGGGTGGGGCCCACGTGATTTCCGGGTGGGGCCCACGTGATTTCCGGGTGGGGCCCACGTGATTTCCGGGTGGGGCCCACGTGATTTCCGGGTGGGGCCCACGTGATTTCCGGGTGGGGCCCACGTGATTTCCGGGTGGGCCCCACGTGATTTCCGGGTGGGGCCCACGTGATTTCCGGGTGGGGCCCTCGTGATTTCCCCGTGGGGCCCACGTGATTTCCGGGTGGGGCCCACGTGATTTCCGGGTGGGGCCCACGTGATTTCCCCGTGGGGCCCACGTGATTTCCCCGTGGGGCCCACGTGATTTCCCCGTGGGGCCCACGTGATTTCCGGCTGGGGCCCACGTGATTTCCGGGTGGGGCCCACGTGATTTCCGGGTGGGGCCCACGTGATTTCCGGGTGGGGCCCACGTGATTTCCGGGTGGGGCCCACGTGATTTCCGGGTGGGGCCCACGTGATTTCCGGGTGGGGCCCACGTGATTTCCGGGTGGGGCCCACGTGATTTCCGCGTGGGGCCCACGTGATTTCCGGGTGGGGCCCACGTGATTTCCGGGTGGGGCCCACGTGATTTCCGGGTGGGGCCCACGTGATTTCCGGGTGGGGCCCACGTGATTTCCGGGTGGGGCCCACGTGATTTCCTCGTGGGGCCCACGTGATTTCCGGCTGGGGCCCACGTGATTTCCGGGTGGGGACCACGTGATTTCCCCGTGGGGCCCACGTGATTTCCCCGTGGGGCCCACGTGATTTCCGGGTGGGGCCCACGTGATTTCCGGGTGGGGCCCACGTGATTTCCCCGTGGGGCCCACGTGATTTCCCCGTGGGGCCCACGTGATTTCCGGGTGGGGCCCACGTGATTTCAGGGTGGGGCCCACGTGATTTCCCCGTGGGGCCCACGTGATTTCCCCGTGGGGCCCACGTGATTTCCCCGTGGGGCCCACGTGATTTCCGGGTGGGGCCCACGTGATTTCCGGGTGGGGCCCACGTGATTTCCCCGTGGGGCCCACGTGATTTCCGGGTGGGCCCCACGTGATTACCGGGTGGGGCCCACGTGATTTCCGGGTGGGGCCCACGTGATTTCCGGGTGGGGCCCACGTGATTTCCCCTTGGGGCCCACGTGATTTCCGGGTGGGCCCCACGTGATTTCCGGGTGTGGCCCACGTGATTTCCGGGTGGGGCCCACGTGATTTCCGGGTGGGGCCCACGTGATTTCCGGGTGGGGCCCACGTGATTTCCGGGTGGGGCCCACGTGATTTCCCCGTGGGGCCCACGTGATTTCCGGGTGGGGCCCACGTGATTTCCGGGTGGGGCCCACGTGATTTCCGGGTGGGGCCCACGTGATTTCCGGGTGGGGTCCACGTGATTTCCAGGTGTGGCCCACGTGATTTCCCGGTGGGGCCCACGTGATTTCCGGGTGGGGCCTTCGTGATTTCCGGGTGGGGCCCACGTGATTTCCGGGTGGGGCCCACGTGATTTCCGGGTGGGGCCCACGTGATTTCCGGGTGGGGCCCACGTGATTTCCGGGTGGGGCCCACGTGATTTCCGGGTGGGGCCCACGTGATTTCCGGGTGGGGTCCACGTGATTTCCGGGTGGGGCCCACGTGATTTCCGGGTGGGGCCCACGTGATTTCCGGGTGGGGCCCACGTGATTTCCGGGTGGGGCCCACGTGATTTCCGGGTGGGGCCCACGTGATTTCCGGGTGGGGCCCACGTGATTTCCGGGTGGGGCCCACGTGATTTCCGGGTGGGGTCCACGTGATTTCCGGGTGGGGCCCACGTGATTTCCGGGTGGGGCCCACGTGATTTCCGGGTGGGGCCCACGTGATTTCCGGGTGGGGCCCACGTGATTTCCGGGTGGGGCCCACGTGATTTCCGGGTGGGGCCCACGTGATTTCCGGGTGGGGCCCACGTGATTTCCCCGTGGGGCCCACGTGATTTCCGGGTGGGGCCCACGTGATTTCCCCGAGGGGCCCACGTGATTTCCGGGTGGGGCCCACGTGATTTCCGGGTGGGGCCCACGTGATTTCCGGGTGGGGCCCACGTGATTTCCGGGTGGGGCCCACGTGATTTCCCCGAGGGGCCCACGTGATTTCCGGGTGGGGCCCACGTGATTTCCGGGTGGGGCCCACGTGATTTCCGGGTGGGGCCCACCTGATTTCCGGGTGGGGCCCACGTGATTTCCGGTTGGGGCCCACGTGATTTCCGGGTGGGGCCCACGTGATTTCCGGGTGGGGCCCACGTGATTTCCCCGTGGGGCCCACGTGATTTCCCCATGGGGCCCACGTGATTTCCGGCTGGGGCCCACGTGATTCCCGGGTGGGGTCCACGTGATTTCCAGGTGGGGCCCACGTGATTTCCCCGTGGGGCCCACGTGATTTCCGGGTGGGGCCCACGTGATTTCCGGGTGGGGCCCACGTGATTTCCGGGTGGGGCCCACGTGATTTCCGGGTGGGGCCCACGTGATTTCCGGATGTGGCCCACGTGTTTTCCGGGTGGGGCCCACGTGATTTCCGGGTGGGGCCCACGTGATTTCCGGGTGGGGCCCACGTGATTTCCGGGTGGGCCCCACGTGATTTTCGGGTGGGGCCCACGTGATTTCCGGGTGGGGCCCACGTGATTTCCGGGTGGGGCCCACGTGATTTCCGGGTGGGGCCCACGTGATTTCCGGCTGGGGCCCACGTGATTTCCGGGTGGGGCCCACGTGATTTCCGGGTGGGGCCCACGTGATTTCCGGGTGGGGCCCACGTGATTTCCGGGTGGGGCCCACGTGATTTCCGGGTGGGGCCCACGTGATTTCCGGGTGGGGCCCACGTGATTTACCCGTGGGGCCCACGTGATTTCCGGGTGGGGCCCACGTGATTTCCGGGTGGGGCCCACGTGATTTCCGGGTGGGGCCCACGTGATTTCCGGGTGGGGCCCACGTGATTTCCCCGTGGGGCCCACGTGATTTCCCCGTGGGGCCCACGTGATTTCCGGGTGGGGCCCACGTGATTTCCGGGTGGGGCCCACGTGATTTCCCGGTGGGGCCCACGTGATTTCCGGGTGGGGCCCACGTGATTTCCGGGTGGGGCCCACGTGATTTCCGGGTGGGCCCCACGTGATTTCCGTGTGGGGCCCACGTGATTTCCCCGTGGGGCCCACGTGATTTCCCCGTGGGGCCCACGTGATTTCCGGGTGGGGCCCACGTGATTTCCGGGTGGGGCCCACGTGATTTCCGGGTGGGGCCCACGTGATTTCCGGGTGGGGCCCACGTGATTTCCCCGTGGGGCCCACGTGATTTCCCCGTGGGGCCCACGTGATTTCCGGGTGGGGCCCACGTGATTTCCGGGTGGGGCCCACGTGATTTCCGGGTGGGGCCCACGTGATTTCCCGGTGGGGCCCACGTGATTTCTGGGTGGGGCCCACGTGATTTCCGGGTGGGGCCCACGTGATTTCCGGCTGGGGCCCACGTGATTTCCGGGTGGTGCCCACGTGATTTCCCCGTGGGGCCCACGTGATTTCCCCGTGGGGCCCACGTGATTTCCGGGTGGGCCCCACGTGATTTCCGGGTGGGGCCCACGTGATTTCCCCGTGGGGCCCACGTGATTTCCCCATGGGGCCCACGTGATTTCCGGGTGGGGCCCACGTGATTTCTGGGTGGGGCCCACGTGATTTCCGGGTGGGGCCCACGTGATTTCCGGTTGGGCCCCACGTGATTTCCGTGTGGGGCCCACGTGATTTCCGGGTGGGGCCCACGTGATTTCCGGGTGGGGCCCACGTGATTTCCGGGTGGGGCCCACGTGATTTCCGGGTGGGGCCCACGTGATTTCCGGGTGGGGCCCACGTGATTTCCGGGTGGGGCCCCCGTGATTTCCCCGTGGGGCCCACGTGATTTCCCCGTGGGGCCCACGTGATTTCCGGCTGGGGCCCACGTGATTTCCGGGTGGGGCCCACGTGATTTCCGGGTGGGGCCCACGTGATTTCCGGGTGGGGCCCACGTGATTTCCGGGTGGGGCCCACGTGATTTCCGGTTGGGTCCCACGTGATTTCCGGGTGGGGCCCACGTGATTTCCGGGTGGGGCCCACGTGATTTCCAGGTGGGGCCCACGTGATTTCCGCGTGGGGCCCACGTGATTTCCCCGTGGGGCCCACGTGATTTCCCCGTGGGGCCCACGTGATTTCCGGGTGGGGCCCACGTGATTTCCGGGTGGGGCCCACGTGATTTCCGGGTGGGGCCCACGTGATTTCCGGGTGGGGCCCACGTGATTTCCGGGTGGGCCCCACGTGATTTCCGTGTGGGGCCCACGTGATTTCCGGGTGGGGCCCACGTGATTTCCGGGTGGGGCCCACGTGATTTCCGGGTGGGCCCCACGTGATTTCCGGGTGGGGCCCACGTGATTTCCGGGTGGGGCCCACGTGATTTCCGGGTGGGGCCCACGTGATTTCCGGGTGGGGCCCACGTGATTTCCCCGTGGGGCCCACGTGATTTCCGGCTGGGGCCCACGTGATTTCCGGGTGGGGACCACGTGATTTCCCCGTGGGGCCCACGTGATTTCCCCGTGGGGCCCACGTGATTTCCGGGTGGGGCCCACGTGATTTCCGGGTGGGGCCCACGTGATTTCCCCGTAGGGCCCACGTGATTTCCCCGTGGGGCCCACGTGATTTCCGGGTGGGGCCCACGTGATTTCAGGGTGGGGCCCACGTGATTTCCCCGTGGGGCCCACGTGATTTCCCCGTTGGGCCCACGTGATTTCCCCGTGGGGCCCACGTGATTTCCGGGTGGGGCCCACGTGATTTCCGGGTGGGGCCCACGTGATTTCCCCGTGGGGCCCACGTGATTTCCCCGTGGGGCCCACGTGATTTCCCCGTGGGGCCCACGTGATTTCCGGCTGGGGCCCACGTGATTTCCGGCTGGGGCCCACGTGATTTCCGGGTGGGGCCCACGTGATTTCCGGGTGGGGCCCACGTGATTTCCGGGTGGGCCCCACGTGATTTCCCCGTGGGGCCCACGTGATTTCCGGGTGGGGCCCACGTGATTTCCGGGTGGGGCCCACGTGATTTCCGGGTGGGGCCCACGTGATTTCCGGGTGGGGCCCACGTGATTTCCGGGTGGGGCCCACGTGATTTCCGGGTGGGGCCCACGTGATTTCCGGGTGGGGCCCACGTGATTTCCGGGTGGGCCCCACGTGATTTCCGGGTGGGGCCCACGTGATTTCCGGGTGGGGCCCACGTGATTTCCGGGTGGGGCCCACGTGATTTCCGGGTGGGCCCCACGTGATTTCCGGGTGGGGCCCACGTGATTTCCGGGTGGGGCCCACGTGATTTCCGGGTGGGCCCCACGTGATTTCCGGGTGGGGCCCACGTGATTTCCGGGTGGGGCCCACGTGATTTCCGTGTGGGGCCCACGTGATTTCCGGGTGGGGCCCACGTGATTTCCGGGTGGGGCCCACGTGATTTCCGGGTGGGGCCCACGTGATTTCCGGGTGGGGCCCACGTGATTTCCGGGTGGGGCCCACGTGATTTCCGGGTGGGGCCCACGTGATTTCCGGGTGGGGCCCACGTGATTTCCCCGTGGGGCCCACGTGATTTCCGGGTGGGGCCCACGTGATTTCCGGGTGGGGCCCACGTGATTTCCGGGTGGGGCCCACGTGATTTCCCCGTGGGGCCAACGTGATTTCCCCGTGGGGCCCACGTGATTTCCGGGTGGGGCCCACGTGATTTCCGGGTGGGGCCCACGTGATTTCCGGGTGGGGCCCATGTGATTTCCGGGTGGGGCCCACGTGATTTCCGGGTTGGCCCCACGTGATTTCCGGGTGGGGCCCACATGATTTCCGGGTGGGGCCCACGTGATTTCCGGGTGGGGCCCACGTGATTTCCCCGTGGGGCCCACATGATTTCCTGGTGGGGCCCACGTGATTTCCGGGTGGGGCCCACGTGATTTCCGGGTGGGGCCCACGTGATTTCCCCGTGGGGCCCACGTGATTTCCGGGTGGGGCCCACGTGATTTCCGCGTGGGGCCCACGTGATTTCCCCGTGGGGCCCACGTGATTTCCCCGTGGGGCCCACGTGATTTCCGGGTGGGGCCCACGTGATTTCCGGGTGGGGCCCACGTGATTTCCGGGTGGGGCCCACGTGATTTCCGGGTGGGGCCCACGTGATTTCCGGGTGGGCCCCACGTGATTTCCGTGTGGGGCCCACGTGATTTCCGGGTGGGGCCCACGTGATTTCCGGGTGGGGCCCACGTGATTTCCGGGTGGGCCCCACGTGATTTCCGGGTGGGGCCCACGTGATTTCCGGGTGGGGCCCACGTGATTTCCGGGTGGGGCCCACGTGATTTCCGGGTGGGGCCCACGTGATTTCCCCGTGGGGCCCACGTGATTTCCCCGTGGGGCCCACTTGATTTCCGGCTGGGGCCCACGTGATTTCCGGGTGGGGACCACGTGATTTCCCCGTGGGGCCCACGTGATTTCCCCGTGGGGCCCACGTGATTTCCGGGTGGGGCCCACGTGATTTCCGGGTGGGGCCCACGTGATTTCCCCGTGGGGCCCACGTGATTTCCCCGTGGGGCCCACGTGATTTCCGGGTGGGGCCCACGTGATTTCAGGGTGGGGCCCACGTGATTTCCCCGTGGGGCCCACGTGATTTCCCCGTTGGGCCCACGTGATTTCCCCGTGGGGCCCACGTGATTTCCCCGTGGGGCCCACGTGATTTCCGGGTGGGGCCCACGTGATTTCCCCGTGGGGCCCACGTGATTTCCCCGTGGGGCCCACGTGATTTCCCCGTGGGGCCCACGTGATTTCCGGCTGGGGCCCACGTGATTTCCGGCTGGGGCCCACGTGATTTCCGGGTGGGGCCCACGTGATTTCCGGGTGGGGCCCACGTGATTTCCGGGTGGGCCCCACGTGATTTCCCCGTGGGGCCCACGTGATTTCCGGGTGGGGCCCACGTGATTTCCGAGTGGGGCCCACGTGATTTCCGGGTGGGGCCCACGAGATTTCCCCGTGGGGCCCACGTGATTTCCGGGTGGGGCCCACGTGATTTCCGGGTGGGGCCCACGTGATTTCCGGGTGGGGCCCACGTGATTTCCGGGTGGGGCCCACGTGATTTCCGGGTGGGGCCCACGTGATTTCCGGGTGGGGCCCACGTGATTTCCGGGTGGGGCCCACGTGATTTCCGGGTGGGCCCCACGTGATTTCAGGGTGGGGCCCACGTGATTTCCGGGTGGGGCCCACGTGATTTCCGGGTGGGGCCCACGTGATTTCCGGGTGGGCCCCACGTGATTTCCGGGTGGGGCCCACGTGATTTCCGGGGGGGGCCCACGTGATTTCCGGGTGGGCCCCACGTGATTTCCGGGTGGGGCCCACGTGATTTCCGGGTGGGGCCCACGTGATTTCCGGGTGGGGCCCACGTGATTTCCGGGTGGGCCCCACGTGATTTCCGGGTGGGGCCCACGTGATTTCCGGGTGGGGCCCACGTGATTTCCGGGTGGGCCCCACGTGATTTCCGGGTGGGGCCCACGTGATTTCCGGGTGGGGCCCACGTGATTTCCGGGTGGGGCCCACGTGATTTCCGGGTGGGGCCCACGTGATTTCCGGGTGGGGCCCACGTGATTTCCCCGTGGGGCCCACGTGATTTCCGGGTGGGGCCCACGTGATTTCCGGGTGGGGCCCACGTGATTTCCGGGTGGGGCCCACGTGATTTCCGGGTGGGGCCCACGTGATTTCCGGGTGGGGCCCACGTGATTTCCCCGTGGGGCCCACGTGATTTCCGGGTGGGGCCCACGTGATTTCCGGGTGGGGCCCACGTGATTTCCGGGTGGGGCCCACGTGATTTCCCCGTGGGGCCAACGTGATTTCCCCGTGGGGCCCACGTGATTTCCGGGTGGGGCCCACGTGATTTCCGGGTGGGGCCCACGTGATTTCCGGGTGGGGCCCACGTGATTTCCGGGTGGGGCCCACGTGATTTCCGGGTTGGCCCCACGTGATTTCCGGGTGGGGCCCACGTGATTTCCGGGTGGGGCCCACGTGATTTCCGGGTGGGGCCCACGTGATTTCCGGGTGGGGCCCACGTGATTTCCGGGTGGGGCCCACGTGATTTCCCCGTGGGGCCCACGTGATTTCCGGGTGGGGCCCACGTGATTTCCGGGTGGGGCCCACGTGATTTCCGGGTGGGGCCCACGTGATTTCCGGGTGGGGCCCACGTGATTTCCGGGTGGGGCCCACGTGATTTCCGGGTGGGGCCCACGTGATTTCCGGGTGGGGCCCACGTGATTTCCGGGTGGGGCCCACGTGATTTCCCCGTGGGGCCCACGTGATTTCCGGGTGGGGCCCACGTGATTTCCCCGTGAGGCCCACGTGATTTCCCCGTGGGGCCCACGTGATTTCCGGGTGGGGCCCACGTGATTTCCGGGTGGGGCCCACGTGATTTCCGGGTGGGGCCCACGTGATTTCCGGTTGGGGCCCACGTGATTTCCGGCTGTGGCCCACGTGATTTCCGGGTGGGGTCCACGTGATTTCCGGGTGGGGCCCACGTGATTTCCCCGTGGGGCCCACGTGATTTCCGGGTGGGGCCCACGTGATTTCCGGGTGGGGCCCACGTGATTTCCGGGTGGGGCCCACGTGATTTCCGGGTGGGGCCCACGTGAATTCCCCATGGGGCCCACGTGATTTCCGGGTGGGGCCCACGTGATTTCCGGGTGGGGCCCACGTGATTTCCGGGTGGGGCCCACGTGATTTTCGGGTGGGGCCCACGTGATTTCCGGGTGGGGCCCACGTGATTTCCGGCTGTGGCCCACGTGATTTCCGGGTGGGGCCCACGTGATTTCCGGGTGGGGCCCACGTGATTTCCCCGTGGGGCCCACGTGATTTCCGGGTGGGGCCCACGTGATTTCCGGGTGGGGCCCACGTGATTTCCGGGTGGGGCCCACGTGATTTCCGGGTGGGGCCCACGTGATTTCCCCGTGGGGCCCACGTGATTTCCGGGTGGGGCCCACGTGATTTCCGGGTGGGGCCCACGTGATTTCCGGGTGGGGCCCACGTGATTTCCGGGTGGGGCCCACGTGATTTCCGGGTGGGGCCCACGTGATTTCCGGGTGGGGCCCACGTGATTTCCGGGTGGGGCCCACGTGATTTCCGGGTGGGGCCCACGTGATTTCCCCGAGGGGCCCACGTGATTTCCGGGTGGGGCCCACGTGATTTCCGGGTGGGGCCCACGTGATTTCCGGGTGGGGCCCACGTGATTTCCGGGTGGGGCCCACGTGATTTCCGGGTGGGGCCCACGTGATTTCCGGGTGGGGCCCACGTGATTTCCGGGTGGGGCCCACGTGATTTCCCCGTGGGGCCCACGTGATTTCCCCGTGGGGCCCACGTGATTTCCGGCTGGGGCCCACGTGATTTCCGGGTGGTTCCACGTGATTTCCAGGTGGGGCCCACGTGATTTCCCCGTGGGGCCCACGTGATTTCCGGGTGGGGCCCACGTGATTTCCGGGTGGGGCCCACGTGATTTCCGGGTGGGGCCCACGTGATTTCCGGGTGGGGCCCACGTGATTTCCGGATGTGGCCCACGTGTTTTCCGGGTGGGGCCCACGTGATTTCCGGCTGGGGCCCACGTGATTTCCGGGTGGGGCCCACGTGATTTCCGGGTGGGGCCCACGTGATTTCCGGGTGGGGCCCACGTGATTTCCGGGTGGGGCCCACGTGATTTCCCCGTGGGGCCCACGTGATTTCCGGGTGGGGCCCACGTGATTTCCGGGTGGGGCCCACGTGATTTCCCCGTGGGGCCCACGTGATTTCCGGGTGGGGCCCACGTGATTTCCGGGTGGGGCCCACGTGATTTCCGGGTGGGGCCCATGTGATTTCCGGGTGGGGCCCACGTGATTTCCCCGTGGGGCCCACGTGATTTCCCCGTGGGGCCCACGTGATTTCCGGGTGGGGCCCACGTGATTTCCGGGTGGGGCCCACGTGATTTCCCGGTGGGGCCCACGTGATTTCCGGGTGGGGCCCACATGATTTCCGGGTGGGGCCCACGTGATTTCCTGGTGGGCCCCACGTGATTTCCGTGTGGGGCCCACGTGATTTCCGGGTGGGGCCCACGTGATTTCCCCGTGGGGCCCACGTGATTTCCGGGTGGGCCCCACGTGATTTCCGGGTGGGGCCCACGTGATTTCCCCGTGGGGCCCACGTGATTTCCCCGTGGGGCCCACGTGATTTCCGGGTGGGGCCCACGTGATTTCCGGGTGGGGCCCACGTGATTTCCGGGTGGGGCCCACGTGATTTCCGGTTGGGCCCCACGTGATTTCCGTGTGGGGCCCACGTGATTTCCGGGTGGGGCCCACGTGATTTCCGGGTGGGGCCCACGTGATTTCCGGGTGGGGCCCACGTGATTTCCGGGTGGGGCCCACGTGATTTCCGGGTGGGGCCCACGTGATTTCCGGGTGGGGCCCACGTGATTTCCGGGTGGGGCCCACGTGATTTCCGGGTGGGGCCCACGTGATTTCCGGGTGGGGCCCACGTGATTTCCGGGTGGGGCCCACGTGATTTCCGGGTGGGGCCCACGTGATTTCCGGGTGGGGCCCACGTGATTTCCGGGTGGGCCCCACGTGATTTCCGGGTGGGGCCCACGTGATTTCCGGGTGGGGCCCACGTGATTTCCCCGTGGGGCCCACGTGATTTCCAGGTGGGGCCCACGTGATTTCCGGGTGGGGCCCACGTGATTTCCCCGTGGGGCCCACGTGATTTCCCCGTGGGGCCCACGTGATTTCCCCGTGGGGCCCACGTGATTTCCGGCTGGGGCCCACGTGATTTCCGGGTGGGGCCCACGTGATTTCCGGGTGGGGCCCACGTGATTTCCGGGTGGGGCCCACGTGATTTCCGGGTGGGGCCCACGTGATTTCCGGGTGGGGCCCACGTGATTTCCGGGTGGGGCCCACGTGATTTCCGCGTGGGGCCCACGTGATTTCCGGGTGGGGCCCACGTGATTTCCGGGTGGGGCCCACGTGATTTCCGGGTGGGGCCCACGTGATTTCCGGGTGGGGCCCACGTGATTTCCGGGTGGGGCCCACGTGATTTCCTCGTGGGGCCCACGTGATTTCCGGCTGGGGCCCACGTGATTTCCGGGTGGGGACCACGTGATTTCCCCGTGGGGCCCACGTGATTTCCCCGTGGGGCCCACGTGATTTCCGGGTGGGGCCCACGTGATTTCCGGGTGGGGCCCACGTGATTTCCCCGTGGGGCCCACGTGATTTCCCCGTGGGGCCCACGTGATTTCCGGGTGGGGCCCACGTGATTTCAGGGTGGGGCCCACGTGATTTCCCCGTGGGGCCCACGTGATTTCCCCGTGGGGCCCACGTGATTTCCCCGTGGGGCCCACGTGATTTCCGGGTGGGGCCCACGTGATTTCCGGGTGGGGCCCACGTGATTTCCCCGTGGGGCCCACGTGATTTCCGGGTGGGCCCCACGTGATTACCGGGTGGGGCCCACGTGATTTCCGGGTGGGGCCCACGTGATTTCCGGGTGGGGCCCACGTGATTTCCCCTTGGGGCCCACGTGATTTCCGGGTGGGCCCCACGTGATTTCCGGGTGTGGCCCACGTGATTTCCGGGTGGGGCCCACGTGATTTCCGGGTGGGGCCCACGTGATTTCCGGGTGGGGCCCACGTGATTTCCGGGTGGGGCCCACGTGATTTCCCCGTGGGGCCCACGTGATTTCCGGGTGGGGCCCACGTGATTTCCGGGTGGGGCCCACGTGATTTCCGGGTGGGGCCCACGTGATTTCCGGGTGGGGTCCACGTGATTTCCAGGTGTGGCCCACGTGATTTCCCGGTGGGGCCCACGTGATTTCCGGGTGGGGCCTTCGTGATTTCCGGGTGGGGCCCACGTGATTTCCGGGTGGGGCCCACGTGATTTCCGGGTGGGGCCCACGTGATTTCCGGGTGGGGCCCACGTGATTTCCGGGTGGGGCCCACGTGATTTCCGGGTGGGGCCCACGTGATTTCCGGGTGGGGTCCACGTGATTTCCGGGTGGGGCCCACGTGATTTCCCGGTGGGGCCCACGTGATTTCCGGGTGGGGCCCACGTGATTTCCGGGTGGGGCCCACGTGATTTCCGAGTGGGGCCCACGTGATTTCCGGGTGGGGCCCACGTGATTTCCGGGTGGGGCCCACGTGATTTCCGGGTGGGGCCCACGTGATTTCCCCGTGGGGCCCACGTGATTTCCGGGTGGGGCCCACGTGATTTCCCCGTGAGGCCCACGTGATTTCCCCGTGGGGCCCACGTGATTTCCGGGTGGGGCCCACGTGATTTCCGGGTGGGGCCCACGTGATTTCCGGGTGGGGCCCACGTGATTTCCGGTTGGGGCCCACGTGATTTCCGGCTGTGGCCCACGTGATTTCCGGGTGGGGTCCACGTGATTTCCGGGTGGGGCCCACGTGATTTCCCCGTGGGGCCCACGTGATTTCCGGGTGGGGCCCACGTGATTTCCGGGTGGGGCCCACGTGATTTCCGGGTGGGGCCCACGTGATTTCCGGGTGGGGCCCACGTGATTTCCGGGTGGGGCCCACGTGATTTCCGGGTGGGGCCCACGTGATTTCCGGGTGGGGCCCACGTGATTTCCGGGTGGGGCCCACGTGATTTCCGGGTGGGGCCCACGTGATTTCCGGGTGGGGCCCACGTGATTTCCGGGTGGGGCCCACGTGATTTCCGGGTGGGGCCCACGTGATTTCCCCGAGGGGCCCACGTGATTTCCGGGTGGGGCCCACGTGATTTCCGGGTGGGGCCCACGTGATTTCCGGGTGGGGCCCACGTGATTTCCGGGTGGGGCCCACGTGAATTCCGGGTGGGGCCCACGTGATTTCCGGGTGGGGCCCACGTGATTTCCGGGTGGGGCCCACGTGATTTCCGGGTGGGGCCCACGTGATTTCCGGGTGGGGCCCACGTGATTTCCGGGTGGGGCCCACGTGATTTCCGGGTGGGGCCCACGTGATTTCCCCGTGGGGCCCACGTGATTTCCCCATGGGGCCCACGTGATTTCCGGCTGGGGCCCACGTGATTTCCGGGTGGGGTCCACGTGATTTCCAGGTGGGGCCCACGTGATTTCCCCGTGGGGCCCACGTGATTTCCGGGTGGGGCCCACGTGATTTCCGGGTGGGGCCCACGTGATTTCCGGGTGGGGCCCACGTGATTTCCGGGTGGGGCCCACGTGATTTCCGGATGTGGCCCACGTGTTTTCCGGGTGGGGCCCACGTGATTTCCGGGTGGGGCCCACGTGATTTCCGGGTGGGGCCCACGTGATTTCCGGGTGGGCCCCACGTGATTTCCGGGTGGGGCCCACGTGATTTCCGGGTGGGGCCCACGTGATTTCCGGGTGGGGCCCACGTGATTTCCGGCTGGGGCCCACGTGATTTCCGGGTGGGGCCCACGTGATTTCCGGGTGGGGCCCACGTGATTTCCGGGTGGGGCCCACGTGATTTCCGGGTGGGTCCCACGTGATTTCCCGGTGGGGCCCACGTGATTTCCGGGTGGGGCCCACGTGATTTCCGGGTGGGGCCCACGTGATTTCCGGGTGGGGCCCACGTGATTTCCGGGTGGGGCCCACGTGATTTCCGGCTGGGGCCCACGTGATTTCCGGGTGGGGCCCACGTGATTTCCGGGTGGGGCCCACGTGATTTCCGGGTGGGGCCCACGTGATTTCCGGGTGGGGCCCACGTGATTTCCGGGTGGGGCCCACGTGATTTCCGGGTGGGGCCCACGTGATTTCCGGGTGGGGCCCACGTGATTTCCCCGTGGGGCCCACGTGATTTCCGGGTGGGGCCCACGTGATTTCCGGGTGGGGCCCACGTGATTTCCGGCTGGGGCCCACGTGATTTCCGGGTGGTGCCCACGTGATTTCCCCGTGGGGCCCACGTGATTTCCCCGTGGGGCCCACGTGATTTCCGGGTGGGCCCCACGTGATTTCCGGGTGGGGCCCACGTGATTTCCCCATGGGGCCCACGTGATTTCCCCGTGGGGCCCACGTGATTTCCGGGTGGGGCCCACGTGATTTCCGGGTGGGGCCCACGTGATTTCCGGTTGGGCCCCACGTGATTTCCGTGTGGGGCCCACGTGATTTCCGGGTGGGGCCCACGTGATTTCCGGGTGGGGCCCACGTGATTTCCGGGTGGGGCCCACGTGATTTCCGGGTGGGGCCCACGTGATTTCCGGGTGGGGCCCACGTGATTTCCGGGTGGGGCCCACGTGATTTCCGGGTGGGGCCCACGTGATTTCCCCGTGGGGCCCACGTGATTTCCCCGTGGGGCCCACGTGATTTCCGGCTGGGGCCCACGTGATTTCCGGGTGGGGCCCACGTGATTTCCGGGTGGGGCCCACGTGATTTCCGGGTGGGGCCCACGTGATTTCCGGGTGGGGCCCACGTGATTTCCGGGTGGGGCCCACGTGATTTCCGGGTGGGGCCCACGTGATTTCCGGGTGGGCCCCACGTGATTTCCGTGTGGGGCCCACGTGATTTCCGGGTGGGGCCCACGTGATTTCCGGGTGGGGCCCACGTGATTTCCGGGTGGGGCCCACGTGATTTCCGGGTGGGGCCCACGTGATTTCCGGGTGGGGCCCACGTGATTTCCGGGTGGGGCCCACGTGATTTCCCCGTGGGGCCCACGTGATTTCCCCGTGGGGCCCACGTGATTTCCCCGTGGGGCCCACGTGATTTCCGGCTGGGGCCCACGTGATTTCCGGGTGGGGCCCACGTGATTTCCGGGTGGGGCCCACGTGATTTCCGGGTGGGCCCCACGTGATTTCCGGGTGGGGCCCACGTGATTTCCCGGTGGGGCCCACGTGATTTCCGGGTGGGGCCCACGTGATTTCCGGGTGGGGCCCACGTGATTTCCGGGTGGGGCCCATGTGATTTCCCCGTGGGGCCCACGTGATTTCCGGCTGGGGCCCACGTGATTTCCGGGTGGGGACCACGTGATTTCCCCGTGGGGCCCACGTAATTTCCCCGTGGGGCCCACGTGATTTCCGGGTGGGGCCCACGTGATTTCCGGGTGGGGCCCACGTGATTTCCCCGTGGGGCCCACGTGATTTCCCCGTGGGGCCCACGTGATTTCCGGGTGGGGCCCACGTGATTTCAGGGTGGGGCCCACGTGATTTCCCCGTGGGGCCCACGTGATTTCCCCGTTGGGCCCACGTGATTTCCCCGTGGGGCCCACGTGATTTCCGGGTGGGGCCCACGTGATTTCCGGGTGGGGCCCACGTGATTTCCCCGTGGGGCCCACGTGATTTCCGGGTGGGCCCCACGTGATTACCGGGTGGGGCCCACGTGATTTCCGGGTGGGGCCCACGTGATTTCCGGGTGGGGCCCACGTGATTTCCGGGTGGGGCCCACGTGATTTCCGGGTGGGGCCCACGTGATTTCCGGGTGGGGCCCACGTGATTTCCGGGTGGGGCCCACATGATTTCCCCGTGGGGCCCACGTGTTTTCCGGGTGGGGCCCACGTGACTTCCGGGTGGGGCCCACGTGATTTCCGGGTGGGGCCCACGTGATTTCCCCGTGGGGCCCACGTGATTTCCGGGTGGGCCCCACGTGATTTCCGGGTGTGGCCCACGTGATTTCCGGGTGGGGCCCACGTGATTTCCGGGTGGGGCCCACGTGATTTCCGGGTGTGGCCCACGTGATTTCCGGGTGGGGCCCACGTGATTTCCGGGTGGGGCCCACGTGATTTCCGGGTGGGCCCCACGTGATTTCCGGGTGGGGCCCACGTGATTTCCCCATGGGGCCCACGTGATTTCCCCATGGGGCCCACGTGATTTCCGGGTGGGGCCCACGTGATTTCCGGGTGGGGCCCACGTGATTTCCGGGTGGGGCCCACGTGATTTCCGGTTGGGCCCCACGTGATTTCCGTGTGGGGCCCACGTGATTTCCGGGTGGGGCCCACGTGATTTCCGGGTGGGGCCCACGTGATTTCCGGGTGGGGCCCACGTGATTTCCGGGTGGGGCCCACGTGATTTCCGGGTGGGGCCCACGTGATTTCCGGGTGGGGCCCACGTGATTTCCGGGTGGGGCCCACGTGATTTCCCCGTGGGGCCCACGTGATTTCCCCGTGGGGCCCACGTGATTTCCGGGTGGGGCCCACGTGATTTCCGGGTGGGGCCCACGTGATTTCCGGGTGGGGCCCACGTGATTTCCGGGTGGGGCCCACGTGATTTCCGGGTGGGCCCCACGTGATTTCCGTGTGGGGCCCACGTGATTTCCGGGTGGGGCCCACGTGATTTCCGGATGGGGCCCACGTGATTTCCGGGTGGGGCCCACGTGATTTCCGGGTGGGGCCCACGTGATTTCCGGGTGGGGCCCACGTGATTTCCCCGTGGGGCCCACGTGATTTCCCCGTGGGGCCCACGTGATTTCCCCGTGGGGCCCACGTGATTTCCGGCTGGGGCCCACGTGATTTCCGGGTGGGGCCCACGTGATTTCCGGGTGGGGCCCACGTGATTTCCGGGTGGGGCCCACGTGATTTCCGGGTGGGGCCCACGTGATTTCCGGGTGGGGCCCACGTGATTTCCGGGTGGGGCCCACGTGATTTCCGGGTGGGGCCCACGTGATTTCCCCGTGGGGCCCACGTGATTTCCCCGTGGGGCCCACGTGATTTCCGGGTGGGGCCCACGTGATTTCCGGGTGGGGCCCACGTGATTTCCGGGTGGGGCCCACGTGATTTCCGGGTGGGGCCCACGTGATTTCCGGGTGGGGCCCACGTGATTTCCGGGTGGGCCCCACGTGATTTCCGTGTGGGGCCCACGTGATTTCCGGGTGGGGCCCACGTGATTTCCGGGTGGGGCCCACGTGATTTCCGGGTGGGCCCCACGTGATTTCCGGGTGGGGCCCACGTGATTTCCGGGTGGGGCCCACGTGATTTCCGGGTGGGGCCCACGTGATTTCCGGGTGGGGCCAACGTGATTTCCGGGTGGGGCCCACGTGATTTCCCCGTGGGGCCCACGTGATTTCCGGCTGGGGCCCACGTGATTTCCGGGTGGGGACCACGTGATTTCCCCGTGGGGCCCACGTAATTTCCCCGTGGGGCCCACGTGATTTCCGGGTGGGGCCCACGTGATTTCCGGGTGGGGCCCACGTGATTTCCCCGTGGGGCCCACGTGATTTCCCCGTGGGGCCCACGTGATTTCCGGGTGGGGCCCACGTGATTTCAGGGTGGGGCCCACGTGATTTCCCCGTGGGGCCCACGTGATTTCCCCGTTGGGCCCACGTGATTTCCCCGTGGGGCCCACGTAATTTCCGGGTGGGGCCCACGTGATTTCCGGGTGGGGCCCACGTGATTTCCCCGTGGGGCCCACGTGATTTCCGGGTGGGCCCCACGTGATTACCGGGTGGGGCCCACGTGATTTCCGGGTGGGGCCCACATGATTTCCGGGTGGGGCCCACGTGATTTCCGGGTGGGGCCCACGTGATTTCCGGGTGGGGCCCACGTGATTTCCGGGTGGGGCCCACGTGATTTCCGGGTGGGGCCCACATGATTTCCCCGTGGGGCCCACGTGTTTTCCGGGTGGGGCCCACGTGATTTCCGGGTGGGGCCCACGTGATTTCCGATTGGGGCCCACGTGATTTCCCCGTGGGGCCCACGTGATTTCCGGGTGTGGCCCACGTGATTTCCGGGTGGGGCCCACGTGATTTCCGGGTGGGGCCCACGTGATTTCCGGGTGGGGCCCACGTGATTTCCGGGTGGGGCCCACGTGATTTCCCCGTGGGGCCCACGTGATTTCCGGGTGGGGCCCACGTGATTTCCGGGTGGGGCCCACGTGATTTCCGGGTGGGGCCCACGTGATTTCCGGGTGGGGCCCACGTGATTTCCGGGTGGGGCCCACGTGATTTCCGGGTGGGGCCCACGTGATTTCCGGCTGTGGCCCACGTGATTTCCGGGTGGGGCCCACGTGATTTCCGGGTGGGGCCCACGTGATTTCCGGGTGGGGCCCACGTGATTTCCGGGTGGGTCCCACGGGATTTCCGGGTGGGGCCCACGTGATTTCCGGGTGGGGCCCACGTGATTTCCGGGTGGGGCCCACGTGATTTCCGGGTGGGGCCCACGTGATTTCCGGGTGGGGCCCACGTGATTTCCGGGTGGGGCCCACGTGATTTCCCCGTGGGGCCCACGTGATTTCCGGGTGGGGCCCACGTGATTTCCGGGTGGGGCCCACGTGATTTCCGGGTGGGGCCCAGGTGATTTCCCCGTGGGGCCAACGTGATTTCCCCGTGGGGCCCACGTGATTTCCCCGTGGGGCCCACGTGATTTCCGGGTGGGGCCCACGTGATTTACGGGTGGGGCCCACGTGATTTCCGGGTGGGGCCCACGTGATTTCCGGGTTGGGCCCACGTGATTTCCGGGTGGGGCCCACGTGAGTTACGGGTGGGGCCCACGTGATTTCCGGGTGGGGCCCACGGGAGTTACGGGTGGGGCCCACGTGATTTCCGGGTGGGGCCCACGTGATTTCCGCGTGGGGCCCACGTGATTTCCCCGTGGGGCCCACGTGATTTCCCCGTGGGGCCCACGTGATTTCCGGGTGGGGCCCACGTGATTTCCGGGTGGGCCCCACGTGATTTCCGTGTGGGGCCCACGTGATTTCCGGGTGGGGACCACGTGATTTCCCCGTGGGGCCCACGTAATTTCCCCGTGGGGCCCACGTGATTTCCGGGTGGGGCCCACGTGATTTCCGGGTGGGGCCCACGTGATTTCCCCGTGGGGCCCACGTGATTTCCCCGTGGGGCCCACGTGATTTCCGGGTGGGGCCCACGTGATTTCAGGGTGGGGCCCACGTGATTTCCCCGTGGGGCCCACGTGATTTCCCCGTTGGGCCCACGTGATTTCCCCCTGGGGCCCACGTGATTTCCGGGTGGGGCCCACGTGATTTCCCCGTGGGGCCCACGTGATTTCCGGGTGGGCCCCACGTGATTACCGGGTGGGGCCCACGTGATTTCCGGGTGGGGCCCACGTGATTTCCGGGTGGGGCCCACGTGATTTCCGGGTGGGGCCCACGTGATTTCCGGGTGGGGCCCACGTGATTTCCGGGTGGGGCCCACGTGATTTCCGGGTGGGGCCCACATGATTTCCCCGTGGGGCCCACGTGTTTTCCGGGTGGGGCCCACGTGATTTCCGGGTGGGGCCCACGTGATTTCCGATTGGGGCCCACGTGATTTCCCCGTGGGGCCCACGTGATTTCCGGGTGTGGCCCACGTGATTTCCGGGTGGGGCCCACGTGATTTCCGGGTGGGGCCCACGTGATTTCCGGGTGGGGCCCACGTGATTTCCGGGTGGGGCCCACGTGATTTCCCCGTGGGGCCCACGTGATTTCCGGGTGGGGCCCACGTGATTTCCGGGTTGGGCCCACGTGATTTCCGGGTGGGGCCCACGTGATTTCCGGGTGGGGCCCACGTGATTTCCGGGTGGGGCCCACGTGATTTCCGGGTGGGGCCCACGTGATTTCCGGCTGTGGCCCACGTGATTTCCGGGTGGGGCCCACGTGATTTCCGGGTGGGGCCCACGTGATTTCCGGGTGGGGCCCACGTGATTTCCGGGTGGGTCCCACGGGATTTCCGGGTGGGGCCCACGTGATTTCCGGGTGGGGCCCACGTGATTTCCGGGTGGGGCCCACGTGATTTCCGGGTGGGGCCCACGTGATTTCCGGGTGGGGCCCACGTGATTTCCGGGTGGGGCCCACGTGATTTCCCCGTGGGGCCCACGTGATTTCCGGGTGGGGCCCACGTGATTTCCGGGTGGGGCCCACGTGATTTCCGGGTGGGGCCCAGGTGATTTCCCCGTGGGGCCCACGTGATTTCCCCGTGGGGCCCACGTGATTTCCGGGTGGGGCCCACGTGATTTCCGGGTGGGGCCCACGTGATTTACGGGTGGGGCCCACGTGATTTCCGGGTGGGGCCCACGTGATTTCCGGGTTGGCCCCACGTGATTTCCGGGTGGGGCCCACGTGATTTCCGGGTGGGGCCCACGTGATTTCCGGGTGGGGCCCACGTGATTTCCGGGTGGGGCCCACGTGATTTCCGGGTGGGGCCCACGTGATTTCCGCGTGGGGCCCACGTGATTTCCCCGTGGGGCCCACGTGATTTCCCCGTGGGGCCCACGTGATTTCCGGGTGGGGCCCACGTGATTTCCGGGTGGGCCCCACGTGATTTCCGTGTGGGGCCCACGTGATTTCCGGGTGGGGACCACGTGATTTCCCCGTGGGGCCCACGTAATTTCCCCGTGGGGCCCACGTGATTTCCGGGTGGGGCCCACGTGATTTCCGGGTGGGGCCCACGTGATTTCCCCGTGGGGCCCACGTGATTTCCCCGTGGGGCCCACGTGATTTCCGGGTGGGGCCCACGTGATTTCAGGGTGGGGCCCACGTGATTTCCCGGTGGGGCCCACGTGATTTCCCCGTTGGGCCCACGTGATTTCCCCCTGGGGCCCACGTGATTTCCGGGTGGGGCCCACGTGATTTCCCCGTGGGGCCCACGTGATTTCCGGGTGGGCCCCACGTGATTACCGGGTGGGGCCCACGTGATTTCCGGGTGGGGCCCACGTGATTTCCGGGTGGGGCCCACGTGATTTCCGGGTGGGGCCCACGTGATTTCCGGGTGGGGCCCACGGGATTTCCGGGTGGGGCCCACGTGATTTCCGGGTGGGGCCCACATGATTTCCCCGTGGGGCCCACGTGTTTTCCGGGTGGGGCCCACGTGATTTCCGGGTGGGGCCCACGTGATTTCCGGGTGGGGCCCACGTGATTTCCCCGTGGGGCCCACGTGATTTCCGGGTGGGGCCCACGTGATTTCCGGGTGTGGCCCACGTGATTTCCGGGTGGGTTCCACGTGATTTCCGGGTGGGGCCCACGTGATTTCCGGGTGGGGCCCACGTGATTTCCGGGTGGGGCCCACGTGATTTTCGGGTGGGGCCCACGTGATTTCCGGGTGGGGCCCACGTGATTTCCGGGTGGGGCCCACGTGATTTCCGGGTGGGGCCCACGTGATTTCCGGGTGGGGCCCACGTGATTTCCGGGTGGGGCCCACGTGATTTCCCCGTGGAGCCCACGTGATTTCCCCGTGGGGCCCACGTGATTTCCCCGTGGGGCCCACGTGATTTCCGGGTGGGGCCCACGTGATTTCCGGGTGGGGCCCACGTGATTTCCGGGTGGGGCCCACGTGATTTCCCCGTGGGGCCCACGTGATTTCCGGGTGGGGCCCACGTGATTTCCGGGTGGGGCCCACGTGATTTCCGGGTGGGGCCCACGTGATTTCCGGGTGGGGCCCACGTGATTTCCGGGTGGGGCCCACGTGATTTCCCCGTGGGGCCCACGTGATTTCCGGGTGGGGCCCACGTGATTTCCGGGTGGGGCCCACGTGATTTCCGGGTGGGGCCCACGTGATTTCCCCGTGGGGCCAACGTGATTTCCCCGTGGGGCCCACGTGATTTCCGGGTGGGGCCCACGTGATTTCCGGGTGGGGCCCACGTGATTTCCGGGTGGGGCCCACGTGATTTCCGGGTGGGGCCCACGTGATTTCCGGGTTGGCCCCACGTGATTTCCGGGTGGGGCCCACGTGATTTCCGGGTGGGGCCCACGTGATTTCCGGGTGGGGCCCACGTGATTTCCGGGTGGGGCCCACGTGATTTCCGGGTGGGGCCCACGTGATTTCCCCGTGGGCCCACGTGATTTCCCGGTGGGGCCCACGTGATTTCCGTGTGGGGCCCACGTGATTTCCGAGTGGGGCCCACGTGATTTCCGGGTGGGGCCCACGTGATTTCCGGGTGGGGCCCACGTGATTTCCGGGTGGGGCCCACGTGATTTCCGGGTGGGGCCCACGTGATTTCCGGGTGGGGCCCACGTGATTTCCGGGTGGGGCCCACGTGATTTCCCCGTGGGGCCCACGTGATTTCCGGGTGGGGCCCACGTGATTTCCCCGTGAGGCCCACGTGATTTCCCCGTGGGGCCCACGTGATTTCCGGGTGGGGCCCACGTGATTTCCGGGTGGGGCCCACGTGATTTCCGGGTGGGGCCCACGTGATTTCCGGTTGGGGCCCACGTGATTTCCGGGTGGGGCCCACGTGATTTCCGGGTGGGGCCCACGTGATTTCCGGGTGGGGCCCACGTGATTTCCCCGTGGGGCCCACGTGATTTCCGGGTGGGGCCCACGTGATTTCCGGGTGGGGCCCACGTGATTTCCGGGTGGGGCCCACGTGATTTCCGGGTGGGGCCCACGTGATTTCCGGGTGGGGCCCACGTGATTTCCGGGTGGGGCCCACGTGATTTCCGGGTGGGGCCCACGTGATTTCCGGGTGGGGCCCACGTGATTTCCGGGTGGGGCCCACGTGATTTCCCCGTGGGGCCAACGTGATTTCCCCGTGGGGACCACGTGATTTCCGGGTGGGGCCCACGTGATTTCCGGGTGGGGCCCACGTGATTTACGGGTGGGGCCCACGTGATTTCCGGGTGGGGCCCACGTGATTTCCGGGTTGGCCCCACGTGATTTCCGGGTGGGGCCCACGTGATATCCGGGTGGGGCCCACGTGATTTCCGGGTGGGGCCCACGTGATTTCCGGGTGGGGCCCACGTGATTTCCGGGTGGGGCCCACGTGATTTCCGCGTGGGGCCCACGTGATTTCCCCGTGGGGCCCACGTGATTTCCCCGTGGGGCCCACGTGATTTCCGGGTGGGGCCCACGTGATTTCCGGGTGGGGCCCACGTGATTTCCGGGTGGGGCCCACGTGATTTCCGGGTGGGGCCCACGTGATTTCCGGGTGGGGCCCACGTGATTTCCGGGTGGGCCCCACGTGATTTCCGTGTGGGGCCCACGTGATTTCCGGGTGGGGCCCACGTGATTTCCGGGTGGGGCCCACGTGATTTCCGGGTGGGCCCCACGTGATTTCCGGGTGGGGCCCACGTGATTTCCGGGTGGGGCCCACGTGATTTCCGGGTGGGGCCCACGTGATTTCCCCGTGGGGCCCACGTGATTTCCGGCTGGGGCCCACGTGATTTCCGGGTGGGGACCACGTGATTTCCCCGTGGGGCCCACGTAATTTCCCCGTGGGGCCCACGTGATTTCCGGGTGGGGCCCACGTGATTTCCGGGTGGGGCCCACGTGATTTCCCCGTGGGGCCCACGTGATTTCCCCGTGGGGCCCACGTGATTTCCGGGTGGGGCCCACGTGATTTCAGGGTGGGGCCCACGTGATTTCCCCGTGGGGCCCACGTGATTTCCCCGTTGGGCCCACGTGATTTCCCCCTGGGGCCCACGTGATTTCCGGGTGGGGCCCACGTGATTTCCCCGTGGGGCCCACGTGATTTCCGGGTGGGCCCCACGTGATTACCGGGTGGGGCCCACGTGATTTCCGGGTGGGGCCCACGTGATTTCCGGGTGGGGCCCACGTGATTTCCGGGTGGGGCCCACGTGATTTCCGGGTGGGGCCCACGTGATTTCCGGGTGGGGCCCACGTGATTTCCGGGTGGGGCCCACATGATTTCCCCGTGGGGCCCACGTGTTTTCCGGGTGGGGCCCACGTGATTTCCGGGTGGGGCCCACGTGATTTCCGGGTGGGGCCCACGTGATTTCCCCGTGGGGCCCACGAGATTTCCGGGTGGGCCCCACGTGATTTCCGGGTGTGGCCCACGTGATTTCCGGGTGGGGCCCACGTGATTTCCGGGTGGGGCCCACGTGATTTCCGGGTGGGGCCCACGTGATTTCCGGGTGGGGCCCACGTGATTTCCCCGTGGGGCCCACGTGATTTCCGGGTGGGGCCCACGTGATTTCCGGGTGGGGCCCACGTGATTTCCGGGTGGGGCCCACGTGATTTCCGGGTGGGTTCCACGTGATTTCCGGGTGGGGCCCACGTGATTTCCGGGTGGGGCCCACGTGATTTCCGGGTGGGGCCCACGTGATTTCCGGGTGGGGCCCACGTGATTTCCGGGTGGGGCCCACGTGATTTCCGGGTGGGGCCCACGTGATTTCCGGGTGGGGCCCACGTGATTTCCCCGTGGGGCCCACGTGATTTCCCCGTGGGGCCCACGTGATTTCCGGGTGGGGCCCACGTGATTTCCGGGTGGGGCCCACGTGATTTCCGGGTGGGGCCCACGTGATTTCCGGGTGGGGCCCACGTGATTTCCCCGTGGGGCCCACGTGATTTCCGGGTGGGGCCCACGTGATTTCCGGGTGGGGCCCACGTGATTTCCGGGTGGGGCCCACGTGATTTCCGGGTGGGGCCCACGTGATTTCCGGGTGGGGCCCACGTGATTTCCGGGTGGGGCCCACGTGATTTCCGGGTGGGGCCCACGTGATTTCCGGGTGGGGCCCACGTGATTTCCGGGTGGGGCCCACATGATTTCCCCGTGGGGCCCACGTGTTTTCCGGGTGGGGCCCACGTGATTTCCGGGTGGGGCCCACGTGATTTCCGGGTGGGGCCCACGTGATTTCCCCGTGGGGCCCACGTGATTTCCGGGTGGGCCCCACGTGATTTCCGGGTGTGGCCCACGTGATTTCCGGGTGGGGCCCACGTGATTTCCGGGTGGGGCCCACGTGACTTCCGGGTGGGGCCCACGTGATTTCCGGGTGGGGCCCACGTGATTTCCCCGTGGGGCCCACGTGATTTCCGGGTGGGGCCAACGTGATTTCCGGGTGGGGCCCACGTGATTTCCGGGTGGGGCCCACGTGATTTCCGGGTGGGTTCCACGTGATTTCCGGGTGGGGCCCACGTGATTTCCGGGTGGGGCCCACGTGATTTCCGGGTGGGGCCCACGTGATTTCCGGGTGGGGCCCACGTGATTTCCGGGTGGGGCCCACGTGATTTCCGGGTGGGGCCCACGTGATTTCCGGGTGGGGCCCACGTGATTTCCGGGTGGGGCCCACGTGATTTCCCCGTGGGGCCCACGTGATTTCCCCGTGGGGCCCACGTGATTTCCGGGTGGGGCCCACGTGATTTCCGGGTGGGGCCCACGTGATTTCCGGGTGGGGCCCACGTGATTTCCGGGTGGGGCCCACGTGATTTCCGGGTGGGGCCCACGTGATTTCCCCGTGGGGCCCACGTGATTTCCGGGTGGGGCCCACGTGATTTCCGGGTGGGGCCCACGTGATTTCCGGGTGGGGCCCACGTGATTTCCGGGTGGGGCCCACGTGATTTCCGGGTGGGGCCCACGTGATTTCCCCGTGGGGCCTACGTGATTTCCGGGTGGGGCCCACGTGATTTCCGGGTGGGGCCCACGTGATTTCCGGGTGGGGCCCACGTGATTTCCCCGTGGGGCCAACGTGATTTCCCCGTGGGGCCCACGTGATTTCCGGGTGGGGCCCACGTGATTTCCGGGTGGGGCCCACGTGATTTCCGGGTGGGGCCCATGTGATTTCCGGGTGGGGCCCACGTGATTTCCGGGTTGGCCCCACGTGATTTCCGGGTGGGGCCCACGTGATTTCCGGGTGGGGCCCACGTGATTTCCGGGTGGGGCCCACGTGATTTCCGGGTGGGGCCCACGTGATTTCCGGGTGGGGCCCACGTGATTTCCCCGTGGGGCCCACGTGATTTCCCGGTGGGGCCCACGTGATTTCCGGGTGGGGCCCACGTGATTTCCGGGTGGGGCCCACGTGATTTCCGGGTGGGGCCCACGTGATTTCCGGGTGGGGCCCACGTGATTTCCGGGTGGGGCCCACGTGATTTCCGGGTGGGGCCCACGTGATTTCCGGGTGGGGCCCACGTGATTTCCGGGTGGGGCCCACGTGATTTCCCCGTGGGGCCCACGTGATTTCCGGGTGGGGCCCACGTGATTTCCCCGTGAGGCCCACGTGATTTCCCCGTGGGGCCCACGTGATTTCCGGGTGGGGCCCACGTGATTTCCGGGTGGGGCCCACGTGATTTCCGGGTGGGGCCCACGTGATTTCCGGTTGGGGCCCACGTGATTTCCGGCTGTGGCCCACGTGATTTCCGGGTGGGGTCCACGTGATTTCCGGGTGGGGCCCACGTGATTTCCCCGTGGGGCCCACGTGATTTCCGGGTGGGGCCCACGTGATTTCCGGGTGGGGCCCACGTGATTTCCGGGTGGGGCCCACGTGATTTCCGGGTGGGGCCCACGTGATTTCCCCGTGGGGCCCACGTGATTTCCGGGTGGGGCCCACGTGATTTCCGGGTGGGGCCCACGTGATTTCCGGGTGGGGCCCACGTGATTTCCGGGTGGGGCCCACGTGATTTCCGGGTGGGGCCCACGTGATTTCCGGGTGGGGCCCACGTGATTTCCGGGTGGGGCCCACGTGATTTCCCCGTGGGGCCCACGTAATTTCCCCGTGGGGCCCACGTGATTTCCGGGTGGGGCCCACGTGATTTCCGGGTGGGGCCCACGTGATTTCCCCGTGGGGCCCACGTGATTTCCCCGTGGGGCCCACGTGATTTCCGGGTGGGGCCCACGTGATTTCAGGGTGGGGCCCACGTGATTTCCCCGTGGGGCCCACGTGATTTCCCCGTTGGGCCCACGTGATTTCCCCGTGGGGCCCACGTAATTTCCGGGTGGGGCCCACGTGATTTCCGGGTGGGGCCCACGTGATTTCCCCGTGGGGCCCACGTGATTTCCGGGTGGGCCCCACGTGATTACCGGGTGGGGCCCACGTGATTTCCGGGTGGGGCCCACATGATTTCCGGGTGGGGCCCACGTGATTTCCGGGTGGGGCCCACGTGATTTCCGGGTGGGGCCCACGTGATTTCCGGGTGGGGCCCACGTGATTTCCGGGTGGGGCCCACATGATTTCCCCGTGGGGCCCTCGTGTTTTCCGGGTGGGGCCCACGTGATTTCCGGGTGGGGCCCACGTGATTTCCGGGTGTGGCCCACGTGATTTCCGGGTGGGGCCCACGTGATTTCCGGGTGGGGCCCACGTGATTTCCGGGTGGGGCCCACGTGATTTCCGGGTGGGGCCCACGTGATTTCCCCGTGGGGCCCACGTGATTTCCGGGTGGGGCCCACGTGATTTCCGGGTGGGGCCCACGTGATTTCCGGGTGGGTTCCACGTGATTTCCGGGTGGGGCCCACGTGATTTCCGGGTGGGGCCCACGTGATTTCCGGGTGGGGCCCACGTGATTTTCGGGTGGGGCCCACGTGATTTCCGGGTGGGGCCCACGTGATTTCCGGGTGGGGCCCACGTGATTTCCGGGTGGGGCCCACGTGATTTCCGGGTGGGGCCCACGTGATTTCCGGGTGGGGCCCACGTGATTTCCCCGTGGGGCCCACGTGATTTCCCCGTGGGGCCCACGTGATTTCCGGGTGGGGCCCACGTGATTTCCGGGTGGGGCCCACGTGATTTCCGGGTGGGGCCCAAGTGATTTCCGGGTGGGGCCCACGTGATTTCCCCGTGGGGCCCACGTGATTTCCGGGTGGGGCCCACGTGATTTCCCCGTGGGGCCCACGTGATTTCCGGGTGGGGCCCACGTGATTTCCCCGTGGGGCCCACGTGATTTCCGGGTGGGGCCCATGGGATTTCCCCGTGGGGCCCACGTGATTTCCGGGTGGGGCCCACGTGATTTCCCCGTGAGGCCCACGTGATTTCCCCGTGGGGCCCACGTGATTTCCGGGTGGGGCCCACGTGATTTCCGGGTGGGGCCCACGTGATTTCCGGGTGGGGCCCACGTGATTTCCGGGTGGGGCCCACGTGATTTCCGGCTGTGGCCCACGTGATTTCCGGGTGGGGCCCACGTGATTTCCGGGTGGGGCCCACGTGATTTCCGGGTGGGGCCCACGTGATTTCCGGGTGGGTCCCACGGGATTTCCGGGTGGGGCCCACGTGATTTCCGGGTGGGCCCCACTTGATTTCCGGGTGGGGCCCACGTGATTTCCGGGTGGGGCCCACGTGATTTCCGGGTGGGGCCCACGTGATTTCCGGGTGGGGCCCACGTGATTTCCGGGTGGGGCCCACGTGATTTCCCCGTGGGGCCCACGTGATTTCCGGGTGGGGCCCACGTGATTTCCGGGTGGGGCCCACGTGATTTCCGGGTGGGGCCCACGTGATTTCCGGGTGGGGCCCACGTGATTTCCGGGTGGGGCCCACGTGATTTCCCCGTGGGGCCCACGTGATTTCCGGGTGGGGCCCACGTGATTTCCGGGTGGGGCCCACGTGATTTCCGGGTGGGGCCCACGTGATTTCCCCGTGGGGCCAACGTGATTTCCCCGTGGGGCCCACGTGATTTCCGGGTGGGGCCCACGTGATTTCCGGGTGGGGCCCACGTGATTTACGGGTGGGGCCCACGTGATTTCCGGGTGGGGCCCACGTGATTTCCGGGTTGGCCCCACGTGATTTCCGGGTGGGGCCCACGTGATTTCCGGGTGGGGCCCACGTGATTTCCGGGTGGGGCCCACGTGATTTCCGGGTGGGGCCCACGTGATTTCCGGGTGGGCCCCACGTGATTTCCGGGTGGGGCCCACGTGATTTCCGGGTGGGGCCCACGTGATTTCCGGGTGGGGCCCACGTGATTTCCGGGTGGGGCCCACGTGATTTCCGGGTGGGGCCCACGTGATTTCCCCGTGGGGCCCACGTGATTTCCGGCTGGGGCCCACGTGATTTCCGGGTGGGGACCACGTGATTTCCCCGTGGGGCCCACGTAATTTCCCCGTGGGGCCCACGTGATTTCCGGGTGGGGCCCACGTGATTTCCGGGTGGGGCCCACGTGATTTCCCCGTGGGGCCCACGTGATTTCCCCGTGGGGCCCACGTGATTTCCGGGTGGGGCTCACGTGATTTCAGGGTGGGGCCCACGTGATTTCCCCGTGGGGCCCACGTGATTTCCCCGTTGGGCCCACGTGATTTCCCCCTGGGGCCCACGTGATTTCCGGGTGGGGCCCACGTGATTTCCCCGTGGGGCCCACGTGATTTCCGGGTGGGCCCCACGTGATTACCGGGTGGGGCCCACGTGATTTCCGGGTGGGGCCCACGTGATTTCCGGGTGGGGCCCACGTGATTTCCGGGTGGGGCCCACGTGATTTCCGGGTGGGGCCCACGTGATTTCCGGGTGGGGCCCACGTGATTTCCGGGTGGGGCCCACATGATTTCCCCGTGGGGCCCACGTGTTTTCCGGGTGGGGCCCACGTGATTTCCGGGTGGGGCCCACGTGATTTCCGGGTGGGGCCCACGTGATTTCCGGGTGGGGCCCACGTGATTTCCCCGTGGGGCCCACGTGATTTCCGGGTGGGCCCCACGTGATTTCCGGGTGGGGCCCACGTGATTTCCGGGTGGGGCCCACGTGATTTCCGGGTGGGGCCCACGTGATTTCCGGGTGGGGCCCACGTGATTTCCGGGTGGGGCCCACGTGATTTCCGGGTGGGGCCCACGTGATTTCCGGGTGGGGCCCACGTGATTTCCGGGTGGGTTCCACGTGATTTCCGGGTGGGGCCCACGTGATTTCCGGGTGGGGCCCACGTGATTTCCGGGTGGGGCCCACGTGATTTTCGGGTGGGGCCCACGTGATTTCCGGGTGGGGCCCACGTGATTTCCGGGTGGGGCCCACGTGATTTCCGGGTGGGGCCCACGTGATTTCCCCGTGGGGCCCACGTGATTTCCCCGTGGGGCCCACGTGATTTCCCCGTGGGGCCCACGTGATTTCCGGGTGGGGCCCACGTGATTTCCGGGTGGGGCCCACGTGATTTCCGGGTGGGGCCCACGTGATTTCCGGGTGGGGCCCACGTGATTTCCGGGTGGGGCCCACGTGATTTCCGGGTGGGGCCCACGTGATTTCCGGGTGGGGCCCACGTGATTTCCGGGTGGGGCCCACGTGATTTCCCCGTGGGGCCCACGTGATTTCCGGGTGGGGCCCACGTGATTTCCGGGTGGGGCCCACGTGATTTCCGGGTGGGGCCCACGTGATTTCCCCGTGGGGCCAACGTGATTTCCCCGTGGGGCCCACGTGATTTCCGGGTGGGGCCCACGTGATTTCCGGGTGGGGCCCACGTGATTTCCGGGTGGGGCCCACGTGATTTCCGGGTGGGGCCCACGTGATTTCCGGGTTGGCCCCACGTGATTTCCGGGTGGGGCCCACGTGATTTCCGGGTGGGGCCCACGTGATTTCCGGGTGGGGCCCACGTGATTTCCGGGTGGGGCCCACGTGATTTCCGGGTGGGGCCCACGTGATTTCCCCGTGGGGCCCACGTGATTTCCCGGTGGGGCCCACGTGATTTCCGGGTGGGGCCCACGTGATTTCCGGGTGGGGCCCACGTGATTTCCGGGTGGGGCCCACGTGATTTCCGGGTGGGGCCCACGTGATTTCCGGGTGGGGCCCACGTGATTTCCGGGTGGGGCCCACGTGATTTCCGGGTGGGGCCCACGTGATTTCCGGGTGGGGCCCACGTGATTTCCCCGTGGGGCCCACGTGATTTCCGGGTGGGGCCCACGTGATTTCCCCGTGAGGCCCACGTGATTTCCCCGTGGGGCCCACGTGATTTCCGGGTGGGGCCCACGTGATTTCCGGTGGGGCCCACGTGATTTCCGGGTGGGGCCCACGTGATTTCCGGTTGGGGCCCACGTGATTTCCGGGTGGGGCCCACGTGATTTCCGGGTGGGGCCCACGTGATTTCCGGGTGGGGCCCACGTGATTTCCCCGTGGGGCCCACGTGATTTCCGGGTGGGGCCCACGTGATTTCCGGGTGGGGCCCACGTGATTTCCGGGTGGGGCCCACGTGATTTCCGGGTGGGGCCCACGTGATTTCCGGGTGGGGCCCACGTGATTTCCCCGTGGGGCCCACGTGATTTCCGGGTGGGGCCCACGTGATTTCCGGGTGGGGCCCACGTGATTTCCGGGTGGGGCCCACGTGATTTCCCCGTGGGGCCCACGTGATTTCCGGGTGGGGCCCACGTGATTTCCGGGTGGGGCCCACGTGATTTCCGCGTGGGGCCCACGTGATTTCCCCGTGGGGCCCACGTGATTTCCCCGTGGGGCCCACGTGATTTCCGGGTGGGGCCCACGTGATTTCCGGGTGGGGCCCACGTGATTTCCGGGTGGGGCCCACGTGATTTCCGGGTGGGGCCCACGTGATTTCCGGGTGGGGCCCACGTGATTTCCGGGTGGGCCCCACGTGATTTCCGTGTGGGGCCCACGTGATTTCCGGGTGGGGCCCACGTGATTTCCGGGTGGGGCCCACGTGATTTCCGGGTGGGCCCCACGTGATTTCCGGGTGGGGCCCACGTGATTTCCGGGTGGGGCCCACGTGATTTCCGGGTGGGGCCCACGTGATTTCCGGGTGGGGCCCACGTGATTTCCGGGTGGGGCCCACGTGATTTCCCCGTGGGGCCCACGTGATTTCCGGCTGGGGCCCACGTGATTTCCGGGTGGGGACCACGTGATTTCCCCGTGGGGCCCACGTAATTTCCCCGTGGGGCCCACGTGATTTCCGGGTGGGGCCCACGTGATTTCCGGGTGGGGCCCACGTGATTTCCCCGTGGGGCCCACGTGATTTCCCCGTGGGGCCCACGTGATTTCCGGGTGGGGCCCACGTGATTTCAGGGTGGGGCCCACGTGATTTCCCCGTGGGGCCCACGTGATTTCCCCGTTGGGCCCACGTGATTTCCCCCTGGGGCCCACGTGATTTCCGGGTGGGGCCCACGTGATTTCCCCGTGGGGCCCACGTGATTTCCGGGTGGGCCCCACGTGATTACCGGGTGGGGCCCACGTGATTTCCGGGTGGGGCCCACGTGATTTCCGGGTGGGGCCCACGTGATTTCCGGGTGGGGCCCACGTGATTTCCGGGTGGGGCCCACGTGATTTCCGGGTGGGGCCCACGTGATTTCCGGGTGGGGCCCACATGATTTCCCCGTGGGGCCCACGTGTTTTCCGGGTGGGGCCCACGTGATTTCCGGGTGGGGCCCACGTGATTTCCGGGTGGGGCCCACGTGATTTCCCCGTGGGGCCCACGTGATTTCCGGGTGGGCCCCACGTGATTTCCGGGTGTGGCCCACGTGATTTCCGGGTGGGGCCCACGTGATTTCCGGGTGGGGCCCACGTGATTTCCGGGTGGGGCCCACGTGATTTCCGGGTGGGGCCCACGTGATTTCCGGGTGGGGCCCACGTGATTTCCGGGTGGGGCCCACGTGATTTCCGGGTGGGGCCCACGTGATTTCCGGGTGGGGCCCACGTGATTTCCGGGTGGGGCCCACGTGATTTCCGGGTGGGTTCCACGTGATTTCCGGGTGGGGCCCACGTGATTTCCGGGTGGGGCCCACGTGATTTCCGGGTGGGGCCCACGTGATTTCCGGGTGGGGCCCACGTGATTTCCGGGTGGGGCCCACGTGATTTCCGGGTGGGGCCCACGTGATTTCCGGGTGGGGCCCACGTGATTTCCGGGTGGGGCCCACGTGATTTCCGGGTGGGGCCCACGTGATTTCCCCGTGGGGCCCACGTGATTTCCCCGTGGGGCCCACGTGATTTCCGGGTGGGGCCCACGTGATTTCCGGGTGGGGCCCACGTGATTTCCGGGTGGGGCCCACGTGATTTCCGGGTGGGGCCCACGTGATTTCCCCGTGGGGCCCACGTGATTTCCGGGTGGGGCCCACGTGATTTCCGGGTGGGGCCCACGTGATTTCCGGGTGGGGCCCACGTGATTTCCGGGTGGGGCCCACGTGATTTCCGGGTGGGGCCCACGTGATTTCCCCGTGGGGCCCACGTGATTTCCGGGTGGGGCCCACGTGATTTCCGGGTGGGGCCCACGTGATTTCCGGGTGGGGCCCACGTGATTTCCCCGTGGGGCCAACGTGATTTCCCCGTGGGGCCCACGTGATTTCCGGGTGGGGCCCACGTGATTTCCGGGTGGGGCCCACGTGATTTCCGGGTGGGGCCCATGTGATTTCCGGGTGGGGCCCACGTGATTTCCGGGTTGGCCCCACGTGATTTCCGGGTGGGGCCCACGTGATTTCCGGGTGGGGCCCACGTGATTTCCGGGTGGGGCCCACGTGATTTCCGGGTGGGGCCCACGTGATTTCCGGGTGGGGCCCACGTGATTTCCCCGTGGGGCCCACGTGATTTCCCGGTGGGGCCCACGTGATTTCCGGGTGGGGCCCACGTGATTTCCGGGTGGGGCCCACGTGATTTCCGGGTGGGGCCCACGTGATTTCCGGGTGGGGCCCACGTGATTTCCGGGTGGGGCCCACGTGATTTCCGGGTGGGGCCCACGTGATTTCCGGGTGGGGCCCACGTGATTTCCGGGTGGGGCCCACGTGATTTCCCCGTGGGGCCCACGTGATTTCCGGGTGGGGCCCACGTGATTTCCCCGTGAGGCCCACGTGATTTCCCCGTGGGGCCCACGTGATTTCCGGGTGGGGCCCACGTGATTTCCGGGTGGGGCCCACGTGATTTCCGGGTGGGGCCCACGTGATTTCCGGTTGGGGCCCACGTGATTTCCGGCTGTGGCCCACGTGATTTCCGGGTGGGGTCCACGTGATTTCCGGGTGGGGCCCACGTGATTTCCCCGTGGGGCCCACGTGATTTCCGGGTGGGGCCCACGTGATTTCCGGGTGGGGCCCACGTGATTTCCGGGTGGGGCCCACGTGATTTCCGGGTGGGGCCCACGTGATTTCCCCGTGGGGCCCACGTGATTTCCGGGTGGGGCCCACGTGATTTCCGGGTGGGGCCCACGTGATTTCCGGGTGGGGCCCACGTGATTTCCGGGTGGGGCCCACGTGATTTCCGGGTGGGGCCCACGTGATTTCCGGGTGGGGCCCACGTGATTTCCGGGTGGGGCCCACGTGATTTCCGGGTGGGGCCCACGTGATTTCCGGGTGGGGCCCACGTGATTTCCCCGAGGGGCCCACGTGATTTCCGGGTGGGGCCCACGTGATTTCCGGGTGGGGCCCACGTGATTTCCGGATGTGGCCCACGTGTTTTCCGGGTGGGGCCCACGTGATTTCCGGGTGGGGCCCACGTGATTTCCGGGTGGGGCCCACGTGATTTCCGGGTGGGCCCCACGTGATTTCCGGGTGGGGCCCACGTGATTTCCGGGTGGGGCCCACGTGATTTCGGGGTGGGGCCCACGTGATTTCCGGGTGGGGCCCACGTGATTTCCGGCTGGGGCCCACGTGATTTCCGGGTGGGGCCCACGTGATTTCCCCGTGGGGCCCACGTGATTTCCGGGTGGGGCCCACGTGATTTCCCCGTGAGGCCCACGTGATTTCCCCGTGGGGCCCACGTGATTTCCGGGTGGGGCCCACGTGATTTCCGGGTGGGGCCCACGTGATTTCCGGTTGGGGCCCACGTGATTTCCGGCTGTGGCCCACGTGATTTCCGGGTGGGGTCCACGTGATTTCCGGGTGGGGCCCACGTGATTTCCCGGTGGGGCCCACGTGATTTCCGGGTGGGGCCCACGTGATTTCCGGGTGGGGCCCACGTGATTTCCGGGTGGGGCCCACGTGATTTCCGGGTGGGGCCCACGTGAATTCCCCATGGGCCCACGTGATTTCCGGGTGGGGCCCACGTGATTTCCGGGTGGGGCCCACGTGATTTCCGGGTGGGGCCCACGTGATTTTCGGGTGGGGCCCACGTGATTTTCGGGTGGGGCCCACGTGATTTCCGGGTGGGGCCCACGTGATTTCCGGGTGGGGCCCAAGTGATTTCCGGGTGGGGCCCACGTGATTTCCCCGTGGGGCCCACGTGATTTCCGGGTGGGGCCCACGTGATTTCCGGGTGGGGCCCACGTGATTTCCCCGTGGGGCCCACGTGATTTCCGGGTGGGGCCCACGTGATTTCCGGGTGGGGCCCACGTGATTTCCGGGTGGGGCCCACGTGATTTCCGGGTGGGGCCCACGTGATTTCCGGGTGGGGCCCACGTGATGTCCGGGTGGGGCCCACGTGATTTCCGGGTGGGGCCCACGTGATTTCCGGGTGGGGCCCACGTGATTTCCGGGTGGGGCCCACGTGATTTCCGGGTGGGGCCCACGTGATTTCCGGGTGGGGCCCACGTGATTTCCCCGAGGGGCCCACGTGATTTCCGGGTGGGGCCCACGTGATTTCCGGGTGGGGCCCACGTGATTTCCGGGTGGGGCCCACGTGATTTCCGGGTGGGGCCCACGTGATTTCCGGGTGGGGCCCACGTGATTTCCGGGTGGGGCCCACGTGATTTCCGGGTGGGGCCCACGTGATTTCCCCGTGGGGCCCACGTGATTTCCCCATGGGGCCCACGTGATTTCCGGCTGGGGCCCACGTGATTTCCGGGTGGGGTCCACGTGATTTCCAGGTGGGGCCCACGTGATTTCCCCGTGGGGCCCACGTGATTTCCGGGTGGGGCCCACGTGATTTCCGGGTGGGGCCCACGTGATTTCCGGGTGGGGCCCACGTGATTTCCGGGTGGGGCCCACGTGATTTCCGGATGTGGCCCACGTGTTTTCCGGGTGGGGCCCACGTGATTTCCGGGTGGGGCCCACGTGATTTCCGGGTGGGGCCCACGTGATTTCCGGGTGGGCCCCACGTGATTTCCGGGTGGGGCCCACGTGATTTCCGGGTGGGGCCCACGTGATTTCGGGGTGGGGCCCACGTGATTTCCGGGTGGGGCCCACGTGATTTCCGGCTGGGGCCCACGTGATTTCCGGGTGGGGCCCACGTGATTTCCGGGTGGGGCCCACGTGATTTCCGGGTGGGGCCCACGTGATTTCCGGGTGGGGCCCACGTGATTTCCCCGTGGGGCCCACGTGATTTCCGGGTGGGGCCCACGTGATTTCCGGGTGGGGCCCACGTGATTTCCCCGTGGGGCCCACGTGATTTCCGGGTGGGGCCCACGTGATTTCCGGGTGGGGCCCACGTGATTTCCGGGTGGGGCCCACGTGATTTCCGGGTGGGGCCCACGTGATTTCCCCGTGGGGCCCACGTGATTTCCCCGTGGGGCCCACGTGATTTCCGGGTGGGGCCCACGTGATTTCCGGGTGGGGCCCACGTGATTTCCCGGTGGGGCCCACGTGATTTCCGGGTGGGGCCCACGTGATTTCCGGGTGGGGCCCACGTGATTTCCTGGTGGGCCCCACGTGATTTCCGTGTGGGGCCCACGTGATTCCCGGGTGGGGCCCACGTGATTTCCCCGTGGGGCCCACGTGATTTCCGGGTGGGCCCCACGTGATTTCCGGGTGGGGCCCACGTGATTTCCCCGTGGGGCCCACGTGATTTCCGGCTGGGGCCCACGTGATTTCCCCGTGGGGCCCACGTGATTTCCGGCTGGGGCCCACGTGATTTCCGGGTGGGGCCCACGTGATTTCCGGGTGGGGCCCACGTGATTTCCGGGTGGGGCCCACGTGATTTCCGGGTGGGTTCCACGTGATTTCCGGGTGGGGCCCACGTGATTTCCGGGTGGGGCCCACGTGATTTCCGGGTGGGGCCCACGTGATTTCCGGGTGGGGCCCACGTGATTTCCGGGTGGGGCCCACGTGATTTCCGGGTGGGGCCCACGTGATTTCCGGGTGGGGCCCACGTGATTTCCGGGTGGGGCCCACGTGATTTCCCCGTGGGGCCCACGTGATTTCCCCGTGGGGCCCACGTGATTTCCGGGTCGGGCCCACGTGATTTCCGGGTGGGGCCCACGTGATTTCCGGGTGGGGCCCACGTGATTTCCGGGTGGGGCCCACGTGATTTCCGGGTGGGGCCCACGTGATTTCCCCGTGGGGCCCACGTGATTTCCGGGTGGGGCCCACGTGATTTCCGGGTGGGGCCCACGTGATTTCCGGGTGGGGCCCACGTGATTTCCGGGTGGGGCCCACGTGATTTCCGGGTGGGGCCCACGTGATTTCCCCGTGGGGCCCACGTGATTTCCGGGTGGGGCCCACGTGATTTCCGGGTGGGGCCCACGTGATTTCCGGGTGGGGCCCACGTGATTTCCCCGTGGGGCCAACGTGATTTCCCCGTGGGGCCCACGTGATTTCCGGGTGGGGCCCACGTGATTTCCGGGTGGGGCCCACGTGATTTCCGGGTGGGGCCCATGTGATTTCCGGGTGGGGCCCACGTGATTTCCGGGTTGGCCCCACGTGATTTCCGGGTGGGGCCCACGTGATTTCCGGGTGGGGCCCACGTGATTTCCAGGTGGGGCCCACGTGATTTCCGGGTGGGGCCCACGTGATTTCCGGGTGGGGCCCACGTGATTTCCCCGTGGGGCCCACGTGATTTCCCGGTGGGGCCCACGTGATTTCCGGGTGGGGCCCACGTGATTTCCGGGTGGGGCCCACGTGATTTCCGGGTGGGGCCCACGTGATTTCCCCGTGGGGCCCACGTGATTTCCGGGTGGGGCCCACGTGATTTCCGGGTGGGGCCCACGTGATTTCCGGGTGGGGCCCACGTGATTTCCGGGTGGGGCCCACGTGATTTCCCCGTGGGGCCCACGTGATTTCCGGGTGGGGCCCACGTGATTTCCCCGTGAGGCCCACGTGATTTCCCCGTGGGGCCCACGTGATTTCCGGGTGGGGCCCACGTGATTTCCGGGTGGGGCCCACGTGATTTCCCCGTGGGGCCCACGTGATTTCCCGGTGGGGCCCACGTGATTTCCGGGTGGGGCCCACGTGATTTCCGGGTGGGGCCCACGTGATTTCCGGGTGGGGCCCACGTGATTTCCCCGTGGGGCCCACGTGATTTCCGGGTGGGGCCCACGTGATTTCCGGGTGGGGCCCACGTGATTTCCGGGTGGGGCCCACGTGATTTCCGGGTGGGGCCCACGTGATTTCCGGGTGGGGCCCACGTGATTTCCGGGTGGGGCCCACGTGATTTCCGGTTGGGGCCCACGTGATTTCCGGCTGTGGCCCACGTGATTTCCGGGTGGGGTCCACGTGATTTCCGGGTGGGGCCCACGTGATTTCCCCGTGGGGCCCACGTGATTTCCGGGTGGGGCCCACGTGATTTCCAGGTGGGGCCCACGTGATTTCCGGGTGGGGCCCACGTGATTTCCGGGTGGGGCCCACGTGATTTCCCCGTGGGGCCCACGTGATTTCCCGGTGGGGCCCACGTGATTTCCGGGTGGGGCCCACGTGATTTCCGGGTGGGGCCCACGTGATTTCCGGGTGGGGCCCACGTGATTTCCCCGTGGGGCCCACGTGATTTCCGGGTGGGGCCCACGTGATTTCCGGGTGGGGCCCACGTGATTTCCGGGTGGGGCCCACGTGATTTCCGGGTGGGGCCCACGTGATTTCCGGGTGGGGCCCACGTGATTTCCGGGTGGGGCCCACGTGATTTCCGGTTGGGGCCCACGTGATTTCCGGCTGTGGCCCACGTGATTTCCGGGTGGGGTCCACGTGATTTCCGGGTGGGGCCCACGTGATTTCCCCGTGGGGCCCACGTGATTTCCGGGTGGGGCCCACGTGATTTCCGGGTGGGGCCCACGTGATTTCCGGGTGGGGCCCACGTGATTTCCGGGTGGGGCCCACGTGATTTCCCCGTGGGGCCCACGTGATTTCCGGGTGGGGCCCACGTGATTTCCGGGTGGGGCCCACGTGATTTCCGGGTGGGGCCCACGTGATTTCCGGGTGGGGCCCACGTGATTTCCGGGTGGGGCCCACGTGATTTCCGGGTGGGGCCCACGTGATTTCCCCGTGGGGCCCACGTGATTTCCGGGTGGGGCCCACGTGATTTCCGGGTGGGGCCCACGTGATTTCCGGGTGGGGCCCACGTGATTTCCCCGTGGGGCCCACGTGATTTCCGGGTGGGGCCCACGTGATTTCCCCGTGAGGCCCACGTGATTTCCCCGTGGGGCCCACGTGATTTCCGGGTGGGGCCCACGTGATTTCCGGGTGGGGCCCACGTGATTTCCGGTTGGGGCCCACGTGATTTCCGGCTGTGGCCCACGTGATTTCCGGGTGGGGTCCACGTGATTTCCGGGTGGGGCCCACGTGATTTCCCCGTGGGGCCCACGTGATTTCCGGGTGGGGCCCACGTGATTTCCGGGTGGGGCCCACGTGATTTCCGGGTGGGGCCCACGTGATTTCCGGGTGGGGCCCACGTGAATTCCCCATGGGCCCACGTGATTTCCGGGTGGGGCCCACGTGATTTCCGGGTGGGGCCCACGTGATTTCCGGGTGGGGCCCACGTGATTTTCGGGTGGGGCCCACGTGATTTCCGGGTGGGGCCCACGTGATTTCCGGCTGTGGCCCACGTGATTTCCGGGTGGGGCCCACGTGATTTCCGGGTGGGGCCCACGTGATTTCCCCGTGGGGCCCACGTGATTTCCGGGTGGGGCCCACGTGATTTCCGGGTGGGGCCCACGTCATTTCCGGGTGGGGCCCACGTGATTTCCGGGTGGGGCCCACGTGATTTCCCCGTGGGGCCCACGTGATTTCCGGGTGGGGCCCACGTGATTTCCGGGTGGGGCCCACGTGATTTCCGGGTGGGGCCCACGTGATTTCCGGGTGGGGCCCACGTGATTTCCGGGTGGGGCCCACGTGATTTCCGGGTGGGGCCCACGTGATTTCCCCGAGGGGCCCACGTGATTTCCGGGTGGGGCCCACGTGATTTCCGGGTGGGGCCCACGTGATTTCCGGGTGGGGCCCACGTGATTTCCGGGTGGGGCCCACGTGATTTCCGGGTGGGGCCCACGTGATTTCCGGGTAGGGCCCACGTGATTTCCGGGTGGGGCCCACGTGATTTCCCCGTGGGGCCCACGTGATTTCCCCATGGGGCCCACGTGATTTCCGGCTGGGGCCCACGTGATTTCCGGGTGGGGTCCACGTGATTTCCGGGTGGGGCCCACGTGATTTCCCCGTGGGGCCCACGTGATTTCCGGGTGGGGCCCACGTGATTTCCGGGTGGGGCCCACGTGATTTCCGGGTGGGGCCCACGTGATTTCCGGGTGGGGCCCACGTGATTTCCGGATGTGGCCCACGTGTTTTCCGGGTGGGGCCCACGTGATTTCCGGGTGGGGCCCACGTGATTTCCGGGTGGGGCCCACGTGATTTCCGGGTGGGCCCCACGTGATTTCCGGGTGGGGCCCACGTGATTTCCGGGTGGGGCCCACGTGATTTCGGGGTGGGGCCCACGTGATTTCCGGGTGGGGCCCACGTGATTTCCGGCTGGGGCCCACGTGATTTCCGGGTGGGGCCCACGTGATTTCCGGGTGGGGCCCACGTGATTTCCGGGTGGGGCCCACGTGATTTCCGGGTGGGGCCCACGTGATTTCCCCGTGGGGCCCACGTGATTTCCGGGTGGGGCCCACGTGATTTCCGGGTGGGGCCCACGTGATTTCCCCGTGGGGCCCACGTGATTTCCGGGTGGGGCCCACGTGATTTCCGGGTGGGGCCCACGTGATTTCCGGGTGGGGCCCACGTGATTTCCGGGTGGGGCCCACGTGATTTCCCCGTGGGGCCCACGTGATTTCCCCGTGGGGCCCACGTGATTTCCGGGTGGGGCCCACGTGATTTCCGGGTGGGGCCCACGTGATTTCCCGGTGGGGCCCACGTGATTTCCGGGTGGGGCCCACGTGATTTCCGGGTGGGGCCCACGTGATTTCCTGGTGGGCCCCACGTGATTTCCGTGTGGGGCCCACGTGATTCCCGGGTGGGGCCCACGTGATTTCCCCGTGGGGCCCACGTGATTTCCGGGTGGGCCCCACGTGATTTCCGGGTGGGGCCCACGTGATTTCCCCGTGGGGCCCACGTGATTTCCGGCTGGGGCCCACGTGATTTCCCCGTGGGGCCCACGTGATTTCCGGCTGGGGCCCACGTGATTTCCGGGTGGGGCCCACGTGATTTCCGGGTGGGGCCCACGTGATTTCCGGGTGGGGCCCACGTGATTTCCGGGTGGGCCCCACGTGATTTCCCCGTGGGGCCCACGTGATTTCCCCGTGGGGCCCACGTGATTTCCGGGTGGGCCCCACGTGATTTCCGTGCGGGGCCCACGTGATTTCCGGGTGGGGCCCACGTGATTTCCGGGTGGGGCCCACGTGATTTCCGGGTGGGGCCCACGTGATTTCCGGGTGGGGCCCACGTGCTTTCCCCGTGGGGCCCACGTGATTTCCGGGTGGGGCCCACGTGATTTCCGGGTGGGGCCCACGTGATTTCCGGGTGGGGCCCACGTGATTTCCGGGTGGGGCCCACGTGATTTCCGGGTGGGGCCCACGTGATTTCCGGGTGGGGCCCACGTGATTTCCCCGTGGGGGCCACGTGATTTCCCCGTGGGGCCCACGTGATTTCCGGGTGGGGCCCACGTGATTTCAGGGTGGGGCCCACGGGATTTCCGGGTGGGGCCCACGTGATTTCCGGGTGGGGCCCACGTGATTTCCGTGTGGGGCCCACGTGATTTCCGGGTGGGGCCCACGTGATTTCCGGGTGGGGCCCACGTGATTTCCGGGTGGGGCCCACGTGATTTCCGGCTGGGGCCCACGTGATTTCCGGGTGGGGCCCACGTGATTTCCGTGTGGGGCCCACGTGATTTCCGGTGGGGCCCACGTGATTTCCGGGTGGGGCCCACGTGATTTCCGGGTGGGGCCCACGTGATTTCCGGGTGGGGCCCACGTGATTTCCGGGTGGTGCCCACGTGATTTCCGGGTGGGGCCCACGTGATTTCCGGGTGGGGCCCACGTGATTTCCGGTTGGGGCCCACGTGATTTCCGGGTGGGGCCCACGTGTTTTCCGGGTGGGGCCCACGTGATTTCCGGGTGGGGCCCACGTGATTTCCGGGTGGGCCCCACGTGATTTCCGGGTGGGCCCCACGTGATTTCCGGGTGGGGCCCACGTGATTTCCGGGTGGGGCCCACGTGATTTCCGGGTGGGGCCCACGTGATTTCCGGGTGGGGCCCACGTGATTTCCGGGTGGGGCCCACGTGATTTCCGGGTGGGGCCCACGTGATTTCCGGGTGGGTCCCACGTGATTTCCCCGTGGGGCCCACGTGATTTCCAGGTGGGCCCCACGTGATTTCCGGGTGGGGCCCACGTGATTTCCGGGTGGGGCCCACGTGATTTCCGGGTGGGGCCCACGTGATTTCCGGGTGGGGCCCACGTGATTTCCGGGTGGGGCCCACGTGATTTCCGGGTGGGGCCCACGTGATTTCCCCGTGGGGCCCACGTGATTTCCGGGTGGGGCCCACGTGATTTCCGGGTGGGGCCCACGTGATTTCCGGGTGGGGCCCACGTGATTTCCGGGTGGGGCCCACGTGATTTCCCCGTGGGGCCCACGTGATTTCCCCGTGGGGCCCACGTGATTTCCGGGTGGGGCCCACGTGATTTCCGGGTGGGGCCCAAGTGATTTCCGGGTGGGGCCCACGTGATTTCCCCGTGGGGCCCACGTGATTTCCGGGTGGGGCCCACGTGATTTCCGGGTGGGGCCCACGTGATTTCCGGGTGGGGCCCACGTGATTTCCGGGTGGGGCCCACGTGATTTCCGGGTGGGGCCCACGTGATTTCCGGCTGTGGCCCACGTGATTTCCGGGTGGGGCCCACGTGATTTCCGGGTGGGGCCCACGTGATTGCCCCGTGGGGCCCACGTGATTTCCGGGTGGGGCCCACGGGATTTCCGGGTGGGGCCCACGTGATTTCCGGGTGGGGGCCCACGTGATTTCCGGGTGGGCCCCACGTGATTTCCGGGAGGGGCCCACGTGATTTCCCCGTGGGGCCCACGTGATTTCCGGGAGGGGCCCACGTGATTTCCGGGTGGGGCCCACGTGATTTCCGGGAGGGGCCCACGTGATTTCCGGGTGGGGCCCACGTGATTTCCGGGTGGGGCCCACGTGATTTCCGCGTGGGGCCCACGTGATTTCCGCGTGGGGCCCACGTGATTTCCCCGTGGGGCCCACGTGATTTCCGCGTGGGGCCCACGTGATTTCCGCGTGGGGCCCACGTGATTTCCGCGTGGGGCCCACGTGATTTCCCCGTGGGGCCCACGTGATTTCCGGGTGGGGGCCCACGTGATTTCCCCGTGGGGCCCACGTGATTTACCCGTGGGGCCCACGTGATTTCCGCGTGGGGCCCACGTGATTTCCCCGTGGGGCCCACGTGATTTCCGGGTGGGGCCCACGTGATTTCCGGGTGGGGCCCACGTGATTTCCGGGTGGGGCCCACGTGATTTCCGCGTGGGGCCCACGTGATTTCCCCGTGGGGCCCACGTGATTTCCGGGTGGGGCCCACGTGATTTCCGGGTGGGGCCCACGTGATTTCCGGGTGGGGCCCACGTGATTTCCGCGTGGGGCCCACGTGATTTCCCCGTGGGGCCCACGTGATTTCCGGGTGGGGCCCACGTGATTTCCGGGTGGGGCCCACGTGATTTCCGGGTGGGGCCCACGTGATTTCCGCGTGGGGCCCACGTGATTTCCCCGTGGGGCCCACGTGATTTCCGGGTGGGGCCCACGTGATTTCCGGGTGGGGCCCACGTGATTTCCGGGTGGGGCCCACGTGATTTCCCCGTGGGGCCCACGTGATTTCCCCGTGGGGCCCACGTGATTTCCGGGTGGGGCCCACGTGATTTCCGGGTGGGGCCCACGTGATTTCCGGGTGGGGCCCACGTGATTTCCGGGTGGGGCCCACGTGATTTCCGGGTTGGCCCCACGTGATTTCCGGGTGGGACCCACGTGATTTCCGGGTGGGGCCCACGTGATTTCCGGGTGGGGCCCACGTGATTTCCGGGTGGGGCCCACGTGATTTCCGGGTGGGGCCCACGTGATTTCCCCGTGGGGCCCACGTGATTTCCCGGTGGGGCATACGTGATTTCCGGGTGGGGCCCACGTGATTTCCGGGTGGGGCCCACGTGATTTCCGGGTGGGGCCCACGTGATTTCCGGGTGGGGCCCACGTGATTTCCGGGTGGGGCCCACGTGATTTCCGGGTGGGGCCCACGTGATTTCCGGGTGGGGCCCACGTGATTTCCGGGTGGGGCCCACGTGATTTCCCCGTGGGGCCCACGTGATTTCCGGGTGGGGCCCACGTGATTTCCCCGTGAGGCCCACGTGATTTCCCCGTGGGGCCCACGTGATTTCCGGGTGGGGCCCACGTGATTTCCGGGTGGGGCCCACGTGATTTCCGGGTGGGGCCCACGTGATTTCCGGGTGGGGCCCACGTGATTTCCCCGTGGGGCCCACGTGATTTCCGGGTGGGGCCCACGTGATTTCCCCGTGAGGCCCACGTGATTTCCCCGTGGGGCCCACGTGATTTCCGGGTGGGGCCCACGTGATTTCCGGGTGGGGCCCACGTGATTTCCGGGTGGGGCCCACGTGATTTCCGGGTGGGGCCCACGTGATTTCCGGGTGGGGCCCACGTGATTTCCGGGTGGGGCCCACGTGATTTCCCCGTGGGGCCCACGTGATTTCCGGGTGGGGCCCACGTGATTTCCCCGAGGGGCCCACGTGATTTCCGGGTGGGGCCCACGTGATTTCCGGGTGGGGCCCACGTGATTTCCGGGTGGGGCCCACGTGATTTCCGGGTGGGGCCCACGTGATTTCCCCGAGGGGCCCACGTGATTTCCGGGTGGGGCCCACGTGATTTCCGGGTGGGGCCCACGTGATTTCCGGGTGGGGCCCACGTGATTTCCGGGTGGGGCCCACGTGATTTCCGGTTGGGGCCCACGTGATTTCCGGGTGGGGCCCACGTGATTTCCGGGTGGGGCCCACGTGATTTCCCCGTGGGGCCCACGTGATTTCCCCATGGGGCCCACGTGATTTCCGGCTGGGGCCCACGTGATTTCCCCGTGGGGCCCACGTGATTTCCGCGTGGGGCCCACGTGATTTCCCCGTGGGGCCCACGTGATTTCCCCGTGGGGCCCACGTGATTTCCGGGAGGGGCCCACGTGATTTCCGGGTGGGGCCCACGTGATTTCCGGGTGGGGCCCACGTGATTTCCGGGTGGGGCCCACGTGATTTCCGGGTGGGGCCCACGTGATTTCCGGGTGGGGCCCACGTGATTTCCGGGTGGGCCCCACGTGATTTCCGTGTGGGGCCCACGTGATTTCCGGGTGGGGCCCACGTGATTTCCGGGTGGGCCCCACGTGATTTCCGGGTGGGGCCCACGTGATTTCCGGGTGGGGCCCACGTGATTTCCGGGTGGGGCCCACGTGATTTCCGGGTGGGGCCCACGTGATTTCCGGGTGGGGCCCACGTGATTTCCCCGTGGGGCCCACGTGATTTCCGGCTGGGGCCCACGTGATTTCCGGGTGGGGCCCACGTGATTTCCGGGTGGGGCCCACGTGATTTCCGGGTGGGGCCCACGTGATTTCCGGGTGGGCCCCACGTGATTTCCCCGTGGGGCCCACGTGATTTCCCCGTGGGGCCCACGTGATTTCCGGGTGGGCCCCACGTGATTTCCGTGCGGGGCCCACGTGATTTCCGGGTGGGGCCCACGTGATTTCCGGGTGGGGCCCACGTGATTTCCGGGTGGGGCCCACGTGATTTCCGGGTGGGGCCCACGTGATTTCCGGGTGGGGCCCACGTGATTTCCCCGTGGGGCCCACGTGATTTCCGGGTGGGGCCCACGTGATTTCCGGGTGGGGCCCACGTGATTTCCGGGTGGGGCCCACGTGATTTCCGGGTGGGGCCCACGTGATTTCCGGGTGGGGCCCACGTGATTTCCCCGTGGGGCCCACGTGATTTCCGGGTGGGGCCCACGTGATTTCCCCGTGGGGGCCACGTGATTTCCCCGTGGGGCCCACGTGATTTCCGGGTGGGGCCCACGTGATTTCCGGGTGGGGCCCACGTGATTTCAGGGTGGGGCCCACGGGATTTCCGGGTGGGGCCCACGTGATTTCCGGGTGGGGCCCACGTGATTTCCGTGTGGGGCCCACGTGATTTCCGGGTGGGGCCCACGTGATTTCCGGGTGGGGCCCACGTGATTTCCGGGTGGGGCCCACGTGATTTCCGGCTGGGGCCCACGTGATTTCCGGGTGGTGCCCACGTGATTTCCCCGTGGGGCCCACGTGATTTCCCCGTGGGGCCCACGTGATTTCCGGGTGGGCCCCACGTGATTTCCGGGTGGGGCCCACGTGATTTCCCCGTGGGGCCCACGTGATTTCCGGGTGGGGCCCACGTGATTTCCGGGTGGGGCCCACGTGATTTCCGGGTGGGGCCCACGTGATTTCCGGGTGGGGCCCACGTGATTTCCGGGTGGGGCCCACGTGATTTCCGGGTGGGGCCCACGTGATTTCCGGGTGGGGCCCACGTGATTTCCGGGTGGGGCCCACGTGATTTCCCCGTGGGGCCCACGTGATTTCCGGCTGGGGCCCACGTGATTTCCGGCTGGGGCCCACGTGATTTCCGGGTGGGGCCCACGTGATTTCCGGGTGGGGCCCACGTGATTTCCGGGTGGGCCCCACGTGATTTCCCCGTGGGGCCCACGTGATTTCCCCGTGGGGCCCACGTGATTTCCGGGTGGGGCCCACGTGATTTCCGGGTGGGGCCCACGAGATTTCCCCGTGGGGCCCACGTGATTTCCGGGTGGGGCCCACGTGATTTCCGGGTGGGGCCCACGTGATTTCCGGGTGGGGCCCACGTGATTTCCGGGTGGGGCCCACGTGATTTCCGGGTGGGGCCCACGTGATTTCCGGGTGGGCCCCACGTGATTTCCGGGTGGGGCCCACGTGATTTCCGGGTGGGGCCCACGTGATTTCCGGGTGGGCCCCACGTGATTTCCGGGTGGGGCCCACGTGATATCCGGGTGGGGCCCACGTGATTTCCGGGTGGGGCCCACGTGATTTCCGGGTGGGGCCCACGTGATTTCCCCGTGGGGCCCACGTGATTTCCGGGTGGGGCCCACGTGATTTCCGGGTGGGGCCCACGTGATTTCCGGGTGGGGCCCACGTGATTTCCGGGTGGGGCCCACGTGATTTCCCCGTGGGGCCCACGTGATTTCCGGGTGGGGCCCACGTGATTTCCGGGTGGGGCCCACGTGATTTCCGGGTGGGGCCCACGTGATTTCCCCGTGGGGCCCACGTGATTTCCCCGTGGGGCCCACGTGATTTCCGGGTGGGGCCCACGTGATTTCCGGGTGGGGCCCACGTGATTTCCGGGTGGGGCCCACGTGATTTCCGGGTGGGGCCCACGTGATTTCCGGGTTGGCCCCACGTGATTTCCGGGTGGGACCCACGTGATTTCCGGGTGGGGCCCACGTGATTTCCGGGTGGGCCCACGTGATTTCCGGGTGGGGCCCACGTGATTTCCGGGTGGGGCCCACGTGATTTCCCCGTGGGGCCCACGTGATTTCCCGGTGGGGCCCACGTGATTTCCGGGTGGGGCCCACGTGATTTCCGGGTGGGGCCCACGTGATTTCCGGGTGGGGCCCACGTGATTTCCGGGTGGGGCCCACGTGATTTCCGGGTGGGGCCCACGTGATTTCCGGGTGGGGCCCACGTGATTTCCGGGTGGGGCCCACGTGATTTCCGGGTGGGGCCCACGTGATTTCCCCGTGGGGCCCACGTGATTTCCGGGTGGGGCCCACGTGATTTCCCCGTGAGGCCCACGTGATTTCCCCGTGGGGCCCACGTGATTTCCGGGTGGGGCCCACGTGATTTCCGGGTGGGGCCCACGTGATTTCCGGGTGGGGCCCACGTGATTTCCGGGTGGGGCCCACGTGATTTCCCCGTGGGGCCCACGTGATTTCCGGGTGGGGCCCACGTGATTTCCCCGTGAGGCCCACGTGATTTCCCCGTGGGGCCCACGTGATTTCCGGGTGGGGCCCACCTGATTTCCGGGTGGGGCCCACGTGATTTCCGGGTGGGGCCCACGTGATTTTCGGGTGGGGCCCACGTGATTTCCGGGTGGGGCCCACGTGATTTCCGGGTGGGGCCCACGTGATTTCCCCGTGGGGCCCACGTGATTTCCGGGTGGGGCCCACGTGATTTCCCCGAGGGGCCCACGTGATTTCCGGGTGGGGCCCACGTGATTTCCGGGTGGGGCCCACGTGATTTCCGGGTGGGGCCCACGTGATTTCAGGGTGGGGCCCACGGGATTTCCGGGTGGGGCCCACGTGATTTCCGGGTGGGGCCCACGTGATTTCCGTGTGGGGCCCACGTGATTTCCGGGTGGGGCCCACGTGATTTCCGGGTGGGGCCCACGTGATTTCCGGGTGGGGCCCACGTGATTTCCGGCTGGGGCCCACGTGATTTCCGGGTGGTGCCCACGTGATTTCCCCGTGGGGCCCACGTGATTTCCCCGTGGGGCCCACGTGATTTCCGGGTGGGCCCCACGTGATTTCCGGGTGGGGCCCACGTGATTTCCCCGTGGGGCCCACGTGATTTCCGGGTGGGGCCCACGTGATTTCCGGGTGGGGCCCACGTGATTTCCGGGTGGGGCCCACGTGATTTCCGGGTGGGGCCCACGTGATTTCCGGGTGGGGCCCACGTGATTTCCGGGTGGGGCCCACGTGATTTCCGGGTGGGGCCCACGTGATTTCCGGGTGGGGCCCACGTGATTTCCCCGTGGGGCCCACGTGATTTCCGGCTGGGGCCCACGTGATTTCCGGCTGGGGCCCACGTGATTTCCGGGTGGGGCCCACGTGATTTCCGGGTGGGGCCCACGTGATTTCCGGGTGGGCCCCACGTGATTTCCCCGTGGGGCCCACGTGATTTCCCCGTGGGGCCCACGTGATTTCCGGGTGGGGCCCACGTGATTTCCGGGTGGGGCCCACGAGATTTCCCCGTGGGGCCCACGTGATTTCCGGGTGGGGCCCACGTGATTTCCGGGTGGGGCCCACGTGATTTCCGGGTGGGGCCCACGTGATTTCCGGGTGGGGCCCACGTGATTTCCGGGTGGGGCCCACGTGATTTCCGGGTGGGGCCCACGTGATTTCCGGGTGGGCCCCACGTGATTTCCGGGTGGGGCCCACGTGATTTCCGGGTGGGGCCCACGTGATTTCCGGGTGGGCCCCACGTGATTTCCGGGTGGGGCCCACGTGATTTCCGGGTGGGGCCCACGTGATTTCCGGGTGGGGCCCACGTGATTTCCGGGTGGGGCCCACGTGATTTCCCCGTGGGGCCCACGTGATTTCCCCGTGGGGCCCACGTGATTTCCGGGTGGGGCCCACGTGATTTCCGGGTGGGGCCCACGTGATTTCCGGGTGGGGCCCACGTGATTTCCGCGTGGGGCCCACGTGATTTCCCCGTGGGGCCCACGTGATTTCCGGGTGGGGCCCACGTGATTTCCGGGTGGGGCCCACGTGATTTCCGGGTGGGGCCCACGTGATTTCCCCGTGGGGCCCACGTGATTTCCCCGTGGGGCCCACGTGATTTCCGGGTGGGGCCCACGTGATTTCCGGGTGGGGCCCACGTGATTTCCGGGTGGGGCCCACGTGATTTCCGGGTGGGGCCCACGTGATTTCCGGGTTGGCCCCACGTGATTTCCGGGTGGGACCCACGTGATTTCCGGGTGGGGCCCACGTGATTTCCGGGTGGGGCCCACGTGATTTCCGGGTGGGGCCCACGTGATTTCCGGGTGGGGCCCACGTGATTTCCCCGTGGGGCCCACGTGATTTCCCGGTGGGGCCCACGTGATTTCCGGGTGGGGCCCACGTGATTTCCGGGTGGGGCCCACGTGATTTCCGGGTGGGGCCCACGTGATTTCCGGGTGGGGCCCACGTGATTTCCGGGTGGCGCCCACGTGATTTCCGGGTGGGGCCCACGTGATTTCCGGGTGGGGCCCACGTGATTTCCGGGTGGGGCCCACGTGATTTCCCCGTGGGGCCCACGTGATTTCCGGGTGGGGCCCACGTGATTTCCCCGTGAGGCCCACGTGATTTCCCCGTGGGGCCCACGTGATTTCCGGGTGGGGCCCACGTGATTTCCGGGTGGGGCCCACGTGATTTCCGGGTGGGGCCCACGTGATTTCCGGGTGGGGCCCACGTGATTTCCCCGTGGGGCCCACGTGATTTCCGGGTGGGGCCCACGTGATTTCCCCGTGAGGCCCACGTGATTTCCCCGTGGGGCCCACGTGATTTCCGGGTGGGGCCCACGTGATTTCCGGGTGGGGCCCACGTGATTTCCGGGTGGGGCCCACGTGATTTCCGGGTGGGGCCCACGTGATTTCCGGGTGGGGCCCACGTGATTTCCGGGTGGGGCCCACGTGATTTCCCCGTGGGGCCCACGTGATTTCCGGGTGGGGCCCACGTGATTTCCCCGAGGGGCCCACGTGATTTCCGGGTGGGGCCCACGTGATTTCCGGGTGGGGCCCACGTGATTTCCGGGTGGGGCCCACGTGATTTCCGGGTGGGGCCCACGTGATTTCCCCGAGGGGCCCACGTGATTTCCGGGTGGGGCCCACGTGATTTCCGGGTGGGGCCCACGTGATTTCCGGGTGGGGCCCACGTGATTTCCGGGTGGGGCCCACGTGATTTCCGGTTGGGGCCCACGTGATTTCCGGGTGGGGCCCACGTGATTTCCGGGTGGGGCCCACGTGATTTCCCCGTGGGGCCCACGTGATTTCCCCATGGGGCCCACGTGATTTCCGGCTGGGGCCCACGTGATTTCCCCGTGGGGCCCACGTGATTTCCGCGTGGGGCCCACGTGATTTCCCCGTGGGGCCCACGTGATTTCCCCGTGGGGCCCACGTGATTTCCGGGAGGGGCCCACGTGATTTCCGGGTGGGGCCCACGTGATTTCCGGGTGGGGCCCACGTGATTTCCGGGTGGGGCCCACGTGATTTCCGGGTGGGGCCCACGTGATTTCCGGGTGGGGCCCACGTGATTTCCGGGTGGGCCCCACGTGATTTCCGTGTGGGGCCCACGTGATTTCCGGGTGGGGCCCACGTGATTTCCGGGTGGGCCCCACGTGATTTCCGGGTGGGGCCCACGTGATTTCCGGGTGGGGCCCACGTGATTTCCGGGTGGGGCCCACGTGATTTCCGGGTGGGGCCCACGTGATTTCCGGGTGGGGCCCACGTGATTTCCCCGTGGGGCCCACGTGATTTCCGGCTGGGGCCCACGTGATTTCCGGGTGGGGCCCACGTGATTTCCGGGTGGGGCCCACGTGATTTCCGGGTGGGGCCCACGTGATTTCCGGGTGGGCCCCACGTGATTTCCCCGTGGGGCCCACGTGATTTCCCCGTGGGGCCCACGTGATTTCCGGGTGGGCCCCACGTGATTTCCGTGCGGGGCCCACGTGATTTCCGGGTGGGGCCCACGTGATTTCCGGGTGGGGCCCACGTGATTTCCGGGTGGGGCCCACGTGATTTCCGGGTGGGGCCCACGTGATTTCCGGGTGGGGCCCACGTGATTTCCCCGTGGGGCCCACGTGATTTCCGGGTGGGGCCCACGTGATTTCCGGGTGGGGCCCACGTGATTTCCGGGTGGGGCCCACGTGATTTCCGGGTGGGGCCCACGTGATTTCCCCGTGGGGCCCACGTGATTTCCGGGTGGGGCCCACGTGATTTCCCCGTGGGGGCCACGTGATTTCCCCGTGGGGCCCACGTGATTTCCGGGTGGGGCCCACGTGATTTCCGGGTGGGGCCCACGTGATTTCAGGGTGGGGCCCACGGGATTTCCGGGTGGGGCCCACGTGATTTCCGGGTGGGGCCCACGTGATTTCCGTGTGGGGCCCACGTGATTTCCGGGTGGGGCCCACGTGATTTCCGGGTGGGGCCCACGTGATTTCCGGGTGGGGCCCACGTGATTTCCGGCTGGGGCCCACGTGATTTCCGGGTGGTGCCCACGTGATTTCCCCGTGGGGCCCACGTGATTTCCCCGTGGGGCCCACGTGATTTCCGGGTGGGCCCCACGTGATTTCCGGGTGGGGCCCACGTGATTTCCCCGTGGGGCCCACGTGATTTCCGGGTGGGGCCCACGTGATTTCCGGGTGGGGCCCACGTGATTTCCGGGTGGGGCCCACGTGATTTCCGGGTGGGGCCCACGTGATTTCCGGGTGGGGCCCACGTGATTTCCGGGTGGGGCCCACGTGATTTCCGGGTGGGGCCCACGTGATTTCCGGGTGGGGCCCACGTGATTTCCCCGTGGGGCCCACGTGATTTCCGGCTGGGGCCCACGTGATTTCCGGCTGGGGCCCACGTGATTTCCGGGTGGGGCCCACGTGATTTCCGGGTGGGGCCCACGTGATTTCCGGGTGGGCCCCACGTGATTTCCCCGTGGGGCCCACGTGATTTCCCCGTGGGGCCCACGTGATTTCCGGGTGGGGCCCACGTGATTTCCGGGTGGGGCCCACGAGATTTCCCCGTGGGGCCCACGTGATTTCCGGGTGGGGCCCACGTGATTTCCGGGTGGGGCCCACGTGATTTCCGGGTGGGGCCCACGTGATTTCCGGGTGGGGCCCACGTGATTTCCGGGTGGGGCCCACGTGATTTCCGGGTGGGGCCCACGTGATTTCCGGGTGGGCCCCACGTGATTTCCGGGTGGGGCCCACGTGATTTCCGGGTGGGGCCCACGTGATTTCCGGGTGGGCCCCACGTGATTTCCGGGTGGGGCCCACGTGATATCCGGGTGGGGCCCACGTGATTTCCGGGTGGGGCCCACGTGATTTCCGGGTGGGGCCCACGTGATTTCCGGGTGGGGCCCACGTGATTTCCCCGTGGGGCCCACGTGATTTCCGGGTGGGGCCCACGTGATTTCCGGGTGGGGCCCACGTGATTTCCGGGTGGGGCCCACGTGATTTCCGGGTGGGGCCCACGTGATTTCCCCGTGGGGCCCACGTGATTTCCGGGTGGGGCCCACGTGATTTCCGGGTGGGGCCCACGTGATTTCCGGGTGGGGCCCACGTGATTTCCCCGTGGGGCCCACGTGATTTCCCCGTGGGGCCCACGTGATTTCCGGGTGGGGCCCACGTGATTTCCGGGTGGGGCCCACGTGATTTCCGGGTGGGGCCCACGTGATTTCCGGGTGGGGCCCACGTGATTTCCGGGTTGGCCCCACGTGATTTCCGGGTGGGACCCACGTGATTTCCGGGTGGGGCCCACGTGATTTCCGGGTGGGCCCACGTGATTTCCGGGTGGGGCCCACGTGATTTCCGGGTGGGGCCCACGTGATTTCCCCGTGGGGCCCACGTGATTTCCCGGTGGGGCCCACGTGATTTCCGGGTGGGGCCCACGTGATTTCCGGGTGGGGCCCACGTGATTTCCGGGTGGGGCCCACGTGATTTCCGGGTGGGGCCCACGTGATTTCCGGGTGGGGCCCACGTGATTTCCGGGTGGGGCCCACGTGATTTCCGGGTGGGGCCCACGTGATTTCCGGGTGGGGCCCACGTGATTTCCCCGTGGGGCCCACGTGATTTCCGGGTGGGGCCCACGTGATTTCCCCGTGAGGCCCACGTGATTTCCCCGTGGGGCCCACGTGATTTCCGGGTGGGGCCCACGTGATTTCCGGGTGGGGCCCACGTGATTTCCGGGTGGGGCCCACGTGATTTCCGGGTGGGGCCCACGTGATTTCCCCGTGGGGCCCACGTGATTTCCGGGTGGGGCCCACGTGATTTCCCCGTGAGGCCCACGTGATTTCCCCGTGGGGCCCACGTGATTTCCGGGTGGGGCCCACGTGATTTCCGGGTGGGGCCCACGTGATTTCCGGGTGGGGCCCACGTGATTTTCGGGTGGGGCCCACGTGATTTCCGGGTGGGGCCCACGTGATTTCCGGGTGGGGCCCACGTGATTTCCCCGTGGGGCCCACGTGATTTCCGGGTGGGGCCCACGTGATTTCCCCGAGGGGCCCACGTGATTTCCGGGTGGGGCCCACGTGATTTCCGGGTGGGGCCCACGTGATTTCCGGGTGGGGCCCACGTGATTTCCGGGTGGGGCCCACGTGATTTCCCCGAGGGGCCCACGTGATTTCCGGGTGGGGCCCACGTGATTTCCGGGTGGGGCCCACGTGATTTCCGGGTGGGGCCCACGTGATTTCCGGGTGGGGCCCACGTGATTTCCGGTTGGGGCCCACGTGATTTCCGGGTGGGGCCCACGTGATTTCCGGGTGGGGCCCACGTGATTTCCCCGTGGGGCCCACGTGATTTCCCCATGGGGCCCACGTGATTTCCGGCTGGGGCCCACGTGATTCCCGGGTGGGGTCCACGTGATTTCCAGGTGGGGCCCACGTGATTTCCCCGTGGGGCCCACGTGATTTCCGGGTGGGGCCCACGTGATTTCCGGGTGGGGCCCACGTGATTTCCGGGTGGGGCCCACGTGATTTCCGGGTGGGGCCCACGTGATTTCCGGATGTGGCCCACGTGTTTTCCGGGTGGGGCCCACGTGATTTCCGGGTGGGGCCCACGTGATTTCCGGGTGGGGCCCACGTGATTTCCGGGTGGGCCCCACGTGATTTCCGGGTGGGGCCCACGTGATTTCCGGGTGGGGCCCACGTGATTTCCGGGTGGGGCCCACGTGATTTCCGGGTGGGGCCCACGTGATTTCCGGCTGGGGCCCACGTGATTTCCGGGTGGGGCCCACGTGATTTCCGGGTGGGGCCCACGTGATTTCCGGGTGGGGCCCACGTGATTTCCGGGTGGGGCCCACGTGATTTCCGGGTGGGGCCCACGTGATTTACCCGTGGGGCCCACGTGATTTCCGGGTGGGGCCCACGTGATTTCCGGGTGGGGCCCACGTGATTTCCGGGTGGGGCCCACGTGATTTCCGGGTGGGGCCCACGTGATTTCCCCGTGGGGCCCACGTGATTTCTCCGTGGGGCCCACGTGATTTCCGGGTGGGGCCCACGTGATTTCCGGGTGGGGCCCACGTGATTTCCCGGTGGGGCCCACGTGATTTCCGGGTGGGGCCCACGTGATTTCCGGGTGGGGCCCACGTGATTTCCGGGTGGGCCCCACGTGATTTCCGTGTGGGGCCCACGTGATTTCCGGGTGGGGCCCACGTGATTTCTGGGTGGGGCCCACGTGATTTCCGGGTGCGGCCCACGTGATTTCCGGCTGGGGCCCACGTGATTTCCGGGTGGTGCCCACGTGATTTCCCCGTGGGGCCCACGTGATTTCCCCGTGGGGCCCACGTGATTTCCGGGTGGGCCCCAAGTGATTTCCGGGTGGGGCCCACGTGATTTCCCCGTGGGGCCCACGTGATTTCCCCATGGGGCCCACGTGATTTCCGGGTGGGGCCCACGTGATTTCCGGGTGGGGCCCACGTGATTTCCGGGTGGGGCCCACGTGATTTCCGGTTGGGCCCCACGTGATTTCCGTGTGGGGCCCACGTGATTTCCGGGTGGGGCCCACGTGATTTCCGGGTGGGGCCCACGTGATTTCCGGGTGGGGCCCACGTGATTTCCGGGTGGGGCCCACGTGATTTCCGGGTGGGGCCCACGTGATTTCCGGGTGGGGCCCCCGTGATTTCCCCGTGGGGCCCACGTGATTTCCCCGTGGGGCCCACGTGATTTCCGGCTGGGGCCCACGTGATTTCCGGGTGGGGCCCACGTGATTTCCGGGTGGGGCCCACGTGATTTCCGGGTGGGGCCCACGTGATTTCCGGTTGGGGCCCACGTGATTTCCGGTTGGGGCCCACGTGATTTCCGGGTGGGGCCCACGTGATTTCCGGGTGGGGCCCACGTGATTTCCAGGTGGGGCCCACGTGATTTCCGCGTGGGGCCCACGTGATTTCCCCGTGGGGCCCACGTGATTTCCGGGTGGGGCCCACGTGATTTCCGGGTGGGGACCACGTGATTTCCCCGTGGGGCCCACGTGATTTCCCCGTGGGGCCCACGTGATTTCCGGGTGGGGCCCACGTGATTTCCGGGTGGGGCCCACGTGATTTCCCCGTGGGGCCCACGTGATTTCCCCGTGGGGCCCACGTGATTTCCGGGTGGGGCCCACGTGATTTCAGGGTGGGGCCCACGTGATTTCCCCGTGGGGCCCACGTGATTTCCCCGTGGGGCCCACGTGATTTCCCCGTGGGGCCCACGTGATTTCCGGGTGGGGCCCACGTGATTTCCGGGTGGGGCCCACGTGATTTCCCCGTGGGGCCCACGTGATTTCCCCGTGGGGCCCACGTGATTTCCCCGTGGGGCCCACGTGATTTCCGGCTGGGGCCCACGTGATTTCCGGCTGGGGCCCACGTGATTTCCGGGTGGGGCCCACGTGATTTCCGGGTGGGGCCCACGTGATTTCCGGGTGGGCCCCACGTGATTTCCCCGTGGGGCCCACGTGATTTCCGGGTGGGGCCCACGTGATTTCCGGGTGGGGCCCACGTGATTTCCGGGTGGGGCCCACGTGATTTCCGGGTGGGGCCCACGTGATTTCCCCGTGGGGCCCACGTGATTTCCCGGTGGGGCCCACGTGATTTCCGGGTGGGGCCCACGTGATTTCCGGGTGGGGCCCACGTGATTTCCGGGTGGGGCCCACGTGATTTCCGGGTGGGGCCCACGTGATTTCCGGGTGGGGCCCACGTGATTTCCGGGTGGGGCCCACGTGATTTCCGGGTGGGGCCCACGTGATTTCCGGGTGGGGCCCACGTGATTTCCCCGTGGGGCCCACGTGATTTCCGGGTGGGGCCCACGTGATTTCCCCGTGAGGCCCACGTGATTTCCCCGTGGGGCCCACGTGATTTCCGGGTGGGGCCCACGTGATTTCCGGGTGGGGCCCACGTGATTTCCGGGTGATGCCCACGTGATTTCCGGGTGGGGCCCACGTGATTTCCCCGTGGGGCCCACGTGATTTCCGGGTGGGGCCCACGTGATTTCCCCGTGAGGCCCACGTGATTTCCCCGTGGGGCCCACGTGATTTCCGGGTGGGGCCCACGTGATTTCCGGGTGGGGCCCACGTGATTTCCGGGTGGGGCCCACGTGATTTCCGGGTGGGGCCCACGTGATTTCCGGGTGGGGCCCACGTGATTTCCGGGTGGGGCCCACGTGATTTCCCCGTGGGGCCCACGTGATTTCCGGGTGGGGCCCACGTGATTTCCCCGAGGGGCCCACGTGATTTCCGGGTGGGGCCCACGTGATTTCCGGGTGGGGCCCACGTGATTTCCGGGTGGGGCCCACGTGATTTCCGGGTGGGGCCCACGTGATTTCCGGGTGGGGCCCACGTGATTTCCGGATGTGGCCCACGTGTTTTCCTGGTGGGGCCCACGTGATTTCCGGGTGGGGCCCACGTGATTTCCGGGTGGGGCCCACGTGAGTTCCGGGTGGGCCCCACGTGATTTCCGGGTGGGGCCCACGTGATTTCCGGGTGGGGCCCACGTGATTTCCGGGTGGGGCCCACGTGATTTCCGGGTGGGGCCCACGTGATTTCCGGCTGGGGCCCACGTGATTTCCGGGTGGGGCCCACGTGATTTCCGGGTGGGGCCCACGTGATTTCCGGGTGGGGCCCACGTGATTTCCGGGTGGGGCCCACGTGATTTCCGGGTGGGGCCCACGTGATTTCCGGGTGGGCCCCACGTGATTTCCGTGTGGGGCCCACGTGATTTCCGGGTGGGGCCCACGTGATTTCTGGGTGGGGCCCACGTGATTTCCGGGTGGGGCCCACGTGATTTCCGGCTGGGGCCCACGTGATTTCCGGGTGGTGCCCACGTGATTTCCCCGTGGGGCCCACGTGATTTCCCCGTGGGGCCCACGTGATTTCCGGGTGGGCCCCACGTGATTTCCGGGTGGGGCCCACGTGATTTCCCCGTGGGGCCCACGTGATTTCCCCATGGGGCCCACGTGATTTCCGGGTGGGGCCCACGTGATTTCTGGGTGGGGCCCACGTGATTTCCGGGTGGGGCCCACGTGATTTCCGGTTGGGCCCCACGTGATTTCCGTGTGGGGCCCACGTGATTTCCGGGTGGGGCCCACGTGATTTCCGGGTGGGGCCCACGTGATTTCCGGGTGGGGCCCACGTGATTTCCGGGTGGGGCCCACGTGATTTCCGGGTGGGGCCCACGTGATTTCCGGGTGGGGCCCCCGTGATTTCCCCGTGGGGCCCACGTGATTTCCCCGTGGGGCCCACGTGATTTCCGGCTGGGGCCCACGTGATTTCCGGCTGGGGCCCACGTGATTTCCGGGTGGGGCCCACGTGATTTCCGGGTGGGGCCCACGTGATTTCCGGGTGGGGCCCACGTGATTTCCGGGTGGGGCCCACGTGATTTCCGGTTGGGTCCCACGTGATTTCCGGGTGGGGCCCACGTGATTTCCGGGTGGGGCCCACGTGATTTCCAGGTGGGGCCCACGTGATTTCCGCGTGGGGCCCACGTGATTTCCCCGTGGGGCCCACGTGATTTCCCCGTGGGGCCCACGTGATTTCCGGGTGGGGCCCACGTGATTTCCGGGTGGGGCCCACGTGATTTCCGGGTGGGGCCCACGTGATTTCCGGGTGGGGCCCACGTGATTTCCGGGTGGGCCCCACGTGATTTCCGTGTGGGGCCCACGTGATTTCCGGGTGGGGCCCACGTGATTTCCGGGTGGGGCCCACGTGATTTCCGGGTGGGCCCCACGTGATTTCCGGGTGGGGCCCACGTGATTTCCGGGTGGGGCCCACGTGATTTCCGGGTGGGGCCCACGTGATTTCCGGGTGGGGCCCACGTGATTTCCGGGTGGGGCCCACGTGATTTCCCCGTGGGGCCCACGTGATTTCCGGCTGGGGCCCACGTGATTTCCGGGTGGGGACCACGTGATTTCCCCGTGGGGCCCACGTGATTTCCCCGTGGGGCCCACGTGATTTCCGGGTGGGGCCCACGTGATTTCCGGGTGGGGCCCACGTGATTTCCCCGTAGGGCCCACGTGATTTCCCCGTGGGGCCCACGTGATTTCCGGGTGGGGCCCACGTGATTTCAGGGTGGGGCCCACGTGATTTCCCCGTGGGGCCCACGTGATTTCCCCGTTGGGCCCACGTGATTTCCCCGTGGGGCCCACGTGATTTCCGGGTGGGGCCCACGTGATTTCCGGGTGGGGCCCACGTGATTTCCCCGTGGGGCCCACGTGATTTCCCCGTGGGGCCCACGTGATTTCCCCGTGGGGCCCACGTGATTTCCGGCTGGGGCCCACGTGATTTCCGGCTGGGGCCCACGTGATTTCCGGGTGGGGCCCACGTGATTTCCGGGTGGGGCCCACGTGATTTCCGGGTGGGCCCCACGTGATTTCCCCGTGGGGCCCACGTGATTTCCGGGTGGGGCCCACGTGATTTCCGGGTGGGGCCCACGTGATTTCCGGGTGGGGCCCACGTGATTTCCGGGTGGGGCCCACGTGATTTCCGGGTGGGGCCCACGTGATTTCCGGGTGGGGCCCACGTGATTTCCGGGTGGGGCCCACGTGATTTCCGGGTGGGCCCCACGTGATTTCCGGGTGGGGCCCACGTGATTTCCGGGTGGGGCCCACGTGATTTCCGGGTGGGGCCCACGTGATTTCCGGGTGGGCCCCACGTGATTTCCGGGTGGGGCCCACGTGATTTCCGGGTGGGGCCCACGTGATTTCCGGGTGGGCCCCACGTGATTTCCGGGTGGGGCCCACGTGATTTCCGGGTGGGGCCCACGTGATTTCCGTGTGGGGCCCACGTGATTTCCGGGTGGGGCCCACGTGATTTCCGGGTGGGGCCCACGTGATTTCCGGGTGGGGCCCACGTGATTTCCGGGTGGGGCCCACGTGATTTCCGGGTGGGGCCCACGTGATTTCCGGGTGGGGCCCACGTGATTTCCGGGTGGGGCCCACGTGATTTCCGGGTGGGGCCCACGTGATTTCCCCGTGGGGCCCACGTGATTTCCGGGTGGGGCCCACGTGATTTCCGGGTGGGGCCCACGTGATTTCCGGGTGGGGCCCACGTGATTTCCCCGTGGGGCCAACGTGATTTCCCCGTGGGGCCCACGTGATTTCCGGGTGGGGCCCACGTGATTTCCGGGTGGGGCCCACGTGATTTCCGGGTGGGGCCCATGTGATTTCCGGGTGGGGCCCACGTGATTTCCGGGTGGGGCCCATGTGATTTCCGGGTGGGGCCCACGTGATTTCCGGGTTGGCCCCACGTGATTTCCCGGTGGGGCCCACGTGATTTCCGGGTGGGCCCCACGTGATTTCCCCGTGGGGCCCACGTGATTTCCGGGTGGGGCCCACGTGATTTCCGGGTGGGGCCCACGTGATTTCCGGGTGGGGCCCACGTGATTTCCGGGTGGGGCCCACGTGATTTCCGGGTGGGGCCCACGTGATTTCCGGGTGGGGCCCACGTGATTTCCGGGTGGGGCCCACGTGATTTCCGGGTGGGCCCCACGTGATTTCCGGGTGGGGCCCACGTGATTTCCGGGTGGGGCCCACGTGATTTCCGGGTGGGGCCCACGTGATTTCCGGGTGGGCCCCACGTGATTTCCGGGTGGGGCCCACGTGATTTCCGGGTGGGGCCCACGTGATTTCCGGGTGGGCCCCACGTGATTTCCGGGTGGGGCCCACGTGATTTCCGGGTGGGGCCCACGTGATTTCCGTGTGGGGCCCACGTGATTTCCGGGTGGGGCCCACGTGATTTCCGGGTGGGGCCCACGTGATTTCCGGGTGGGGCCCACGTGATTTCCGGGTGGGGCCCACGTGATTTCCGGGTGGGGCCCACGTGATTTCCGGGTGGGGCCCACGTGATTTCCGGGTGGGGCCCACGTGATTTCCGGGTGGGGCCCACGTGATTTCCCCGTGGGGCCCACGTGATTTCCGGGTGGGGCCCACGTGATTTCCGGGTGGGGCCCACGTGATTTCCGGGTGGGGCCCACGTGATTTCCCCGTGGGGCCAACGTGATTTCCCCGTGGGGCCCACGTGATTTCCGGGTGGGGCCCACGTGATTTCCGGGTGGGGCCCACGTGATTTCCGGGTGGGGCCCATGTGATTTCCGGGTGGGGCCCACGTGATTTCCGGGTTGGCCCCACGTGATTTCCGGGTGGGGCCCACGTGATTTCCGGGTGGGGCCCACGTGATTTCCGGGTGGGGCCCACGTGATTTCCCCGTGGGGCCCACATGATTTCCTGGTGGGGCCCACGTGATTTCCGGGTGGGGCCCACGTGATTTCCGGGTGGGGCCCACGTGATTTCCCCGTGGGGCCCACGTGATTTCCAGGTGGGGCCCACGTGATTTCCGCGTGGGGCCCACGTGATTTCCCCGTGGGGCCCACGTGATTTCCCCGTGGGGCCCACGTGATTTCCGGGTGGGGCCCACGTGATTTCCGGGTGGGGCCCACGTGATTTCCGGGTGGGGCCCACGTGATTTCCGGGTGGGGCCCACGTGATTTCCGGGTGGGCCCCACGTGATTTCCGTGTGGGGCCCACGTGATTTCCGGGTGGGGCCCACGTGATTTCCGGGTGGGGCCCACGTGATTTCCGGGTGGGCCCCACGTGATTTCCGGGTGGGGCCCACGTGATTTCCGGGTGGGGCCCACGTGATTTCCGGGTGGGGCCCACGTGATTTCCGGGTGGGGCCCACGTGATTTCCCCGTGGGGCCCACGTGATTTCCCCGTGGGGCCCACTTGATTTCCGGCTGGGGCCCACGTGATTTCCGGGTGGGGACCACGTGATTTCCCCGTGGGGCCCACGTGATTTCCCCGTGGGGCCCACGTGATTTCCGGGTGGGGCCCACGTGATTTCCGGGTGGGGCCCACGTGATTTCCCCGTGGGGCCCACGTGATTTCCCCGTGGGGCCCACGTGATTTCCGGGTGGGGCCCACGTGATTTCAGGGTGGGGCCCACGTGATTTCCCCGTGGGGCCCACGTGATTTCCCCGTTGGGCCCACGTGATTTCCCCGTGGGGCCCACGTGATTTCCCCGTGGGGCCCACGTGATTTCCGGGTGGGGCCCACGTGATTTCCCCGTGGGGCCCACGTGATTTCCCCGTGGGGCCCACGTGATTTCCCCGTGGGGCCCACGTGATTTCCGGCTGGGGCCCACGTGATTTCCGGCTGGGGCCCACGTGATTTCCGGGTGGGGCCCACGTGATTTCCGGGTGGGGCCCACGTGATTTCCGGGTGGGCCCCACGTGATTTCCCCGTGGGGCCCACGTGATTTCCGGGTGGGGCCCACGTGATTTCCGGGTGGGGCCCACGTGATTTCCGGGTGGGGCCCACGAGATTTCCCCGTGGGGCCCACGTGATTTCCGGGTGGGGCCCACGTGATTTCCGGGTGGGGCCCACGTGATTTCCGGGTGGGGCCCACGTGATTTCCGGGTGGGGCCCACGTGATTTCCGGGTGGGGCCCACGTGATTTCCGGGTGGGGCCCACGTGATTTCCGGGTGGGGCCCACGTGATTTCCGGGTGGGCCCCACGTGATTTCCGGGTGGGGCCCACGTGATTTCCGGGTGGGGCCCACGTGATTTCCGGGTGGGGCCCACGTGATTTCCGGGTGGGCCCCACGTGATTTCCGGGTGGGGCCCACGTGATTTCCGGGTGGGGCCCACGTGATTTCCGGGTGGGCCCCACGTGATTTCCGGGTGGGGCCCACGTGATTTCCGGGTGGGGCCCACGTGATTTCCGGGTGGGGCCCACGTGATTTCCGGGTGGGCCCCACGTGATTTCCGGGTGGGGCCCACGTGATTTCCGGGTGGGGCCCACGTGATTTCCGGGTGGGCCCCACGTGATTTCCGGGTGGGGCCCACGTGATTTCCGGGTGGGGCCCACGTGATTTCCGGGTGGGGCCCACGTGATTTCCGGGTGGGGCCCACGTGATTTCCGGGTGGGGCCCACGTGATTTCCGGGTGGGGCCCACGTGATTTCCGGGTGGGGCCCACGTGATTTCCGGGTGGGGCCCACGTGATTTCCGGGTGGGGCCCACGTGATTTCCGGGTGGGGCCCACGTGATTTCCGGGTGGGGCCCACGTGATTTCCCCGTGGGGCCCACGTGATTTCCGGGTGGGGCCCACGTGATTTCCGGGTGGGGCCCACGTGATTTCCGGGTGGGGCCCACGTGATTTCCCCGTGGGGCCAACGTGATTTCCCCGTGGGGCCCACGTGATTTCCGGGTGGGGCCCACGTGATTTCCGGGTGGGGCCCACGTGATTTCCGGGTTGGGCCCATGTGATTTCCGGGTGGGGCCCACGTGATTTCCGGGTTGGCCCCACGTGATTTCCGGGTGGGGCCCACGTGATTTCCGGGTGGGGCCCACGTGATTTCCGGGTGGGGCCCACGTGATTTCCGGGTGGGGCCCACGTGATTTCCGGGTGGGGCCCACGTGATTTCCCCGTGGGGCCCACGTGATTTCCGGGTGGGGCCCACGTGATTTCCGGGTGGGGCCCACGTGATTTCCGGGTGGGGCCCACGTGATTTCCGGGTGGGGCCCACGTGATTTCCGGGTGGGGCCCACGTGATTTCCGGGTGGGGCCCACGTGATTTCCGGGTGGGGCCCACGTGATTTCCGGGTGGGGCCCACGTGATTTCCCCGTGGGGCCCACGTGATTTCCGGGTGGGGCCCACGTGATTTCCCCGTGAGGCCCACGTGATTTCCCCGTGGGGCCCACGTGATTTCCGGGTGGGGCCCACGTGATTTCCGGGTGGGGCCCACGTGATTTCCGGGTGGGGCCCACGTGATTTCCGGTTGGGGCCCACGTGATTTCCGGCTGTGGCCCACGTGATTTCCGGGTGGGGTCCACGTGATTTCCGGGTGGGGCCCACGTGATTTCCCCGTGGGGCCCACGTGATTTCCGGGTGGGGCCCACGTGATTTCCGGGTGGGGCCCACGTGATTTCCGGGTGGGGCCCACGTGATTTCCGGGTGGGGCCCACGTGAATTCCCCATGGGGCCCACGTGATTTCCGGGTGGGGCCCACGTGATTTCCGGGTGGGGCCCACGTGATTTCCGGGTGGGGCCCACGTGATTTTCGGGTGGGGCCCACGTGATTTCCGGGTGGGGCCCACGTGATTTCCGGCTGTGGCCCACGTGATTTCCGGGTGGGGCCCACGTGATTTCCGGGTGGGGCCCACGTGATTTCCCCGTGGGGCCCACGTGATTTCCGGGTGGGGCCCACGTGATTTCCGGGTGGGGCCCACGTGATTTCCCCGTGGGGCCCACGTGATTTCCGGGTGGGGCCCACGTGATTTCCGGGTGGGGCCCACGTGATTTCCGGGTGGGGCCCACGTGATTTCCGGGTGGGGCCCACGTGATTTCCGGGTGGGGCCCACGTGATTTCCGGGTGGGGCCCACGTGATTTCCGGGTGGGGCCCACGTGATTTCCCCGAGGGGCCCACGTGATTTCCGTGTGGGGCCCACGTGATTTCCGGGTGGGGCCCACGTGATTTCCGGGTGGGGCCCACGTGATTTCCGGGTGGGGCCCACGTGATTTCCGGGTGGGGCCCACGTGATTTCCGGGTGGGGCCCACGTGATTTCCGGGTGGGGCCCACGTGATTTCCGGGTGGGGCCCACGTGATTTCCGGGTGGGGCCCACGTGATTTCCCCGTGGGGCCCACGTGATTTCCCCATGGGGCCCACGTGATTTCCGGCTGGGGCCCACGTGATTTCCGGGTGGGGCCCACGTGATTTCCGGGTGGGGCCCACGTGATTTTCGGGTGGGGCCCACGTGATTTCCGGGTGGGGCCCACGTGATTTCCGGCTGTGGCCCACGTGATTTCCGGGTGGGGCCCACGTGATTTCCGGGTGGGGCCCACGTGATTTCCCCGTGGGGCCCACGTGATTTCCGGGTGGGGCCCACGTGATTTCCGGGTGGGGCCCACGTGATTTCCCCGTGGGGCCCACGTGATTTCCGGGTGGGGCCCACGTGATTTCCGGGTGGGGCCCACGTGATTTCCGGGTGGGGCCCACGTGATTTCCGGGTGGGGCCCACGTGATTTCCGGGTGGGGCCCACGTGATTTCCGGGTGGGGCCCACGTGATTTCCGGGTGGGGCCCACGTGATTTCCCCGAGGGGCCCACGTGATTTCCGTGTGGGGCCCACGTGATTTCCGGGTGGGGCCCACGTGATTTCCGGGTGGGGCCCACGTGATTTCCGGGTGGGGCCCACGTGATTTCCGGGTGGGGCCCACGTGATTTCCGGGTGGGGCCCACGTGATTTCCGGGTGGGGCCCACGTGATTTCCCCGTGGGGCCCACGTGATTTCCCCATGGGGCCCACGTGATTTCCGGCTGGGGCCCACGTGATTTCCGGGTGGGGCCCACGTGATTTCCCCGTGGGGCCCACGTGATTTCCGGGTGGGGCCCACGTGATTTCCGGGTGGGGCCCACGTGATTTCCGGGTGGGGCCCACGTGATTTCCGGGTGGGGCCCACGTGATTTCCGGATGTGGCCCACGTGTTTTCCGGGTGGGGCCCACGTGATTTCCGGGTGGGGCCCACGTGATTTCCGGGTGGGGCCCACGTGATTTCCGGGTGGGCCCCACGTGATTTCCGGGTGGGGCCCACGTGATTTCCGGGTGGGGCCCACGTGATTTCGGGGTGGGGCCCACGTGATTTCCGGGTGGGGCCCACGTGATTTCCGGCTGGGGCCCACGTGATTTCCGGGTGGGGCCCACGTGATTTCCGGGTGGGGCCCACGTGATTTCCGGGTGGGGCCCACGTGATTTCCGGGTGGGGCCCACGTGATTTCCCCGTGGGGCCCACGTGATTTCCGGGTGGGGCCCACGTGATTTCCGGGTGGGGCCCACGTGATTTCCCCGTGGGGCCCACGTGATTTCCGGGTGGGGCCCACGTGATTTCCGGGTGGGGCCCACGTGATTTCCGGGTGGGGCCCATGTGATTTCCGGGTGGGGCCCACGTGATTTCCCCGTGGGGCCCACGTGATTTCCCCGTGGGGCCCACGTGATTTCCGGGTGGGGCCCACGTGATTTCCGGGTGGGGCCCACGTGATTTCCCGGTGGGGCCCACGTGATTTCCGGGTGGGGCCCACATGATTTCCGGGTGGGGCCCACGTGATTTCCTGGTGGGCCCCACGTGATTTCCGTGTGGGGCCCACGTGATTTCCGGGTGGGGCCCACGTGATTTCCCCGTGGGGCCCACGTGATTTCCGGGTGGGCCCCACGTGATTTCCGGGTGGGGCCCACGTGATTTCCCCGTGGGGCCCACGTGATTTCCCCATGGGGCCCACGTGATTTCCGGGTGGGGCCCACGTGATTTCCGGGTGGGGCCCACGTGATTTCCGGGTGGGGCCCACGTGATTTCCGGTTGGGCCCCACGTGATTTCCGTGTGGGGCCCACGTGATTTCCGGGTGGGGCCCACGTGATTTCCGGGTGGGGCCCACGTGATTTCCGGGTGGGGCCCACGTGATTTCCGGGTGGGGCCCACGTGATTTCCGGGTGGGGCCCACGTGATTTCCGGGTGGGGCCCACGTGATTTCCGGGTGGGGCCCACGTGATTTCCGGGTGGGGCCCACGTGATTTCCGGGTGGGGCCCACGTGATTTCCGGGTGGGGCCCACGTGATTTCCGGGTGGGCCCCACGTGATTTCCGGGTGGGCCCCACGTGATTTCCGGGTGGGGCCCACGTGATTTCCCCGTGGGGCCCACGTGATTTCCAGGTGGGGCCCACGTGATTTCCGGGTGGGGCCCACGTGATTTCCCCGTGGGGCCCACGTGATTTCCCCGTGGGGCCCACGTGATTTCCCCGTGGGGCCCACGTGATTTCCGGCTGGGGCCCACGTGATTTCCGGGTGGGGCCCACGTGATTTCCGGGTGGGGCCCACGTGATTTCCGGGTGGGGCCCACGTGATTTCCGGGTGGGGCCCACGTGATTTCCGGGTGGGGCCCACGTGATTTCCGGGTGGGGCCCACGTGATTTCCGCGTGGGGCCCACGTGATTTCCGGGTGGGGCCCACGTGATTTCCGGGTGGGGCCCACGTGATTTCCGGGTGGGGCCTACGTGATTTCCGGGTGGGGCCCACGTGATTTCCGGGTGGGGCCCACGTGATTTCCTCGTGGGGCCCACGTGATTTCCGGCTGGGGCCCACGTGATTTCCGGGTGGGGACCACGTGATTTCCCCGTGGGGCCCACGTGATTTCCCCGTGGGGCCCACGTGATTTCCGGGTGGGGCCCACGTGATTTCCGGGTGGGGCCCACGTGATTTCCCCGTGGGGCCCACGTGATTTCCCCGTGGGGCCCACGTGATTTCCGGGTGGGGCCCACGTGATTTCAGGGTGGGGCCCACGTGATTTCCCCGTGGGGCCCACGTGATTTCCCCGTGGGGCCCACGTGATTTCCCCGTGGGGCCCACGTGATTTCCGGGTGGGGCCCACGTGATTTCCGGGTGGGGCCCACGTGATTTCCCCGTGGGGCCCACGTGATTTCCGGGTGGGCCCCACGTGATTACCGGGTGGGGCCCACGTGATTTCCGGGTGGGGCCCACGTGATTTCCGGGTGGGGCCCACGTGATTTCCCCTTGGGGCCCACGTGATTTCCGGGTGGGCCCCACGTGATTTCCGGGTGTGGCCCACGTGATTTCCGGGTGGGGCCCACGTGATTTCCGGTTGGGGCCCACGTGATTTCCGGGTGGGGCCAACGTGATTTCCGGGTGGGGCCCACGTGATTTCCCCGTGGGGCCCACGTGATTTCCGGGTGGGGCCCACGTGATTTCCGGGTGGGGCCCACGTGATTTCCGGGTGGGGCCCACGTGATTTCCGGGTGGGGTCCACGTGATTTCCGGGTGTGGCCCACGTGATTTCCCGGTGGGGCCCACGTGATTTCCGGGTGGGGCCCTCGTGATTTCCGGGTGGGGCCCACGTGATTTCCGGGTGGGGCCCACGTGATTTCCGGGTGGGGCCCACGTGATTTCCGGGTGGGGCCCACGTGATTTCCGGGTGGGGCCCACGTGATTTCCGGGTGGGGCCCACGTGATTTCCGGGTGGGGTCCACGTGATTTCCGGGTGGGGCCCACGTGATTTCCCGGTGGGGCCCACGTGATTTCCGGGTGGGGCCCACGTGATTTCCGGGTGGGGCCCACGTGATTACCGGGTGGGGCCCACGTGATTTCCCCGAGGGGCCCACGTGATTTCCGGGTGGGGCCCACGTGATTTCCGGGTGGGGCCCACGTGATTTCCGGGTGGGGCCCACGTGATTTCCGGGTGGGGCCCACGTGAATTCCGGGTGGGGCCCACGTGATTTCCGGGTGGGGCCCACGTGATTTCCGGGTGGGGCCCACGTGATTTCCGGGTGGGGCCCACGTGATTTCCGGGTGGGGCCCACGTGATTTCCGGGTGGGGCCCACGTGATTTCCGGGTGGGGCCCACGTGATTTCCCCGTGGGGCCCACGTGATTTCCCCATGGGGCCCACGTGATTTCCGGCTGGGGCCCACGTGATTTCCGGGTGGGGTCCACGTGATTTCCAGGTGGGGCCCACGTGATTTCCCCGTGGGGCCCACGTGATTTCCGGGTGGGGCCCACGTGATTTCCGGGTGGGGCCCACGTGATTTCCGGGTGGGGCCCACGTGATTTCCGGGTGGGGCCCACGTGATTTCCGGATGTGGCCCACGTGTTTTCCGGGTGGGGCCCACGTGATTTCCGGGTGGGGCCCACGTGATTTCCGCGTGGGGCCCACGTGATTTCCGGGTGGGCCCCTCGTGATTTCCGGGTGGGGGCCACGTGATTTCCGGGTGGGGCCCACGTGATTTCCGGGTGGGGCCCACGTGATTTCCGGCTGGGGCCCACGTGATTTCCGGGTGGGGCCCACGTGATTTCCGGGTGGGGCCCACGTGATTTCCGGGTGGGGCCCACGTGATTTCCGGGTGGGTCCCACGTGATTTCCCGGTGGGGCCCACGTGATTTCCGGGTGGGGCCCACGTGATTTCCGGGTGGGGCCCACGTGATTTCCGGGTGGGGCCCACGTGATTTCCGGCTGGGGCCCACGTGATTTCCGGGTGGGGCCCACGTGATTTCCGGGTGGGGCCCACGTGATTTCCGGGTGGGGCCCACGTGATTTCCGGGTGGGGCCCACGTGATTTCCGGGTGGGGCCCACGTGATTTCCGGGTGGGGCCCACGTGATTTCCCCGTGGGGCCCACGTGATTTCCCCGTGGGGCCCACGTGATTTCCGGGTGGGGCCCACGTGATTTCCGGGTGGGGCCCACGTGATTTCCGGCTGGGGCCCACGTGATTTCCGGGTGGTGCCCACGTGATTTCCCCGTGGGGCCCACGTGATTTCCCCGTGGGGCCCACGTGATTTCCGGGTGGGCCCCACGTGATTTCCGGGTGGGGCCCACGTGATTTCCCCATGGGGCCCACGTGATTTCCCCGTGGGGCCCACGTGATTTCCGGGTGGGGCCCACGTGATTTCCGGGTGGGGCCCACGTGATTTCCGGTTGGGCCCCACGTGATTTCCGTGTGGGGCCCACGTGATTTCCGGGTGGGGCCCACGTGATTTCCGGGTGGGGCCCACGTGATTTCCGGGTGGGGCCCACGTGATTTCCGGGTGGGGCCCACGTGATTTCCGGGTGGGGCCCACGTGATTTCCGGGTGGGGCCCACGTGATTTCCGGGTGGGGCCCACGTGATTTCCCCGTGGGGCCCACGTGATTTCCCCGTGGGGCCCACGTGATTTCCGGCTGGGGCCCACGTGATTTCCGGGTGGGGCCCACGTGATTTCCGGGTGGGGCCCACGTGATTTCCGGGTGGGGCCCACGTGATTTCCGGGTGGGGCCCACGTGATTTCCGGGTGGGGCCCACGTGATTTCCGGGTGGGGCCCACGTGATTTCCGGGTGGGCCCCACGTGATTTCCGTGTGGGGCCCACATGATTTCCGGGTGGGGCCCACGTGATTTCCGGGTGGGGCCCACGTGATTTCCGGGTGGGGCCCACGTGATTTCCGGGTGGGGCCCACGTGATTTCCGGGTGGGGCCCACGTGATTTCCCCGTGGGGCCCACGTGATTTCCCCGTGGGGCCCACGTGATTTCCCCGTGGGGCCCACGTGATTTCCGGCTGGGGCCCACGTGATTTCCGGGTGGGGCCCACGTGATTTCCGGGTGGGGCCCACGTGATTTCCGGGTGGGCCCCACGTGATTTCCGGGTGGGGCCCACGTGATTTCCGGGTGGGGCCCACGTGATTTCCGGGTGGGGCCCACGTGATTTCCGGGTGGGGCCCACGTGATTTCCGGCTGGGGCCCACGTGATTTCCGGGTGGGGCCCACGTGATTTCCGGGTGGGGCCCACGTGATTTCCGGGTGGGGCCCACGTGATTTCCGGGTGGGTCCCACGTGATTTCCCGGTGGGGCCCACGTGATTTCCGGGTGGGGCCCACGTGATTTCCGGGTGGGGCCCACGTGATTTCCGGGTGGGGCCCACGTGATTTCCGGGTGGGGCCCACGTGATTTCCGGCTGGGGCCCACGTGATTTCCGGGTGGGGCCCACGTGATTTCCGGGTGGGGCCCACGTGATTTCCGGGTGGGGCCCACGTGATTTCCGGGTGGGGCCCACGTGATTTCCGGGTGGGGCCCACGTGATTTCCGGGTGGGGCCCACGTGATTTCCCCGTGGGGCCCACGTGATTTCCCCGTGGGGCCCACGTGATTTCCGGGTGGGGCCCACGTGATTTCCGGGTGGGGCCCACGTGATTTCCGGCTGGGGCCCACGTGATTTCCGGGTGGTGCCCACGTGATTTCCCCGTGGGGCCCACGTGATTTCCCCGTGGGGCCCACGTGATTTCCGGGTGGGCCCCACGTGATTTCCGGGTGGGGCCCACGTGATTTCCCCATGGGGCCCACGTGATTTCCCCGTGGGGCCCACGTGATTTCCGGGTGGGGCCCACGTGATTTCCGGGTGGGGCCCACGTGATTTCCGGTTGGGCCCCACGTGATTTCCGTGTGGGGCCCACGTGATTTCCGGGTGGGGCCCACGTGATTTCCGGGTGGGGCCCACGTGATTTCCGGGTGGGGCCCACGTGATTTCCGGGTGGGGCCCACGTGATTTCCGGGTGGGGCCCACGTGATTTCCGGGTGGGGCCCACGTGATTTCCGGGTGGGGCCCACGTGATTTCCCCGTGGGGCCCACGTGATTTCCCCGTGGGGCCCACGTGATTTCCGGCTGGGGCCCACGTGATTTCCGGGTGGGGCCCACGTGATTTCCGGGTGGGGCCCACGTGATTTCCGGGTGGGGCCCACGTGATTTCCGGGTGGGGCCCACGTGATTTCCGGGTGGGGCCCACGTGATTTCCGGGTGGGGCCCACGTGATTTCCGGGTGGGCCCCACGTGATTTCCGTGTGGGGCCCACGTGATTTCCGGGTGGGGCCCACGTGATTTCCGGGTGGGGCCCACGTGATTTCCGGGTGGGGCCCACGTGATTTCCGGGTGGGGCCCACGTGATTTCCGGGTGGGGCCCACGTGATTTCCCCGTGGGGCCCACGTGATTTCCCCGTGGGGCCCACGTGATTTCCCCGTGGGGCCCACGTGATTTCCGGCTGGGGCCCACGTGATTTCCGGGTGGGGCCCACGTGATTTCCGGGTGGGGCCCACGTGATTTCCGGGTGGGCCCCACGTGATTTCCGGGTGGGGCCCACGTGATTTCCGGGTGGGGCCCACGTGATTTCCGGGTGGGGCCCACGTGATTTCCGGGTGGGGCCCACGTGATTTCCGGGTGGGGCCCACGTGATTTCCCCGTGGGGCCCACGTGATTTCCGGCTGGGGCCCACGTGATTTCCGGGTGGGGACCACGTGATTTCCCCGTGGGGCCCACGTAATTTCCCCGTGGGGCCCACGTGATTTCCGGGTGGGGCCCACGTGATTTCCGGGTGGGGCCCACGTGATTTCCCCGTGGGGCCCACGTGATTTCCCCGTGGGGCCCACGTGATTTCCGGGTGGGGCCCACGTGATTTCAGGGTGGGGCCCACGTGATTTCCCCGTGGGGCCCACGTGATTTCCCCGTTGGGCCCACGTGATTTCCCCGTGGGGCCCACGTGATTTCCGGGTGGGGCCCACGTGATTTCCGGGTGGGGCCCACGTGATTTCCCCGTGGGGCCCACGTGATTTCCGGGTGGGCCCCACGTGAATACCGGGTGGGGCCCACGTGATTTCCGGGTGGGGCCCACGTGATTTCCGGGTGGGGCCCACGTGATTTCCGGGTGGGGCCCACGTGATTTCCGGGTGGGGCCCACGTGATTTCCGGGTGGGGCCCACGTGATTTCCGGGTGGGGCCCACATGATTTCCCCGTGGGGCCCACGTGTTTTCCGGGTGGGGCCCACGTGATTTCCGGGTGGGGCCCACGTGATTTCCGGGTGGGGCCCACGTGATTTCCCCGTGGGGCCCACGTGATTTCCGGGTGGGCCCCACGTGATTTCCGGGTGTGGCCCACGTGATTTCCGGGTGGGGCCCACGTGATTTCCGGGTGGGGCCCACGTGATTTCCGGGTGTGGCCCACGTGATTTCCGGGTGGGGCCCACGTGATTTCCGGGTGGGGCCCACGTGATTTCCGGGTGGGCCCCACGTGATTTCCGGGTGGGGCCCACGTGAATTCCCCATGGGGCCCACGTGATTTCCCCATGGGGCCCACGTGATTTCCGGGTGGGGCCCACGTGATTTCCGGGTGGGGCCCACGTGATTTCCGGGTGGGGCCCACGTGATTTCCGGTTGGGCCCCACGTGATTTCCGTGTGGGGCCCACGTGATTTCCGGGTGGGGCCCACGTGATTTCCGGGTGGGGCCCACGTGATTTCCGGGTGGGGCCCACGTGATTTCCGGGTGGGGCCCACGTGATTTCCGGGTGGGGCCCACGTGATTTCCGGGTGGGGCCCACGTGATTTCCGGGTGGGGCCCACGTGATTTCCCCGTGGGGCCCACGTGATTTCCCCGTGGGGCCCACGTGATTTCCGGGTGGGGCCCACGTGATTTCCGGGTGGGGCCCACGTGATTTCCGGGTGGGGCCCACGTGATTTCCGGGTGGGGCCCACGTGATTTCCGGGTGGGCCCCACGTGATTTCCGGGTGGGGCCCACGTGATTTCCGGGTGGGGCCCACGTGATTTCCGGGTGGGGCCCACGTGATTTCCGGGTGGGGCCCACGTGATTTCCGGGTGGGCCCCACGTGATTTCCGGGTGGGGCCCACGTGATTTCCGGGTGGGGCCCACGTGATTTCCGGGTGGGGCCCACGTGATTTCCGGGTGGGGCCAACGTGATTTCCGGGTGGGGCCCACGTGATTTCCCCGTGGGGCCCACGTGATTTCCGGCTGGGGCCCACGTGATTTCCGGGTGGGGACCACGTGATTTCCCCGTGGGGCCCACGTAATTTCCCCGTGGGGCCCACGTGATTTCCGGGTGGGGCCCACGTGATTTCCGGGTGGGGCCCACGTGATTTCCCCGTGGGGCCCACGTGATTTCCCCGTGGGGCCCACGTGATTTCCGGGTGGGGCCCACGTGATTTCAGGGTGGGGCCCACGTGATTTCCCCGTGGGGCCCACGTGATTTCCCCGTTGGGCCCACGTGATTTCCCCGTGGGGCCCACGTAATTTCCGGGTGGGGCCCACGTGATTTCCGGGTGGGGCCCACGTGATTTCCCCGTGGGGCCCACGTGATTTCCGGGTGGGCCCCACGTGATTACCGGGTGGGGCCCACGTGATTTCCGGGTGGGGCCCACATGATTTCCGGGTGGGGCCCACGTGATTTCCGGGTGGGGCCCACGTGATTTCCGGGTGGGGCCCACGTGATTTCCGGGTGGGGCCCACGTGATTTCCGGGTGGGGCCCACATGATTTCCCCGTGGGGCCCACGTGTTTTCCGGGTGGGGCCCACGTGATTTCCGGGTGGGGCCCACGTGATTTCCGATTGGGGCCCACGTGATTTCCCCGTGGGGCCCACGTGATTTCCGGGTGGGCCCCACGTGATTTCCGGGTGTGGCCCACGTGATTTCCGGGTGGGGCCCACGTGATTTCCGGGTGGGGCCCACGTGATTTCCGGGTGGGGCCCACGTGATTTCCGGGTGGGGCCCACGTGATTTCCCCGTGGGGCCCACGTGATTTCCGGGTGGGGCCCACGTGATTTCCGGGTGGGGCCCACGTGATTTCCGGGTGGGGCCCACGTGATTTCCGGGTGGGTTCCACGTGATTTCCGGGTGGGGCCCACGTGATTTCCGGGTGGGGCCCACGTGATTTCCGGGTGGGGCCCACGTGATTTTCGGGTGGGGCCCACGTGATTTCCGGGTGGGGCCCACGTGATTTCCGGGTGGGGCCCACGTGATTTCCGGGTGGGGCCCACGTGATTTCCGGGTGGGGCCCACGTGATTTCCGGGTGGGGCCCACGTGATTTCCCCGTGGGGCCCACGTGATTTCCCCGTGGGGCCCACGTGATTTCCGGGTGGGGCCCACGTGATTTCCGGGTGGGGCCCACGTGATTTCCGGGTGGGGCCCACGTGATTTCCCCGTGGGGCCCACGTGATTTCCGGGTGGGGCCCACGTGATTTCCCCGTGGGGCCCACGTGATTTCCGGGTGGGGCCCACGTGATTTCCCCGTGGGGCCCACGTGATTTCCGGGTGGGGCCCATGGGATTTCCCCGTGGGGCCCACGTGATTTCCGGGTGGGGCCCACGTGATTTCCCCGTGAGGCCCACGTGATTTCCCCGTGGGGCCCACGTGATTTCCGGGTGGGGCCCACGTGATTTCCGGGTGGGGCCCACGTGATTTCCGGGTGGGGCCCACGTGATTTCCGGGTGGGGCCCACGTGATTTCCGGCTGTGGCCCACGTGATTTCCGGGTGGGGCCCACGTGATTTCCGGGTGGGGCCCACGTGATTTCCGGGTGGGGCCCACGTGATTTCCGGGTGGGTCCCACGGGATTTCCGGGTGGGGCCCACGTGATTTCCGGGTGGGCCCCACTTGATTTCCGGGTGGGGCCCACGTGATTTCCGGGTGGGGCCCACGTGATTTCCGGGTGGGGCCCACGTGATTTCCGGGTGGGGCCCACGTGATTTCCGGGTGGGGCCCACGTGATTTCCCCGTGGGGCCCACGTGATTTCCGGGTGGGGCCCACGTGATTTCCGGGTGGGGCCCACGTGATTTCCGGGTGGGGCCCACGTGATTTCCGGGTGGGGCCCACGTGATTTCCGGGTGGGGCCCACGTGATTTCCCCGTGGGGCCCACGTGATTTCCGGGTGGGGCCCACGTGATTTCCGGGTGGGGCCCACGTGATTTCCGGGTGGGGCCCAGGTGATTTCCCCGTGGGGCCAACGTGATTTCCCCGTGGGGCCCACGTGATTTCCGGGTGGGGCCCACGTGATTTCCGGGTGGGGCCCACGTGATTTACGGGTGGGGCCCACGTGATTTCCGGGTGGGGCCCACGTGATTTCCGGGTTGGCCCCACGTGATTTCCGGGTGGGGCCCACGTGATTTCCGGGTGGGGCCCACGTGATTTCCGGGTGGGGCCCACGTGATTTCCGGGTGGGGCCCACGTGATTTCCGGGTGGGGCCCACGTGATTTCCGCGTGGGGCCCACGTGATTTCCCCGTGGGGCCCACGTGATTTCCCCGTGGGGCCCACGTGATTTCCGGGTGGGGCCCACGTGATTTCCGGGTGGGGCCCACGTGATTTCCGGGTGGGGCCCACGTGATTTCCGGGTGGGGCCCACGTGATTTCCGGGTGGGGCCCACGTGATTTCCGGGTGGGCCCCACGTGATTTCCGTGTGGGGCCCACGTGATTTCCGGGTGGGGACCACGTGATTTCCCCGTGGGGCCCACGTAATTTCCCCGTGGGGCCCACGTGATTTCCGGGTGGGGCCCACGTGATTTCCGGGTGGGGCCCACGTGATTTCCCCGTGGGGCCCACGTGATTTCCCCGTGGGGCCCACGTGATTTCCGGGTGGGGCCCACGTGATTTCAGGGTGGGGCCCACGTGATTTCCCCGTGGGGCCCACGTGATTTCCCCGTTGGGCCCACGTGATTTCCCCCTGGGGCCCACGTGATTTCCGGGTGGGGCCCACGTGATTTCCCCGTGGGGCCCACGTGATTTCCGGGTGGGCCCCACGTGATTACCGGGTGGGGCCCACGTGATTTCCGGGTGGGGCCCACGTGATTTCCGGGTGGGGCCCACGTGATTTCCGGGTGGGGCCCACGTGAGTTCCGGGTGGGGCCCACGGGATTTCCGGGTGGGGCCCACGTGATTTCCGGGTGGGGCCCACATGATTTCCCCGTGGGGCCCATGTGTTTTCCGGGTGGGGCCCACGTGATTTCCGGGTGGGGCCCACGTGATTTCCGGGTGGGGCCCACGTGATTTCCCCGTGGGGCCCACGTGATTTCCGGGTGGGGCCCACGTGATTTCCGGGTGTGGCCCACGTGATTTCCGGGTGGGTTCCACGTGATTTCCGGGTGGGGCCCACGTGATTTCCGGGTGGGGCCCACGTGATTTCCGGGTGGGGCCCACGTGATTTTCGGGTGGGGCCCACGTGATTTCCGGGTGGGGCCCACGTGATTTCCGGGTGGGGCCCACGTGATTTCCGGGTGGGGCCCACGTGATTTCCGGGTGGGGCCCACGTGATTTCCGGGTGGGGCCCACGTGATTTCCCCGTGGGGCCCACGTGATTTCCCCGTGGGGCCCACGTGATTTCCGGGTGGGGCCCACGTGATTTCCGGGTGGGGCCCACGTGATTTCCGGGTGGGGCCCACGTGATTTCCGGGTGGGGCCCACGTGATTTCCCCGTGGGGCCCACGTGATTTCCGGGTGGGGCCCACGTGATTTCCGGGTGGGGCCCACGTGATTTCCGGGTGGGGCCCACGTGATTTCCGGGTGGGGCCCACGTGATTTCCGGGTGGGGCCCACGTGATTTCCCCGTGGGGCCCACGTGATTTCCGGGTGGGGCCCACGTGATTTCCGGGTGGGGCCCACGTGATTTCCGGGTGGGGCCCACGTGATTTCCCCGTGGGGCCAACGTGATTTCCCCGTGGGGCCCACGTGATTTCCGGGTGGGGCCCACGTGATTTCCGGGTGGGGCCCACGTGATTTCCGGGTGGGGCCCATGTGATTTCCGGGTGGGGCCCACGTGATTTCCGGGTTGGCCCCACGTGATTTCCGGGTGGGGCCCACGTGATTTCCGGGTGGGGCCCACGTGATTTCCGGGTGGGGCCCACGTGATTTCCGGGTGGGGCCCACGTGATTTCCGGGTGGGGCCCACGTGATTTCCCCGTGGGGCCCACGTGATTTCCCGGTGGGGCCCACGTGATTTCCGTGTGGGGCCCACGTGATTTCCGAGTGGGGCCCACGTGATTTCCGGGTGGGGCCCACGTGATTTCCGGGTGGGGCCCACGTGATTTCCGGGTGGGGCCCACGTGATTTCCGGGTGGGGCCCACGTGATTTCCGGGTGGGGCCCACGTGATTTCCGGGTGGGGCCCACGTGATTTCCCCGTGGGGCCCACGTGATTTCCGGGTGGGGCCCACGTGATTTCCCCGTGAGGCCCACGTGATTTCCCCGTGGGGCCCACGTGATTTCCGGGTGGGGCCCACGTGATTTCCGGGTGGGGCCCACGTGATTTCCGGGTGGGGCCCACGTGATTTCCGGTTGGGGCCCACGTGATTTCCGGGTGGGGCCCACGTGATTTCCGGGTGGGGCCCACGTGATTTCCGGGTGGGGCCCACGTGATTTCCCCGTGGGGCCCACGTGATTTCCGGGTGGGGCCCACGTGATTTCCGGGTGGGGCCCACGTGATTTCCGGGTGGGGCCCACGTGATTTCCGGGTGGGGCCCACGTGATTTCCGGGTGGGGCCCACGTGATTTCCCCGTGGGGCCCACGTGATTTCCGGGTGGGGCCCACGTGATTTCCGGGTGGGGCCCACGTGATTTCCGGGTGGGGCCCACGTGATTTCCCCGTGGGGCCCACGTGATTTCCCCGTGGGGCCCACGTGATTTCCCCGTGGGGCCCACGTGATTTCCGGGTGGGGCCCACGTGATTTACGGGTGGGGCCCACGTGATTTCCGGGTGGGGCCCACGTGATTTCCGGGTGGGGCCCACGTGATTTCCGCGTGGGGCCCACGTGATTTCCGGGTGGGGCCCACGTGATGTCCGGGTGGGGCCCACGTGATTTCCGGGTGGGGCCCACGTGATTTCCGGGTGGGGCCCACGTGATTTCCGCGTGGGGCCCACGTGATTTCCCCGTGGGGCCCACGTGATTTCCCCGTGGGGCCCACGTGATTTCCGGGTGGGGCCCACGTGATTTCCGGGTGGGGCCCACGTGATTTCCGGGTGGGGCCCACGTGATTTCCGGGTGGGGCCCACGTGATTTCCGGGTGGGGCCCACGTGATTTCCGTGTGGGGCCCACGTGATTTCCGGGTGGGGCCCACGTGATTTCCGGGTGGGGCCCACGTGATTTCCGGGTGGGCCCCACGTGATTTCCGGGTGGGGCCCACGTGATTTCCGGGTGGGGCCCACGTGATTTCCGGGTGGGGCCCACGTGATTTCCCCGTGGGGCCCACGTGATTTCCGGGTGGGGACCACGTGATTTCCCCGTGGGGCCCACGTAATTTCCCCGTGGGGCCCACGTGATTTCCGGGTGGGGCCCACGTGATTTCCGGGTGGGGCCCACGTGATTTCCCCGTGGGGCCCACGTGATTTCCCCGTGGGGCCCACGTGATTTCCGGGTGGGGCCCACGTGATTTCAGGGTGGGGCCCACGTGATTTCCCCGTGGGGCCCACGTGATTTCCCCGTTGGGCCCACGTGATTTCCCCCTGGGGCCCACGTGATTTCCGGGTGGGGCCCACGTGATTTCCCCGTGGGGCCCACGTGATTTCCGGGTGGGCCCCACGTGATTACCGGGTGGGGCCCACGTGATTTCCGGGTGGGGCCCACGTGAGTTCGGGGTGGGGCCCACGTGATTTCCGGGTGGGGCCCACGTGATTTCCGGGTGGGGCCCACGTGATTTCCGGGTGGGGCCCACGTGATTTCCGGGTGGGGCCCACATGATTTCCCCGTGGGGCCCACGTGTTTTCCGGGTGGGGCCCACGTGATTTCCGGGTGGGGCCCACGTGATTTCCGGGTGGGGCCCACGTGATTTCCCCGTGGGGCCCACGTGATTTCCGGGTGGGCCCCACGTGATTTCCGGGTGTGGCCCACGTGATTTCCGGGTGGGGCCCACGTGATTTCCGGGTGGGGCCCACGTGATTTCCGGGTGGGGCCCACGTGATTTCCGGGTGGGGCCCACGTGATTTCCCCGTGGGGCCCACGTGATTTCCGGGTGGGGCCCACGTGATTTCCGGGTGGGGCCCACGTGATTTCCGGGTGGGGCCCACGTGATTTCCGGGTGGGTTCCACGTGATTTCCGGGTGGGGCCCACGTGATTTCCGGGTGGGGCCCACGTGATTTCCGGGTGGGGCCCACGTGATTTCCGGGTGGGGCCCACGTGATTTCCGGGTGGGGCCCACGTGATTTCCGGGTGGGGCCCACGTGATTTCCGGGTGGGGCCCACGTGATTTCCCCGTGGGGCCCACGTGATTTCCCCGTGGGGCCCACGTGATTTCCGGGTGGGGCCCACGTGATTTCCGGGTGGGGCCCACGTGATTTCCGGGTGGGGCCCACGTGATTTCCGGGTGGGGCCCACGTGATTTCCGGGTGGGGCCCACGTGATTTCCCCGTGGGGCCCACGTGATTTCCGGGTGGGGCCCACGTGATTTCCGGGTGGGGCCCACGTGATTTCCGGGTGGGGCCCACGTGATTTCCGGGTGGGGCCCACGTGATTTCCGGGTGGGGCCCACGTGATTTCCGGGTGGGGCCCACGTGATTTCCGGGTGGGGCCCACGTGATTTCCGGGTGGGGCCCACGTGATTTCCCCGTGGGGCCCACGTGTTTTCCGGGTGGGGCCCACGTGATTTCCGGGTGGGGCCCACGTGATTTCCGGGTGGGGCCCACGTGATTTCCGGGTGGGGCCCACGTGATTTCCGGGTGGGCCCCACGTGATTTCCGGGTGTGGCCCACGTGATTTCCGGGTGTGGCCCACGTGATTTCCGGGTGGGGCCCACGTGATTTCCGGGTGGGGCCCACGTGATTTCCGGGTGGGGCCCACGTGATTTCCGGGTGGGGCCCACGTGATTTCCCCGTGGGGCCCACGTGATTTCCGGGTGGGGCCCACGTGATTTCCGGGTGGGGCCCACGTGATTTCCGGGTGGGGCCCACGTGATTTCCGGGTGGGTTCCACGTGATTTCCGGGTGGGGCCCACGTGATTTCCGGGTGGGGCCCACGTGATTTCCGGGTGGGGCCCACGTGATTTCCGGGTGGGGCCCACGTGATTTCCGGGTGGGGCCCACGTGATTTCCGGGTGGGGCCCACGTGATTTCCGGGTGGGGCCCACGTGATTTCCGGGTGGGGCCCACGTGATTTCCCCGTGGGGCCCACGTGATTTCCCCGTGGGGCCCTCGTGATTTCCGGGTGGGGCCCACGTGATTTCCGGGTGGGGCCCACGTGATTTCCGGGTGGGGCCCACGTGATTTCCGGGTGGGGCCCACGTGATTTCCCCGTGGGGCCCACGTGATTTCCCCGTGGGGCCCACGTGATTTCCGGGTGGGGCCCACGTGATTTCCGGGTGGGGCCCACGTGATTTCCGGGTGGGGCCCACGTGATTTCCGGGTGGGGCCCACGTGATTTCCCCGTGGGGCCCACGTGATTTCCGGGTGGGGCCCACGTGATTTCCGGGTGGGGCCCACGTGATTTCCGGGTGGGGCCCACGTGATTTCCCCGTGGGGCCAACGTGATTTCCCCGTGGGGCCCACGTGATTTCCGGGTGGGGCCCACGTGATTTCCGGGTGGGGCCCACGTGATTTCCGGGTGGGGCCCATGTGATTTCCGGGTGGGGCCCACGTGATTTCCGGGTTGGCCCCACGTGATTTCCGGGTGGGGCCCACGTGATTTCCGGGTGGGGCCCACGTGATTTCCGGGTGGGGCCCACGTGATTTCCGGGTGGGGCCCACGTGATTTCCGGGTGGGGCCCACGTGATTTCCCCGTGGGGCCCACGTGATTTCCCGGTGGGGCCCACGTGATTTCCGGGTGGGGCCCACGTGATTTCCGGGTGGGGCCCACGTGATTTCCGGGTGGGGCCCACGTGATTTCCGGGTGGGGCCCACGTGATTTCCGGGTGGGGCCCACGTGATTTCCGGGTGGGGCCCACGTGATTTCCGGGTGGGGCCCACGTGATTTCCGGGTGGGGCCCACGTGATTTCCCCGTGGGGCCCACGTGATTTCCGGGTGGGGCCCACGTGATTTCCCCGTGAGGCCCACGTGATTTCCCCGTGGGGCCCACGTGATTTCCGGGTGGGGCCCACGTGATTTCCGGGTGGGGCCCACGTGATTTCCGGGTGGGGCCCACGTGATTTCCGGTTGGGGCCCACGTGATTTCCGGCTGTGGCCCACGTGATTTCCGGGTGGGGTCCACGTGATTTCCGGGTGGGGCCCACGTGATTTCCCCGTGGGGCCCACGTGATTTCCGGGTGGGGCCCACGTGATTTCCGGGTGGGGCCCACGTGATTTCCGGGTGGGGCCCACGTGATTTCCGGGTGGGGCCCACGTGATTTCCCCGTGGGGCCCACGTGATTTCCGGGTGGGGCCCACGTGATTTCCGGGTGGGGCCCACGTGATTTCCGGGTGGGGCCCACGTGATTTCCGGGTGGGGCCCACGTGATTTCCGGGTGGGGCCCACGTGATTTCCGGGTGGGGCCCACGTGATTTCCGGGTGGGGCCCACGTGATTTCCCCGTGGGGCCCACGTAATTTCCCCGTGGGGCCCACGTGATTTCCGGGTGGGGCCCACGTGATTTCCGGGTGGGGCCCACGTGATTTCCCCGTGGGGCCCACGTGATTTCCCCGTGGGGCCCACGTGATTTCCGGGTGGGGCCCACGTGATTTCAGGGTGGGGCCCACGTGATTTCCCCGTGGGGCCCACGTGATTTCCCCGTTGGGCCCACGTGATTTCCCCGTGGGGCCCACGTAATTTCCGGGTGGGGCCCACGTGATTTCCGGGTGGGGCCCACGTGATTTCCCCGTGGGGCCCACGTGATTTCCGGGTGGGCCCCACGTGATTACCGGGTGGGGCCCACGTGATTTCCGGGTGGGGCCCACATGATTTCCGGGTGGGGCCCACGTGATTTCCGGGTGGGGCCCACGTGATTTCCGGGTGGGGCCCACGTGATTTCCGGGTGGGGCCCACGTGATTTCCGGGTGGGGCCCACATGATTTCCCCGTGGGGCCCTCGTGTTTTCCGGGTGGGGCCCACGTGATTTCCGGGTGGGGCCCACGTGATTTCCGGGTGGGGCCCACGTGATTTCCCCGTGGGGCCCACGTGATTTCCGGGTGGGCCCCACGTGATTTCCGGGTGTGGCCCACGTGATTTCCGGGTGGGGCCCACGTGATTTCCGGGTGGGGCCCACGTGATTTCCGGGTGGGGCCCACGTGATTTCCGGGTGGGGCCCACGTGATTTCCCCGTGGGGCCCACGTGATTTCCGGGTGGGGCCCACGTGATTTCCGGGTGGGGCCCACGTGATTTCCGGGTGGGTTCCACGTGATTTCCGGGTGGGGCCCACGTGATTTCCGGGTGGGGCCCACGTGATTTCCGGGTGGGGCCCACGTGATTTTCGGGTGGGGCCCACGTGATTTCCGGGTGGGGCCCACGTGATTTCCGGGTGGGGCCCACGTGATTTCCGGGTGGGGCCCACGTGATTTCCGGGTGGGGCCCACGTGATTTCCCCGTGGGGCCCACGTGATTTCCCCGTGGGGCCCACGTGATTTCCGGGTGGGGCCCACGTGATTTCCGGGTGGGGCCCACGTGATTTCCGGGTGGGGCCCACGTGATTTCCGGGTGGGGCCCACGTGATTTCCCCGTGGGGCCCACGTGATTTCCCCGTGGGGCCCACGTGATTTCCCCGTGGGGCCCACGTGATTTCCCCGTGGGGCCCACGTGATTTCCGGGTGGGGCCCATGGGATTTCCCCGTGGGGCCCACGTGATTTCCGGGTGGGGCCCACGTGATTTCCCCGTGAGGCCCACGTGATTTCCCCGTGGGGCCCACGTGATTTCCGGGTGGGGCCCACGTGATTTCCGGGTGGGGCCCACGTGATTTCCGGGTGGGGCCCACGTGATTTCCGGGTGGGGCCCACGTGATTTCCGGCTGTGGCCCACGTGATTTCCGGGTGGGGCCCACGTGATTTCCGGGTGGGGCCCACGTGATTTCCGGGTGGGGCCCACGTGATTTCCGGGTGGGTCCCACGGGATTTCCGGGTGGGGCCCACGTGATTTCCGGGTGGGCCCCACTTGATTTCCGGGTGGGGCCCACGTGATTTCCGGGTGGGGCCCACGTGATTTCCGGGTGGGGCCCACGTGATTTCCGGGTGGGGCCCACGTGATTTCCGGGTGGGGCCCACGTGATTTCCCCGTGGGGCCCACGTGATTTCCGGGTGGGGCCCACGTGATTTCCGGGTGGGGCCCACGTGATTTCCGGGTGGGGCCCACGTGATTTCCGGGTGGGGCCCACGTGATTTCCGGGTGGGGCCCACGTGATTTCCCCGTGGGGCCCACGTGATTTCCGGGTGGGGCCCACGTGATTTCCGGGTGGGGCCCACGTGATTTCCGGGTGGGGCCCACGTGATTTCCCCGTGGGGCCAACGTGATTTCCCCGTGGGGCCCACGTGATTTCCGGGTGGGGCCCACGTGATTTCCGGGTGGGGCCCACGTGATTTACGGGTGGGGCCCACGTGATTTCCGGGTGGGGCCCACGTGATTTCCGGGTTGGCCCCACGTGATTTCCGGGTGGGGCCCACGTGATGTCCGGGTGGGGCCCACGTGATTTCCGGGTGGGGCCCACGTGATTTCCGGGTGGGGCCCACGTGATTTCCGGGTGGGGCCCACGTGATTTCCGCGTGGGGCCCACGTGATTTCCCCGTGGGGCCCACGTGATTTCCCCGTGGGGCCCACGTGATTTCCGGGTGGGGCCCACGTGATTTCCGGGTGGGGCCCACGTGATTTCCGGGTGGGGCCCACGTGATTTCCGGGTGGGGCCCACGTGATTTCCGGGTGGGGCCCACGTGATTTCCGGGTGGGCCCCACGTGATTTCCGTGTGGGGCCCACGTGATTTCCGGGTGGCGACCACGTGATTTCCCCGTGGGGCCCACGTGATTTCCCCGTGGGGCCCACGTGATTTCCGGGTGGGGCCCACGTGATTTCCCCGTGGGGCCCACGTGATTTCCGGGTGGGGCCCACGTGATTTCCCCGTGGGGCCCACGTGATTTCCGGGTGGGGCCCATGGGATTTCCCCGTGGGGCCCACGTGATTTCCGGGTGGGGCCCACGTGATTTCCCCGTGAGGCCCACGTGATTTCCCCGTGGGGCCCACGTGATTTCCGGGTGGGGCCCACGTGATTTCCGGGTGGGGCCCACGTGATTTCCGGGTGGGGCCCACGTGATTTCCGGGTGGGGCCCACGTGATTTCCGGCTGTGGCCCACGTGATTTCCGGGTGGGGCCCACGTGATTTCCGGGTGGGGCCCACGTGATTTCCGGGTGGGGCCCACGTGATTTCCGGGTGGGTCCCACGGGATTTCCGGGTGGGGCCCTCGTGATTTCCGGGTGGGCCCCACTTGATTTCCGGGTGGGGCCCACGTGATTTCCGGGTGGGGCCCTCGTGATTTCCGGGTGGGGCCCACGTGATTGGCGGGTGGGGCCCACGTGATTTCCGGGTGGGGCCCACGTGATTTCCCCGTGGGGCCCACGTGATTTCCGGGTGGGGCCCACGTGATTTCCGGGTGGGGCCCACGTGATTTCCGGGTGGGGCCCACGTGATTTCCGGGTGGGGCCCACGTGATTTCCGGGTGGGGCCCACGTGATTTCCCCGTGGGGCCCACGTGATTTCCGGGTGGGGCCCACGTGATTTCCGGGTGGGGCCCACGTGATTTCCGGGTGGGGCCCAGGTGATTTCCCCGTGGGGCCAACGTGATTTCCCCGTGGGGCCCACGTGATTTCCGGGTGGGGCCCACGTGATTTCCGGGTGGGGCCCACGTGATTTACGGGTGGGGCCCACGTGATTTCCGGGTGGGGCCCACGTGATTTCCGGGTTGGCCCCACGTGATTTCCGGGTGGGGCCCACGTGATTTCCGGGTGGGGCCCACGTGATTTCCGGGTGGGGCCCACGTGATTTCCGGGTGGGGCCCACGTGATTTCCGGGTGGGGCCCACGTGATTTCCGCGTGGGGCCCACGTGATTTCCCCGTGGGGCCCACGTGATTTCCCCGTGGGGCCCACGTGATTTCCGGGTGGGGCCCACGTGATTTCCGGGTGGGGCCCACGTGATTTCCGGGTGGGGCCCACGTGATTTCCGGGTGGGGCCCACGTGATTTCCGGGTGGGGCCCACGTGATTTCCGGGTGGGCCCCACGTGATTTCCGTGTGGGGCCCACGTGATTTCCGGGTGGGGACCACGTGATTTCCCCGTGGGGCCCACGTAATTTCCCCGTGGGGCCCACGTGATTTCCGGGTGGGGCCCACGTGATTTCCGGGTGGGGCCCACGTGATTTCCCCGTGGGGCCCACGTGATTTCCCCGTGGGGCCCACGTGATTTCCGGGTGGGGCCCACGTGATTTCAGGGTGGGGCCCACGTGATTTCCCCGTGGGGCCCACGTGATTTCCCCGTTGGGCCCACGTGATTTCCCCCTGGGGCCCACGTGATTTCCGGGTGGGGCCCACGTGATTTCCCCGTGGGGCCCACGTGATTTCCGGGTGGGCCCCACGTGATTACCGGGTGGGGCCCACGTGATTTCCGGGTGGGGCCCACGGGATTTCCGGGTGGGGCCCACGTGATTTCCGGGTGGGGCCCACGTGATTTCCCCGTGGGGCCCACGGGATTTCCGGGTGGGGCCCACGTGATTTCCGGGTGGGGCCCACATGATTTCCCCGTGGGGCCCATGTGTTTTCCGGGTGGGGCCCACGTGATTTCCGGGTGGGGCCCACGTGATTTCCGGGTGGGGCCCACGTGATTTCCCCGTGGGGCCCACGTGATTTCCGGGTGGGGCCCACGTGATTTCCGGGTGTGGCCCACGTGATTTCCGGGTGGGTTCCACGTGATTTCCGGGTGGGGCCCACGTGATTTCCGGGTGGGGCCCACGTGATTTCCGGGTGGGGCCCACGTGATTTTCGGGTGGGGCCCACGTGATTTCCGGGTGGGGCCCACGTGATTTCCGGGTGGGGCCCACGTGATTTCCGGGTGGGGCCCACGTGATTTCCGGGTGGGGCCCACGTGATTTCCGGGTGGGGCCCACGTGATTTCCCCGTGGGGCCCACGTGATTTCCCCGTGGGGCCCACGTGATTTCCGGGTGGGGCCCACGTGATTTCCGGGTGGGGCCCACGTGATTTCCGGGTGGGGCCCACGTGATTTCCGGGTGGGGCCCACGTGATTTCCCCGTGGGGCCCACGTGATTTCCGGGTGGGGCCCACGTGATTTCCGGGTGGGGCCCACGTGATTTCCGGGTGGGGCCCACGTGATTTCCGGGTGGGGCCCACGTGATTTCCGGGTGGGGCCCACGTGATTTCCCCGTGGGGCCCACGTGATTTCCGGGTGGGGCCCACGTGATTTCCGGGTGGGGCCCACGTGATTTCCGGGTGGGGCCCACGTGATTTCCCCGTGGGGCCAACGTGATTTCCCCGTGGGGCCCACGTGATTTCCGGGTGGGGCCCACGTGATTTCCGGGTGGGGCCCACGTGATTTCCGGGTGGGGCCCACGTGATTTCCGGGTGGGGCCCACGTGATTTCCGGGTTGGCCCCACGTGATTTCCGGGTGGGGCCCACGTGATTTCCGGGTGGGGCCCACGTGATTTCCGGGTGGGGCCCACGTGATTTCCGGGTGGGGCCCACGTGATTTCCGGGTGGGGCCCACGTGATTTCCCCGTGGGGCCCACGTGATTTCCCGGTGGGGCCCACGTGATTTCCGTGTGGGGCCCACGTGATTTCCGAGTGGGGCCCACGTGATTTCCGGGTGGGGCCCACGTGATTTCCGGGTGGGGCCCACGTGATTTCCGGGTGGGGCCCACGTGATTTCCGGGTGGGGCCCACGTGATTTCCGGGTGGGGCCCACGTGATTTCCGGGTGGGGCCCACGTGATTTCCCCGTGGGGCCCACGTGATTTCCGGGTGGGGCCCACGTGATTTCCCCGTGAGGCCCACGTGATTTCCCCGTGGGGCCCACGTGATTTCCGGGTGGGGCCCACGTGATTTCCGGGTGGGGCCCACGTGATTTCCGGGTGGGGCCCACGTGATTTCCGGTTGGGGCCCACGTGATTTCCGGGTGGGGCCCACGTGATTTCCGGGTGGGGCCCACGTGATTTCCGGGTGGGGCCCACGTGATTTCCCCGTGGGGCCCACGTGATTTCCGGGTGGGGCCCACGTGATTTCCGGGTGGGGCCCACGTGATTTCCGGGTGGGGCCCACGTGATTTCCGGGTGGGGCCCACGTGATTTCCGGGTGGGGCCCACGTGATTTCCCCGTGGGGCCCACGTGATTTCCGGGTGGGGCCCACGTGATTTCCGGGTGGGGCCCACGTGATTTCCGGGTGGGGCCCAGGTGATTTCCCCGTGGGGCCCACGTGATATCCCCGTGGGGACCACGTGATTTCCGGGTTGGGCCCACGTGATTTCCGGGTGGGGCCCACGTGATTTACGGGTGGGGCCCACGTGATTTCCGGGTGGGGCCCACGTGATTTCCGGGTTGGGCCCACGTGATTTCCGGGTGGGGCCCACGTGATTTCCGGGTGGGGCCCACGTGATTTCCGGGTGGGGCCCACGTGATTTCCGGGTGGGGCCCACGTGATTTCCGGGTGGGGCCCACGTGATTTCCGCGTGGGGCCCACGTGATTTCCCCGTGGGGCCCACGTGATTTCCCCGTGGGGCCCACGTGATTTCCGGGTGGGGCCCACGTGATTTCCGGGTGGGGCCCACGTGATTTCCGGGTGGGGCCCACGTGATTTCCGGGTGGGGCCCACGTGATTTCCGGGTGGGGCCCACGTGATTTCCGTGTGGGGCCCACGTGATTTCCGGGTGGGGCCCACGTGATTTCCGGGTGGGGCCCACGTGATTTCCGGGTGGGCCCCACGTGATTTCCGGGTGGGGCCCACGTGATTTCCGGGTGGGGCCCACGTGATTTCCGGGTGGGGCCCACGTGATTTCCCCGTGGGGCCCACGTGATTTCCGGGTGGGGACCACGTGATTTCCCCGTGGGGCCCACGTAATTTCCCCGTGGGGCCCACGTGATTTCCGGGTGGGGCCCACGTGATTTCCGGGTGGGGCCCACGTGATTTCCCCGTGGGGCCCACGTGATTTCCCCGTGGGGCCCACGTGATTTCCGGGTGGGGCCCACGTGATTTCAGGGTGGGGCCCACGTGATTTCCCCGTGGGGCCCACGTGATTTCCCCGTTGGGCCCACGTGATTTCCCCCTGGGGCCCACGTGATTTCCGGGTGGGGCCCACGTGATTTCCCCGTGGGGCCCACGTGATTTCCGGGTGGGCCCCACGTGATTACCGGGTGGGGCCCACGTGATTTCCGGGTGGGGCCCACGTGATTTCCGGGTGGGGCCCACGTGATTTCCGGGTGGGGCCCACGTGATTTCCGGGTGGGGCCCACGTGATTTCCGGGTGGGGCCCACGTGATTTCCGGGTGGGGCCCACATGATTTCCCCGTGGGGCCCACGTGTTTTCCGGGTGGGGCCCACGTGATTTCCGGGTGGGGCCCACGTGATTTCCGGGTGGGGCCCACGTGATTTCCCCGTGGGGCCCACGTGATTTCCGGGTGGGCCCCACGTGATTTCCGGGTGTGGCCCACGTGATTTCCGGGTGGGGCCCACGTGATTTCCGGGTGGGGCCCACGTGATTTCCGGGTGGGGCCCACGTGATTTCCGGGTGGGGCCCACGTGATTTCCCCGTGGGGCCCACGTGATTTCCGGGTGGGGCCCACGTGATTTCCGGGTGGGGCCCACGTGATTTCCGGGTGGGGCCCACGTGATTTCCGGGTGGGTTCCACGTGATTTCCGGGTGGGGCCCACGTGATTTCCGGGTGGGGCCCACGTGATTTCCGGGTGGGGCCCACGTGATTTCCGGGTGGGGCCCACGTGATTTCCGGGTGGGGCCCACGTGATTTCCGGGTGGGGCCCACGTGATTTCCGGGTGGGGCCCACGTGATTTCCCCGTGGGGCCCACGTGATTTCCCCGTGGGGCCCACGTGATTTCCGGGTGGGGCCCACGTGATTTCCGGGTGGGGCCCACGTGATTTCCGGGTGGGGCCCACGTGATTTCCGGGTGGGGCCCACGTGATTTCCGGGTGGGGCCCACGTGATTTCCCCGTGGGGCCCACGTGATTTCCGGGTGGGGCCCACGTGATTTCCGGGTGGGGCCCACGTGATTTCCGGGTGGGGCCCACGTGATTTCCGGGTGGGGCCCACGTGATTTCCGGGTGGGGCCCACGTGATTTCCGGGTGGGGCCCACGTGATTTCCGGGTGGGGCCCACGTGATTTCCGGGTGGGGCCCACGTGATTTCCCCGTGGGGCCCACGTGTTTTCCGGGTGGGGCCCACGTGATTTCCGGGTGGGGCCCACGTGATTTCCGGGTGGGGCCCACGTGATTTCCGGGTGGGGCCCACGTGATTTCCGGGTGGGCCCCACGTGATTTCCGGGTGTGGCCCACGTGATTTCCGGGTGTGGCCCACGTGATTTCCGGGTGGGGCCCACGTGATTTCCGGGTGGGGCCCACGTGATTTCCGGGTGGGGCCCACGTGATTTCCGGGTGGGGCCCACGTGATTTCCCCGTGGGGCCCACGTGATTTCCGGGTGGGGCCCACGTGATTTCCGGGTGGGGCCCACGTGATTTCCGGGTGGGGCCCACGTGATTTCCGGGTGGGTTCCACGTGATTTCCGGGTGGGGCCCACGTGATTTCCGGGTGGGGCCCACGTGATTTCCGGGTGGGGCCCACGTGATTTCCGGGTGGGGCCCACGTGATTTCCGGGTGGGGCCCACGTGATTTCCGGGTGGGGCCCACGTGATTTCCGGGTGGGGCCCACGTGATTTCCGGGTGGGGCCCACGTGATTTCCCCGTGGGGCCCACGTGATTTCCCCGTGGGGCCCTCGTGATTTCCGGGTGGGGCCCACGTGATTTCCGGGTGGGGCCCACGTGATTTCCGGGTGGGGCCCACGTGATTTCCGGGTGGGGCCCACGTGATTTCCCCGTGGGGCCCACGTGATTTCCCCGTGGGGCCCACGTGATTTCCGGGTGGGGCCCACGTGATTTCCGGGTGGGGCCCACGTGATTTCCGGGTGGGGCCCACGTGATTTCCGGGTGGGGCCCACGTGATTTCCCCGTGGGGCCCACGTGATTTCCGGGTGGGGCCCACGTGATTTCCGGGTGGGGCCCACGTGATTTCCGGGTGGGGCCCACGTGATTTCCCCGTGGGGCCAACGTGATTTCCCCGTGGGGCCCACGTGATTTCCGGGTGGGGCCCACGTGATTTCCGGGTGGGGCCCACGTGATTTCCGGGTGGGGCCCATGTGATTTCCGGGTGGGGCCCACGTGATTTCCGGGTTGGCCCCACGTGATTTCCGGGTGGGGCCCACGTGATTTCCGGGTGGGGCCCACGTGATTTCCGGGTGGGGCCCACGTGATTTCCGGGTGGGGCCCACGTGATTTCCGGGTGGGGCCCACGTGATTTCCCCGTGGGGCCCACGTGATTTCCCGGTGGGGCCCACGTGATTTCCGGGTGGGGCCCACGTGATTTCCGGGTGGGGCCCACGTGATTTCCGGGTGGGGCCCACGTGATTTCCGGGTGGGGCCCACGTGATTTCCGGGTGGGGCCCACGTGATTTCCGGGTGGGGCCCACGTGATTTCCGGGTGGGGCCCACGTGATTTCCGGGTGGGGCCCACGTGATTTCCCCGTGGGGCCCACGTGATTTCCGGGTGGGGCCCACGTGATTTCCCCGTGAGGCCCACGTGATTTCCCCGTGGGGCCCACGTGATTTCCGGGTGGGGCCCACGTGATTTCCGGGTGGGGCCCACGTGATTTCCGGGTGGGGCCCACGTGATTTCCGGTTGGGGCCCACGTGATTTCCGGCTGTGGCCCACGTGATTTCCGGGTGGGGTCCACGTGATTTCCGGGTGGGGCCCACGTGATTTCCCCGTGGGGCCCACGTGATTTCCGGGTGGGGCCCACGTGATTTCCGGGTGGGGCCCACGTGATTTCCGGGTGGGGCCCACGTGATTTCCGGGTGGGGCCCACGTGATTTCCCCGTGGGGCCCACGTGATTTCCGGGTGGGGCCCACGTGATTTCCGGGTGGGGCCCACGTGATTTCCGGGTGGGGCCCACGTGATTTCCGGGTGGGGCCCACGTGATTTCCGGGTGGGGCCCACGTGATTTCCGGGTGGGGCCCACGTGATTTCCGGGTGGGGCCCACGTGATTTCCCCGTGGGGCCCACGTAATTTCCCCGTGGGGCCCACGTGATTTCCGGGTGGGGCCCACGTGATTTCCGGGTGGGGCCCACGTGATTTCCCCGTGGGGCCCACGTGATTTCCCCGTGGGGCCCACGTGATTTCCGGGTGGGGCCCACGTGATTTCAGGGTGGGGCCCACGTGATTTCCCCGTGGGGCCCACGTGATTTCCCCGTTGGGCCCACGTGATTTCCCCGTGGGGCCCACGTAATTTCCGGGTGGGGCCCACGTGATTTCCGGGTGGGGCCCACGTGATTTCCCCGTGGGGCCCACGTGATTTCCGGGTGGGCCCCACGTGATTACCGGGTGGGGCCCACGTGATTTCCGGGTGGGGCCCACATGATTTCCGGGTGGGGCCCACGTGATTTCCGGGTGGGGCCCACGTGATTTCCGGGTGGGGCCCACGTGATTTCCGGGTGGGGCCCACGTGATTTCCGGGTGGGGCCCACATGATTTCCCCGTGGGGCCCTCGTGTTTTCCGGGTGGGGCCCACGTGATTTCCGGGTGGGGCCCACGTGATTTCCGGGTGGGGCCCACGTGATTTCCCCGTGGGGCCCACGTGATTTCCGGGTGGGCCCCACGTGATTTCCGGGTGTGGCCCACGTGATTTCCGGGTGGGGCCCACGTGATTTCCGGGTGGGGCCCACGTGATTTCCGGGTGGGGCCCACGTGATTTCCGGGTGGGGCCCACGTGATTTCCCCGTGGGGCCCACGTGATTTCCGGGTGGGGCCCACGTGATTTCCGGGTGGGGCCCACGTGATTTCCGGGTGGGTTCCACGTGATTTCCGGGTGGGGCCCACGTGATTTCCGGGTGGGGCCCACGTGATTTCCGGGTGGGGCCCACGTGATTTTCGGGTGGGGCCCACGTGATTTCCGGGTGGGGCCCACGTGATTTCCGGGTGGGGCCCACGTGATTTCCGGGTGGGGCCCACGTGATTTCCGGGTGGGGCCCACGTGATTTCCCCGTGGGGCCCACGTGATTTCCCCGTGGGGCCCACGTGATTTCCGGGTGGGGCCCACGTGATTTCCGGGTGGGGCCCACGTGATTTCCGGGTGGGGCCCACGTGATTTCCGGGTGGGGCCCACGTGATTTCCCCGTGGGGCCCACGTGATTTCCCCGTGGGGCCCACGTGATTTCCCCGTGGGGCCCACGTGATTTCCCCGTGGGGCCCACGTGATTTCCGGGTGGGGCCCATGGGATTTCCCCGTGGGGCCCACGTGATTTCCGGGTGGGGCCCACGTGATTTCCCCGTGAGGCCCACGTGATTTCCCCGTGGGGCCCACGTGATTTCCGGGTGGGGCCCACGTGATTTCCGGGTGGGGCCCACGTGATTTCCGGGTGGGGCCCACGTGATTTCCGGGTGGGGCCCACGTGATTTCCGGCTGTGGCCCACGTGATTTCCGGGTGGGGCCCACGTGATTTCCGGGTGGGGCCCACGTGATTTCCGGGTGGGGCCCACGTGATTTCCCGGTGGGTCCCACGGGATTTCCGGGTGGGGCCCACGTGATTTCCGGGTGGGCCCCACTTGATTTCCGGGTGGGGCCCACGTGATTTCCGGGTGGGGCCCACGTGATGTGCGGGTGGGGCCCACGTGATTTCCGGGGGGGGCCCACGTGATTTCCGGGTGGGGCCCACGTGATTTCCCCGTGGGGCCCACGTGATTTCCGGGTGGGGCCCACGTGATTTCCGGGTGGGGCCCACGTGATTTCCGGGTGGGGCCCACGTGATTTCCGGGTGGGGCCCACGTGATTTCCGGGTGGGGCCCACGTGATTTCCCCGTGGGGCCCACGTGATTTCCGGGTGGGGCCCACGTGATTTCCGGGTGGGGCCCACGTGATTTCCGGGTGGGGCCCACGTGATTTCCCCGTGGGGCCAACGTGATTTCCCCGTGGGGCCCACGTGATTTCCGGGTGGGGCCCACGTGATTTCCGGGTGGGGCCCACGTGATTTACGGGTGGGGCCCACGTGATTTCCGGGTGGGGCCCACGTGATTTCCGGGTTGGCCCCACGTGATTTCCGGGTGGGGCCCACGTGATTTCCGGGTGGGGCCCACGTGATTTCCGGGTGGGGCCCACGTGATTTCCGGGTGGGGCCCACGTGATTTCCGGGTGGGGCCCACGTGATTTCCGCGTGGGGCCCACGTGATTTCCCCGTGGGGCCCACGTGATTTCCCCGTGGGGCCCACGTGATTTCCGGGTGGGGCCCACGTGATTTCCGGGTGGGGCCCACGTGATTTCCGGGTGGGGCCCACGTGATTTCCGGGTGGGGCCCACGTGATTTCCGGGTGGGGCCCACGTGATTTCCGGGTGGGCCCCACGTGATTTCCGTGTGGGGCCCACGTGATTTCCGGGTGGCGACCACGTGATTTCCCCGTGGGGCCCACGTGATTTCCCCGTGGGGCCCACGTGATTTCCGGGTGGGGCCCACGTGATTTCAGGGTGGGGCCCACGTGATTTCCCCGTGGGGCCCACGTGATTTCCCCGTTGGGCCCACGTGATTTCCCCCTGGGGCCCACGTGATTTCCGGGTGGGGCCCACGTGATTTCCCCGTGGGGCCCACGTGATTTCCGGGTGGGCCCCACGTGATTACCGGGTGGGGCCCACGTGATTTCCGGTTGGGGCCCACGTGATTTCCGGGTGGGGCCCACGTGATTTCCGGGTGGGGCCCACGTGATTTCCGGGTGGGGCCCACGTGATTTCCGGGTGGGGCCCACGTGATTTCCGGGTGGGGCCCACATGATTTCCCCGTGGGGCCCACGTGTTTTCCGGGTGGGGCCCACGTGATTTCCGGGTGGGGCCCACGTGATTTCCGGGTGGGGCCCACGTGATTTCCCCGTGGGGCCCACGTGATTTCCGGGTGGGCCCCACGTGATTTCCGGGTGGGGCCCACGTTATTTCCGGGTGGGGCCCACGTGATTTCCGGGTGGGGCCCACGTGATTTCCGGGTGGGGCCCACGTGATTTCCGGGTGGGGCCCACGTGATTTCCGGGTGGGGCCCACGTGATTTCCGGGTGGGGCCCACGTGATTTCCGGGTGGGTTCCACGTGATTTCCGGGTGGGGCCCACGTGATTTCCGGGTGGGGCCCACGTGATTTCCGGGTGGGGCCCACGTGATTTTCGGGTGGGGCCAACGTGATTTCCGGGTGGGGCCCACGTGATTTCCGGGTGGGGCCCACGTGATTTCCGGGTGGGGCCCACGTGATTTCCGGGTGGGGCCCACGTGATTTCCGGGTGGGGCCCACGTGATTTCCCCGTGGGGCCCACGTGATTTCCCCGTGGGGCCCACGTGATTTCCGGGTGGGGCCCACGTGATTTCCGGGTGGGGCCCACGTGATTTCCGGGTGGGGCCCACGTGATTTCCGGGTGGGGCCCACGTGATTTCCGGGTGGGGCCCACGTGATTTCCGGGTTGGCCCCACGTGATTTCCGGGTGGGGCCCACGTGATTTCCGGGTGGGGCCCACGTGATTTCCGGGTGGGGCCCACGTGATTTCCGGGTGGGGCCCACGTGATTTCCGCGTGGGGCCCACGTGATTTCCCCGTGGGGCCCACGTGATTTCCCCGTGGGGCCCACGTGATTTCCGGGTGGGGCCCACGTGATTTCCGGGTGGGGCCCACGTGATTTCCGGGTGGGGCCCACGTGATTTCCGGGTGGGGCCCACGTGATTTCCGGGTGGGGCCCACGTGATTTCCGGGTGGGCCCCACGTGATTTCCGTGTGGGGCCCACGTGATTTCCGGGTGGGGCCCACGTGATTTCCGGGTGGGGCCCACGTGATTTCCGGGTGGGCCCCACGTGATTTCCGGGTGGGGCCTACGTGATTTCCGGGTGGGGCCCACGTGATTTCCGGGTGGGGCCCACGTGATTTCCGGGTGGGGCCCACGTGATTTCCGGGTGGGGCCCACGTGATTTCCCCGTGGGGCCCACGTGATTTCCGGCTGGGGCCCACGTGATTTCCGGGTGGGGACCACGTGATTTCCCCGTGGGGCCCACGTAATTTCCCCGTGGGGCCCACGTGATTTCCGGGTGGGGCCCACGTGATTTCCGGGTGGGGCCCACGTGATTTCCCCGTGGGGCCCACGTGATTTCCCCGTGGGGCCAACGTGATTTCCGGGTGGGGCCCACGTGATTTCAGGGGGGGGCCCACGTGATTTCCCCGTGGGGCCCACGTGATTTCCCCGTTGGGCCCACGTGATTTCCCCCTGGGGCCCACGTGATTTCCGGGTGGGGCCCACGTGATTTCCCCGTGGGGCCCACGTGATTTCCGGGTGGGCCCCACGTGATTACCGGGTGGGGCCCACGTGATTTCCGGGTGGGGCCCACGTGATTTCCGGGTGGGGCCCACGTGATTTCCGGGTGGGGCCCACGTGATTTCCGGGTGGGGCCCACGTGATTTCCGGGTGGGGCCCACGTGATTTCCGGGTGGGGCCCACATGATTTCCCCGTGGGGCCCACGTGTTTTCCGGGTGGGGCCCACGTGATTTCCGGGTGGGGCCCACGTGATTTCCGGGTGGGGCCCACGTGATTTCCGGGTGGGGCCCACGTGATTTCCCCGTGGGGCCCACGTGATTTCCGGGTGGGGCCCACGTGATTTCCCCGTGGGGCCCACGTGATTTCCGGGTGGGGCCCACGTGATTTCCGGGTGGGGCCCACGTGATTTCCGGGTGGGGCCCACGTGATTTCCGGGTGGGGCCCACGTGATTTCCGGGTGGGGCCCACGTGATTTCCGGGTGGGGCCCACGTGATTTCCGGGTGGGTTCCACGTGATTTCCGGGTGGGGCCCACGTGATTTCCGGGTGGGGCCCACGTGATTTCCGGGTGGGGCCCACGTGATTTTCGGGTGGGGCCCACGTGATTTCCGGGTGGGGCCCACGTGATTTCCGGGTGGGGCCCACGTGATTTCCGGGTGGGGCCCACGTGATTTCCGGGTGGGGCCCACGTGATTTCCCCGTGGGGCCCACGTGATTTCCCCGTGGGGCCCACGTGATTTCCGGGTGGGGCCCACGTGATTTCCGGGTGGGGCCCACGTGATTTCCGGGTGGGGCCCACGTGATTTCCGGGTGGGGCCCACGTGATTTCCGGGTGGGGCCCACGTGATTTCCGGGTGGGGCCCACGTGATTTCCGGGTGGGGCCCACGTGATTTCCGGGTGCGGCCCACGTGATTTCCGGGTGGGGCCCACGTGATTTCCCCGTGGGGCCCACGTGATTTCCGGGTGGGGCCCACGTGATTTCCGGGTGGGGCCCACGTGATTTCCGGGTGGGGCCCACGTGATTTCCCCGTGGGGCCAACGTGATTTCCCCGTGGGGCCCACGTGATTTCCGGGTGGGGCCCACGTGATTTCCGGGTGGGGCCCACGTGATTTCCGGGTGGGGCCCATGTGATTTCCGGGTGGGGCCCACGTGATTTCCGGGTTGGCCCCACGTGATTTCCGGGTGGGGCCCACGTGATTTCCGGGTGGGGCCCACGTGATTTCCGGGTGGGGCCCACGTGATTTCCGGGTGGGGCCCACGTGATTTCCGGGTGGGGCCCACGTGATTTCCCCGTGGGGCCCACGTGATTTCCCGGTGGGGCCCACGTGATTTCCGGGTGGGGCCCACGTGATTTCCGGGTGGGGCCCACGTGATTTCCGGGTGGGGCCCACGTGATTTCCGGGTGGGGCCCACGTGATTTCCGGGTGGGGCCCACGTGATTTCCGGGTGGGGCCCACGTGATTTCCGGGTGGGGCCCACGTGATTTCCGGGTGGGGCCCACGTGATTTCCCCGTGGGGCCCACGTGATTTCCGGGTGGGGCCCACGTGATTTCCCCGTGAGGCCCACGTGATTTCCCCGTGGGGCCCACGTGATTTCCGGGTGGGGCCCACGTGATTTCCGGGTGGGGCCCACGTGATTTCCGGGTGGGGCCCACGTGATTTCCGGTTGGGGCCCAGGTGATTTCCGGGTGGGGCCCACGTGATTTCCGGGTGGGGCCCACGTGATTTCCGGGTGGGGCCCACGTGATTTCCCCGTGGGGCCCACGTGATTTCCGGGTGGGGCCCACGTGATTTCCGGGTGGGGCCCACGTGATTTCCGGGTGGGGCCCACGTGATTTCCGGGTGGGGCCCACGTGATTTCCGGGTGGGGCCCACGTGATTTCCCCGTGGGGCCCACGTGATTTCCGGGTGGGGCCCACGTGATTTCCGGGTGGGGCCCACGTGATTTCCGGGTGGGGCCCACGTGATTTCCCCGTGGGGCCAACGTGATTTCCCCGTGGGGCCCACGTGATTTCCGGGTGTGGCCCACGTGATTTCCGGGTGGGGCCCACGTGATTTACGGGTGGGGCCCACGTGATTTCCGGGCGGGGCCCACGTGATTTCCGGGTTGGCCCCACGTGATTTCCGGGTGGGGCCCACGTGATTTCCGGGTGGGGCCCACGTGATTTCCGGGTGGGGCCCACGTGATTTCCGGGTGGGGCCCACGTGATTTCCGGGTGGGGCCCACGTGATTTCCTCGTGGGGCCCACGTGATTTCCCCGTGGGGCCCACGTGATTTCCCCGTGGGGCCCACGTGATTTCCGGGTGGGGCCCACGTGATTTCCGGGTGGGGCCCACGTGATTTCCGGGTGGGGCCCACGTGATTTCCGGGTGGGGCCCACGTGATTTCCGGGTGGGGCCCACGTGATTTCCGGGTGGGCCCCACGTGATTTCCGTGTGGGGCCCACGTGATTTCCGGGTGGGGCCCACGTGATTTCCGGGTGGGGCCCACGTGATTTCCGGGTGGGCCCCACGTGATTTCCGGGTGGGGCCCACGTGATTTCCGGGTGGGGCCCACGTGATTTCCGGGTGGGGCCCACGTGATTTCCGGGTGGGGCCCACGTGATTTCCGGGTGGGGCCCACGTGATTTCCCCGTGGGGCCCACGTGATTTCCGGCTGGGGCCCACGTGATTTCCGGGTGGGGACCACGTGATTTCCCCGTGGGGCCCACGTAATTTCCCCGTGGGGCCCACGTGATTTCCGGGTGGGGCCCACGTGATTTCCGGGTGGGGCCCACGTGATTTCCCCGTGGGGCCCACGTGATTTCCCCGTGGGGCCCACGTGATTTCCGGGTGGGGCCCACGTGATTTCAGGGTGGGGCCCACGTGATTTCCCCGTGGGGCCCACGTGATTTCCCCGTTGGGCCCACGTGATTTCCCCCTGGGGCCCACGTGATTTCCGGGTGGGGCCCACGTGATTTCCCCGTGGGGCCCACGTGATTTCCGGGTGGGCCCCACGTGATTACCGGGTGGGGCCCACGTGATTTCCGGGTGGGGCCCACGTGATTTCCGGGTGGGGCCCACGTGATTTCCGGGTGGGGCCCACGTGATTTCCGGGTGGGGCCCACGTGATTTCCGGGTGGGGCCCACGTGATTTCCGGGTGGGGCCCACATGATTTCCCCGTGGGGCCCACGTGTTTTCCGGGTGGGGCCCACGTGATTTCCGGGTGGGGCCCACGTGATTTCCGGGTGGGGCCCACGTGATTTCCCCGTGGGGCCCACGTGATTTCCGGGTGGGCCCCACGTGATTTCCGGGTGTGGCCCACGTGATTTCCGGGTGGGGCCCACGTGATTTCCGGGTGGGGCCCACGTGATTTCCGGGTGGGGCCCACGTGATTTCCGGGTGGGGCCCACGTGATTTCCCCGTGGGGCCCACGTGATTTCCGGGTGGGGCCCACGTGATTTCCGGGTGGGGCCCACGTGATTTCCGGGTGGGGCCCACGTGATTTCCGGGTGGGTTCCACGTGATTTCCGGGTGGGGCCCACGTGATTTCCGGGTGGGGCCCACGTGATTTCCGGGTGGGGCCCACGTGATTTCCGGGTGGGGCCCACGTGATTTCCGGGTGGGGCCCACGTGATTTCCGGGTGGGGCCCACGTGATTTCCGGGTGGGGCCCACGTGATTTCCGGGTGGGGCCCACGTGATTTCCGGGTGGGGCCCACGTGATTTCCCCGTGGGGCCCACGTGATTTCCCCGTGGGGCCCACGTGATTTCCGGGTGGGGCCCACGTGATTTCCGGGTGGGGCCCACGTGATTTCCGGGTGGGGCCCACGTGATTTCCGGGTGGGGCCCACGTGATTTCCGGGTGGGGCCCACGTGATTTCCCCGTGGGGCCCACGTGATTTCCGGGTGGGGCCCACGTGATTTCCGGGTGGGGCCCACGTGATTTCCGGGTGGGGCCCACGTGATTTCCCCGTGGGGCCCACGTGATTTCCGGGTGGGGCCCACGTGATTTCCGGGTGGGGCCCACGTGATTTCCGGGTGGGGCCCACGTGATTTCCCCGTGGGGCCAACGTGATTTCCCCGTGGGGCCCACGTGATTTCCGGGTGGGGCCCACGTGATTTCCGGGTGGGGCCCACGTGATTTCCGGGTGGGGCCCATGTGATTTCCGGGTGGGGCCCACGTGATTTCCGGGTTGGCCCCACGTGATTTCCGGGTGGGGCCCACGTGATTTCCGGGTGGGGCCCACGTGATTTCCAGGTGGGGCCCACGTGATTTCCGGGTGGGGCCCACGTGATTTCCGGGTGGGGCCCACGTGATTTCCCCGTGGGGCCCACGTGATTTCCCGGTGGGGCCCACGTGATTTCCGGGTGGGGCCCACGTGATTTCCGGGTGGGGCCCACGTGATTTCCGGGTGGGGCCCACGTGATTTCCGGGTGGGGCCCACGTGATTTCCGGGTGGGGCCCACGTGATTTCCGGGTGGGGCCCACGTGATTTCCGGGTGGGGCCCACGTGATTTCCGGGTGGGGCCCACGTGATTTCCCCGTGGGGCCCACGTGATTTCCGGGTGGGGCCCACGTGATTTCCCCGTGAGGCCCACGTGATTTCCCCGTGGGGCCCACGTGATTTCCGGGTGGGGCCCACGTGATTTCCGGGTGGGGCCCACGTGATTTCCGGGTGGGGCCCACGTGATTTCCGGTTGGGGCCCACGTGATTTCCGGCTGTGGCCCACGTGATTTCCGGGTGGGGTCCACGTGATTTCCGGGTGGGGCCCACGTGATTTCCCCGTGGGGCCCACGTGATTTCCGGGTGGGGCCCACGTGATTTCCGGGTGGGGCCCACGTGATTTCCGGGTGGGGCCCACGTGATTTCCGGGTGGGGCCCACGTGATTTCCCCGTGGGGCCCACGTGATTTCCGGGTGGGGCCCACGTGATTTCCGGGTGGGGCCCACGTGATTTCCGGGTGGGGCCCACGTGATTTCCGGGTGGGGCCCACGTGATTTCCGGGTGGGGCCCACGTGATTTCCGGGTGGGGCCCACGTGATTTCCGGGTGGGGCCCACGTGATTTCCGGGTGGGGCCCACGTGATTTCCGGGTGGGGCCCACGTGATTTCCCCGAGGGGCCCACGTGATTTCCGGGTGGGGCCCACGTGATTTCCGGGTGGGGCCCACGTGATTTCCGGATGTGGCCCACGTGTTTTCCGGGTGGGGCCCACGTGATTTCCGGGTGGGGCCCACGTGATTTCCGGGTGGGGCCCACGTGATTTCCGGGTGGGCCCCACGTGATTTCCGGGTGGGGCCCACGTGATTTCCGGGTGGGGCCCACGTGATTTCGGGGTGGGGCCCACGTGATTTCCGGGTGGGGCCCACGTGATTTCCGGCTGGGGCCCACGTGATTTCCGGGTGGGGCCCACGTGATTTCCCCGTGGGGCCCACGTGATTTCCGGGTGGGGCCCACGTGATTTCCCCGTGAGGCCCACGTGATTTCCCCGTGGGGCCCACGTGATGTCCGGGTGGGGCCCACGTGATTTCCGGGTGGGGCCCACGTGATTTCCGGTTGGGGCCCACGTGATTTCCGGCTGTGGCGCACGTGATTTCCGGGTGGGGTCCACGTGATTTCCGGGTGGGGCCCACGTGATTTCCCCGTGGGGCCCACGTGATTTCCGGGTGGGGCCCACGTGATTTCCGGGTGGGGCCCACGTGATTTCCGGGTGGGGCCCACGTGATTTCCGGGTGGGGCCCACGTGAATTCCCCATGGGCCCACGTGATTTCCGGGTGGGGCCCACGTGATTTCCGGGTGGGGCCCACGTGATTTCCGGGTGGGGCCCACGTGATTTTCGGGTGGGGCCCACGTGATTTCCGGGTGGGGCCCACGTGATTTCCGGCTGTGGCCCACGTGATTTCCGGGTGGGGCCCACGTGATTTCCGGGTGGGGCCCACGTGATTTCCCCGTGGGGCCCACGTGATTTCCGGGTGGGGCCCACGTGATTTCCGGGTGGGGCCCACGTCATTTCCGGGTGGGGCCCACGTGATTTCCGGGTGGGGCCCACGTGATTTCCCCGTGGGGCCCACGTGATTTCCGGGTGGGGCCCACGTGATTTCCGGGTGGGGCCCACGTGATTTCCGGGTGGGGCCCACGTGATTTCCGGGTGGGGCCCACGTGATTTCCGGGTGGGGCCCACGTGATTTCCGGGTGGGGCCCACGTGATTTCCGGGTGGGGCCCACGTGATTTCCGGGTGGGGCCCACGTGATTTCCCCGAGGGGCCCACGTGATTTCCGGGTGGGGCCCACGTGATTTCCGGGTGGGGCCCACGTGATTTCCGGGTGGGGCCCACGTGATTTCCGGGTGGGGCCCACGTGATTTCCGGGTGGGGCCCACGTGATTTCCGGGTGGGGCCCACGTGATTTCCGGGTGGGGCCCACGTGATTTCCCCGTGGGGCCCACGTGATTTCCCCATGGGGCCCACGTGATTTCCGGCTGGGGCCCACGTGATTTCCGGGTGGGGTCCACGTGATTTCCAGGTGGGGCCCACGTGATTTCCCCGTGGGGCCCACGTGATTTCCGGGTGGGGCCCACGTGATTTCCGGGTGGGGCCCACGTGATTTCCGGGTGGGGCCCACGTGATTTCCGGGTGGGGCCCACGTGATTTCCGGATGTGGCCCACGTGTTTTCCGGGTGGGGCCCACGTGATTTCCGGGTGGGGCCCACGTGATTTCCGGGTGGGGCCCACGTGATTTCCGGGTGGGCCCCACGTGATTTCCGGGTGGGGCCCACGTGATTTCCGGGTGGGGCCCACGTGATTTCGGGGTGGGGCCCACGTGATTTCCGGGTGGGGCCCACGTGATTTCCGGCTGGGGCCCACGTGATTTCCGGGTGGGGCCCACGTGATTTCCGGGTGGGGCCCACGTGATTTCCGGGTGGGGCCCACGTGATTTCCGGGTGGGGCCCACGTGATTTCCCCGTGGGGCCCACGTGATTTCCGGGTGGGGCCCACGTGATTTCCGGGTGGGGCCCACGTGATTTCCCCGTGGGGCCCACGTGATTTCCGGGTGGGGCCCACGTGATTTCCGGGTGGGGCCCACGTGATTTCCGGGTGGGGCCCACGTGATTTCCGGGTGGGGCCCACGTGATTTCCCCGTGGGGCCCACGTGATTTCCCCGTCGGGCCCACGTGATTTCCGGGTGGGGCCCACGTGATTTCCGGGTGGGGCCCACGTGATTTCCCGGTGGGGCCCACGTGATTTCCGGGTGGGGCCCACGTGATTTCCGGGTGGGGCCCACGTGATTTCCTGGTGGGCCCCACGTGATTTCCGTGTGGGGCCCACGTGATTCCCGGGTGGGGCCCACGTGATTTCCCCGTGGGGCCCACGTGATTTCCGGGTGGGCCCCACGTGATTTCCGGGTGGGGCCCACGTGATTTCCCCGTGGGGCCCACGTGATTTCCCCATGGGGCCCACGTGATTTCCGGGTGGGGCCCACGTGATTTCCGGGTGGGGCCCACGTGATTTCCGGGTGGGGCCCACGTGATTTCCGGTTGGGCCCCACGTGATTTCCGGGTGGGGCCCACGTGATTTCCGGGTGGGGCCCACGTGATTTCCGGGTGGGGCCCACGTGATTTCCGGGTGGGGCCCACGTGATTTCCGGGTGGGGCCCACGTGATTTCCGGGTGGGGCCCACGTGATTTCCGGGTGGGGCCCACGTGATTTCCGGGTGGGGCCCACGTGATTTCCGGGTGGGGCCCACGTGATTTCCGGGTGGGGCCCACGTGATTTCCGGGTGGGCCCCACGTGATTTCCGGGTGGGGCCCACGTGATTTCCGGGTGGGGCCCACGTGATTTCCGGGTGGGGCCCACGTGATTTCCGGGTGGGGCCCACGTGATTTCCGGGTGGGCCCCACGTGATTTCCGGGTGGGGCCCACGTGATTTCCGGGTGGGGCCCACGTGATTTCCCCGTGGGGCCCACGTGATTTCCAGGTGGGGCCCACGTGATTTCCGGGTGGGGCCCACGTGATTTCCCCGTGGGGCCCACGTGATTTCCCCGTGGGGCCCACGTGATTTCCCCGTGGGGCCCACGTGATTTCCGGCTGGGGCCCACGTGATTTCCGGGTGGGGCCCACGTGATTTCCGGGTGGGGCCCACGTGATTTCCGGGTGGGGCCCACGTGATTTCCGGGTGGGGCCCACGTGATTTCCGGGTGGGGCCCACGTGATTTCCGCGTGGGGCCCACGTGATTTCCCCGTGGGGCCCACGTGATTTCCCCGTGGGGCCCACGTGATTTCCGGGTGGGGCCCACGTGATTTCCGGGTGGGGCCCACGTGATTTCCGGGTGGGGCCCACGTGATTTCCGGGTGGGGCCCACGTGATTTCCCCGTGGGGCCCACGTGATTTCCGGGTGGGCCCCACGTGATTTCCGTGTGGGGCCCACGTGATTTCCGGGTGGGGCCCACGTGATTTCCGGGTGGGGCCCACGTGATTTCCGGGTGGGCCCACGTGATTTCCGGGTGGGGCCCACGTGATTTCCGGGTGGGGCCCACGTGATTTCCGGGTGGGGCCCACGTGATTTCCGGGTGGGGCCCACGTGATTTCCGGGTGGGGCCCACGTGATTTCCTCGTGGGGCCCACGTGATTTCCGGCTGGGGCCCACGTGATTTCCGGGTGGGGACCACGTGATTTCCCCGTGGGGCCCACGTGATTTCCCCGTGGGGCCCACGTGATTTCCGGGTGGGGCCCACGTGATTTCCGGGTGGGGCCCACGTGATTTCCCCGTGGGGCCCACGTGATTTCCCCGTGGGGCCCACGTGATTTCCGGGTGGGGCCCACGTGATTTCAGGGTGGGGCCCACGTGATTTCCCCGTGGGGCCCACGTGATTTCCCCGTTGGGCCCACGTGATTTCCCCGTGGGGCCCACGTGATTTCCGGGTGGGGCCCACGTGATTTCCGGGTGGGGCCCACGTGATTTCCCCGTGGGGCCCACGTGATTTCCGGGTGGGCCCCACGTGATTACCGGGTGGGGCCCACGTGATTTCCGGGTGGGGCCCACGTGATTTCCGGGTGGGGCCCACGTGATTTCCCCGTGGGGCCCACGTGATTTCCGGGTGGGCCCCACGTGATTTCCGGGTGTGGCCCACGTGATTTCCGGGTGGGGCCCACGTGATTTCCGGGTGGGGCCCACGTGATTTCCGGGTGGGGCCCACGTGATTTCCGGGTGGGGCCCACGTGATTTCCCCGTGGGGCCCACGTGATTTCCGGGTGGGGCCCACGTGATTTCCGGGTGGGGCCCACGTGATTTCCGGGTGGGGCCCACGTGATTTCCGGGTGGGGTCCACGTGATTTCCAGGTGTGGCCCACGTGATTTCCCGGTGGGGCCCACGTGATTTCCGGGTGGGGCCTTCGTGATTTCCGGGTGGGGCCCACGTGATTTCCGGGTGGGGCCCACGTGATTTCCGGGTGGGGCCCACGTGATTTCCGGGTGGGGCCCACGTGATTTCCGGGTGGGGCCCACGTGATTTCCGGGTGGGGCCCACGTGATTTCCGGGTGGGGTCCACGTGATTTCCGGGTGGGGCCCACGTGATTTCCCGGTGGGGCCCACGTGATTTCCGGGTGGGGCCCACGTGATTTCCGGGTGGGGCCCACGTGATTTCCGAGTGGGGCCCACGTGATTTCCGGGTGGGGCCCACGTGATTTCCGGGTGGGGCCCACGTGATTTCCGGGTGGGGCCCACGTGATTTCCCCGTGGGGCCCACGTGATTTCCGGGTGGGGCCCACGTGATTTCCCCGTGAGGCCCACGTGATTTCCCCGTGGGGCCCACGTGATTTCCGGGTGGGGCCCACGTGATTTCCGGGTGGGGCCCACGTGATTTCCGGGTGGGGCCCACGTGATTTCCGGTTGGGGCCCACGTGATTTCCGGCTGTGGCCCACGTGATTTCCGGGTGGGGTCCACGTGATTTCCGGGTGGGGCCCACGTGATTTCCCCGTGGGGCCCACGTGATTTCCGGGTGGGGCCCACGTGATTTCCGGGTGGGGCCCACGTGATTTCCGGGTGGGGCCCACGTGATTTCCCCGTGGGGCCCACGTGATTTCCGGGTGGGGCCCACGTGATTTCCGGGTGGGGCCCACGTGATTTCCGGGTGGGGCCCACGTGATTTCCGGGTGGGGCTCACGTGATTTCCGGGTGGGGCCCACGTGATTTCCGGGTGGGGCCCACGTGATTTCCGGGTGGGGCCCACGTGATTTCCGCGTGGGGCCCACGTGATTTCCCCGAGGGGCCCACGTGATTTCCGGGTGGGGCCCACGTGATTTCCGGGTGGGGCCCACGTGATTTCCGGGTGGGGCCCACGTGATTTCCGGGTGGGGCCCACGTGAATTCCGGGTGGGGCCCACGTGATTTCCCCGTGGGGCCCACGTGATTTCCCCGTGGGGCCCACGTGATTTCCGGGTGGGGCCCACGTGATTTCCGGGTGGGGCCCACGTGATTTCCGGGTGGGGCCCACGTGATTTCCGGGTGGGGCCCACGTGATTTCCCCGTGGGGCCCACGTGATTTCCCCGTGGGGCCCACGTGATTTCCCCATGGGGCCCACGTGATTTCCGGGTGGGGTCCACGTGATTTCCAGGTGGGGCCCACGTGATTTCCCCGTGGGGCCCACGTGATTTCCGGGTGGGGCCCACGTGATTTCCGGGTGGGGCCCACGTGATTTCCGGGTGGGGCCCACGTGATTTCCGGGTGGGGCCCACGTGATTTCCGGATGTGGCCCACGTGTTTTCCGGGTGGGGCCCACGTGATTTCCTGGTGGGGCCCACGTGATTTCCGGGTGGGGCCCACGTGATTTCCGGGTGGGCCCCACGTGATTTCCGGGTGGGGCCCACGTGATTTCCGGGTGGCGCCCACGTGATTTCCGGGTGGGGCCCACGTGATTTCCGGGTGGGGCCCACGTGATTTCCGGCTGGGGCCCACGTGATTTCCGGGTGGGGCCCACGTGATTTCCGGGTGGGGCCCACGTGATTTCCGGGTGGGGCCCACGTGATTTCCGGGTGGGTCCCACGTGATTTCCCGGTGGGGCCCACGTGATTTCCGGGTGGGGCCCACGTGATTTCCGGGTGGGGCCCACGTGATTTCCGGGTGGGGCCCACGTGATTTCCGGGTGGGGCCCACGTGATTTCCGGCTGGGGCCCACGTGATTTCCGGGTGGGGCCCACGTGATTTCCGGGTGGGGCCCACGTGATTTCCGGGTGGGGCCCACGTGATTTCCGGGTGGGGCCCACGTGATTTCCGGGTGGGGCCCACGTGATTTCCCCGTGGGGCCCACGTGATTTCCGGGTGGGGCCCACGTGATTTCCGGGTGGGGCCCACGTGATTTCCCGGTGGGGCCCACGTGATTTCCCCGTGGGGCCCACGTGATTTCCGGGTGGGGCCCACGTGATTTCCGGGTGGGGCCCACGTGATTTCCCGGTGGGGCCCACGTGATTTCCGGGTGGGGCCCACGTGATTTCCGGGTGGGGCCCACGTGATTTCCGGGTGGGCCCCACGTGATTTCCATGTGGGGCCCACGTGATTTCCGGGTGGGGCCCACGTGATTTCCGGGTGGGGCCCACGTGATTTCCGGGTGGGGCCCACGTGATTTCCGGCTGGGGCCCACGTGATTTCCGGGTGGTGCCCACGTGATTTCCCCGTGGGGCCCACGTGATTTCCCCGTGGGGCCCACGTGATTTCCGGGTGGGCCCCACGTGATTTCCGGGTGGGGCCCACGTGATTTCCCCATGGGGCCCACGTGATTTCCCCATGGGGCCCACGTGATTTCCGGGTGGGGCCCACGTGATTTCCGGGTGGGGCCCACGTGATTTCCGGGTGGGGCCCACGTGATTTCCGGTTGGGCCCCACGTGATTTCCGTGTGGGGCCCACGTGATTTCCGGGTGGGGCCCACGTGATTTCCGGGTGGGGCCCACGTGATTTTCCGGGTGGGGCCCACGTGATTTCCGGGTGGGGCCCACGTGATTTCCGGGTGGGCCCCACGTGATTTCCGGGTGGGGCCCACGTGATTTCCGGGTGGGGCCCACGTGATTTCCCCGTGGGGCCCACGTGATTTCCCCGTGGGGCCCACGTGATTTCCGGCTGGGGCCCACGTGATTTCCGGGTGGGGCCCACGTGATTTCCGGGTGGGGCCCACGTGATTTCCGGGTGGGGCCCACGTGATTTCCGGGTGGGGCCCACGTGATTTCCGGGTGGGGCCCACGTGATTTCCGGGTGGGGCCCACGTGATTTCCGGGTGGGGCCCACGTGATTTCCGGGTGGGCCCCACGTGATTTCCGGGTGGGGCCCACGTGATTTCCGGGTGGGGCCCACGTGATTTCCGGGTGGGGCCCACGTGATTTCCGGGTGGGGCCCACGTGATTTCCGGGTGGGGCCCACGTGATTTCCCCGTGGGGCCCACGTGATTTCCCCGTGGGGCCCACGTGATTTCCCCGTGGGGCCCACGTGATTTCCGGCTGGGGCCCACGTGATTTCCGGGTGGGGCCCACGTGATTTCCGGGTGGGGCCCACGTGATTTCCGGGTGGGCCCCACGTGATTTCCGGGTGGGGCCCACGTGATTTCCGGGTGGGGCCCACGTGATTTCCGGGTGGGGCCCACGTGATTTCCGGCTGGGGCCCACGTGATTTCCGGGTGGGGCCCACGTGATTTCCCCGTGGGGCCCACGTGATTTCCGGCTGGGGCCCACGTGATTTCCGGGTGGGGACCACGTGATTTCCCCGTGGGGCCCACGTAATTTCCCCGTGGGGCCCACGTGATTTCCGGGTGGGGCCCACGTGATTTCCGGGTGGGGCCCACGTGATTTCCCCGTGGGGCCCACGTGATTTCCCCGTGGGGCCCACGTGATTTCCGGGTGGGGCCCACGTGATTTCAGGGTGGGGCCCACGTGATTTCCCCGTGGGGCCCACGTGATTTCCCCGTTGGGCCCACGTGATTTCCCCGTGGGGCCCACGTGATTTCCGGGTGGGGCCCACGTGATTTCCGGGTGGGGCCCACGTGATTTCCCCGTGGGGCCCACGTGATTTCCGGGTGGGGCCCACGTGATTTCCGGGTGGGGCCCACGTGATTTCCGGGTGGGGCCCACGTGATTTCCGGGTGGGGCCCACGTGATTTCCGGGTGGGGCCCACGTGATTTCCGGGTGGGGCCCACGTGATTTCCGGGTGGGGCCCACGTGATTTCCCCGTGGGGCCCACGTGATTTCCGGGTGGGCCCCACGGGATTTGCGGGTGGGGCCCACGTGATTTCCGGGTGGGCCCCACGTGATTTCCGGGTGGGCCCCACGTGATTTCCGGGTGGGGCCCACGTGATTTCCCCGTGGGGCCCACGTGATTCTTATTCAGTTACAGCAAGGGTGTGAAGTACCTGTTGGAAGTTCCAGAGGTTAGATGTCATTATCAGTGAGATGCCTCAGCGGAAAACGGCCTCATCTAGCCTGGAGTGGAGAACCTCCTGGATTTTTTCGAGTTGGGGCAGGTGCTCTCGTCTTATGACGGTGACCTATGGGACTCGCTCTGGTGTCCTCAGGACTGGCCAGTCCCCATGCGAGTTGCTCGCGGGCCTTTTGGGATTCCTCTCCCTTCGATGCCAGGGCCAAAGACCTTGTGTGGAGTCGGGGCCGGAACCTGAGGATTCCTCTCCAGTGCTGACATGGAACTTGGGGTACTTCTGGACTCTCCCCAGGGGAGTCAGTACTCGTCTCGAGAGGTGGCATGCATGTGCGCTTTCCTCTCGAGCTGTAGCAGCAGTGTCACGCTTCCGGTCGCGTCGATCATGGGATCAGTGGCTTTCCCTTGAGGATTTCCCACGAGGCTTTTCCACGAGTCTGCGGGGGGCGGGGTCCGGTGGGAGCGGGTGCTGTGCTGGGATGAGGCCCTTTATCCTTACATCTTCCTGTGGGAACGGAATCGGGGAGCTCTGTGGCCTTGCCGCCTTCAGTGGCTTCCTCTGCACAGGGGCCTAGTGCCTTCTGCCTTCTGTCAGGCGTTACGGGGTTTGGGCTTCGCTTTGTCGGCCTTGGCCTTGGCCCTGGCCTGGGCCTTGGCCTTACCCTTGGCGTTGCCCTTGCCCTTGCCCTTGGCCTTGGGCTTGGCCTTCCCTAGGCCTTGTCCTTGGCCTTACCTTGTCCTTGCCCTTACATTGTCCTTGCCCTTAAACTTAAACTTGACCTTGACCTTGACTTTGACCTTGACCTTGGACTTGACTTTGACCTTGAACTTGACCTTGACCTTGAACTTGAACTTGACCAACAAGGGGAGACCAGATTTGCTCAGAGCAGCGGAGGTCCAGAGGCAGGGCCGTGTATCTCCCCTTCCCTTTGTGATCACTGCAAAGACATTCCTAGCTGATAGCGGGAGTGCCCATGAAGAAGCAAGCAGTGGGAGTGTGTTTGACACGACTGTGTGCCTCAACTCCACAAGGGGCCTTTCCTCTTGAAGTAGTCCACTTGTCCCCTTGGGGAGGGTGTCATGCCTCTTTTCTCACACTGCCAAAGGGTGGAGCAAAGCTCGCTCTGTCAGAGGTACAAAAACAGCAACTGAATGGATTTTCAAGCTCTTGCTAGGCTGCACCCTTTCAGGGCCCACTTTACTGAAACAGGTGCTCTGTGGCCCCCGGTTGGGTATGCAGGTTCACAAACAGGGTGAGATCCTGTCCAAGCCAACAATTTTCCTGAAAGACCTAGGCTCACTAAAGCTCTCCTCCAGAGCAAAGGGGATAGAGGAGATGTATGGAGGAGTCTTTGCCTTTCCCTATGAGTGTGGGGCTACTCCCTACAGCCCCAAGCTCAGGGATAACTGCCTCTAAGAAAGGAATGGCAAGAAGTGCTAATCTTGGAGGTTGGGACAGGGAGTTCGCAGCATGTGGGGAAAGAAAGACTTCTTCGGGGAAGAAGAGGCAACCACCGGGGGTGTGTTTGCAAGCCTCTATTTGGAAGGAACAGGTTTGCTTATACAACTCAAGACCTCCAGATCTGCTCAGAGGACTGAAGTTCCAGAGACAGGGCCATGTATCTCCCCTTCCCTTTGAGATCCTTGCCAAGACATTCCTAGCAGATTGTCGGAGTGCCCATGAAGAAGCAAGCAGCGGGAGTGTGCTTGACATCACTGGCTGCCTACCTGGGCTCAGCTCCTCAAGGGGCCTTTCTCTCCTGGTAGGCCCTATGTCCCCTTTGGGAGAGGGTTGTGCCCTCTTCCCTCCACACTGCCAAAGGGTGGAGGTGGAGCAAACTCGTTCTCTCCGAGGTAAAAGAAAGACAAATTGGATGGATTTTTAAGCTCTTGCTATGCTGCACCCCTCCAGGACCCACTCGAGCAAAACAGGTGCCCTGTGGCCCCTAGGTCGGGTATGCAGGTTCACACACTGGGTGTGATCCCGTCAAAGCCAAGAATTTTCCTGACAGACCTAGGCTCACTAGAGCTCTCCTCCAGAGGAAAGGGGACAGAAAAGATGTGTGTGTGGAGGTGGCTCTGCCTTTCCAGGTCCCAATCTCAGGGATAACTGCCCCTAAGAAAGGAACTGCTGCTGCTGCTGCTGCTGCTGCTGCTGCTGCTGCTAAGTTGCTTCAGTCGTGTTCGACTCTGTGCGACGCCATAGACGGTAGCCCACTAGGCTCCCCCGTCCCTGGGATTCTCCAGGCAAGAACAGTAAGTGGGTTGCCATTGCCTTCTCCAATGCATGAAAGTGAAAATGAAAGTGCAGTCGCTCAGTCGTGTCCGACCCTCAGCGACCCCATGGACTGCAGCCTACCAGGCTTCTCTGTCCATAGGATTTTCTGAAAGGAACTGCAAGAAGCACTTTTCCAGGAGGCTGGGAAAGGGAGTTCGCAGGATGTGGGGAAAGAGAGCCTCCTTCGGGGAAGAATAGGCGGCCACTTGTTTTGTGTTGCAAACCTCTATTTGGAAGGAACAGGTTAGCTTATACAAAGGGAGACCTCCAGATCTGCTCAGAGGACCGAAGTTGCAGAGGCAGGTCGGTGTATTTTCCCTTCACTTTGCGATCCTTGCAAAGACATTCCTTGCTGATAGATGACTCAGCAAGGGCCTTTGAGACTGTTGTTTTCTTTCCTAGGTTCAAAGATTCCTTCAGTTCCTAATATAGATATCCTAGAAATTATGTGACATCCGTGAAAATCTGATATGTCCTGGTCAAATGCTGTCAGTTATAATTCTAGTTATCATATTAAAGCATTTCAAGTCGCAGCAGTGACCAGATGACATTGTCAATTTCTATTTCATCAGGTTTTAACCATGTCCTCTATGGTTTCACACTGATGCCTTTGCAGAAATACTGCTACTTCAAGATATATGGAAAATACTTTTTTTAAGCTTACTGATAATTTGTTTGTTTGTTTGCTTGTCTTCTGGTAAGCTGGTACCAGATGCAATTTAGTCTCCTCTCTAGGTTAAGAGAACAAAGTTTTCTTAGAATGCAATTTTTGATCACAGACTATGAGTTTCTCTACCTTTCATTGATTTATAATTGTTTTCATCATCTGTTTTTTTTTTTTTTTACTTCGGTAAAGTAAATAAGCCTTATTTAAGATTTTGGTACATGTAGGATGGACTAAGCTTTCCCCACTCTTGCAAGTTCCCTTAACCCTTCAGATTCTTCTCGTGGGACCAAGATCTCACTTTCCTCCAGAGGGACAATCCAAGCTTTTTATCAGTTGATCTGCCCCTGACATCAGAGTCAAGTTGAGCACGAGTTGGCCTATAATTTAGGCATGAAACTATGACTACATAAAGAAAAGGTGACTTTATGATTCAGGGATGGCCATGATATGCCTTGCACTTCAGAGAAAATGGGTTAAAATGATTTTTTTTTCTTCAGAACTGCACAGCCAGTTCTTTCAGCATATGCAATTGAAAACATCTAGTCATTAGGTCAGTTTTCATTCCAATCCCAAAGAAAGGCAATGACAAAGAATATTCAAGCAGCTGCACAATTGCACTCATCTCACACACTAGTAAAGTAATGTTCAAAATTCTCCAAGTTCACATGAACTGTGAACTTCCAGATGTTCAAGAGGGATTTAAAAAATGCAGAGAAACCAGAGATCAAATTGCCAACATCCACTGGCTCATTGAAAAAGCAAGAGAGTTCCAGAAAAAAAAAATCTATTTCTGCTTTATTGACAATGCCAAAGCCTTTGACTGTGTGGATCACAAGAAACTGGGAAAAATTCTGAAAGAGATGGGAATACCAGACCACCTGACCTGTCTCTTGAGAAACCTGTATGCAGGTCAGGAAGAAACAGTTCGAACTGGACATGGAACAACAGACTGGTTCTAAATAGGAAAAGGAACATGTCAAGGCTGTATATTGTCACCCTGCTTATTTAACTTATATGCAGAGTACAGCATGAGAAACACTGGGCTGGAGGAAGCACACGCTGGAATCAAGGTTGCTGGGAGAAATATCAATAATCTCAGATATTCAGATGACACCACCCTTATGGCAGAAAGTGAAGAAGAGCTAAAGAGTCTCCTGATGAAAGTGAAAGAGGAGAGTGAAAAAGTTAGCTTAAAGCTCAGCATTCAGAAAACTAAAATCATTGCATCCAGTCTCATCACTTCATGGCAAATAGATGGGAAAACATTGGAAACAGCAGCAGACTATTTTTGGGGCTTGGAAATCACTGCAGGTGATGGCTGCCTCCATGAACTTAAAACATATTTATGACTTGGAAGAAAAGTGATGACCAAACTAGACAGCATATTAAAAAGCCGAGACGTTGCTTTGCCAACAAAGATCCATCCGGTCAAGGCTATGGTTTTTCCATATGTCATGGATGGATATGAAAGATGTACTATAAAGAAAGTGACAGCTGAAAATTTGATGCTTTTGAACTGTGGTGTTGGAGAAGATGCTTGTAGGTCGCTTAGACTACAAGGAGACGCACCCACTCCATCCTAAAGGAAATCAGGTCTGAATATCCATTGGAAGGACTAATACTGAACCTGAAACTCCAATACTTTGGCCACTTGATGTGAAGAGCTGACTCACTTGGAAGTTGCTTTGATTTGCCTATGAGTGTGGGAGCCCTCCCTGGGCAAAGGGCCTCAGGGGTCATTGCCACTGAATCACGACATCCAAGCAAGCGCATTCCAGCTGTGTGACATGCAGGAAGCAGGAGACTGGGAAAACTGTCTTCCTTAGAAGAAGGAAAGTCATCCACAGAGAGTGTGTTTTCAGGCCTCTCTTTGCAGCAAGTGTTTTGCTTCTCAGACATCAGAGCTGCAGGCTTGCTCTGAGGGCCTCAATTCCAGAGTCAGGGCTGTGTGTCTCACTGCACTTTCCAAGCATTGCAGACACATTCCTAGGTTGGAGCAGTGCTTCCCGTGAGAAAGAAGCCTCGGGAGTGTGTCTGAGCGGGCTGAGTGCCATGCTAGGGTCACCTAGTCGAGGGCACCTTGCACATCCAATGGGCCCCAGGCGAGTAGCTATGGACCGGCCCCTCGGTTGAGATATCCCAAAGCAGGGAACAAAGCTAGCTCTGTCAGAAGGAGGAAAACGGCAATGGGATGGATTTTCAAGCGGTTGCTAAGTCACACCACGTGAGGGCTCCGCGGGAAAGAAATGCGAATTTTGGCCTCTAGGCCCAGTATCCAGATGTGTGCACAGGATATTTTCCCCACAGGATCCAAGAATGTTCCAGACAGACCTAAGCTCACTAGCTCTCTCCTGCAGAGGAAATGAAATATTGTTGCTGAACCACGAAAAGATGCTGGGATTCTTGGCTCATGGAGGAGAAGAATTCAATCCAGGGCCCAAGATGAGGCTTGATTGCTCAGAGCTTTTGTGCAATCGAGTTTTATTCAAGTAGAAAGGAGATAGAGAAAGCTTCTGACAGAGACATCACAAGGGGCAGAAAGCGTACCCCCTTGCTAGCGTTAGTAATGGAGTTATATACTCTCCAATAAGTTATTACAATGAACAAAAGAATGTGTGGAGGTTGTAAAGACTCACTAGACCTACTCCCATAATTTACATTTTAAGATAACAGGATTAGCCAGAAGGTTTTTCCAGAGACCGTCCTCAAGAAGGATGCATGATTGTTATATAATCCTAAGGAATGTAGAGGGAAAAAAAAGTGTGTCCTTTCTTCCTCCTTGAGAATTCTAGACCCCTCTCTCCTTGGGGACCCTTGAACTTCTTATAAACCTGCCTTGGCAATGACTCTCTCAGAAACATGATTGAACAGCCGTTTGGAGCTTCCTTTGACTTTCCCTGGGAGGGAGGGAGCCCTCCCTGAGCACAGGGCCTCAGGGGCCATGGCCAATGAAAACTCATCTCCCAGTAAGTGCTTTTCAGCCCTGTGTGACTCTCAGCCCACAGGAGGCTGAGAAAACTCTCTTCCTTGGAGGAAGGAAAGGCAGCCCAAGAGTGTGTTTTCAGGCCTGTATCTTGCAGCAAGTGTTTGGCTTGTTAGACATAAGACCTGCAGGCCTGCTCCAACAGACTCCATTCCAGAATCAGGGCCTTGTGTCTCCCTGCAGTTTCCTGGCCTCGCAAACACATTCCTAGGTGAGAGCAGTCCTGCCCATGGGGAAGCAGGCTGCGGGAGTGTGTCTGAGGGGGCCAGGTGCCATGCTGGGGTCACCTGGTCGAGGGCACCTTGCACCTCCAATGGACCCCAGGCAAGGAGTTGCAGGCCACCACCTTGCTTCTGAAATCCCAAAGTGGGGAGCAAAGCTCGCTCTGTCAGAGGGAAGAAAACAGCAACAGGATGGATTTTCAAGCAGTTGCTAGGCTGTACTGCGTTAGGGCTCCAAGGAAGAAAAATGCAAATGTTAGCCCCTACGACTGGTATCCAGGTGGGCTCCCAGGATGATTTCCCCGCAGGATCCAAGAACGTTCCAGACAGACCTGGGCTCACTAGCTCCCTCCTGCAGAGGAAACATGATAGAACAGCTGTTTGGAGGTTGCTTTGACTTCCCCTGGGAGGGTAGGATCCCTCCCTGGGTGCAGGGCCTCAGGGGCCATTGCCGCTGAGAAATGCCCTCTAAGCCAGACCTTTCCAGCCTTGTATGACTCAGCACGGAGGAGACTGGAAAAGCTATCTTCCTTGGAGGAAGGAAAGGCAGCCCCAGAGAGTGTGTTTTCACACCTGTATCTTGCAGCAAGTGTTTGCGTCTCAGACGTCAGACCTCCAGGCCTGCTCCAACGGCCTCAGTTCCAGAGTCAGGGCCGTGTGTCTCCCTGCATTTTCTGAGCCTTGGGAACACATTCCTAGGTCAGAACAGTCCTGCCCATGGGGAAGGAGGCTGCGGGAGTGTGTCTGAGGGGGTCGGGTGCCATGCTGGGGTCCAATAGAGCTGGAACCTCCAATAGACCCCAGGACAACAGCGGTGGGGCTGCCCCTGGCATCCGAAATGCCAAAGTGAGAAGCAAAGCTAGCTCTATCAGAAGGAAGAAAAGAACAATTGGATGCATGTTCAGGCTGTTGTTGGGCCGCACCACTTCAGGGTCCCCCCCGAGAGGAACGGGCGCCCTGTGGCCCCTAGGTCCGATATGCAGGTTAACACACAGGGTGTGTCCCCATAGGAGCCAAGAATTTTCCTGACAGACCTAGGCTCACTAGAGCTCTCCTACAGGGCAAAAGGGATAGAACAGACTGTGGATGTGACTCTGCCTTTCCCAGCGAGCATGGGGCCCTGCCTACAGCCCCGGGCTCCAGGGAAAATTGTCCCTGAAAAATGACCTCCAAGAAGCGCTTTTCCAGCAGGCTGGGATGCAGAGTTCACAGGATGCGGGGAAAGTGATCGTCCTTCAGGGAAGAAGAGGCAGCCACCCAGTGTGTGTTTGCAAGCCTGTATTTGGAAGAAACTGGTTAGCTTCTTCAAGGGGAGACCTCCAGGTCTGCTCAGAGGACCGATATTCCAGAGGCAGCACCGCGGTATTGCTCATGAAGAAGCAGGATGCAGCAATGTGTCAGACATGACTGGGTGCCTTCCTGGGTTCAGCTCCGTGAGGGGCCTTTCCACTCAAAGTAGGTCCCATGCCTCCTTGGGGAGGAAGTGGGGCCCGCTTGCCTCCAAATTGCCAAAGGCTGGAACAAAGCTAGTTCTATCAGAGGTAAGAAAAGAGCAATTGGATGGATGTGGAAGCTGTTGCTGGGCCGCACTGCTTCAGGCCCCCCACCCCTCCGGCCCCGAGAGAAACAGGCGCCCTGTGGCCCCTCGGTCCTGTATGCAGTTTCACACATAGAATGTGTCCCCATAGGAGCCAAGAACTTTCCTGACAGACCTAGGCTCACTAGAGCTCTCCTACAGAGCAAAGGGGATGGGACAGATGTGTGGCTGTGGCTCTGCCTTTCCCTGGGAGTGTGGAGCCGCTCCCTATGGCCCTGGGCTCCAGGGGAAATTGCCCCTGAATAATGACCTCCAAGAAGCGCTTTTCCAACTGGCTGAGACGTGGAGTTCTCAGGATGCAGGGAAAGCGAGTGTCCCTTCAGGGAAGCAAAGGCAGTCACCTGTTATCATTACTTACTAGAATAGTAGGTACCTTCTCTGGTTGGGCAGAGGCCTTCACTACCTGATCTGAAAAAGAAAATGAAGTAGCTCGCTGATTTGAGAAATAATTCACAGACTTGGGTTTCCAACCAGTATAGAATCCGACAATGGCCCTGTCTTTGTAGCCGCGTTAATTAACAGGTATGTGAAGCTCTAAATATCAGTGGAAATTACATACAGCATATAGGCCCCTGTGTTCTGGAATGGTGGAAAGAAACAACCAAACTCTTCAAGAGACTCTTTCAAAATGGATCATAGAGACTGACTGTACATGGATGGGCTTGCTTCTGGCAGACTTACTCATATTACGGGTAACTGCACGTTCCCATAGTTGTTGTCCTTATGAAATTTTCGATGGGAGAACCCCCCACCCCACAATGAGGCAGGTGTTAGCAGATTTGCCACAAGTAAGCAGGTGGGATTTCACAGCAGCTGGAACAATTAGGTAAGGTAATAAATCAGGTAACTAAGTTTGTGTAAAAAAAAATATCATTCCCCCTTGAGGAACAGATTCATGAATTTGTGCTCAGTGATCAGGTGTGGCTCAATGACTGGAAACACAATTCCTTGGCCTGACATCGGAAAGGTCCTTATACTGCTGTTTTAGCCACAATTCTGAAAGAGAAGGGAATACTAGACCACCTAACCTGCCTCTTGAGAAATCTGTATGAAGGTTAGAGCAGGACATGGAACAACAGACTGGTTCCAAAAAGGAAAAGGAGTATGTCAAGGCTGTATATTGTCACCCTGTTTTATTAACTTATATGCAGACTACATCATGAAAAATGCTGGGATGGAAGATACGTGAGCTGGAATCAAGATTCCCGGAAGAAATAGCAATAAACTTAGATATGCAGATGTCATCACAATTATGGCAGAATGGGAAGAGGAACGGGTATGTCGGGGAACTTTTTGAGTTGCAGTAAGGGTGTGAAGGACCTTTTGGAAGTTCCAGAGGTTTGGTGTGATTAGCCTCGAGAAGCCTCAGCGGAATTGGGCCTCATCTCGCCTGGAGGTCAAAACCTCCTGGATTTTCTCTAGTTCTGGCAGGTTCTCTCCACTTAGGACGGGGACCTCAGGGACCCCCTCTGGTGGCCTCAGGAAAGGCCAGTCCCCATGCGAGTTACTAGGAGGCCTCTCGGGATTCCTCTCACTTCGATGCCGGGGCCTAAGACCTTGTGTGGAGTCGGGGCCGGAACGTGAGGATTCCTCTCCAGTGCTGACATGGATCTTGGGGTACTTCTGGAGTCTCCCCAGGGGACTAAGTCCGCGTCTCGAATGGAGGCATGCACGTGCGCTTTCCTCCAGAGCGGTAGCAGCAGTGTCACCCTTCCCGTCGCGTCGATCATGGGATCTTTGTCTTTCCCCTGAGGATTTCCCATGAGGCTTTCCCACGAGGCTTTCCCACAAGGCTATCCCTCAGGGCCGTCCCACGTGCCACCGTGGTGTGAGTCGAAAACAGTTTCCTCTGGACTGTACTGGGACATCTAGAAGACTCTGGGAATGGTGGAACGACCCTGGAGTTCCTCTCGCCTTTCCTATGGAGAGCGCCTCCTATTGAGATGCGACTGTAACGCCCAGAATTCTTTCCCAACCAAGCAGGGAAAGGATCCCTCATCGGGAACTACGATGCGGCAACGGGGCTCCTCTCGATGTGGGCGGGACCATCGTGTTTCCTCTAGAGTGGAGATGGGTAGTTGGGGAACTTCTTGTGTTGCAGCAACTGTGTGAAGGTCCTTTTGGAAGTTCCAGAGGTTCGGTGTGATTAGCCTGGAGAAGCCTCAGCGGAAATGGGCCTCATCTCGCCTGGAGGGCAAAACCTCCTGGATTTTCTCGAGTTGCGGCAGGTGCTCTCGACTTACGATGGGGACCTTAGGGACCCGCTCTGGTGGCCTCAGGAAATCCAGTCCCCATGCGAATTAGTAGGGGGCCTCTCGGGATGCCTCTCCCGTCCATGCTGGGGCCCAAGACATTGTTGGTAGTCATGGCCGGAACCTGAGGATTCCTCTCCAGTGCTGACATTGGTCTTGGGGTACTTCGGGAGTCTCCCCCAGGGAGTCAGTCCTCGTCTCGAGAGGGGGCATGCACGTGCGCTTTCCTCCCGAGTTGTAGCAACAGTGTCACGCTTCCTGTAGGGTGGATCAAGGGATCTGTGGCTTTCCCTAGACTCTTTCCCACGAGGCTTTCCATGAGTCTTACCCACAGCGCTTTCCCACGTGCCACCGTGCTGTGCGTCGATCCTCGGCGTGGAAGTCGATGCAGTGCAGGGAAAACAGGTTCCTCTGGAATGGACTGAGACATCTGGGGGACTCTTGGAATGGAGGCAGGACCCTGGAATTCCTCTCGCCTTTCCTGTGGAGAATGCCTCCTCTTGAGATGCGACGGGAACGCAGGGAATTTTTTCCCTAACAAGCAGGGAAGGGATCCCTCATCTCGAGCTACGAGGCGGAAACGGGGCTCCTCTGGATGTGGGCGGGACCCTCGTGCTTCCTCTCGAGTGGAGACGAGTATGTCGGGAAACTTCTTGAGTTGCAGCAGGGCTTTGAAGGACCTTTAATAAGTTCCAGAGGTTAGGTGTGATTAGCCTCGAGAATCCTCAGTGGAAATGGGCCTCATCTAGCCTGGAGGGGAGAACCTCCTGGATTTTCACGAGTTGCGGCAGGTGCTCTCCACTTACGATGGTGACCTATGGGACCCGCTCTGGTGGCCTCAGGAAAGGCCAGTCCCCATGCGAGTTGCTTGCGGGCCTTTTGGGATTCCTCTCCCTTCGATGCCGGGGCCTTAAACCTTGTGTGGAGGCCGGGCCAGAACCTGAGGATTCCTCTCCAGTGCTGACATGGATCTTGGGGTACTTCTCGAGTCTCCCCAGGGGAGTAAGTCCTCGTCTCGGATGGGGGCATGCACGTGCTCTTTCCTCCAGAGCGGTAGCAGCTGTGTCACGCTTCCCAACGCCTGGATCAAGGGATCTTTGGCTTTCCCTCGAGGCTTTTGCACGACGCTTTCCCACAGGGCTGTCCCACGTGCCCCCGTGGTGGGAGTCAATCCTCGGCGTGAAAGTCGACTCATTGCAGGGAAAACAGGTTCCTCTGGTATGGACTGAGACATCTGGGGGACTCTTGGAATGGTAGCACGACCCTGGAGTTCCTCTCGCCTTTCCTGTGGAGAGCGCCTCCTCTTGAGGTGAGAGGGGAATGCCGGGAACTCTTTCCCGACAAAGAGGCGAAATGTCCCTCATCTCGAGCTACGAGGCGGAAACGGGGCTCCTCTGCATATGCCCGGGACCCTCGTGCTTCCTCTAGAGTGGAGACGGGTATGTCAGGCAACTTCTTGAGTAGCAGTAAGGGTGTGAAGGACCTTTTGGAAGTTCCAGAGGTTAGGTGTGATTAGCTTTGAGAAGCCTCAGCGGAAATGGGTCTCATCTCGCCGGGAGGTTAAAACCTCCTTGATTTTCTCGAGTTGCGGCAGGTGCTCTCGATTTACAACGGGGACCTCAGGGACCCGCTCTGGTGGCCTCAGGAAAGGCCAGTCCACATGCGAGTTGCTCGGGGGCCTCTCGGGATTCCTCTCCCTTTGATGACGGGGCCTTTGACCTTGAGTGGTGTCAGGTCCGGAACCTGAGGATTCCTCTCCAGTGCTCACATGGTTCTTGGGTACTTCTGGAGTCTCCCCAGGGGAGTAACTCCTCGTCTCGAATGGGGGCATGCACGTGCGCTTTCCTCCAGAGCTGTAGCAGTAGTGTCACGCTTCCCATCGCCTGGATCAAGGGATCTGTGGCTTTCCCTCGAGGCTTTCCCACGAGGCTTTCCCACGAGGCTTTCCCACAGGGCTGTCCCTCTTGCCACCGTGGTGTGATTCGATCCTCGGCGTGAAAGTCGACGCAGTGCAGGGAAAACAGGTTCCTCTGGAATGGACTGAGAATTCTGGGGGACTCTTGGATTGGTGGCACGACACTGGAGTTCCTCTCGCCTTTCCTGTGGAGAGGGCCTCCTGTTGAGATGGGACGGGAACGCCGGGAATTCTTTCCCGACCAAGCAGCGAAAGGATCCCTCATCTCGAGCTACGAGGCGGAAACGGGGCTCCTCTGGATGTTTGCAGGACACTCGTGCTTCCTCTAGAGTGGAGCCGGGTATGTCAGGGAACTTCTTGAGTTGCAGCAAGGTTGTGAAGCACCCTTTGGAAGTTCCAGAGGTTAGATGTGATTAGCCTAGAGATGCCTCATCAGAAATGGGCCTCATCAAGCCTGGAGGGGAGAACCTCCTGGATTTTCTCGAGTTGCAGCAGGTTCTCCCGTCTTACGACGGTTACCTTAGGGACCCGCTCTGGTGGCCTCAGGTTTGGCCAGTCCCCAATCGATGCTCATGGGCCTCCTGGATTCCTTTCTCGTCAATGCCTGGGCCTAAGACCTTTTGTGGAGTCGGGCCCAGAACCTGAGGATTCCTCTCCAGTGCTGACATGGATCTTGGGGTACTTCTGGAGTCTCCCCAGGGGAGTCAGTCCTCATCTTGAATGGGGGCATGCACGAGCGCTTTCCTCCAGAGCGGTAGCAGCAGTGTCACGCTTCCCATCGCGTGGATCAAGAGATCTGTGGCTTTCCCTCGATGCTTTCCCACGAGGCTTTCCCACAGGGCTGTCCCAGGTGCCATCGTGGTGGGAGTCGATCCTCGCCATGATAGTCGAGGAAGTCAGGGAAAACAGGTTCCTCTGGAATGGACTGAGACACCTGGGGGACTCTGGGATGGTGGCACGACCCTTGAGTTCCTCTCGCCTTCCTGTGGAGAACGCCTCCTCTTGAGATGTGACGGGAACGTCCAGAATTCTTTCCCGACAAAGCAGCGAAAGGATCCCTCATCTCCAGCTAAGAGGCGGAAACGGGGCTCCTCTGGATGTGGGCGGGACCCTCGTGCTTCCTCTCGAGTGGAGACGGGTATGTCGGGGAACTTCTTGAGCTGCAGCAAGGGTGTGAAGGACCTTTTGGAAGTTCCAGAGGTTAGGTGTGATTAGCCTCGTGAAGCCTCAGTGGAAATGGGCCTCATCTCGCCTGGAGGGCAAAACCTCCTGGATTTTCTCGAGTTGTGGCAGGTGCTCTCGACTTAAGACAGGGACCTCAGGGACCCGCTCTGGTGGCCTCGGGACTGGCCAGTCCCCCAGTGAGTTGCTCGCGGGCCTCTGGGATTCTTCTCCCTTCGATGCCAGGGCCTAAGACATTGTGTGGAGTCGGGGCGGGAACCTGAGGATTCCTCTCCAGTGCTGACTTGGTTCTTGGGGTACTTCTGGAGTCTCCTCAGGGGAGTAAGTCCTCGTCTCGAATGGGGGCATGCACCTGCGGTTTCCTCCAGAGCGGTAGCAGCAGTGTCGCGCTTCCCGGCGCGTGGATCAAGGGATCTGTGGCTTTCCCTCCAGGCTTTCCCACGAGGCTTTCCCACGAGGCTTTCCCACAGGGCTGTCCCACGTGCCACCTTGGTGGGAGTCGATCCTCGGCATGAAAGTCGAGGCAGTGCAGGTAACACAGGTTCCTCTGGAATGGACTGAGACATCTGGGGTCTCTGGGAATGGTGACAAGACCCTGGAGTTCCTGTCGCCTTTCCTGTGGAGAGTGCCTCCTTTTGAGATTCGACAGGTACGCCGGGAATTCTTTCCAGACCAAGCAGAGAAAGAATCCCTCATCTCGAGCTACGAGGCGGAAACGGGGCTCCTCTGGATGTGGGCGGGACCGTCGTGCTTCCTTGAGAGTTAGGCCGGGTATGTCGGGGAACTTCTTGAGTTGCAGCAAGGGTGTGAAGGACCTTTGGAAGTTCCACAGGTTAAGTGTGATTAGCCTCGTGACGCCTCAGCGGAAATGGGCCTCATCTAGCCTGAAGGGCAAAACCTCCTGGATTTTCTCGTGTTGCCGCAGGTACTTTCGTCTTACGACGGTGACCTAAGTGACCCACTCTGGTGGCCTCAGGAAAGGCCAGTCCCCATGCGAGTTGCTCGGGCGCCTCTCGGGGTTCCTCTCCCTTCGATGCCGGGGCCTAAGTCCTTGTGTGGAGTCGGGGCCAGAACCTGAGGATTCCTCTGCAGTGCTGACATGGATCTTGGGTTATTTCTGCAGTCTCCCCATGGGAGTAAGTCCTCATCTCGAATGGGGGCATGCACGTGCGCTTTCCTCCAGTGCCGTAGCAGCAGTGTCACGCTTCCCGTCGCGTCAATCAAGGGATCTGTGGCTTTCCCTCGAGGCTTTCCCACAGGGCTGTCCCACGTGCCACCGTGGTGGGAGTCGATCCTCGGCATGAAAGTTGAGGCAGTGAAGGGAAAACAGGTTCCTCTGGAATGGACTGAAAGATATGTGGGACTCTGGGAATGGAGACAAGACCCTGGAGTTCCTCTCGCCTTTCCTCTGGAGAGCGCCTCCTCTTGAGATGCGCCAGGAATGCCCAGAATTCTTTCCCGACCAAGCAGCGAAAGGATCCCTCATCTCGAGCTAAGAGGTGAAAACTGGGCTCCTCTGGATGTGGGCGTGACCCTCGTGCTTCCTCTAGAATGGAGACGGGTTGTCGGGGAACTTCTTGAGTTGCAGCAAGGTTGTGAAGCACCCTTTGGAAGTTCCAGATGTTAGATGTGATTAGCCTCGAGACGCCTCATCGGAAATGGTCCTCATCTAGCCTGGAGGGCAAAATATCCTGGATTTTCTCGAGTTCCGGCAGATGCTGTCATCTTACGACGGTGACGATAGGGCCCGCTCTGGTGGCCTCAGGACTGCTCAGTCCCCATTCGAGTTGCTCGGGGGTCTCCTGGGATTCCTCTCCCTTTGATGCCGGGGACTAAGACCTTCTGTGGAGTAGAGCCCGGAACATGAGGATTCCTCTCCAGTGCTGACATGGAACTTGGGCTACTTCTGGAGCCTCCCCAGGGCAGTAAGTCCTCTTCTCAAGAGGGGGCATGCACTTTCGCTTTCCTCCAAAGCGGGTGCAGCAGTGTCACGCTTCCCATAGCGTCGATCAAGGGATCTGCGCCTTTCTGTCTAGGCTTTCCCACGAGGCTTTCCCACGAGGCTTTCCCACAGGGCTGTCCCACGTGCCGCCTTGGTGGGAGTCGATCCTTGGCATGAAAGTCGAGGCAGTGCAGGGAACACAGGTTCCTCTGGAATGGACTGAGACATCTGGGGGACTCTGGGAATGGTGACAAGACCCTGGAGTTCCTCTCGCCTTTCCTGTGGAGAGCTCCTCCTTTTGAGATTGGACACGGGAATTCTTTCCAGACCAAGCAGAGAAAGGATCCCTCATCTCGAGCTACGAGGCGGAAACGGGGCTCCTCTGGATGTGAGCGGGACCCTCGTGCTTCCTTTAGGGTTAGGGCGGGTATGTCGGGGAACTTCTTGAGTTGCAGCAAGGGTGTGAAGGACCTTTGGAAGTTCCAGAGGTTAGGTGTGATTAGCCTCGTGAGGCCTCAGCGGAAATGGGCCTCATCTAGCCTGAAGGGCAAAACCTCCTGGATTTTCTCGAGTTGCCGCAGGTCCTTTCGTCTTAGGACGGTGACCTAAGGGACCCGCTCTGGTGGCCTCAGGAAAGGACAGTCCCCATGCGAGTTGCTCGGGGGCCTCTCGTGGTCCTCTCCCTTCGATGCCGGGTCCTAAGACCTTGTGTGGAGTCGGGGTCGGAACCTGAGGATTCCTCTCCAGTGCTGACATGGATCTTAGGGTACTTCTGGAGTCTCCCCAGGGGAGTAAGTCCTCGTCTCGAATGGGGGCATGCACGTTCGCTTTCCACCAGAGCGGTAGCAGCAATGTCATGCACCCGTCGCATGGATCAAGGGATCTGTGGCTTTCCCTCGAGGCTTTCCCCCGAGGTTTTGCAACGAGGCTTTCCCACAGGGCTGTCCCACGTGCCACCGTGGTGGGAGTCGAGCCTTGGCGTGAAAGTCGAGGCAGTGCAGGAAAACAGGTTCCTCTGGAATGGACTGAGACATCTGGGGGTCTCTGGGAATGGTGGCACGACGCTGGAGTTCTCGCCTTTTCTGTGGAGAGCACCTCCTCTTGAGATGCGACAGGAATGCCCAGAATTCTTTCCCGAACAAGCAGCCAAAGGATCCCTCATCACGAGCTACGAGGCGGAAATGGGGCTCCTCTGGATGTGGGCGGGGCCCTCTTGCTTCCTCTCGAGTGGAGACGGGTATGTCGGGGAACTTCTTGAGTTGCAGAAAGGGTGTGAAGGACCCTTTGGACTTTCTAGAGGTTAGATGTGATTAACCTCAACGCCTCAGCGGAAATGGGCCTCATCTAGCCTGGAGGGCAGAACCTCCTGGATTTTCTCGAGATGCAGCAGGTGCTCTCGTCTTACCACGGTGACGAAAGGGACCTGCTCTTATCGCCTTAGGACTGGCCAGTCCCCATGCGAGTTACTCGGGAGCCTCTCGGGATTCCTTTCCCGTCGATGCCGGGCCTAAGACCTTGTGTGGAGTAGTGGCCGGAACCTGAGGATTCCTCTAAAGTGCTGACATGGATCATGGGGTGCTTCTGGAGTCTCCCCAGGGGAGTAAGTCCTCATCTCGAAAGGAGGCATGCACGTGCGCTTCCCTGCAGAGCGGTAGCAGCAGTGTCACGATTCCCGTCACGTGCATCAAGGGAACTGTGGCTTTCCCTCGAGGCTTTCCACAGGGCTGTCCCACGTGCCACCGTGGTGGGAGACGATCCTCGGCGTGAAAGTCGAGGCAGTGCAGGGAAAACAGGTTCCTCTGTAATGGACTGAGACATCTGGGGTACTCTGGGAATGGTGGCACGACCCTGGAGTTCCTCTCGCCTTTCCTGTGGAGAGCGCCTCCCCTTGAGATGCGACGGGGACTCACAGAATTCTTTCCGGACCAAGTAGCAAAAGGATCCCTCATCTCCAGCTATGAGGCGAAACGGGGCTCCTCTGGATGTGGGCGGGACCCTCGTGCTTCCTCTAGAGTGGAGACGGGGATGTCCGGGAACTTCTTGAGTTGCAGCAAAGGTGTGAAGGACCTTTTGGAAGTTCCAGAGTTTAGATGTGATTAGCCTTGAGAAGCCTCAGCGGAAATGGGCCTCATCTCGCCTGGAGGGCAAAACCTCCTGGATTTTCTCGAGTTGCGGCAGGTGCTCTCGACTTACGACAGGGACCTCAGGGACTCGCTCTGGTGGCCTCAGGAAAGGCCAGTCTCCATGCGAGTTGCTCGCGGGCCTCTCGGTATTCCTCTCTCGTCGATGCCGGGGCCCAAGACCTTGTGTGGAGTCGGGGCCGGAACCTGAGGATTCCTCTCCAGTGCTGACATGGATCTTGGGGTACTTCTGGAGTCTCCTCAGGGTAGTGAGTCCTCGTCTCGAGAGGGAGCATTCACGTGGGCTTTCCTCCCGAGCTGTAGCAGCAGTGTCACACTTCCCTTCTCGTCGATCATGGGATCTGTGGCTTTCCCTCGAGGATTTCCCATAAGGCTTTCCCACGAGGCTTTCCCACAGGGCTGTCCCACGTGCCACCGTGGTGGGAGTCGATCCTCAGCGTGAAAGTCGAGGCAGTGCAGGGAAAACAGGTTCCTCTGGAATGGATTGAGACATCTGGGGGACTCTCCGAATGGTGGCACGACCCTGGAGTTCCTCTCGCCTTTCCTGTGGAGAGGACCTCCTCTTGAGATGCGACGGGAATGCCAGGAATTCTTTCCCGACCAAGCAGGGAAAGGATCTCTCATCTCGAGGTACGAGGCGGAAACGGGGCTCCTCTGGATGTGGGCGGGACCCTCGTGCTTCCTCTGTAGTGGAGACGGGTATGTCAGGGAACTTCCTGAGTCGCAGCAATGGTTGAAGGACCTTTTGGAAGTTCCAGAGAGTAGGTGTGATTAACCTCGAGAAGCCTCAGCGGAAATGGGCATCATCTCGCCTGGAGGGCAAAACATCCTGGATTGTCTCGAATTGTGGCAGGTGCTCTGGACTTACGACGGGTACTTCAGGGACCCACTCTGGTGGCCTCACGAAAGGCCAGTCCCCATGCCAGTTGATCGGGGGCCTCTCGGGATTCCTCTCCCGTCGATGTCGAGGCCTAAGAATTGTGTGGAGTCGGGGCCGGAAACTTGAGAATTCCTCTCCAGTGCTGACATGGATCTTGGGGTACTTCTGGAGTCTCCCCAGAGGAGTAAGTACTCGTCTCCAATGGGGGCATGCACGTGCGCTTTACTCCAGAGCGGTAGCAGCAGTGTGACGCTTCCCATCGCCTGGATCAAGGGATCTGTGGCTTTCCCTCGAGGCTTTTCCAGGAGGCTTTCCCACAAGGCTTTCCCACAGGGCTGTCCCACGTGCGACCGTGGTGGTAGTCGATCCTCATCCTGAAAGTCGAGGCAGTGCAGGGAAAACAGGTTCCTCTGGAATGGACTGAGACATCAGGGGAACTCTGGGAATGGTGACACGACCCTGGAGTTCCTCTCGCCTTTCCTGTGGAGAGCGCCTCCTCTTGAGATGCGACGGGAACACCGGCAATTCTTTCCAGACCAAGCAGGGAAAGGATCCCTCATCTCAAGCTTCGAGGCGGAAACGGGGCTCTTCTGGATGTGGGCGGGAACCGCTTGCTTCCTCTAGAGTGGAGACGGGGATGTCAGGGAACTTCTTGAGTTGCAGCAGGGGTGTGAAGGACCTTTTGGAAGTTCCAGAGGTTAGGTGTGATTAGCCTCGAGAAGCCTCAGCGGAAATGGGCCTCATCTCGCCTGGAGGCAGAACCTCCTGGATTTTCTCGAGTTGAGGCAGGTGGTTTCGTGATTTCCGGGTGGGGCCCACGTGATTTCCGGGTGGGGCCCACGTGATTTCCGGGTGGGGCCCACGTGATTTCCGGGTGGGGCCCACGTGATTTCCGGGTGGGGCCCACGTGATTTCCGGGTGGGGCCCACGTGATTTCCGGGTGGGGCCCACGTGATTTCCCCGTGGGGCCCACGTGATTTCCGGCTGGGGCACACGTGATTTCCGGCTGGGGCCCACGTGATTTCCGGGTGGGGCCCACGTGATTTCCCCGTGGGGCCCACGTGATTTCCGGGTGGGGCCCACGTGATTTCCCCGTGGGGCCCACGTGATTTCCGGGTGGGGCCCACGTGACTTCCGTGTGGGGCCCACGTGATTTCCGGGTGGGGCCCACGTGATTTCCGGGTGGGGCCCACGTGATTTCCGGGTGGGCCCCACGTGATTTCCGGGTGGGCCCCACGTGATTTCCGCGTGGGGCCCACGTGATTTCCCCGTGGGGCCCACGTGATTTCCCCGTGGGGCCCACGTGATTTCCGGGTGGGGCTCACGTGATTTCCGGGTGGGGCCCACGTGATTTCCGGGTGGGGCCCACGTGATTTCCGGGTGGGGCCCACGTGATTTCCGGGTGGGGCCCACGTGATTTCCGGGTGGGCCCCACGTGATTTCCGTGTGGGGCCCACGTGATTTCCGGGTGGGGCCCACGTGATTTCCGGGTGGGCCCCACGTGATTTCCGGGTGGGGCCCACGTGATTTCCGGGTGGGGCCCACGTGATTTCCGTGTGGGGCCCACGTGATTTCCGGGTGGGGCCCACGTGATTTCCGGGTGGGGCCCACGTGATTTCCGGGTGGGGCCCACGTGATTTCCGGCTGGGGCCCACGTGATTTCCGGGTGGGGCCCACGTGATTTCCGGGTGGGGCCCACGTGATTTCCGGGTGGGGCCCACGTGATTTCCGGGTGGGGCCCACGTGATTTCCCCGTGGGGCCCACGTGATTTCCGGGTGGGGCCCACGTGATTTCCGGGTGGGGCCCACGTGATTTCCCCGTGGGGCCCACGTGATTTCCCCGTGGGGCCCACGTGATTTCCGGGTGGGCCCCACGTGATTTCCGGGTGGGGCCCACGTGATTTCCGGGTGGGGCCCACGTGATTTCCGGGTGGGGCCCACGTGATTTCCGGGTGGGGCCCACGTGATTTCCGGGTGGGGCCCACGTGATTTCCGGGTGGGGCCCACGTGATTTCCGGGTGGGGCCCACGTGATTTCCGGGTGGGGCCCACGTGATTTCCCCTTGGGGCCCACGTGATTTCCGGGTGGGGCCCACGTGATTTCCCCGTGGGGCCCACGTGATTTCCCCGTGGGGCCCACGTGATTTCCGGGTGGGGCCCACGTGATTTCCGGGTGGGGCCCACGTGATTTCCGGGTGGGGCCCACGTGATTTCCGGCTGGGGCCCACGTGATTTCCGGGTGGGGCCCACGTGATTTCCGGGTGGGGCCCACGTGATTTCCGGGTGGGGCCCACGTGACTTCCGGGTGGGGCCCACGTGATTTCCGGCTGGGGCCCACGTGATTTCCGGCTGGGGCCCACGTGATTTCCGGGTGGGGACCACGTGATTTCCGGGTGGGGCCCACGTGATTTCCCCGTGGGGGCCACGTGATTTCCCCGTGGGGCCCACGTGATTTCCGGGTGGGGCCCACGTGATTTCCCCGTGGGGCCCACGTGATTTCCGGGTGGGGCCCACGTGATTTCCGGGTGGGGCCCACGTGATTTCCGGGTGGGGCCCACGTGATTTCCGGGTGGGGCCCACGTGATTTCCGGGTGGGGCCCACGTGATTTCCGTGTGGGGCCCACGTGATTTCCGGGTGGGGCCCACGTGATTTCCGGGTGGGGCCCACGTGATTTCCGGGTGGGGCCCATGTGATTTCCGGCTGGGGTCCACGTGATTTCCGGGTGGTGCCCACGTGATTTCCCCGTGGGGCCCACGTGATTTCCCCGTGGGGCCCACGTGATTTCCGGGTGGGCCCCACGTGATTTCCGGGTGGGGCCCACGTGATTTCCGGCTGGGGCCCACGTGATTTCCGGGTGGGGCCCACGTGATTTCCCCGTGGGGCCCACGTGATTTCCGGGTGGGGCCCACGTGATTTCCCCGTGGGGCCCACGTGATTTCCCCGTGGGGCCCACGTGATTTCCGGGTGGGGCCCACGTGATTTCCGGGTGGGGCCCACGTGATTTCCCCGTGGGGCCCACGTGATTTCCGGGTGGGGCCCACGTGATTTCCGGGTGGGGCCCACGTGATTTCCGGGTGGGGCCCACGTGATTTCCGGGTGGGGCCCACGTGATTTCCGGGTGGGGCCCACGTGATTTCCCGGTGGGGCCCACGTGATTTCCGGGTGGGGCCCACGTGATTTCCGGGTGGGGCCCACGTGATTTCCTGGTGGGCCCCACGTGATTTCCGTGTGGGGCCCACGTGATTCCCGGGTGGGGCCCACGTGATTTCCCCGTGGGGCCCACGTGATTTCCGGGTGGGCCCCACGTGATTTCCGGGTGGGGCCCACGTGATTTCCCCGTGGGGCCCACGTGATTTCCGGCTGGGGCCCACGTGATTTCCCCGTGGGGCCCACGTGATTTCCGGGTGGGGCCCACGTGATTTCCGGGTGGGGCCCACGTGATTTCCGGGTGGGGCCCACGTGATTTCCGGGTGGGGCCCACGTGATTTCCGGGTGGGGCCCACGTGATTTCCCCGTGGGGCCCACGTGATTTCCGGGTGGGGCCCACGTGATTTCCGGGTGGGGCCCAAGTGATTTCCGGGTGGGGCCCACGTGATTTCCCCGTGGGGCCCACGTGATTTCCGGGTGGGGCCCACGTGATTTCCGGGTGGGGCCCACGTGATTTCCGGGTGGGGCCCACGTGATTTCCGGGTGGGGCCCACGTGATTTCCGGGTGGGGCCCACGTGATTTCCGGCTGTGGCCCACGTGATTTCCGGGTGGGGCCCACGTGATTTCCGGGTGGGGCCCACGTGATTTCCCCGTGGGGCCCACGTGATTTCCGGGTGGGGCCCACGGGATTTCCGGGTGGGGCCCACGTGATTTCCGGGTGGGGGCCCACGTGATTTCCGGGTGGGGCCCACGTGATTTCCGGGTGGGGCCCACGTGATTTCCGGGTGGGCCCCACGTGATTTCCGGGAGGGGCCCACGTGATTTCCGGGTGGGGCCCACGTGATTTCCGGGTGGGGCCCACGTGATTTCCGGGTGGGGCCCACGTGATTTCCGGGTGGGGCCCACGTGATTTCCGGGTGGGGCCCACGTGATTTCCCCGTGGGGCCCACGTGATTTCCGGGTGGGCCCCACGTGATTTCCGGGTGGGGCCCACGTGATTTCCGGGTGGGGCCCACGTGATTTCCGGGTGGGGCCCATGTGATTTCCGGCTGGGGTCCACGTGATTTCCGGGTGGTGCCCACGTGATTTCCCCGTGGGGCCCACGTGATTTCCCCGTGGGGCCCACGTGATTTCCGGGTGGGCCCCACGTGATTTCCGGGTGGGGCCCACGTGATTTCCGGCTGGGGCCCACGTGATTTCCGGGTGGGGCCCACGTGATTTCCCCGTGGGGCCCACGTGATTTCCGGGTGGGGCCCACGTGATTTCCCCGTGGGGCCCACGTGATTTCCCCGTGGGGCCCACGTGATTTCCGGGTGGGGCCCACGTGATTTCCGGGTGGGGCCCACGTGATTTCCCCGTGGGGCCCACGTGATTTCCGGGTGGGGCCCACGTGATTTCCGGGTGGGGCCCACGTGATTTCCGGGTGGGGCCCACGTGATTTCCGGTTGGGCCCACGTGATTTCCGGGTGGGGCCCACGTGATTTCCCGGTGGGGCCCACGTGATTTCCGGGTGGGGCCCACGTGATTTCCGGGTGGGGCCCACGTGATTTCCTGGTGGGCCCCACGTGATTTCCGTGTGGGGCCCACGTGATTCCCGGGTGGGGCCCACGTGATTTCCCCGTGGGGCCCACGTGATTTCCGGGTGGGCCCCACGTGATTTCCGGGTGGGGCCCACGTGATTTCCCCGTGGGGCCCACGTGATTTCCGGCTGGGGCCCACGTGATTTCCCCGTGGGGCCCACGTGATTTCCGGCTGGGGCCCACGTGATTTCCGGGTGGGGCCCACGTGATTTCCGGGTGGGGCCCACGTGATTTCCGGGTGGGGCCCACGTGATTTCCCCGTGGGGCCCACGTGATTTCCCCGTGGGGCCCACGTGATTTCCGGGTGGGGCCCACGTGATTTCCGGGTGGGGCCCAAGTGATTTCCGGGTGGGGCCCACGTGATTTCCCCGTGGGGCCCACGTGATTTCCGGGTGGGGCCCACGTGATTTCCGGGTGGGGCCCACGTGATTTCCGGGTGGGGCCCACGTGATTTCCGGGTGGGGCCCACGTGATTTCCGGGTGGGGCCCACGTGATTTCCGGCTGTGGCCCACGTGATTTCCGGGTGGGGCCCACGTGATTTCCGGGTGGGGCCCACGTGATTTCCCCGTGGGGCCCACGTGATTTCCGGGTGGGGCCCACGGGATTTCCGGGTGGGGCCCACGTGATTTCCGGGTGGGGGCCCACGTGATTTCCGGGTGGGGCCCACGTGATTTCCGGGTGGGGCCCACGTGATTTCCGGGTGGGCCCCACGTGATTTCCGGGAGGGGCCCACGTGATTTCCGGGTGGGGCCCACGTGATTTCCGGGTGGGGCCCACGTGATTTCCGGGTGGGGCCCACGTGATTTCCGGGTGGGGCCCACGTGATTTCCGGGTGGGGCCCACGTGATTTCCCCGTGGGGCCCACGTGATTTCCGGGTGGGCCCCACGTGATTTCCGGGTGGGGCCCACGTGATTTCCGGGTGGGGCCCACGTGATTTCCGGGAGGGGCCCACGTGATTTCCGGGTGGGGCCCACGTGATTTCCGGGTGGGGCCCACGTGATTTCCGGGTGGGGCCCACGTGATTTCCCCGTGGGGCCCACGTGATTTCCGGGTGGGCCCCACGTGATTTCCGGGTGGGGCCCACGTGATTTCCGGGTGGGCCCCACGTGATTTCCGGGAGGGGCCCACGTGATTTCCGGGTGGGGCCCACGTGATTTCCGGGTGGGGCCCACGTGATTTCCGGGTGGGGCCCACGTGATTTCCGGGTGGGGCCCACGTGATTTCCCCGTGGGGCCCACGTGATTTCCGGGTGGGCCCCACGTGATTTCCGGGTGGGGCCCACGTGATTTCCCCGTGGGGCCCACGTGATTTCCGGGTGGGGCCCACGTGATTTCCGGGTGGGGCCCACGTGATTTCCGGGTGGGGCCCACGTGATTTCCCCGTGGGGCCCACGTGATTTCCGGGTGGGGCCCACGTGATTTCCGGGTGGGGCCCACGTGATTTCCGGGTGGGGCCCACGTGATTTCCGGGTGGGGCCCACGTGATTTCCCCGTGGGGCCCACGTGATTTCCGGGTGGGGCCCACGTGATTTCCCCGTGACGCCCACGTGATTTCCCCGTGGGGCCCACGTGATTTCCGGGTGGGGCCCACGTGATTTCCGGGTGGGGCCCACGTGATTTCCGGGTGGGGCCCACGTGATTTCCGGGTGGGGCCCACGTGATTTCCGGATGTGGCCCACGTGATTTCCGGGTGGGGCCCACGTGATTTCCGGGTGGGGCCCATGTGATTTCCCCGTGGGGCCCACGTGATTTCCGGGTGGGGCCCACGGGATTTCCCGGTGGGGCCCACGTGATTTCCGGGTGGGGGCCCACGTGATTTCCGGGTGGGGCCCACGTGATTTCCGGGAGGGCCCCACGTGATTTCCGGGTGGGGCCCACGTGATTTCCGGGAGGGGCCCACGTGATTTCCGGGTGGGGCCCACGTGATTTCCGGGTGGGGCCCACGTGATTTCCGGGTGGGCCCCACGTGATTTCCGTGTGGGGCCCACGTGATTTCCGGGTGGGGCCCACGTGATTTCCGGGTGGGCCCCACGTGATTTCCGGGTGGGGCCCACGTGATTTCCGGGTGGGGCCCACGTGATTTCCGGGTGGGGCCCACGTGATTTCCGGGTGGGGCCCACGTGATTTCCGGGTGGGGCCCACGTGATTTCCCCGTGGGGCCCACGTGATTTCCTGCTGGGGCCCACGTGATTTCCGGGTGGGGCCCACGTGATTTCCGGGTGGGGCCCACGTGATTTCCGGGTGGGGCCCACGTGATTTCCGGGTGGGCCCCACGTGATTTCCCCGTGGGGCCCACGTGATTTCCCCGTGGGGCCCACGTGATTTCCGGGTGGGCCCCACGTGATTTCCGTGCGGGGCCCACGTGATTTCCGGGTGGGGCCCACGTGATTTCCGGGTGGGGCCCACGTGATTTCCGGGTGGGGCCCACGTGATTTCCGGGTGGGGCCCACGTGATTTCCGGGTGGGGCCCACGTGATTTCCGGGTGGGGCCCACGTGATTTCCGGGTGGGGCCCACGTGATTTCCGGGTGGGGCCCACGTGATTTCCCCGTGGGGGCCACGTGATTTCCCCGTGGGGCCCACGTGATTTCCGGGTGGGGCCCACGTGATTTCCGGGTGGGGCCCACGTGATTTCCGGGTGGGGCCCACGTGATTTCCGGGTGGGGCCCACGTGATTTCCGGGTGGGGCCCACGTGATTTCCGGGTGGGGCCCACGTGATTTCCCCGTGGGGGCCACGTGATTTCCCCGTGGGGCCCACGTGATTTCCGGGTGGGGCCCACGTGATTTCAGGGTGGGGCCCACGGGATTTCCGGGTGGGGCCCACGTGATTTCCGGGTGGGGCCCACGTGATTTCCGTGTGGGGCCCACGTGATTTCCGGGTGGGGCCCACGTGATTTCCGGGTGGGGCCCACGTGATTTCCGGGTGGGGCCCACGTGATTTCCGGCTGGGGCCCACGTGATTTCCGGGTGGGGCCCACGTGATTTCCGTGTGGGGCCCACGTGATTTCCGGTGGGGCCCACGTGATTTCCGGGTGGGGCCCACGTGATTTCCGGGTGGGGCCCACGTGATTTCCGGGTGGGGCCCACGTGATTTCCGGCTGGGGCCCACGTGATTTCCGGGTGGTGCCCACGTGATTTCCGGGTGGGGCCCACGTGATTTCCGGGTGGGGCCCACGTGATTTCCGGGTGGGGCCCACGTGATTTCCGGGTGGGGCCCACGTGTTTTCCGGGTGGGGCCCATGTGATTTCCGGGTGGGGCCCACGTGATTTCCGGGTGGGCCCCACGTGATTTCCGGGTGGGCCCCACGTGATTTCCGGGTGGGGCCCACGTGATTTCCGAGTGGGGCCCACGTGATTTCCGGGTGGGGCCCACGTGATTTCCGGGTGGGGCCCACGTGATTTCCGGGTGGGGCCCACGTGATTTCCGGGTGGGGCCCACGTGATTTCCGGGTGGGGCCCACGTGATTTCCGGGTGGGGCCCACGTGATTTCCCCGTGGGGCCCACGTGATTTCCGGGTGGGCCCCACGTGATTTCCGGGTGGGGCCCACGTGATTTCCGGGTGGGGCCCACGTGATTTCCGGGTGGGGCCCACGTGATTTCCGGGTGGGGCCCACGTGATTTCCGGGTGGGGCCCACGTGATTTCCGGGTGGGGCCCACGTGATTTCCCCGTGGGGCCCACGTGATTTCCGGGTGGGGCCCACGTGATTTCCGGGTGGGGCCCACGTGATTTCCGGGTGGGGCCCACGTGATTTCCCCGTGGGGCCCACGTGATTTCCCCGTGGGGCCCACGTGATTTCCGGGTGGGGCCCACGTGATTTCCGGGTGGGGCCCACGTGATTTCCGGGTGGGGCCCACGTGATTTCCCCGTGGGGCCCACGTGATTTCCGGGTGGGGCCCACGTGATTTCCGGGTGGGGCCCACGTGATTTCCGGGTGGGGCCCACGTGATTTCCGGGTGGGGCCCACGTGATTTCCGGGTGGGGCCCACGTGATTTCCGGCTGTGGCCCACGTGATTTCCGGGTGGGGCCCACGTGATTTCCGGGTGGGGCCCACGTGATTTCCCCGTGGGGCCCACGTGATTTCCGGGTGGGGCCCACGGGATTTCCGGGTGGGGCCCACGTGATTTCCGGGTGGGGGCCCACGTGATTTCCGGGTGGGGCCCACGTGATTTCCGGGTGGGGCCCACGTGATTTCCGGGTGGGCCCCACGTGATTTCCGGGAGGGGCCCACGTGATTTCCGGGTGGGGCCCACGTGATTTCCGGGTGGGGCCCACGTGATTTCCGGGTGGGGCCCACGTGATTTCCGGGTGGGGCCCACGTGATTTCCGGGTGGGGCCCACGTGATTTCCCCGTGGGGCCCACGTGATTTCCGGGTGGGCCCCACGTGATTTCCGGGTGGGGCCCACGTGATTTCCGGGTGGGGCCCACGTGATTTCCGGGAGGGGCCCACGTGATTTCCGGGTGGGGCCCACGTGATTTCCGGGTGGGGCCCACGTGATTTCCGGGTGGGGCCCACGTGATTTCCCCGTGGGGCCCACGTGATTTCCGGGTGGGCCCCACGTGATTTCCGGGTGGGGCCCACGTGATTTCCGGGTGGGCCCCACGTGATTTCCGGGTGGGGCCCACGTGATTTCCGGGTGGGGCCCACGTGATTTCCGGGTGGGGCCCACGTGATTTCCGGGTGGGGCCCACGTGATTTCCCCGTGGGGCCCACGTGATTTCCGGGTGGGGCCCACGTGATTTCCGGGTGGGGCCCACGTGATTTCCGGGTGGGGCCCACGTGATTTCCGGGTGGGGCCCACGTGATTTCCCCGTGGGGCCCACGTGATTTCCGGGTGGGGCCCACGTGATTTCCCCGTGACGCCCACGTGATTTCCCCGTGGGGCCCACGTGATTTCCGGGTGGGGCCCACGTGATTTCCGGGTGGGGCCCACGTGATTTCCGGGTGGGGCCCACGTGATTTCCGGGTGTGGCCCACGTGATTTCCGGATGTGGCCCACGTGATTTCCGGGTGGGGCCCACGTGATTTCCGGGTGGGGCCCACGTGATTTCCCCGTGGGGCCCACGTGATTTCCGGGTGGGGCCCACGGGATTTCCCGGTGGGGCCCACGTGATTTCCGGCTGGGGGCCCACGTGATTTCCGGGTGGGGCCCACGTGATTTCCGGGTGGGGCCCACGTGATTTCCGGGTGGGCCCCACGTGATTTCCGGGAGGGGCCCACGTGATTTCCGGGTGGGGCCCACGTGATTTCCGGGTGGGGCCCACGTGATTTCCGGGTGGGGCCCACGTGATTTCCGGGTGGGGCCCACGTGATTTCCGGGTGGGCCCCACGTGATTTCCGTGTGGGGCCCACGTGATTTCCGGGTGGGGCCCACGTGATTTCCGGGTGGGCCCCACGTGATTTCCGGGTGGGGCCCACGTGATTTCCGGGTGGGGCCCACGTGATTTCCGGGTGGGGCCCACGTGATTTCCGGGTGGGGCCCACGTGATTTCCGGGTGGGGCCCACGTGATTTCCCCGTGGGGCCCACGTGATTTCCGGCTGGGGCCCACGTGATTTCCGGGTGGGGCCCACGTGATTTCCGGGTGGGGCCCACGTGATTTCCGGGTGGGGCCCACGTGATTTCCGGGTGGGCCCCACGTGATTTCCCCGTGGGGCCCACGTGATTTCCCCGTGGGGCCCACGTGATTTCCGGGTGGGCCCCACGTGATTTCCGTGCGGGGCCCACGTGATTTCCGGGTGGGGCCCACGTGATTTCCGGGTGGGGCCCATGTGATTTCCGGGTGGGGCCCACGTGATTTCCGGGTGGGGCCCACGTGATTTCCGGGTGGGGCCCACGTGATTTCCGTGCGGGGCCCACGTGATTTCCGGGTGGGGCCCACGTGATTTCCGGGTGGGGCCCACGTGATTTCCGGGTGGGGCCCACGTGATTTCCGGGTGGGGCCCACGTGATTTCCGGGTGGGGCCCACGTGATTTCCCCGTGGGGCCCACGTGATTTCCGGGTGGCGCCCACGTGATTTCCGGGTGGGGCCCACGTGATTTCCGGGTGGGGCCCACGTGATTTCCGGGTGGGGCCCACGTGATTTCCGGGTGGGGCCCACGTGATTTCCCCGTGGGGCCCACGTGATTTCCGGGTGGGGCCCACGTGATTTCCCCGTGGGGGCCACGTGATTTCCCCGTGGGGCCCACGTGATTTCCGGGTGGGGCCCACGTGATTTCCGGGTGGGGCCCACGTGATTTCAGGGTGGGGCCCACGGGATTTCCGGGTGGGGCCCACGTGATTTCCGGGTGGGGCCCACGTGATTTCCGTGTGGGGCCCACGTGATTTCCGGGTGGGGCCCACGTGATTTCCGGGTGGGGCCCACGTGATTTCCGGGTGGGGCCCACGTGATTTCCGGCTGGGGCCCACGTGATTTCCGGGTGGTGCCCACGTGATTTCCCCGTGGGGCCCACGTGATTTCCCCGTGGGGCCCACGTGATTTCCGGGTGGGCCCCACGTGATTTCCGGGTGGGGCCCACGTGATTTCCCCGTGGGGCCCACGTGATTTCCGGGTGGGGCCCACGTGATTTCCGGGTGGGGCCCACGTGATTTCCGGGTGGGGCCCACGTGATTTCCGGGTGGGGCCCACGTGATTTCCGGGTGGGGCCCACGTGATTTCCGGGTGGGGCCCACGTGATTTCCGGGTGGGGCCCACGTGATTTCCCCGTGGGGCCCACGTGATTTCCGGCTGGGGCCCACGTGATTTCCGGCTGGGGCCCACGTGATTTCCGGGTGGGGCCCACGTGATTTCCGGGTGGGGCCCACGTGATTTCCGGGTGGGCCCCACGTGATTTCCCCGTGGGGCCCACGTGATTTCCCCGTGGGGCCCACGTGATTTCCGGGTGGGGCCCACGTGATTTCCGGGTGGGGCCCACGAGATTTCCCCGTGGGGCCCACGTGATTTCCGGGTGGGGCCCACGTGATTTCCGGGTGGGGCCCACGTGATTTCCGGGTGGGGCCCACGTGATTTCCGGGTGGGGCCCACGTGATTTCCGGGTGGGGCCCACGTGATTTCCGGGTGGGGCCCACGTGATTTCCGGGTGGGCCCCACGTGATTTCCGGGTGGGGCCCACGTGATTTCCGGGTGGGGCCCACGTGATTTCCGGGTGGGCCCCACGTGATTTCCGGGTGGGGCCCACGTGATTTCCGGGTGGGGCCCACGTGATTTCCGGGTGGGGCCCACGTGATTTCCGGGTGGGGCCCACGTGATTTCCCCGTGGGGCCCACGTGATTTCCCCGTGGGGCCCACGTGATTTCCGGGTGGGGCCCACGTGATTTCCGGGTGGGGCCCACGTGATTTCCGGGTGGGGCCCACGTGATTTCCGCGTGGGGCCCACGTGATTTCCCCGTGGGGCCCACGTGATTTCCGGGTGGGGCCCACGTGATTTCCGGGTGGGGCCCACGTGATTTCCGGGTGGGGCCCACGTGATTTCCCCGTGGGGCCCACGTGATTTCCCCGTGGGGCCCACGTGATTTCCGGGTGGGGCCCACGTGATTTCCGGGTGGGGCCCACGTGATTTCCGGGTGGGGCCCACGTGATTTCCGGGTGGGGCCCACGTGATTTCCGGGTTGGCCCCACGTGATTTCCGGGTGGGACCCACGTGATTTCCGGGTGGGGCCCACGTGATTTCCGGGTGGGGCCCACGTGATTTCCGGGTGGGGCCCACGTGATTTCCGGGTGGGGCCCACGTGATTTCCCCGTGGGGCCCACGTGATTTCCCGGTGGGGCCCACGTGATTTCCGGGTGGGGCCCACGTGATTTCCGGGTGGGGCCCACGTGATTTCCGGGTGGGGCCCACGTGATTTCCGGGTGGGGCCCACGTGATTTCCGGGTGGGGCCCACGTGATTTCCGGGTGGGGCCCACGTGATTTCCGGGTGGGGCCCACGTGATTTCTGGGTGGGGCCCACGTGATTTCCCCGTGGGGCCCACGTGATTTCCGGGTGGGGCCCACGTGATTTCCCCGTGAGGCCCACGTGATTTCCCCGTGGGGCCCACGTGATTTCCGGGTGGGGCCCACGTGATTTCCGGGTGGGGCCCACGTGATTTCCGGGTGGGGCCCACGTGATTTCCGGGTGGGGCCCACGTGATTTCCCCGTGGGGCCCACGTGATTTCCGGGTGGGGCCCACGTGATTTCCCCGTGAGGCCCACGTGATTTCCCCGTGGGGCCCACGTGATTTCCGGGTGGGGCCCACGTGATTTCCGGGTGGGGCCCACGTGATTTCCGGGTGGGGCCCACGTGATTTCCGGGTGGGGCCCACGTGATTTCCGGGTGGGGCCCACGTGATTTCCGGGTGGGGCCCACGTGATTTCCCCGTGGGGCCCACGTGATTTCCGGGTGGGGCCCACGTGATTTCCCCGAGGGGCCCACGTGATTTCCGGGTGGGGCCCACGTGATTTCCGGGTGGGGCCCACGTGATTTCCGGGTGGGGCCCACGTGATTTCCGGGTGGGGCCCACGTGATTTCCCCGAGGGGCCCACGTGATTTCCGGGTGGGGCCCACGTGATTTCCGGGTGGGGCCCACGTGATTTCCGGGTGGGGCCCACGTGATTTCCGGGTGGGGCCCACGTGATTTCCGGTTGGGGCCCACGTGATTTCCGGGTGGGGCCCACGTGATTTCCGGGTGGGGCCCACGTGATTTCCCCGTGGGGCCCACGTGATTTCCCCATGGGGCCCACGTGATTTCCGGCTGGGGCCCACGTGATTTCCCCGTGGGGCCCACGTGATTTCCGCGTGGGGCCCACGTGATTTCCCCGTGGGGCCCACGTGATTTCCCCGTGGGGCCCACGTGATTTCCGGGAGGGGCCCACGTGATTTCCGGGTGGGGCCCACGTGATTTCCGGGTGGGGCCCACGTGATTTCCGGGTGGGGCCCACGTGATTTCCGGGTGGGGCCCACGTGATTTCCGGGTGGGGCCCACGTGATTTCCGGGTGGGCCCCACGTGATTTCCGTGTGGGGCCCACGTGATTTCCGGGTGGGGCCCACGTGATTTCCGGGTGGGCCCCACGTGATTTCCGGGTGGGGCCCACGTGATTTCCGGGTGGGGCCCACGTGATTTCCGGGTGGGGCCCACGTGATTTCCGGGTGGGGCCCACGTGATTTCCGGGTGGGGCCCACGTGATTTCCCCGTGGGGCCCACGTGATTTCCGGCTGGGGCCCACGTGATTTCCGGGTGGGGCCCACGTGATTTCCGGGTGGGGCCCACGTGATTTCCGGGTGGGGCCCACGTGATTTCCGGGTGGGCCCCACGTGATTTCCCCGTGGGGCCCACGTGATTTCCCCGTGGGGCCCACGTGATTTCCGGGTGGGCCCCACGTGATTTCCGTGCGGGGCCCACGTGATTTCCGGGTGGGGCCCACGTGATTTCCGGGTGGGGCCCACGTGATTTCCGGGTGGGGCCCACGTGATTTCCGGGTGGGGCCCACGTGATTTCCGGGTGGGGCCCACGTGATTTCCCCGTGGGGCCCACGTGATTTCCGGGTGGGGCCCACGTGATTTCCGGGTGGGGCCCACGTGATTTCCGGGTGGGGCCCACGTGATTTCCGGGTGGGGCCCACGTGATTTCCGGGTGGGGCCCACGTGATTTCCCCGTGGGGCCCACGTGATTTCCGGGTGGGGCCCACGTGATTTCCCCGTGGGGGCCACGTGATTTCCCCGTGGGGCCCACGTGATTTCCGGGTGGGGCCCACGTGATTTCCGGGTGGGGCCCACGTGATTTCAGGGTGGGGCCCACGGGATTTCCGGGTGGGGCCCACGTGATTTCCGGGTGGGGCCCACGTGATTTCCGTGTGGGGCCCACGTGATTTCCGGGTGGGGCCCACGTGATTTCCGGGTGGGGCCCACGTGATTTCCGGGTGGGGCCCACGTGATTTCCGGCTGGGGCCCACGTGATTTCCGGGTGGTGCCCACGTGATTTCCCCGTGGGGCCCACGTGATTTCCCCGTGGGGCCCACGTGATTTCCGGGTGGGCCCCACGTGATTTCCGGGTGGGGCCCACGTGATTTCCCCGTGGGGCCCACGTGATTTCCGGGTGGGGCCCACGTGATTTCCGGGTGGGGCCCACGTGATTTCCGGGTGGGGCCCACGTGATTTCCGGGTGGGGCCCACGTGATTTCCGGGTGGGGCCCACGTGATTTCCGGGTGGGGCCCACGTGATTTCCGGGTGGGGCCCACGTGATTTCCGGGTGGGGCCCACGTGATTTCCCCGTGGGGCCCACGTGATTTCCGGCTGGGGCCCACGTGATTTCCGGCTGGGGCCCACGTGATTTCCGGGTGGGGCCCACGTGATTTCCGGGTGGGGCCCACGTGATTTCCGGGTGGGCCCCACGTGATTTCCCCGTGGGGCCCACGTGATTTCCCCGTGGGGCCCACGTGATTTCCGGGTGGGGCCCACGTGATTTCCGGGTGGGGCCCACGAGATTTCCCCGTGGGGCCCACGTGATTTCCGGGTGGGGCCCACGTGATTTCCGGGTGGGGCCCACGTGATTTCCGGGTGGGGCCCACGTGATTTCCGGGTGGGGCCCACGTGATTTCCGGGTGGGGCCCACGTGATTTCCGGGTGGGGCCCACGTGATTTCCGGGTGGGGCCCACGTGATTTCCGGGTGGGCCCCACGTGATTTCCGGGTGGGGCCCACGTGATTTCCGGGTGGGGCCCACGTGATTTCCGGGTGGGCCCCACGTGATTTCCGGGTGGGGCCCACGTGATATCCGGGTGGGGCCCACGTGATTTCCGGGTGGGGCCCACGTGATTTCCGGGTGGGGCCCACGTGATTTCCGGGTGGGGCCCACGTGATTTCCCCGTGGGGCCCACGTGATTTCCGGGTGGGGCCCACGTGATTTCCGGGTGGGGCCCACGTGATTTCCGGGTGGGGCCCACGTGATTTCCGGGTGGGGCCCACGTGATTTCCCCGTGGGGCCCACGTGATTTCCGGGTGGGGCCCACGTGATTTCCGGGTGGGGCCCACGTGATTTCCGGGTGGGGCCCACGTGATTTCCCCGTGGGGCCCACGTGATTTCCCCGTGGGGCCCACGTGATTTCCGGGTGGGGCCCACGTGATTTCCGGGTGGGGCCCACGTGATTTCCGGGTGGGGCCCACGTGATTTCCGGGTGGGGCCCACGTGATTTCCGGGTTGGCCCCACGTGATTTCCGGGTGGGACCCACGTGATTTCCGGGTGGGGCCCACGTGATTTCCGGGTGGGCCCACGTGATTTCCGGGTGGGGCCCACGTGATTTCCGGGTGGGGCCCACGTGATTTCCCCGTGGGGCCCACGTGATTTCCCGGTGGGGCCCACGTGATTTCCGGGTGGGGCCCACGTGATTTCCGGGTGGGGCCCACGTGATTTCCGGGTGGGGCCCACGTGATTTCCGGGTGGGGCCCACGTGATTTCCGGGTGGGGCCCACGTGATTTCCGGGTGGGGCCCACGTGATTTCCGGGTGGGGCCCACGTGATTTCCGGGTGGGGCCCACGTGATTTCCCCGTGGGGCCCACGTGATTTCCGGGTGGGGCCCACGTGATTTCCCCGTGAGGCCCACGTGATTTCCCCGTGGGGCCCACGTGATTTCCGGGTGGGGCCCACGTGATTTCCGGGTGGGGCCCACGTGATTTCCGGGTGGGGCCCACGTGATTTCCGGGTGGGGCCCACGTGATTTCCCCGTGGGGCCCACGTGATTTCCGGGTGGGGCCCACGTGATTTCCCCGTGAGGCCCACGTGATTTCCCCGTGGGGCCCACGTGATTTCCGGGTGGGGCCCACGTGATTTCCGGGTGGGGCCCACGTGATTTCCGGGTGGGGCCCACGTGATTTTCGGGTGGGGCCCACGTGATTTCCGGGTGGGGCCCACGTGATTTCCGGGTGGGGCCCACGTGATTTCCCCGTGGGGCCCACGTGATTTCCGGGTGGGGCCCACGTGATTTCCCCGAGGGGCCCACGTGATTTCCGGGTGGGGCCCACGTGATTTCCGGGTGGGGCCCACGTGATTTCCGGGTGGGGCCCACGTGATTTCCGGGTGGGGCCCACGTGATTTCCCCGAGGGGCCCACGTGATTTCCGGGTGGGGCCCACGTGATTTCCGGGTGGGGCCCACGTGATTTCCGGGTGGGGCCCACGTGATTTCCGGGTGGGGCCCACGTGATTTCCGGTTGGGGCCCACGTGATTTCCGGGTGGGGCCCACGTGATTTCCGGGTGGGGCCCACGTGATTTCCCCGTGGGGCCCACGTGATTTCCCCATGGGGCCCACGTGATTTCCGGCTGGGGCCCACGTGATTCCCGGGTGGGGTCCACGTGATTTCCAGGTGGGGCCCACGTGATTTCCCCGTGGGGCCCACGTGATTTCCGGGTGGGGCCCACGTGATTTCCGGGTGGGGCCCACGTGATTTCCGGGTGGGGCCCACGTGATTTCCGGGTGGGGCCCACGTGATTTCCGGATGTGGCCCACGTGTTTTCCGGGTGGGGCCCACGTGATTTCCGGGTGGGGCCCACGTGATTTCCGGGTGGGGCCCACGTTATTTCCGGGTGGGCCCCACGTGATTTCCGGGTGGGGCCCACGTGATTTCCGGGTGGGGCCCACGTGATTTCCGGGTGGGGCCCACGTGATTTCCGGGTGGGGCCCACGTGATTTCCGGCTGGGGCCCACGTGATTTCCGGGTGGGGCCCACGTGATTTCCGGGTGGGGCCCACGTGATTTCCGGGTGGGGCCCACGTGATTTCCGGGTGGGGCCCACGTGATTTCCGGGTGGGGCCCACGTGATTTCCGGGTGGGGCCCACGTGATTTACCCGTGGGGCCCACGTGATTTCCGGGTGGGGCCCACGTGATTTCCGGGTGGGGCCCACGTGATTTCCGGGTGGGGCCCACGTGATTTCCGGGTGGGGCCCACGTGATTTCCCCGTGGGGCCCACATGATTTCTCCGTGGGGCCCACGTGATTTCCGGGTGGGGCCCACGTGATTTCCGGGTGGGGCCCACGTGATTTCCCGGTGGGGCCCAGGTGATTTCCGGGTGGGGCCCACGTGATTTCCGGGTGGGGCCCACGTGATTTCCGGGTGGGCCCCACGTGATTTCCGTGTGGGGCCCACGTGATTTCCGGGTGGGGCCCACGTGATTTCTGGGTGGGGCCCACGTGATTTCCGGGTGCGGCCCACGTGATTTCCGGCTGGGGCCCACGTGATTTCCGGGTGGTGCCCACGTGATTTCCCCGTGGGGCCCACGTGATTTCCCCGTGGGGCCCACGTGATTTCCGGGTGGGCCCCAAGTGATTTCCGGGTGGGGCCCACGTGATTTCCCCGTGGGGCCCACGTGATTTCCCCATGGGGCCCACGTGATTTCCGGGTGGGGCCCACGTGATTTCCGGGTGGGGCCCACGTGATTTCCGGGTGGGGCCCACGTGATTTCCGGTTGGGCCCCACGTGATTTCCGTGTGGGGCCCACGTGATTTCCGGGTGGGGCCCACGTGATTTCCGGGTGGGGCCCACGTGATTTCCGGGTGGGGCCCACGTGATTTCCGGGTGGGGCCCACGTGATTTCCGGGTGGGGCCCACGTGATTTCCGGGTGGGGCCCCCGTGATTTCCCCGTGGGGCCCACGTGATTTCCCCGTGGGGCCCACGTGATTTCCGGCTGGGGCCCACGTGATTTCCGGGTGGGGCCCACGTGATTTCCGGGTGGGGCCCACGTGATTTCCGGGTGGGGCCCACGTGATTTCCGGGTGGGGCCCACGTGATTTCCGGTTGGGGCCCACGTGATTTCCGGGTGGGGCCCACGTGATTTCCGGGTGGGGCCCACGTGATTTCCAGGTGGGGCCCACGTGATTTCCGCGTGGGGCCCACGTGATTTCCCCGTGGGGCCCACGTGATTTCCGGGTGGGGCCCACGTGATTTCCGGGTGGGGACCACGTGATTTCCCCGTGGGGCCCACGTGATTTCCCCGTGGGGCCCACGTGATTTCCGGGTGGGGCCCACGTGATTTCCGGGTGGGGCCCACGTGATTTCCCCGTGGGGCCCACGTGATTTCCCCGTGGGGCCCACGTGATTTCCGGGTGGGGCCCACGTGATTTCAGGGTGGGGCCCACGTGATTTCCCCGTGGGGCCCACGTGATTTCCCCGTTGGGCCCACGTGATTTCCCCGTGGGGCCCACGTGATTTCCGGGTGGGGCCCACGTGATTTCCGGGTGGGGCCCACGTGATTTCCCCGTGGGGCCCACGTGATTTCCCCGTGGGGCCCACGTGATTTCCCCGTGGGGCCCACGTGATTTCCGGCTGGGGCCCACGTGATTTCCGGCTGGGGCCCACGTGATTTCCGGGTGGGGCCCACGTGATTTCCGGGTGGGGCCCACGTGATTTCCGGGTGGGCCCCACGTGATTTCCCCGTGGGGCCCACGTGATTTCCGGGTGGGGCCCACGTGATTTCCGGGTGGGGCCCACGTGATTTCCGGGTGGGGCCCACGTGATTTCCGGGTGGGGCCCACGTGATTTCCCCGTGGGGCCCACGTGATTTCCCGGTGGGGCCCACGTGATTTCCGGGTGGGGCCCACGTGATTTCCGGGTGGGGCCCACGTGATTTCCGGGTGGGGCCCACGTGATTTCCGGGTGGGGCCCACGTGATTTCCGGGTGGGGCCCACGTGATTTCCGGGTGGGGTCCACGTGATTTCCGGGTGGGGCCCACGTGATTTCCGGGTGGGGCCCACGTGATTTCCGGGTGGGGCCCACGTGATTTCCGGGTGGGGCCCACGTGATTTCCCCGTGAGGCCCACGTGATTTCCCCGTGGGGCCCACGTGATTTCCGGGTGGGGCCCACGTGATTTCCGGGTGGGGCCCACGTGATTTCCGGGTGATGCCCACGTGATTTCCGGGTGGGGCCCACGTGATTTCCCCGTGGGGCCCACGTGATTTCCGGGTGGGGCCCACGTGATTTCCCCGTGAGGCCCACGTGATTTCCCCGTGGGGCCCACGTGATTTCCGGGTGGGGCCCACGTGATTTCCGGGTGGGGCCCACGTGATTTCCGGGTGGGGCCCACGTGATTTCCGGGTGGGGCCCACGTGATTTCCGGGTGGGGCCCACGTGATTTCCGGGTGGGGCCCACGTGATTTCCCCGTGGGGCCCACGTGATTTCCGGGTGGGGCCCACGTGATTTCCCCGAGGGGCCCACGTGATTTCCGGGTGGGGCCCACGTGATTTCCGGGTGGGGCCCACGTGATTTCCGGGTGGGGCCCACGTGATTTCCGGGTGGGGCCCACGTGATTTCCCCGAGGGGCCCACGTGATTTCCGGGTGGGGCCCACGTGATTTCCGGGTGGGGCCCACGTGATTTCCGGGTGGGGCCCACCTGATTTCCGGGTGGGGCCCACGTGATTTCCGGTTGGGGCCCACGTGATTTCCGGGTGGGGCCCACGTGATTTCCGGGTGGGGCCCACGTGATTTCCCCGTGGGGCCCACGTGATTTCCCCATGGGGCCCACGTGATTTCCGGCTGGGGCCCACGTGATTCCCGGGTGGGGTCCACGTGATTTCCAGGTGGGGCCCACGTGATTTCCCCGTGGGGCCCACGTGATTTCCGGGTGGGGCCCACGTGATTTCCGGGTGGGGCCCACGTGATTTCCGGGTGGGGCCCACGTGATTTCCGGGTGGGGCCCACGTGATTTCCGGATGTGGCCCACGTGTTTTCCTGGTGGGGCCCACGTGATTTCCGGGTGGGGCCCACGTGATTTCCGGGTGGGGCCCACGTGATTTCCGGGTGGGCCCCACGTGATTTCCGGGTGGGGCCCACGTGATTTCCGGGTGGGGCCCACGTGATTTCCGGGTGGGGCCCACGTGATTTCCGGGTGGGGCCCACGTGATTTCCGGCTGGGGCCCACGTGATTTCCGGGTGGGGCCCACGTGATTTCCGGGTGGGGCCCACGTGATTTCCGGGTGGGGCCCACGTGATTTCCGGGTGGGGCCCACGTGATTTCCGGGTGGGGCCCACGTGATTTCCGGGTGGGGCCCACGTGATTTACCTGTGGGGCCCACGTGATTTCCGGGTGGGGCCCACGTGATTTCCGGGTGGGGCCCACGTGATTTCCGGGTGGGGCCCACGTGATTTCCGGGTGGGGCCCACGTGATTTCCCCGTGGGGCCCACGTGATTTCCCCGTGGGGCCCACGTGATTTCCGGGTGGGGCCCACGTGATTTCCGGGTGGGGCCCACGTGATTTCCCGGTGGGGCCCACGTGATTTCCGGGTGGGGCCCACGTGATTTCCGGGTGGGGCCCACGTGATTTCCGGGTGGGCCCCACGTGATTTCCGTGTGGGGCCCACGTGATTTCCGGGTGGGGCCCACGTGATTTCTGGGTGGGGCCCACGTGATTTCCGGGTGGGGCCCACGTGATTTCCGGCTGGGGCCCACGTGATTTCCGGGTGGTGCCCACGTGATTTCCCCGTGGGGCCCACGTGATTTCCCCGTGGGGCCCACGTGATTTCCGGGTGGGCCCCACGTGATTTCCGGGTGGGGCCCACGTGATTTCCCCGTGGGGCCCACGTGATTTCCCCATGGGGCCCACGTGATTTCCGGGTGGGGCCCACGTGATTTCTGGGTGGGGCCCACGTGATTTCCGGGTGGGGCCCACGTGATTTCCGGTTGGGCCCCACGTGATTTCCGTGTGGGGCCCACGTGATTTCCGGGTGGGGCCCACGTGATTTCCGGGTGGGGCCCACGTGATTTCCGGGTGGGGCCCACGTGATTTCCGGGTGGGGCCCACGTGATTTCCGGGTGGGGCCCACGTGATTTCCGGGTGGGGCCCCCGTGATTTCCCCGTGGGGCCCACGTGATTTCCCCGTGGGGCCCACGTGATTTCCGGCTGGGGCCCACGTGATTTCCGGGTGGGGCCCACGTGATTTCCGGGTGGGGCCCACGTGATTTCCGGGTGGGGCCCACGTGATTTCCGGTTGGGTCCCACGTGATTTCCGGGTGGGGCCCACGTGATTTCCGGGTGGGGCCCACGTGATTTCCAGGTGGGGCCCACGTGATTTCCGCGTGGGGCCCACGTGATTTCCGCGTGGGGCCCACGTGATTTCCCCGTGGGGCCCACGTGATTTCCGGGTGGGGCCCACGTGATTTCCGGGTGGGGCCCACGTGATTTCCGGGTGGGGCCCACGTGATTTCCGGGTGGGGCCCACGTGATTTCCGGGTGGGCCCCACGTGATTTCCGTGTGGGGCCCACGTGATTTCCGGGTGGGGCCCACGTGATTTCCGGGTGGGGCCCACGTGATTTCCGGGTGGGCCCCACGTGATTTCCGGGTGGGGCCCACGTGATTTCCGGGTGGGGCCCACGTGATTTCCGGGTGGGGCCCACGTGATTTCCGGGTGGGGCCCACGTGATTTCCGGGTGGGGCCCACGTGATTTCCCCGTGGGGCCCACGTGATTTCCGGCTGGGGCCCACGTGATTTCCGGGTGGGGACCACGTGATTTCCCCGTGGGGCCCACGTGATTTCCCCGTGGGGCCCACGTGATTTCCGGGTGGGGCCCACGTGATTTCCGGGTGGGGCCCACGTGATTTCCCCGTAGGGCCCACGTGATTTCCCCGTGGGGCCCACGTGATTTCCGGGTGGGGCCCACGTGATTTCAGGGTGGGGCCCACGTGATTTCCCCGTGGGGCCCACGTGATTTCCCCGTTGGGCCCACGTGATTTCCCCGTGGGGCCCACGTGATTTCCGGGTGGGGCCCACGTGATTTCCGGGTGGGGCCCACGTGATTTCCCCGTGGGGCCCACGTGATTTCCCCGTGGGGCCCACGTGATTTCCCCGTGGGGCCCACGTGATTTCCGGCTGGGGCCCACGTGATTTCCGGCTGGGGCCCACGTGATTTCCGGGTGGGGCCCACGTGATTTCCGGGTGGGGCCCACGTGATTTCCGGGTGGGCCCCACGTGATTTCCCCGTGGGGCCCACGTGATTTCCGGGTGGGGCCCACGTGATTTCCGGGTGGGGCCCACGTGATTTCCGGGTGGGGCCCACGTGATTTCCGGGTGGGGCCCACGTGATTTCCGGGTGGGGCCCACGTGATTTCTGGGTGGGGCCCACGTGATTTCCGGGTGGGGCCCACGTGATTTCCGGGTGGGCCCCACGTGATTTCCGGGTGGGGCCCACGTGATTTCCGGGTGGGGCCCACGTGATTTCCGGGTGGGGCCCACGTGATTTCCGGGTGGGCCCCACGTGATTTCCGGGTGGGGCCCACGTGATTTCCGGGTGGGGCCCACGTGATTTCCGGGTGGGCCCCACGTGATTTCCGGGTGGGGCCCACGTGATTTCCGGGTGGGGCCCACGTGATTTCCGTGTGGGGCCCACGTGATTTCCGGGTGGGGCCCACGTGATTTCCGGGTGGGGCCCACGTGATTTCCGGGTGGGGCCCACGTGATTTCCGGGTGGGGCCCACGTGATTTCCGGGTGGGGCCCACGTGATTTCCGGGTGGGGCCCACGTGATTTCCGGGTGGGGCCCACGTGATTTCCGGGTGGGGCCCACGTGATTTCCCCGTGGGGCCCACGTGATTTCCGGGTGGGGCCCACGTGATTTCCGGGTGGGGCCCACGTGATTTCCGGGTGGGGCCCACGTGATTTCCCCGTGGGGCCAACGTGATTTCCCCGTGGGGCCCACGTGATTTCCGGGTGGGGCCCACGTGATTTCCGGGTGGGGCCCACGTGATTTCCGGGTGGGGCCCATGTGATTTCCGGGTGGGGCCCCCGTGAGTTCCGGGTTGGCCCCACGTGAGTTCCGGGTGGGGCCCACGTGATTTCCGGGTGGGGCCCACGTGATTTCCGGGTGGGGCCCACGTGATTTCCCCGTGGGGCCCACATGATTTCCTGGTGGGGCCCACGTGATTTCCGGGTGGGGCCCACGTGATTTCCGGGTGGGGCCCACGTGATTTCCCCGTGGGGCCCACGTGATTTCCAGGTGGGGCCCACGTGATTTCCGCGTGGGGCCCACGTGATTTCCCCGTGGGGCCCACGTGATTTCCCCGTGGGGCCCACGTGATTTCCGGGTGGGGCCCACGTGATTTCCGGGTGGGGCCCACGTGATTTCCGGGTGGGGCCCACGTGATTTCCGGGTGGGGCCCACGTGATTTCCGGGTGGGCCCCACGTGATTTCCGTGTGGGGCCCACGTGATTTCCGGGTGGGGCCCACGTAATTTCCGGGTGGGGCCCACGTGATTTCCGGGTGGGCCCCACGTGATTTCCGGGTGGGGCCCACGTGATTTCCGGGTGGGGCCCACGTGATTTCCGGGTGGGGCCCACGTGATTTCCGGGTGGGGCCCACGTGATTTCCCCGTGGGGCCCACGTGATTTCCCCGTGGGGCCCACTTGATTTCCGGCTGGGGCCCACGTGATTTCCGGGTGGGGACCACGTGATTTCCCCGTGGGGCCCACGTGATTTCCCCGTGGGGCCCACGTGATTTCCGGGTGGGGCCCACGTGATTTCCGGGTGGGGCCCACGTGATTTCCCCGTGGGGCCCACGTGATTTCCCCGTGGGGCCCACGTGATTTCCGGGTGGGGCCCACGTGATTTCAGGGTGGGGCCCACGTGATTTCCCCGTGGGGCCCACGTGATTTCCCCGTTGGGCCCACGTGATTTCCCCGTGGGGCCCACGTGATTTCCCCGTGGGGCCCACGTGATTTCCGGGTGGGGCCCACGTGATTTCCCCGTGGGGCCCACGTGATTTCCCCGTGGGGCCCACGTGATTTCCCCGTGGGGCCCACGTGATTTCCGGCTGGGGCCCACGTGATTTCCGGCTGGGGCCCACGTGATTTCCGGGTGGGGCCCACGTGATTTCCGGGTGGGGCCCACGTGATTTCCGGGTGGGCCCCACGTGATTTCCCCGTGGGGCCCACGTGATTTCCGGGTGGGGCCCACGTGATTTCCGGGTGGGGCCCACGTGATTTCCGGGTGGGGCCCACGAGATTTCCCCGTGGGGCCCACGTGATTTCCGGGTGGGGCCCACGTGATTTCCGGGTGGGGCCCACGTGATTTCCGGGTGGGGCCCACGTGATTTCCGGGTGGGGCCCACGTGATTTCCGGGTGGGGCCCACGTGATTTCCGGGTGGGGCCCACGTGATTTCCGGGTGGGGCCCACGTGATTTCCGGGTGGGGCCCACGTGATTTCCGGGTGGGCCCCACGTGATTTCCGGGTGGGGCCCACGTGATTTCCGGGTGGGGCCCACGTGATTTCCGGGTGGGGCCCACGTGATTTCCGGGTGGGCCCCACGTGATTTCCGGGTGGGGCCCACGTGATTTCCGGGTGGGGCCCACGTGATTTCCGGGTGGGCCCCACGTGATTTCCGGGTGGGGCCCACGTGATTTCCGGGTGGGGCCCACGTGATTTCCGGGTGGGGCCCACGTGATTTCCGGGTGGGCCCCACGTGATTTCCGGGTGGGGCCCACGTGATTTCCGGGTGGGGCCCACGTGATTTCCGGGTGGGCCCCACGTGATTTCCGGGTGGGGCCCACGTGATTTCCGGGTGGGGCCCACGTGATTTCCGGGTGGGGCCCACGTGATTTCCGGGTGGGGCCCACGTGATTTCCGGGTGGGGCCCACGTGATTTCCCCGTGGGGCCCACGTGATTTCCGGGTGGGGCCCACGTGATTTCCGGGTGGGGCCCACGTGATTTCCGGGTGGGGCCCACGTGATTTCCGGGTGGGGCCCACGTGATTTCCCCGTGGGGCCCACGTGATTTCCGGGTGGGGCCCACGTGATTTCCGGGTGGGGCCCACGTGATTTCCGGGTGGGGCCCACGTGATTTCCCCGTGGGGCCAACGTGATTTCCCCGTGGGGCCCACGTGATTTCCGGGTGGGGCCCACGTGATTTCCGGGTGGGGCCCACGTGATTTCCGGGTTGGGCCCATGTGATTTCCGGGTGGGGCCCACGTGATTTCCGGGTTGGCCCCACGTGATTTCCGGGTGGGGCCCACGTGATTTCCGGGTGGGGCCCACGTGATTTCCGGGTGGGGCCCACGTGATTTCCGGGTGGGGCCCACGTGATTTCCGGGTGGGGCCCACGTGATTTCCCCGTGGGGCCCACGTGATTTCCGGGTGGGGCCCACGTGATTTCCGGGTGGGTTCCACGTGATTTCCGGGTGGGGCCCACGTGATTTCCGGGTGGGGCCCACGTGATTTCCGGGTGGGGCCCACGTGATTTCCGGGTGGGGCCCACGTGATTTCCGGGTGGGGCCCACGTGATTTCCGGGTGGGGCCCACGTGATTTCCCCGTGGGGCCCACGTGATTTCCGGGTGGGGCCCACGTGATTTCCCCGTGAGGCCCACGTGATTTCCCCGTGGGGCCCACGTGATTTCCGGGTGGGGCCCACGTGATTTCCGGGTGGGGCCCACGTGATTTCCGGGTGGGGCCCACGTGATTTCCGGTTGGGGCCCACGTGATTTCCGGCTGTGGCCCACGTGATTTCCGGGTGGGGTCCACGTGATTTCCGGGTGGGGCCCACGTGATTTCCCCGTGGGGCCCACGTGATTTCCGGGTGGGGCCCACGTGATTTCCGGGTGGGGCCCACGTGATTTCCGGGTGGGGCCCACGTGATTTCCGGGTGGGGCCCACGTGAATTCCCCATGGGGCCCACGTGATTTCCGGGTGGGGCCCACGTGATTTCCGGGTGGGGCCCACGTGATTTCCGGGTGGGGCCCACGTGATTTTCGGGTGGGGCCCACGTGATTTCCGCGTGGGGCCCACGTGATTTCCGGCTGTGGCCCACGTGATTTCCGGGTGGGGCCCACGTGATTTCCGGGTGGGGCCCACGTGATTTCCCCGTGGGGCCCACGTGATTTCCGGGTGGGGCCCACGTGATTTCCGGGTGGGGCCCACGTGATTTCCCCGTGGGGCCCACGTGATTTCCGGGTGGGGCCCACGTGATTTCCGGGTGGGGCCCACGTGATTTCCGGGTGGGGCCCACGTGATTTCCGGGTGGGGCCCACGTGATTTCCGGGTGGGGCCCACGTGATTTCCGGTGGGGCCCACGTGATTTCCGGGTGGGGCCCACGTGATTTCCCCGAGGGGCCCACGTGATTTCCGGGTGGGGCCCACGTGATTTCCGGGTGGGGCCCACGTGATTTCCGGGTGGGGCCCACGTGATTTCCGGGTGGGGCCCACGTGATTTCCGGGTGGGGCCCACGTGATTTCCGGGTGGGGCCCACGTGATTTCCGGGTGGGGCCCACGTGATTTCCCCGTGGGGCCCACGTGATTTCCCCATGGGGCCCACGTGATTTCCGGCTGGGGCCCACGTGATTTCCGGGTGGGGTCCACGTGATTTCCAGGTGGGGCCCACGTGATTTCCCCGTGGGGCCCACGTGATTTCCGGGTGGGGCCCACGTGATTTCCGGGTGGGGCCCACGTGATTTCCGGGTGGGGCCCACGTGATTTCCGGGTGGGGCCCACGTGATTTCCGGATGTGGCCCACGTGTTTTCCGGGTGGGGCCCACGTGATTTCCGGGTGGGGCCCACGTGATTTCCGGGTGGGGCCCACGTGATTTCCGGGTGGGCCCCACGTGATTTCCGGGTGGGGCCCACGTGATTTCCGGGTGGGGCCCACGTGATTTCGGGGTGGGGCCCACGTGATTTCCGGGTGGGGCCCACGTGATTTCCGGCTGGGGCCCACGTGATTTCCGGGTGGGGCCCACGTGATTTCCGGGTGGGGCCCACGTGATTTCCGGGTGGGGCCCACGTGATTTCCGGGTGGGGCCCACGTGATTTCCCCGTGGGGCCCACGTGATTTCCGGGTGGGGCCCACGTGATTTCCGGGTGGGGCCCACGTGATTTCCCCGTGGGGCCCACGTGATTTCCGGGTGGGGCCCACGTGATTTCCGGGTGGGGCCCACGTGATTTCCGGGTGGGGCCCATGTGATTTCCGGGTGGGGCCCACGTGATTTCCCCGTGGGGCCCACGTGATTTCCCCGTGGGGCCCACGTGATTTCCGGGTGGGGCCCACGTGATTTCCGGGTGGGGCCCACGTGATTTCCCGGTGGGGCCCACGTGATTTCCGGGTGGGGCCCACATGATTTCCGGGTGGGGCCCACGTGATTTCCTGGTGGGCCCCACGTGATTTCCGTGTGGGGCCCACGTGATTTCCGGGTGGGGCCCACGTGATTTCCCCGTGGGGCCCACGTGATTTCCGGGTGGGCCCCACGTGATTTCCGGGTGGGGCCCACGTGATTTCCCCGTGGGGCCCACGTGATTTCCCCATGGGGCCCACGTGATTTCCGGGTGGGGCCCACGTGATTTCCGGGTGGGGCCCACGTGATTTCCGGGTGGGGCCCACGTGATTTCCGGTTGGGCCCCACGTGATTTCCGTGTGGGGCCCACGTGATTTCCGGGTGGGGCCCACGTGATTTCCGGGTGGGGCCCACGTGATTTCCGGGTGGGGCCCACGTGATTTCCGGGTGGGGCCCACGTGATTTCCGGGTGGGGCCCACGTGATTTCCGGGTGGGGCCCACGTGATTTCCGGGTGGGGCCCACGTGATTTCCGGGTGGGGCCCACGTGATTTCCGGGTGGGGCCCACGTGATTTCCGGGTGGGGCCCACGTGATTTCCGGGTGGGGCCCACGTGATTTCCGGGTGGGCCCCACGTGTTTTCCGGGTGGGCCCCACGTGATTTCCGGGTGGGGCCCACGTGATTTCCCCGTGGGGCCCACGTGATTTCCAGGTGGGGCCCACGTGATTTCCGGGTGGGGCCCACGTGATTTCCCCGTGGGGCCCACGTGATTTCCCCGTGGGGCCCACGTGATTTCCCCGTGGGGCCCACGTGATTTCCGGCTGGGGCCCACGTGATTTCCGGGTGGGGCCCACGTGATTTCCGGGTGGGGCCCACGTGATTTCCGGGTGGGGCCCACGTGATTTCCGGGTGGGGCCCACGTGATTTCCGGGTGGGGCCCACGTGATTTCCGGGTGGGGCCCACGTGATTTCCGCGTGGGGCCCACGTGATTTCCGGGTGGGGCCCACGTGATTTCCGGGTGGGGCCCACGTGATTTCCGGGTGGGGCCCACGTGATTTCCGGGTGGGGCCCACGTGATTTCCGGGTGGGGCCCACGTGATTTCCTCGTGGGGCCCACGTGATTTCCGGCTGGGGCCCACGTGATTTCCGGGTGGGGACCACGTGATTTCCCCGTGGGGCCCACGTGATTTCCCCGTGGGGCCCACGTGATTTCCGGGTGGGGCCCACGTGATTTCCGGGTGGGGCCCACGTGATTTCCCCGTGGGGCCCACGTGATTTCCCCGTGGGGCCCACGTGATTTCCGGGTGGGGCCCACGTGATTTCAGGGTGGGGCCCACGTGATTTCCCCGTGGGGCCCACGTGATTTCCCCGTGGGGCCCACGTGATTTCCCCGTGGGGCCCACGTGATTTCCGGGTGGGGCCCACGTGATTTCCGGGTGGGGCCCACGTGATTTCCCCGTGGGGCCCACGTGATTTCCGGGTGGGCCCCACGTGATTACCGGGTGGGGCCCACGTGATTTCCGGGTGGGGCCCACGTGATTTCCGGGTGGGGCCCACGTGATTTCCCCTTGGGGCCCACGTGATTTCCGGGTGGGCCCCACGTGATTTCCGGGTGTGGCCCACGTGATTTCCGGGTGGGGCCCACGTGATTTCCGGGTGGGGCCCACGTGATTTCCGGGTGGGGCCCACGTGATTTCCGGGTGGGGCCCACGTGATTTCCCCGTGGGGCCCACGTGATTTCCGGGTGGGGCCCACGTGATTTCCGGGTGGGGCCCACGTGATTTCCGGGTGGGGCCCACGTGATTTCCGGGTGGGGTCCACGTGATTTCCAGGTGTGGCCCACGTGATTTCCCGGTGGGGCCCACGTGATTTCCGGGTGGGGCCTTCGTGATTTCCGGGTGGGGCCCACGTGATTTCCGGGTGGGGCCCACGTGATTTCCGGGTGGGGCCCACGTGATTTCCGGGTGGGGCCCACGTGATTTCCGGGTGGGGCCCACGTGATTTCCGGGTGGGGCCCACGTGATTTCCGGGTGGGGTCCACGTGATTTCCGGGTGGGGCCCACGTGATTTCCCGGTGGGGCCCACGTGATTTCCGGGTGGGGCCCACGTGATTTCCGGGTGGGGCCCACGTGATTTCCGGGTGGGGCCCACGTGATTTCCGGGTGGGGCCCACGTGATTTCCGGGTGGGGCCCACGTGATTTCCGGGTGGGGCCCACGTGATTTCCCCGTGGGGCCCACGTGATTTCCGGGTGGGGCCCACGTGATTTCCCCGTGAGGCCCACGTGATTTCCCCGTGGGGCCCACGTGATTTCCGGGTGGGGCCCACGTGATTTCCGGGTGGGGCCCACGTGATTTCCGGGTGGGGCCCACGTGATTTCCGGGTGGGGCCCACGTGATTTCCGGGTGGGGCCCACGTGATTTCCGGGTGGGGCCCACGTGATTTCCCCGAGGGGCCCACGTGATTTCCGGGTGGGGCCCACGTGATTTCCGGGTGGGGCCCACGTGATTTCCGGGTGGGGCCCACGTGATTTCCGGGTGGGGCCCACGTGAATTCCGGGTGGGGCCCACGTGATTTCCGGGTGGGGCCCACGTGATTTCCGGGTGGGGCCCACGTGATTTCCGGGTGGGGCCCACGTGATTTCCGGATGTGGCCCACGTGTTTTCCGGGTGGGGCCCACGTGATTTCCGGGTGGGGCCCACGTGATTTCCGGGTGGGGCCCACGTGATTTCCGGGTGGGCCCCACGTGATTTCCGGGTGGGGCCCACGTGATTTCCGGGTGGGGCCCACGTGATTTCCGGGTGGGGCCCACGTGATTTCCGGCTGGGGCCCACGTGATTTCCGGGTGGGGCCCACGTGATTTCCGGGTGGGTCCCACGTGATTTCCCGGTGGGGCCCACGTGATTTCCGGGTGGGGCCCACGTGATTTCCGGGTGGGGCCCACGTGATTTCCGGGTGGGGCCCACGTGATTTCCGGGTGGGGCCCACGTGATTTCCGGCTGGGGCCCACGTGATTTCCGGGTGGGGCCCACGTGATTTCCGGGTGGGGCCCACGTGATTTCCGGGTGGGGCCCACGTGATTTCCGGGTGGGGCCCACGTGATTTCCGGGTGGGGCCCACGTGATTTCCGGGTGGGGCCCACGTGATTTCCCCGTGGGGCCCACGTGATTTCCCCGTGGGGCCCACGTGATTTCCGGGTGGGGCCCACGTGATTTCCGGGTGGGGCCCACGTGATTTCCGGCTGGGGCCCACGTGATTTCCGGGTGGTGCCCACGTGATTTCCCCGTGGGGCCCACGTGATTTCCCCGTGGGGCCCACGTGATTTCCGGGTGGGCCCCACGTGATTTCCGGGTGGGGCCCACGTGATTTCCCCATGGGGCCCACGTGATTTCCCCGTGGGGCCCACGTGATTTCCGGGTGGGGCCCACGTGATTTCCGGGTGGGGCCCACGTGATTTCCGGTTGGGCCCCACGTGATTTCCGTGTGGGGCCCACGTGATTTCCGGGTGGGGCCCACGTGATTTCCGGGTGGGGCCCACGTGATTTCCGGGTGGGGCCCACGTGATTTCCGGGTGGGGCCCACGTGATTTCCGGGTGGGGCCCACGTGATTTCCGGGTGGGGCCCACGTGATTTCCGGGTGGGGCCCACGTGATTTCCCCGTGGGGCCCACGTGATTTCCCCGTGGGGCCCACGTGATTTCCGGCTGGGGCCCACGTGATTTCCGGGTGGGGCCCACGTGATTTCCGGGTGGGGCCCACGTGATTTCCGGGTGGGGCCCACGTGATTTCCGGGTGGGGCCCACGTGATTTCCGGGTGGGGCCCACGTGATTTCCGGGTGGGGCCCACGTGATTTCCGGGTGGGCCCCACGTGATTTCCGTGTGGGGCCCACATGATTTCCGGGTGGGGCCCACGTGATTTCCGGGTGGGGCCCACGTGATTTCCGGGTGGGGCCCACGTGATTTCCGGGTGGGGCCCACGTGATTTCCGGGTGGGGCCCACGTGATTTCCCCGTGGGGCCCACGTGATTTCCCCGTGGGGCCCACGTGATTTCCCCGTGGGGCCCACGTGATTTCCGGCTGGGGCCCACGTGATTTCCGGGTGGGGCCCACGTGATTTCCGGGTGGGGCCCACGTGATTTCCGGGTGGGCCCCACGTGATTTCCGGGTGGGGCCCACGTGATTTCCGGGTGGGGCCCACGTGATTTCCGGGTGGGGCCCACGTGATTTCCGGGTGGGGCCCACGTGATTTCCGGCTGGGGCCCACGTGATTTCCGGGTGGGGCCCACGTGATTTCCGGGTGGGGCCCACGTGATTTCCGGGTGGGGCCCACGTGATTTCCGGGTGGGTCCCACGTGATTTCCCGGTGGGGCCCACGTGATTTCCGGGTGGGGCCCACGTGATTTCCGGGTGGGGCCCACGTGATTTCCGGGTGGGGCCCACGTGATTTCCGGGTGGGGCCCACGTGATTTCCGGCTGGGGCCCACGTGATTTCCGGGTGGGGCCCACGTGATTTCCGGGTGGGGCCCACGTGATTTCCGGGTGGGGCCCACGTGATTTCCGGGTGGGGCCCACGTGATTTCCGGGTGGGGCCCACGTGATTTCCGGGTGGGGCCCACGTGATTTCCCCGTGGGGCCCACGTGATTTCCCCGTGGGGCCCACGTGATTTCCGGGTGGGGCCCACGTGATTTCCGGGTGGGGCCCACGTGATTTCCGGCTGGGGCCCACGTGATTTCCGGGTGGTGCCCACGTGATTTCCCCGTGGGGCCCACGTGATTTCCCCGTGGGGCCCACGTGATTTCCGGGTGGGCCCCACGTGATTTCCGGGTGGGCCCACGTGATTTCCCCATGGGGCCCACGTGATTTCCCCGTGGGGCCCACGTGATTTCCGGGTGGGGCCCACGTGATTTCCGGGTGGGGCCCACGTGATTTCCGGTTGGGCCCCACGTGATTTCCGTGTGGGGCCCACGTGATTTCCGGGTGGGGCCCACGTGATTTCCGGGTGGGGCCCACGTGATTTCCGGGTGGGGCCCACGTGATTTCCGGGTGGGGCCCACGTGATTTCCGGGTGGGGCCCACGTGATTTCCGGGTGGGGCCCACGTGATTTCCCCGTGGGGCCCACGTGATTTCCCCGTGGGGCCCACGTGATTTCCGGCTGGGGCCCACGTGATTTCCGGGTGGGGCCCACGTGATTTCCGGGTGGGGCCCACGTGATTTCCGGGTGGGGCCCACGTGATTTCCGGGTGGGGCCCACGTGATTTCCGGGTGGGGCCCACGTGATTTCCGGGTGGGGCCCACGTGATTTCCGGGTGGGCCCCACGTGATTTCCGTGTGGGGCCCACGTGATTTCCGGGTGGGGCCCACGTGATTTCCGGGTGGGGCCCACGTGATTTCCGGGTGGGGCCCACGTGATTTCCGGGTGGGGCCCACGTGATTTCCGGGTGGGGCCCACGTGATTTCCCCGTGGGGCCCACGTGATTTCCCCGTGGGGCCCACGTGATTTCCCCGTGGGGCCCACGTGATTTCCGGCTGGGGCCCACGTGATTTCCGGGTGGGGCCCACGTGATTTCCGGGTGGGGCCCACGTGATTTCCGGGTGGGCCCCACGTGATTTCCGGGTGGGGCCCACGTGATTTCCGGGTGGGGCCCACGTGATTTCCGGGTGGGGCCCACGTGATTTCCGGGTGGGGCCCACGTGATTTCCGGGTGGGGCCCACGTGATTTCCCCGTGGGGCCCACGTGATTTCCGGCTGGGGCCCACGTGATTTCCGGGTGGGGACCACGTGATTTCCCCGTGGGGCCCACGTAATTTCCCCGTGGGGCCCACGTGATTTCCGGGTGGGGCCCACGTGATTTCCGGGTGGGGCCCACGTGATTTCCCCGTGGGGCCCACGTGATTTCCCCGTGGGGCCCACGTGATTTCCGGGTGGGGCCCACGTGATTTCAGGGTGGGGCCCACGTGATTTCCCCGTGGGGCCCACGTGATTTCCCCGTTGGGCCCACGTGATTTCCCCGTGGGGCCCACGTGATTTCCGGGTGGGGCCCACGTGATTTCCGGGTGGGGCCCACGTGATTTCCCCGTGGGGCCCACGTGATTTCCGGGTGGGCCCCACGTGATTACCGGGTGGGGCCCACGTGATTTCCGGGTGGGGCCCACGTGATTTCCGGGTGGGGCCCACGTGATTTCCGGGTGGGGCCCACGTGATTTCCGGGTGGGGCCCACGTGATTTCCGGGTGGGGCCCACGTGATTTCCGGGTGGGGCCCACATGATTTCCCCGTGGGGCCCACGTGTTTTCCGGGTGGGGCCCACGTGATTTCCGGGTGGGGCCCACGTGATTTCCGGGTGGGGCCCACGTGATTTCCCCGTGGGGCCCACGTGATTTCCGGGTGGGCCCCACGTGATTTCCGGGTGTGGCCCACGTGATTTCCGGGTGGGGCCCACGTGATTTCCGGGTGGGGCCCACGTGATTTCCGGGTGTGGCCCACGTGATTTCCGGGTGGGGCCCACGTGATTTCCGGGTGGGGCCCACGTGATTTCCGGGTGGGCCCCACGTGATTTCCGGGTGGGGCCCACGTGATTTCCCCATGGGGCCCACGTGATTTCCCCATGGGGCCCACGTGATTTCCGGGTCGGGCCCACGTGATTTCCGGGTGGGGCCCACGTGATTTCCGGGTGGGGCCCACGTGATTTCCGGTTGGGCCCCACGTGATTTCCGTGTGGGGCCCACGTGATTTCCGGGTGGGGCCCACGTGATTTCCGGGTGGGGCCCACGTGATTTCCGGGTGGGGCCCACGTGATTTCCGGGTGGGGCCCACGTGATTTCCGGGTGGGGCCCACGTGATTTCCGGGTGGGGCCCACGTGATTTCCGGGTGGGGCCCACGTGATTTCCCCGTGGGGCCCACGTGATTTCCCCGTGGGGCCCACGTGATTTCCGGGTGGGGCCCACGTGATTTCCGGGTGGGGCCCACGTGATTTCCGGGTGGGGCCCACGTGATTTCCGGGTGGGGCCCACGTGATTTCCGGGTGGGGCCCACGTGATTTCCGGGTGGGGCCCACGTGATTTCCGGGTGGGCCCCACGTGATTTCCGTGTGGGGCCCACGTGATTTCCGGGTGGGGCCCACGTGATTTCCGGGTGGGGCCCACGTGATTTCCGGGTGGGGCCCACGTGATTTCCGGGTGGGGCCCACGTGATTTCCGGGTGGGGCCCACGTGATTTCCCCGTGGGGCCCACGTGATTTCCCCGTGGGGCCCACGTGATTTCCCCGTGGGGCCCACGTGATTTCCGGCTGGGGCCCACGTGATTTCCGGGTGGGGCCCACGTGATTTCCGGGTGGGGCCCACGTGATTTCCGGGTGGGGCCCACGTGATTTCCGGGTGGGGCCCACGTGATTTCCGGGTGGGGCCCACGTGATTTCCGGGTGGGGCCCACGTGATTTCCGGGTGGGGCCCACGTGATTTCCGGGTGGGGCCCACGTGATTTCCGGGTGGGGCCCACGTGATTTCCCCGTGGGGCCCACGTGATTTCCCCGTGGGGCCCACGTGATTTCCGGGTGGGGCCCACGTGATTTCCGGGTGGGGCCCACGTGATTTCCGGGTGGGGCCCACGTGATTTCCGGGTGGGGCCCACGTGATTTCCGGGTGGGGCCCACGTGATTTCCGGGTGGGCCCCACGTGATTTCCGTGTGGGGCCCACGTGATTTCCGGGTGGGGCCCACGTGATTTCCGGGTGGGGCCCACGTGATTTCCGGGTGGGCCCCACGTGATTTCCGGGTGGGGCCCACGTGATTTCCGGGTGGGGCCCACGTGATTTCCGGGTGGGGCCCACGTGATTTCCGGGTGGGGCCAACGTGATTTCCGGGTGGGGCCCACGTGATTTCCCCGTGGGGCCCACGTGATTTCCGGCTGGGGCCCACGTGATTTCCGGGTGGGGACCACGTGATTTCCCCGTGGGGCCCACGTAATTTCCCCGTGGGGCCCACGTGATTTCCGGGTGGGGCCCACGTGATTTCCGGGTGGGGCCCACGTGATTTCCCCGTGGGGCCCACGTGATTTCCCCGTGGGGCCCACGTGATTTCCGGGTGGGGCCCACGTGATTTCAGGGTGGGGCCCACGTGATTTCCCCGTGGGGCCCACGTGATTTCCCCGTTGGGCCCACGTGATTTCCCCGTGGGGCCCACGTAATTTCCGGGTGGGGCCCACGTGATTTCCGGGTGGGGCCCACGTGATTTCCCCGTGGGGCCCACGTGATTTCCGGGTGGGCCCCACGTGATTACCGGGTGGGGCCCACGTGATTTCCGGGTGGGGCCCACGTGATTTCCGGGTGGGGCCCACGTGATTTCCGGGTGGGGCCCACGTGATTTCCGGGTGGGGCCCACGTGATTTCCGGGTGGGGCCCACGTGATTTCCGGGTGGGGCCCACATGATTTCCCCGTGGGGCCCACGTGTTTTCCGGGTGGGGCCCACGTGATTTCCGGGTGGGGCCCACGTGATTTCCGATTGGGGCCCACGTGATTTCCCCGTGGGGCCCACGTGATTTCCGGGTGGGCCCCACGTGATTTCCGGGTGTGGCCCACGTGATTTCCGGGTGGGGCCCACGTGATTTCCGGGTGGGGCCCACGTGATTTCCGGGTGGGGCCCACGTGATTTCCGGGTGGGGCCCACGTGATTTCCCCGTGGGGCCCACGTGATTTCCGGGTGGGGCCCACGTGATTTCCGGGTGGGGCCCACGTGATTTCCGGGTGGGGCCCACGTGATTTCCGGGTGGGTTCCACGTGATTTCCGGGTGGGGCCCACGTGATTTCCGGGTGGGGCCCACGTGATTTCCGGGTGGGGCCCACGTGATTTTCGGGTGGGGCCCACGTGATTTCCGGGTGGGGCCCACGTGATTTCCGGGTGGGGCCCACGTGATTTCCGGGTGGGGCCCACGTGATTTCCGGGTGGGGCCCACGTGATTTCCGGGTGGGGCCCACGTGATTTCCCCGTGGGGCCCACGTGATTTCCCCGTGGGGCCCACGTGATTTCCGGGTGGGGCCCACGTGATTTCCGGGTGGGGCCCACGTGATTTCCGGGTGGGGCCCACGTGATTTCCGGGTGGGGCCCACGTGATTTCCCCGTGGGGCCCACGTGATTTCCGGGTGGGGCCCACGTGATTTCCCCGTGGGGCCCACGTGATTTCCGGGTGGGGCCCACGTGATTTCCCCGTGGGGCCCACGTGATTTCCGGGTGGGGCCCATGGGATTTCCCCGTGGGGCCCACGTGATTTCCGGGTGGGGCCCACGTGATTTCCCCGTGAGGCCCACGTGATTTCCCCGTGGGGCCCACGTGATTTCCGGGTGGGGCCCACGTGATTTCCGGGTGGGGCCCACGTGATTTCCGGGTGGGGCCCACGTGATTTCCGGGTGGGGCCCACGTGATTTCCGGCTGTGGCCCACGTGATTTCCGGGTGGGGCCCACGTGCAGTCCGGGTGGGGCCCACGTGATTTCCGGGTGGGGCCCACGTGATTTCCGGGTGGGTCCCACGGGATTTCCGGGTGGGGCCCACGTGATTTCCGGGTGGGCCCCACTTGATTTCCGGGTGGGGCCCACGTGATTTCCGGGTGGGGCCCACGTGATTTCCGGGTGGGGCCCACGTGATTTCCGGGTGGGGCCCACGTGATTTCCGGGTGGGGCCCACGTGATTTCCCCGTGGGGCCCACGTGATTTCCGGGTGGGGCCCACGTGATTTCCGGGTGGGGCCCACGTGATTTCCGGGTGGGGCCCACGTGATTTCCGGGTGGGGCCCACGTGATTTCCGGGTGGGGCCCACGTGATTTCCCCGTGGGGCCCACGTGATTTCCGGGTGGGGCCCACGTGATTTCCGGGTGGGGCCCACGTGATTTCCGGGTGGGGCCCAGGTGATTTCCCCGTGGGGCCAACGTGATTTCCCCGTGGGGCCCACGTGATTTCCGGGTGGGGCCCACGTGATTTCCGGGTGGGGCCCACGTGATTTACGGGTGGGGCCCACGTGATTTCCGGGTGGGGCCCACGTGATTTCCGGGTTGGCCCCACGTGATTTCCGGGTGGGGCCCACGTGATTTCCGGGTGGGGCCCACGTGATTTCCGGGTGGGGCCCACGTGATTTCCGGGTGGGGCCCACGTGATTTCCGGGTGGGGCCCACGTGATTTCCGCGTGGGGCCCACGTGATTTCCCCGTGGGGCCCACGTGATTTCCCCGTGGGGCCCACGTGATTTCCGGGTGGGGCCCACGTGATTTCCGGGTGGGGCCCACGTGATTTCCGGGTGGGGCCCACGTGATTTCCGGGTGGGGCCCACGTGATTTCCGGGTGGGGCCCACGTGATTTCCGGGTGGGCCCCACGTGATTTCCGTGTGGGGCCCACGTGATTTCCGGGTGGGGACCACGTGATTTCCCCGTGGGGCCCACGTAATTTCCCCGTGGGGCCCACGTGATTTCCGGGTGGGGCCCACGTGATTTCCGGGTGGGGCCCACGTGATTTCCCCGTGGGGCCCACGTGATTTCCCCGTGGGGCCCACGTGATTTCCGGGTGGGGCCCACGTGATTTCAGGGTGGGGCCCACGTGATTTCCCCGTGGGGCCCACGTGATTTCCCCGTTGGGCCCACGTGATTTCCCCCTGGGGCCCACGTGATTTCCGGGTGGGGCCCACGTGATTTCCCCGTGGGGCCCACGTGATTTCCGGGTGGGCCCCACGTGATTACCGGGTGGGGCCCACGTGATTTCCGGGTGGGGCCCACGTGATTTCCGGGTGGGGCCCACGTGATTTCCGGGTGGGGCCCACGTGATTTCCGGGTGGGGCCCACGGGATTTCCGGGTGGGGCCCACGTGATTTCCGGGTGGGGCCCACATGATTTCCCCGTGGGGCCCACGTGTTTTCCGGGTGGGGCCCACGTGATTTCCGGGTGGGGCCCACGTGATTTCCGGGTGGGGCCCACGTGATTTCCCCGTGGGGCCCACGTGATTTCCGGGTGGGGCCCACGTGATTTCCGGGTGTGGCCCACGTGATTTCCGGGTGGGTTCCACGTGATTTCCGGGTGGGGCCCACGTGATTTCCGGGTGGGGCCCACGTGATTTCCGGGTGGGGCCCACGTGATTTTCGGGTGGGGCCCACGTGATTTCCGGGTGGGGCCCACGTGATTTCCGGGTGGGGCCCACGTGATTTCCGGGTGGGGCCCACGTGATTTCCGGGTGGGGCCCACGTGATTTCCGGGTGGGGCCCACGTGATTTCCCCGTGGGGCCCACGTGATTTCCCCGTGGGGCCCACGTGATTTCCGGGTGGGGCCCACGTGATTTCCGGGTGGGGCCCACGTGATTTCCGGGTGGGGCCCACGTGATTTCCGGGTGGGGCCCACGTGATTTCCCCGTGGGGCCCACGTGATTTCCGGGTGGGGCCCACGTGATTTCCGGGTGGGGCCCACGTGATTTCCGGGTGGGGCCCACGTGATTTCCGGGTGGGGCCCACGTGATTTCCGGGTGGGGCCCACGTGATTTCCCCGTGGGGCCCACGTGATTTCCGGGTGGGGCCCACGTGATTTCCGGGTGGGGCCCACGTGATTTCCGGGTGGGGCCCACGTGATTTCCCCGTGGGGCCAACGTGATTTCCCCGTGGGGCCCACGTGATTTCCGGGTGGGGCCCACGTGATTTCCGGGTGGGGCCCACGTGATTTCCGGGTGGGGCCCATGTGATTTCCGGGTGGGGCCCACGTGATTTCCGGGTTGGCCCCACGTGATTTCCGGGTGGGGCCCACGTGATTTCCGGGTGGGGCCCACGTGATTTCCGGGTGGGGCCCACGTGATTTCCGGGTGGGGCCCACGTGATTTCCGGGTGGGGCCCACGTGATTTCCCCGTGGGGCCCACGTGATTTCCCGGTGGGGCCCACGTGATTTCCGTGTGGGGCCCACGTGATTTCCGAGTGGGGCCCACGTGATTTCCGGGTGGGGCCCACGTGATTTCCGGGTGGGGCCCACGTGATTTCCGGGTGGGGCCCACGTGATTTCCGGGTGGGGCCCACGTGATTTCCGGGTGGGGCCCACGTGATTTCCGGGTGGGGCCCACGTGATTTCCCCGTGGGGCCCACGTGATTTCCGGGTGGGGCCCACGTGATTTCCCCGTGAGGCCCACGTGATTTCCCCGTGGGGCCCACGTGATTTCCGGGTGGGGCCCACGTGATTTCCGGGTGGGGCCCACGTGATTTCCGGGTGGGGCCCACGTGATTTCCGGTTGGGGCCCACGTGATTTCCGGGTGGGGCCCACGTGATTTCCGGGTGGGGCCCACGTGATTTCCGGGTGGGGCCCACGTGATTTCCCCGTGGGGCCCACGTGATTTCCGGGTGGGGCCCACGTGATTTCCGGGTGGGGCCCACGTGATTTCCGGGTGGGGCCCACGTGATTTCCGGGTGGGGCCCACGTGATTTCCGGGTGGGGCCCACGTGATTTCCCCGTGGGGCCCACGTGATTTCCGGGTGGGGCCCACGTGATTTCCGGGTGGGGCCCACGTGATTTCCGGGTGGGGCCCACGTGATTTCCCCGTGGGGCCCACGTGATTTCCCCGTGGGGACCACGTGATTTCCCCGTGGGGCCCACGTGATTTCCGGGTGGGGCCCACGTGATTTACGGGTGGGGCCCACGTGATTTCCGGGTGGGGCCCACGTGATTTCCGGGTTGGGCCCACGTGATTTCCGGGTGGGGCCCACGTGATTTCCGGGTGGGGCCCACGTGATTTCCGGGTGGGGCCCACGTGATTTCCGGGTGGGGCCCACGTGATTTCCGGGTGGGGCCCACGTGATTTCCGCGTGGGGCCCACGTGATTTCCCCGTGGGGCCCACGTGATTTCCCCGTGGGGCCCACGTGATTTCCGGGTGGGGCCCACGTGATTTCCGGGTGGGGCCCACGTGATTTCCGGGTGGGGCCCACGTGATTTCCGGGTGGGGCCCACGTGATTTCCGGGTGGGGCCCACGTGATTTCCGTGTGGGGCCCACGTGATTTCCGGGTGGGGCCCACGTGATTTCCGGGTGGGGCCCACGTGATTTCCGGGTGGGCCCCACGTGATTTCCGGGTGGGGCCCACGTGATTTCCGGGTGGGGCCCACGTGATTTCCGGGTGGGGCCCACGTGATTTCCCCGTGGGGCCCACGTGATTTCCGGCTGGGGCCCACGTGATTTCCGGGTGGGGACCACGTGATTTCCCCGTGGGGCCCACGTAATTTCCCCGTGGGGCCCACGTGATTTCCGGGTGGGGCCCACGTGATTTCCGGGTGGGGCCCACGTGATTTCCCCGTGGGGCCCACGTGATTTCCCCGTGGGGCCCACGTGATTTCCGGGTGGGGCCCACGTGATTTCAGGGTGGGGCCCACGTGATTTCCCCGTGGGGCCCACGTGATTTCCCCGTTGGGCCCACGTGATTTCCCCCTGGGGCCCACGTGATTTCCGGGTGGGGCCCACGTGATTTCCCCGTGGGGCCCACGTGATTTCCGGGTGGGCCCCACGTGATTACCGGGTGGGGCCCACGTGATTTCCGGGTGGGGCCCACGTGATTTCCGGGTGGGGCCCACGTGATTTCCGGGTGGGGCCCACGTGATTTCCGGGTGGGGCCCACGTGATTTCCGGGTGGGGCCCACGTGATTTCCGGGTGGGGCCCACATGATTTCCCCGTGGGGCCCACGTGTTTTCCGGGTGGGGCCCACGTGATTTCCGGGTGGGGCCCACGTGATTTCCGGGTGGGGCCCACGTGATTTCCCCGTGGGGCCCACGTGATTTCCGGGTGGGCCCCACGTGATTTCCGGGTGTGGCCCACGTGATTTCCGGGTGGGGCCCACGTGATTTCCGGGTGGGGCCCACGTGATTTCCGGGTGGGGCCCACGTGATTTCCGGGTGGGGCCCACGTGATTTCCCCGTGGGGCCCACGTGATTTCCGGGTGGGGCCCACGTGATTTCCGGGTGGGGCCCACGTGATTTCCGGGTGGGGCCCACGTGATTTCCGGGTGGGTTCCACGTGATTTCCGGGTGGGGCCCACGTGATTTCCGGGTGGGGCCCACGTGATTTCCGGGTGGGGCCCACGTGATTTCCGGGTGGGGCCCACGTGATTTCCGGGTGGGGCCCACGTGATTTCCGGGTGGGGCCCACGTGATTTCCGGGTGGGGCCCACGTGATTTCCCCGTGGGGCCCACGTGATTTCCCCGTGGGGCCCACGTGATTTCCGGGTGGGGCCCACGTGATTTCCGGGTGGGGCCCACGTGATTTCCGGGTGGGGCCCACGTGATTTCCGGGTGGGGCCCACGTGATTTCCGGGTGGGGCCCACGTGATTTCCCCGTGGGGCCCACGTGATTTCCGGGTGGGGCCCACGTGATTTCCGGGTGGGGCCCACGTGATTTCCGGGTGGGGCCCACGTGATTTCCGGGTGGGGCCCACGTGATTTCCGGGTGGGGCCCACGTGATTTCCGGGTGGGGCCCACGTGATTTCCGGGTGGGGCCCACGTGATTTCCGGGTGGGGCCCACGTGATTTCCGGGTGGGGCCCACATGATTTCCCCGTGGGGCCCACGTGTTTTCCGGGTGGGGCCCACGTGATTTCCGGGTGGGGCCCACGTGATTTCCGGGTGGGGCCCACGTGATTTCCCCGTGGGGCCCACGTGATTTCCGGGTGGGCCCCACGTGATTTCCGGGTGTGGCCCACGTGATTTCCGGGTGGGGCCCACGTGATTTCCGGGTGGGGCCCACGTGATTTCCGGGTGGGGCCCACGTGATTTCCGGGTGGGGCCCACGTGATTTCCCCGTGGGGCCCACGTGATTTCCGGGTGGGGCCCACGTGATTTCCGGGTGGGGCCCACGTGATTTCCGGGTGGGGCCCACGTGATTTCCGGGTGGGTTCCACGTGATTTCCGGGTGGGGCCCACGTGATTTCCGGGTGGGGCCCACGTGATTTCCGGGTGGGGCCCACGTGATTTCCGGGTGGGGCCCACGTGATTTCCGGGTGGGGCCCACGTGATTTCCGGGTGGGGCCCACGTGATTTCCGGGTGGGGCCCACGTGATTTCCGGGTGGGGCCCACGTGATTTCCGGGTGGGGCCCACGTGATTTCCCCGTGGGGCCCACGTGATTTCCCCGTGGGGCCCACGTGATTTCCGGGTGGGGCCCACGTGATTTCCGGGTGGGGCCCACGTGATTTCCGGGTGGGGCCCACGTGATTTCCGGGTGGGGCCCACGTGATTTCCGGGTGGGGCCCACGTGATTTCCCCGTGGGGCCCACGTGATTTCCGGGTGGGGCCCACGTGATTTCCGGGTGGGGCCCACGTGATTTCCGGGTGGGGCCCACGTGATTTCCGGGTGGGGCCCACGTGATTTCCGGGTGGGGCCCACGTGATTTCCCCGTGGGGCCCACGTGATTTCCGGGTGGGGCCCACGTGATTTCCGGGTGGGGCCCACGTGATTTCCGGGTGGGGCCCACGTGATTTCCCCGTGGGGCCAACGTGATTTCCCCGTGGGGCCCACGTGATTTCCGGGTGGGGCCCACGTGATTTCCGGGTGGGGCCCACGTGATTTCCGGGTGGGGCCCACGTGATTTCCGGGTGGGGCCCACGTGATTTCCGGGTTGGCCCCACGTGATTTCCGGGTGGGGCCCACGTGATTTCCGGGTGGGGCCCACGTGATTTCCGGGTGGGGCCCACGTGATTTCCGGGTGGGGCCCACGTGATTTCCGGGTGGGGCCCACGTGATTTCCCCGTGGGGCCCACGTGATTTCCCGGTGGGGCCCACGTGATTTCCGGGTGGGGCCCACGTGATTTCCGGGTGGGGCCCACGTGATTTCCGGGTGGGGCCCACGTGATTTCCGGGTGGGGCCCACGTGATTTCCGGGTGGGGCCCACGTGATTTCCGGGTGGGGCCCACGTGATTTCCGGGTGGGGCCCACGTGATTTCCGGGTGGGGCCCACGTGATTTCCCCGTGGGGCCCACGTGATTTCCGGGTGGGGCCCACGTGATTTCCCCGTGAGGCCCACGTGATTTCCCCGTGGGGCCCACGTGATTTCCGGGTGGGGCCCACGTGATTTCCGGGTGGGGCCCACGTGATTTCCGGGTGGGGCCCACGTGATTTCCGGTTGGGGCCCACGTGATTTCCGGCTGTGGCCCACGTGATTTCCGGGTGGGGTCCACGTGATTTCCGGGTGGGGCCCACGTGATTTCCCCGTGGGGCCCACGTGATTTCCGGGTGGGGCCCACGTGATTTCCGGGTGGGGCCCACGTGATTTCCGGGTGGGGCCCACGTGATTTCCGGGTGGGGCCCACGTGATTTCCCCGTGGGGCCCACGTGATTTCCGGGTGGGGCCCACGTGATTTCCGGGTGGGGCCCACGTGATTTCCGGGTGGGGCCCACGTGATTTCCGGGTGGGGCCCACGTGATTTCCGGGTGGGGCCCACGTGATTTCCGGGTGGGGCCCACGTGATTTCCCCGTGGGGCCCACGTAATTTCCCCGTGGGGCCCACGTGATTTCCGGGTGGGGCCCACGTGATTTCCGGGTGGGGCCCACGTGATTTCCCCGTGGGGCCCACGTGATTTCCCCGTGGGGCCCACGTGATTTCCGGGTGGGGCCCACGTGATTTCAGGGTGGGGCCCACGTGATTTCCCCGTGGGGCCCACGTGATTTCCCCGTTGGGCCCACGTGATTTCCCCGTGGGGCCCACGTAATTTCCGGGTGGGGCCCACGTGATTTCCGGGTGGGGCCCACGTGATTTCCCCGTGGGGCCCACGTGATTTCCGGGTGGGCCCCACGTGATTACCGGGTGGGGCCCACGTGATTTCCGGGTGGGGCCCACATGATTTCCGGGTGGGGCCCACGTGATTTCCGGGTGGGGCCCACGTGATTTCCGGGTGGGGCCCACGTGATTTCCGGGTGGGGCCCACGTGATTTCCGGGTGGGGCCCACATGATTTCCCCGTGGGGCCCTCGTGTTTTCCGGGTGGGGCCCACGTGATTTCCGGGTGGGGCCCACGTGATTTCCGGGTGGGGCCCACGTGATTTCCCCGTGGGGCCCACGTGATTTCCGGGTGGGCCCCACGTGATTTCCGGGTGTGGCCCACGTGATTTCCGGGTGGGGCCCACGTGATTTCCGGGTGGGGCCCACGTGATTTCCGGGTGGGGCCCACGTGATTTCCGGGTGGGGCCCACGTGATTTCCCCGTGGGGCCCACGTGATTTCCGGGTGGGGCCCACGTGATTTCCGGGTGGGGCCCACGTGATTTCCGGGTGGGTTCCACGTGATTTCCGGGTGGGGCCCACGTGATTTCCGGGTGGGGCCCACGTGATTTCCGGGTGGGGCCCACGTGATTTCCGGGTGGGGCCCACGTGATTTCCGGGTGGGGCCCACGTGATTTCCGGGTGGGGCCCACGTGATTTCCGGGTGGGGCCCACGTGATTTCCGGGTGGGGCCCACGTGATTTCCCCGTGGGGCCCACGTGATTTCCCCGTGGGGCCCACGTGATTTCCGGGTGGGGCCCACGTGATTTCCGGGTGGGGCCCACGTGATTTCCGGGTGGGGCCCACGTGATTTCCGGGTGGGGCCCACGTGATTTCCGGGTGGGGCCCACGTGATTTCCCCGTGGGGCCCACGTGATTTCCCCGTGGGGCCCACGTGATTTCCCCGTGGGGCCCACGTGATTTCCGGGTGAGGCCCACGTGATTTCCCAGTGGGGCCCACGTGATTTCCGGGTGGGGCCCACGTGATTTCCGGGTGGGGCCCACGTGATTTCCGGGTGGGGCCCACGTGATTTCCGGGTGGGGCCCACGTGATTTCCGGCTGTGGCCCACGTGATTTCCGGGTGGGGCCCACGTGATTTCCGGGTGGGGCCCACGTGATTTCCGGGTGGGGCCCACGTGATTTCCGGGTGGGTCCCACGGGATTTCCGGGTGGGGCCCACGTGATTTCCGGGTGGGGCCCACTTGATTTCCGGGTGGGGCCCACGTGATTTCCGGGTGGGGGGCACGTGATTTCCGGGGGGGGCCCACGTGATTTCCGGGTGGGGCCCACGTGATTTCCGGGTGGGGCCCACGTGATTTCCGGGTGGGGCCCACGTGATTTCCGGGTGGGGCCCACGTGATTTCCGGGTGGGGCCCACGTGATTTCCCCGTGGGGCCCACGTGATTTCCGGGTGGGGCCCACGTGATTTCCGGGTGGGGCCCACGTGATTTCCGGGTGGGGCCCACGTGATTTCCGGGTGGGTTCCACGTGATTTCCGGGTGGGGCCCACGTGATTTCCGGGTGGGGCCCACGTGATTTCCGGGTGGGGCCCACGTGATTTCCGGGTGGGGCCCACGTGATTTCCGGGTGGGGCCCACGTGATTTCCGGGTGGGGCCCACGTGATTTCCGGGTGGGGCCCACGTGATTTCCGGGTGGGGCCCACGTGATTTCCGGGTGGGGCCCACGTGATTTCCCCGTGGGGCCCACGTGATTTCCCCGTGGGGCCCACGTGATTTCCGGGTGGGGCCCACGTGATTTCCGGGTGGGGCCCACGTGATTTCCGGGTGGGGCCCACGTGATTTCCGGGTGGGGCCCACGTGATTTCCGGGTGGGGCCCACGTGATTTCCCCGTGGGGCCCACGTGATTTCCGGGTGGGGCCCACGTGATTTCCGGGTGGGGCCCACGTGATTTCCGGGTGGGGCCCACGTGATTTCCGGGTGGGGCCCACGTGATTTCCGGGTGGGGCCCACGTGATTTCCCCGTGGGGCCCACGTGATTTCCGGGTGGGGCCCACGTGATTTCCGGGTGGGGCCCACGTGATTTCCGGGTGGGGCCCACGTGATTTCCCCGTGGGGCCAACGTGATTTCCCCGTGGGGCCCACGTGATTTCCGGGTGGGGCCCACGTGATTTCCGGGTGGGGCCCACGTGATTTCCGGGTGGGGCCCACGTGATTTCCGGGTGGGGCCCACGTGATTTCCGGGTTGGCCCCACGTGATTTCCGGGTGGGGCCCACGTGATTTCCGGGTGGGGCCCACGTGATTTCCGGGTGGGGCCCACGTGATTTCCGGGTGGGGCCCACGTGATTTCCCCGTGGGGCCCACGTGATTTCCCCGTGGGGCCCACGTGATTTCCGGGTGGGGCCCACGTGATTTCCGGGTGGGGCCCACGTGATTTCCGGGTGGGGCCCACGTGATTTCCGGGTGGGGCCCACGTGATTTCCGGGTGGGGCCCACGTGATTTCCCCGTGGGGCCCACGTGATTTCCGGGTGGGGCCCACGTGATTTCCGGGTGGGGCCCACGTGATTTCCGGGTGGGGCCCACGTGATTTCCGGGTGGGGCCCACGTGATTTCCGGGTGGGGCCCACGTGATTTCCCCGTGGGGCCCACGTGATTTCCGGGTGGGGCCCACGTGATTTCCGGGTGGGGCCCACGTGATTTCCGGGTGGGGCCCACGTGATTTCCCCGTGGGGCCCACGTAATTTCCCCGTGGGGCCCACGTGATTTCCGGGTGGGGCCCACGTGATTTCCGGGTGGGGCCCACGTGATTTCCCCGTGGGGCCCACGTGATTTCCCCGTGGGGCCCACGTGATTTCCGGGTGGGGCCCACGTGATTTCAGGGTGGGGCCCACGTGATTTCCCCGTGGGGCCCACGTGATTTCCCCGTTGGGCCCACGTGATTTCCCCGTGGGGCCCACGTAATTTCCGGGTGGGGCCCACGTGATTTCCGGGTGGGGCCCACGTGATTTCCCCGTGGGGCCCACGTGATTTCCGGGTGGGCCCCACGTGATTACCGGGTGGGGCCCACGTGATTTCCGGGTGGGGCCCACATGATTTCCGGGTGGGGCCCACGTGATTTCCGGGTGGGGCCCACGTGATTTCCGGGTGGGGCCCACGTGATTTCCGGGTGGGGCCCACGTGATTTCCGGGTGGGGCCCACATGATTTCCCCGTGGGGCCCTCGTGTTTTCCGGGTGGGGCCCACGTGATTTCCGGGTGGGGCCCACGTGATTTCCGGGTGGGGCCCACGTGATTTCCCCGTGGGGCCCACGTGATTTCCGGGTGGGCCCCACGTGATTTCCGGGTGTGGCCCACGTGATTTCCGGGTGGGGCCCACGTGATTTCCGGGTGGGGCCCACGTGATTTCCGGGTGGGGCCCACGTGATTTCCGGGTGGGGCCCACGTGATTTCCCCGTGGGGCCCACGTGATTTCCGGGTGGGGCCCACGTGATTTCCGGGTGGGGCCCACGTGATTTCCGGGTGGGTTCCACGTGATTTCCGGGTGGGGCCCACGTGATTTCCGGGTGGGGCCCACGTGATTTCCGGGTGGGGCCCACGTGATTTCCGGGTGGGGCCTACGTGATTTCCGGGTGGGGCCCACGTGATTTCCGGGTGGGGCCCACGTGATTTCCGGGTGGGGCCCACGTGATTTCCGGGTGGGGCCCACGTGATTTCCCCGTGGGGCCCACGTGATTTCCCCGTGGGGCCCACGTGATTTCCGGGTGGGGCCCACGTGATTTCCGGGTGGGGCCCACGTGATTTCCGGGTGGGGCCCACGTGATTTCCGGGTGGGGCCCACGTGATTTCCGGGTGGGTTCCACGTGATTTCCGGGTGGGGCCCACGTGATTTCCGGGTGGGGCCCACGTGATTTCCGGGTGGGGCCCACGTGATTTCCGGGTGGGGCCCACGTGATTTCCGGGTGGGGCCCACGTGATTTCCGGGTGGGGCCCACGTGATTTCCGGGTGGGGCCCACGTGATTTCCGGGTGGGGCCCACGTGATTTCCGGGTGGGGCCCACGTGATTTCCCCGTGGGGCCCACGTGATTTCCCCGTGGGGCCCACGTGATTTCCGGGTGGGGCCCACGTGATTTCCGGGTGGGGCCCACGTGATTTCCGGGTGGGGCCCACGTGATTTCCGGGTGGGGCCCACGTGATTTCCGGGTGGGGCCCACGTGATTTCCCCGTGGGGCCCACGTGATTTCCGGGTGGGGCCCACGTGATTTCCGGGTGGGGCCCACGTGATTTCCGGGTGGGGCCCACGTGATTTCCGGGTGGGGCCCACGTGATTTCCGGGTGGGGCCCACGTGATTTCCCCGTGGGGCCCACGTGATTTCCGGGTGGGGCCCACGTGATTTCCGGGTGGGGCCCACGTGATTTCCGGGTGGGGCCCACGTGATTTCCCGTGGGGCCCACGTGATTTCCCCGTGGGGCCCACGTGATTTCCGGGTGGGGCCCACGTGATTTCCCCGTGGGGCCCACGTGATTTCCGGGTGGGGCCCACGGGATTTCCGGGTGGGGCCCACGTGATTTCCGGGTGGGGGCCCACGTGATTTCCGGGTGGGGCCCACGTGATTTCCGGGTGGGGCCCACGTGATTTCCGGGTGGGCCCCACGTGATTTCCGGGAGGGGCCCACGTGATTTCCGGGTGGGGCCCACGTGATTTCCGGGTGGGCCCACGTGATTTCCGGGTGGGGCCCACGTGATTTCCGGGTGGGGCCCACGTGATTTCCGGGTGGGGCCCACGTGATTTCCCCGTGGGGCCCACGTGATTTCCGGGTGGGCCCCACGTGATTTCCGGGTGGGGCCCACGTGATTTCCGGGTGGGGCCCACGTGATTTCCGGGAGGGGCCCACGTGATTTCCGGGTGGGGCCCACGTGATTTCCGGGTGGGGCCCACGTGATTTCCGGGTGGGGCCCACGTGATTTCCCCGTGGGGCCCACGTGATTTCCGGGTGGGCCCCACGTGATTTCCGGGTGGGGCCCACGTGATTTCCGGGTGGGCCCCACGTGATTTCCGGGTGGGGCCCACGTGATTTCCGGGTGGGGCCCACGTGATTTCCGGGTGGGGCCCACGTGATTTCCGGGTGGGGCCCACGTGATTTCCCCGTGGGGCCCACGTGATTTCCGGGTGGGGCCCACGTGATTTCCGGGTGGGGCCCACGTGATTTCCGGGTGGGGCCCACGTGATTTCCGGGTGGGGCCCACGTGATTTCCCCGTGGGGCCCACGTGATTTCCGGGTGGGGCCCACGTGATTTCCCCGTGACGCCCACGTGATTTCCCCGTGGGGCCCACGTGATTTCCGGGTGGGGCCCACGTGATTTCCGGGTGGGGCCCACGTGATTTCCGGGTGGGGCCCACGTGATTTCCGGGTGTGGCCCACGTGATTTCCGGATGTGGCCCACGTGATTTCCGGGTGGGGCCCACGTGATTTCCGGGTGGGGCCCACGTGATTTCCCCGTGGGGCCCACGTGATTTCCGGGTGGGGCCCACGGGATTTCCCGGTGGGGCCCACGTGATTTCCGGGTGGGGGCCCACGTGATTTCCGGGTGGGGCCCACGTGATTTCCGGGTGGGGCCCACGTGATTTCCGGGTGGGCCCCACGTGATTTCCGGGAGGGGCCCACGTGATTTCCGGGTGGGGGCCCACGTGATTTCCGGGTGGGGCCCACGTGATTTCCGGGTGGGGCCCACGTGATTTCCGGGTGGGGCCCACGTGATTTCCGGGTGGGCCCCACGTGATTTCCGTGTGGGGCCCACGTGATTTCCGGGTGGGGCCCACGTGATTTCCGGGTGGGCCCCACGTGATTTCCGGGTGGGGCCCACGTGATTTCCGGGTGGGGCCCACGTGATTTCCGGGTGGGGCCCACGTGATTTCCGGGTGGGGCCCACGTGATTTCCGGGTGGGGCCCACGTGATTTCCCCGTGGGGCCCACGTGATTTCCGGCTGGGGCCCACGTGATTTCCGGGTGGGGCCCACGTGATTTCCGGGTGGGGCCCACGTGATTTCCGGGTGGGGCCCACGTGATTTCCGGGTGGGCCCCACGTGATTTCCCCGTGGGGCCCACGTGATTTCCCCGTGGGGCCCACGTGATTTCCGGGTGGGCCCCACGTGATTTCCGTGCGGGGCCCACGTGATTTCCGGGTGGGGCCCACGTGATTTCCGGGTGGGGCCCATGTGATTTCCGGGTGGGGCCCACGTGATTTCCGGGTGGGGCCCACGTGATTTCCGGGTGGGGCCCACGTGATTTCCGTGCGGGGCCCACGTGATTTCCGGGTGGGGCCCACGTGATTTCCGGGTGGGGCCCACGTGATTTCCGGGTGGGGCCCACGTGATTTCCGGGTGGGGCCCACGTGATTTCCGGGTGGGGCCCACGTGATTTCCCCGTGGGGCCCACGTGATTTCCGGGTGGCGCCCACGTGATTTCCGGGTGGGGCCCACGTGATTTCCGGGTGGGGCCCACGTGATTTCCGGGTGGGGCCCACGTGATTTCCGGGTGGGGCCCACGTGATTTCCCCGTGGGGCCCACGTGATTTCCGGGTGGGGCCCACGTGATTTCCCCGTGGGGGCCACGTGATTTCCCCGTGGGGCCCACGTGATTTCCGGGTGGGGCCCACGTGATTTCCGGGTGGGGCCCACGTGATTTCAGGGTGGGGCCCACGGGATTTCCGGGTGGGGCCCACGTGATTTCCGGGTGGGGCCCACGTGATTTCCGTGTGGGGCCCACGTGATTTCCGGGTGGGGCCCACGTGATTTCCGGGTGGGGCCCACGTGATTTCCGGGTGGGGCCCACGTGATTTCCGGCTGGGGCCCACGTGATTTCCGGGTGGTGCCCACGTGATTTCCCCGTGGGGCCCACGTGATTTCCCCGTGGGGCCCACGTGATTTCCGGGTGGGCCCCACGTGATTTCCGGGTGGGGCCCACGTGATTTCCCCGTGGGGCCCACGTGATTTCCGGGTGGGGCCCACGTGATTTCCGGGTGGGGCCCACGTGATTTCCGGGTGGGGCCCACGTGATTTCCGGGTGGGGCCCACGTGATTTCCGGGTGGGGCCCACGTGATTTCCGGGTGGGGCCCACGTGATTTCCGGGTGGGGCCCACGTGATTTCCCCGTGGGGCCCACGTGATTTCCGGCTGGGGCCCACGTGATTTCCGGCTGGGGCCCACGTGATTTCCGGGTGGGGCCCACGTGATTTCCGGGTGGGGCCCACGTGATTTCCGGGTGGGCCCCACGTGATTTCCCCGTGGGGCCCACGTGATTTCCCCGTGGGGCCCACGTGATTTCCGGGTGGGGCCCACGTGATTTCCGGGTGGGGCCCACGAGATTTCCCCGTGGGGCCCACGTGATTTCCGGGTGGGGCCCACGTGATTTCCGGGTGGGGCCCACGTGATTTCCGGGTGGGGCCCACGTGATTTCCGGGTGGGGCCCACGTGATTTCCGGGTGGGGCCCACGTGATTTCCGGGTGGGGCCCACGTGATTTCCGGGTGGGCCCCACGTGATTTCCGGGTGGGGCCCACGTGATTTCCGGGTGGGGCCCACGTGATTTCCGGGTGGGCCCCACGTGATTTCCGGGTGGGGCCCACGTGATTTCCGGGTGGGGCCCACGTGATTTCCGGGTGGGGCCCACGTGATTTCCGGGTGGGGCCCACGTGATTTCCCCGTGGGGCCCACGTGATTTCCCCGTGGGGCCCACGTGATTTCCGGGTGGGGCCCACGTGATTTCCGGGTGGGGCCCACGTGATTTCCGGGTGGGGCCCACGTGATTTCCGCGTGGGGCCCACGTGATTTCCCCGTGGGGCCCACGTGATTTCCGGGTGGGGCCCACGTGATTTCCGGGTGGGGCCCACGTGATTTCCGGGTGGGGCCCACGTGATTTCCCCGTGGGGCCCACGTGATTTCCCCGTGGGGCCCACGTGATTTCCGGGTGGGGCCCACGTGATTTCCGGGTGGGGCCCACGTGATTTCCGGGTGGGGCCCACGTGATTTCCGGGTGGGGCCCACGTGATTTCCGGGTTGGCCCCACGTGATTTCCGGGTGGGACCCACGTGATTTCCGGGTGGGGCCCACGTGATTTCCGGGTGGGGCCCACGTGATTTCCGGGTGGGGCCCACGTGATTTCCGGGTGGGGCCCACGTGATTTCCCCGTGGGGCCCACGTGATTTCCCGGTGGGGCCCACGTGATTTCCGGGTGGGGCCCACGTGATTTCCGGGTGGGGCCCACGTGATTTCCGGGTGGGGCCCACGTGATTTCCGGGTGGGGCCCACGTGATTTCCGGGTGGGGCCCACGTGATTTCCGGGTGGGGCCCACGTGATTTCCGGGTGGGGCCCACGTGATTTCTGGGTGGGGCCCACGTGATTTCCCCGTGGGGCCCACGTGATTTCCGGGTGGGGCCCACGTGATTTCCCCGTGAGGCCCACGTGATTTCCCCGTGGGGCCCACGTGATTTCCGGGTGGGGCCCACGTGATTTCCGGGTGGGGCCCACGTGATTTCCGGGTGGGGCCCACGTGATTTCCGGGTGGGGCCCACGTGATTTCCCCGTGGGGCCCACGTGATTTCCGGGTGGGGCCCACGTGATTTCCCCGTGAGGCCCACGTGATTTCCCCGTGGGGCCCACGTGATTTCCGGGTGGGGCCCACGTGATTTCCGGGTGGGGCCCACGTGATTTCCGGGTGGGGCCCACGTGATTTCCGGGTGGGGCCCACGTGATTTCCGGGTGGGGCCCACGTGATTTCCGGGTGGGGCCCACGTGATTTCCCCGTGGGGCCCACGTGATTTCCGGGTGGGGCCCACGTGATTTCCCCGAGGGGCCCACGTGATTTCCGGGTGGGGCCCACGTGATTTCCGGGTGGGGCCCACGTGATTTCCGGGTGGGGCCCACGTGATTTCCGGGTGGGGCCCACGTGATTTCCCCGAGGGGCCCACGTGATTTCCGGGTGGGGCCCACGTGATTTCCGGGTGGGGCCCACGTGATTTCCGGGTGGGGCCCACGTGATTTCCGGGTGGGGCCCACGTGATTTCCGGTTGGGGCCCACGTGATTTCCGGGTGGGGCCCACGTGATTTCCGGGTGGGGCCCACGTGATTTCCCCGTGGGGCCCACGTGATTTCCCCATGGGGCCCACGTGATTTCCGGCTGGGGCCCACGTGATTTCCCCGTGGGGCCCACGTGATTTCCGCGTGGGGCCCACGTGATTTCCCCGTGGGGCCCACGTGATTTCCCCGTGGGGCCCACGTGATTTCCGGGAGGGGCCCACGTGATTTCCGGGTGGGGCCCACGTGATTTCCGGGTGGGGCCCACGTGATTTCCGGGTGGGGCCCACGTGATTTCCGGGTGGGGCCCACGTGATTTCCGGGTGGGGCCCACGTGATTTCCGGGTGGGCCCCACGTGATTTCCGTGTGGGGCCCACGTGATTTCCGGGTGGGGCCCACGTGATTTCCGGGTGGGCCCCACGTGATTTCCGGGTGGGGCCCACGTGATTTCCGGGTGGGGCCCACGTGATTTCCGGGTGGGGCCCACGTGATTTCCGGGTGGGGCCCACGTGATTTCCGGGTGGGGCCCACGTGATTTCCCCGTGGGGCCCACGTGATTTCCGGCTGGGGCCCACGTGATTTCCGGGTGGGGCCCACGTGATTTCCGGGTGGGGCCCACGTGATTTCCGGGTGGGGCCCACGTGATTTCCGGGTGGGCCCCACGTGATTTCCCCGTGGGGCCCACGTGATTTCCCCGTGGGGCCCACGTGATTTCCGGGTGGGCCCCACGTGATTTCCGTGCGGGGCCCACGTGATTTCCGGGTGGGGCCCACGTGATTTCCGGGTGGGGCCCACGTGATTTCCGGGTGGGGCCCACGTGATTTCCGGGTGGGGCCCACGTGATTTCCGGGTGGGGCCCACGTGATTTCCCCGTGGGGCCCACGTGATTTCCGGGTGGGGCCCACGTGATTTCCGGGTGGGGCCCACGTGATTTCCGGGTGGGGCCCACGTGATTTCCGGGTGGGGCCCACGTGATTTCCGGGTGGGGCCCACGTGATTTCCCCGTGGGGCCCACGTGATTTCCGGGTGGGGCCCACGTGATTTCCCCGTGGGGGCCACGTGATTTCCCCGTGGGGCCCACGTGATTTCCGGGTGGGGCCCACGTGATTTCCGGGTGGGGCCCACGTGATTTCAGGGTGGGGCCCACGGGATTTCCGGGTGGGGCCCACGTGATTTCCGGGTGGGGCCCACGTGATTTCCGTGTGGGGCCCACGTGATTTCCGGGTGGGGCCCACGTGATTTCCGGGTGGGGCCCACGTGATTTCCGGGTGGGGCCCACGTGATTTCCGGCTGGGGCCCACGTGATTTCCGGGTGGTGCCCACGTGATTTCCCCGTGGGGCCCACGTGATTTCCCCGTGGGGCCCACGTGATTTCCGGGTGGGCCCCACGTGATTTCCGGGTGGGGCCCACGTGATTTCCCCGTGGGGCCCACGTGATTTCCGGGTGGGGCCCACGTGATTTCCGGGTGGGGCCCACGTGATTTCCGGGTGGGGCCCACGTGATTTCCGGGTGGGGCCCACGTGATTTCCGGGTGGGGCCCACGTGATTTCCGGGTGGGGCCCACGTGATTTCCGGGTGGGGCCCACGTGATTTCCGGGTGGGGCCCACGTGATTTCCCCGTGGGGCCCACGTGATTTCCGGCTGGGGCCCACGTGATTTCCGGCTGGGGCCCACGTGATTTCCGGGTGGGGCCCACGTGATTTCCGGGTGGGGCCCACGTGATTTCCGGGTGGGCCCCACGTGATTTCCCCGTGGGGCCCACGTGATTTCCCCGTGGGGCCCACGTGATTTCCGGGTGGGGCCCACGTGATTTCCGGGTGGGGCCCACGAGATTTCCCCGTGGGGCCCACGTGATTTCCGGGTGGGGCCCACGTGATTTCCGGGTGGGGCCCACGTGATTTCCGGGTGGGGCCCACGTGATTTCCGGGTGGGGCCCACGTGATTTCCGGGTGGGGCCCACGTGATTTCCGGGTGGGGCCCACGTGATTTCCGGGTGGGGCCCACGTGATTTCCGGGTGGGCCCCACGTGATTTCCGGGTGGGGCCCACGTGATTTCCGGGTGGGGCCCACGTGATTTCCGGGTGGGCCCCACGTGATTTCCGGGTGGGGCCCACGTGATATCCGGGTGGGGCCCACGTGATTTCCGGGTGGGGCCCACGTGATTTCCGGGTGGGGCCCACGTGATTTCCGGGTGGGGCCCACGTGATTTCCCCGTGGGGCCCACGTGATTTCCGGGTGGGGCCCACGTGATTTCCGGGTGGGGCCCACGTGATTTCCGGGTGGGGCCCACGTGATTTCCGGGTGGGGCCCACGTGATTTCCCCGTGGGGCCCACGTGATTTCCGGGTGGGGCCCACGTGATTTCCGGGTGGGGCCCACGTGATTTCCGGGTGGGGCCCACGTGATTTCCCCGTGGGGCCCACGTGATTTCCCCGTGGGGCCCACGTGATTTCCGGGTGGGGCCCACGTGATTTCCGGGTGGGGCCCACGTGATTTCCGGGTGGGGCCCACGTGATTTCCGGGTGGGGCCCACGTGATTTCCGGGTTGGCCCCACGTGATTTCCGGGTGGGACCCACGTGATTTCCGGGTGGGGCCCACGTGATTTCCGGGTGGGCCCACGTGATTTCCGGGTGGGGCCCACGTGATTTCCGGGTGGGGCCCACGTGATTTCCCCGTGGGGCCCACGTGATTTCCCGGTGGGGCCCACGTGATTTCCGGGTGGGGCCCACGTGATTTCCGGGTGGGGCCCACGTGATTTCCGGGTGGGGCCCACGTGATTTCCGGGTGGGGCCCACGTGATTTCCGGGTGGGGCCCACGTGATTTCCGGGTGGGGCCCACGTGATTTCCGGGTGGGGCCCACGTGATTTCCGGGTGGGGCCCACGTGATTTCCCCGTGGGGCCCACGTGATTTCCGGGTGGGGCCCACGTGATTTCCCCGTGAGGCCCACGTGATTTCCCCGTGGGGCCCACGTGATTTCCGGGTGGGGCCCACGTGATTTCCGGGTGGGGCCCACGTGATTTCCGGGTGGGGCCCACGTGATTTCCGGGTGGGGCCCACGTGATTTCCCCGTGGGGCCCACGTGATTTCCGGGTGGGGCCCACGTGATTTCCCCGTGAGGCCCACGTGATTTCCCCGTGGGGCCCACGTGATTTCCGGGTGGGGCCCACGTGATTTCCGGGTGGGGCCCACGTGATTTCCGGGTGGGGCCCACGTGATTTTCGGGTGGGGCCCACGTGATTTCCGGGTGGGGCCCACGTGATTTCCGGGTGGGGCCCACGTGATTTCCCCGTGGGGCCCACGTGATTTCCGGGTGGGGCCCACGTGATTTCCCCGAGGGGCCCACGTGATTTCCGGGTGGGGCCCACGTGATTTCCGGGTGGGGCCCACGTGATTTCCGGGTGGGGCCCACGTGATTTCCGGGTGGGGCCCACGTGATTTCCCCGAGGGGCCCACGTGATTTCCGGGTGGGGCCCACGTGATTTCCGGGTGGGGCCCACGTGATTTCCGGGTGGGGCCCACGTGATTTCCGGGTGGGGCCCACGTGATTTCCGGTTGGGGCCCACGTGATTTCCGGGTGGGGCCCACGTGATTTCCGGGTGGGGCCCACGTGATTTCCCCGTGGGGCCCACGTGATTTCCCCATGGGGCCCACGTGATTTCCGGCTGGGGCCCACGTGATTCCCGGGTGGGGTCCACGTGATTTCCAGGTGGGGCCCACGTGATTTCCCCGTGGGGCCCACGTGATTTCCGGGTGGGGCCCACGTGATTTCCGGGTGGGGCCCACGTGATTTCCGGGTGGGGCCCACGTGATTTCCGGGTGGGGCCCACGTGATTTCCGGATGTGGCCCACGTGTTTTCCGGGTGGGGCCCACGTGATTTCCGGGTGGGGCCCACGTGATTTCCGGGTGGGGCCCACGTTATTTCCGGGTGGGCCCCACGTGATTTCCGGGTGGGGCCCACGTGATTTCCGGGTGGGGCCCACGTGATTTCCGGGTGGGGCCCACGTGATTTCCGGGTGGGGCCCACGTGATTTCCGGCTGGGGCCCACGTGATTTCCGGGTGGGGCCCACGTGATTTCCGGGTGGGGCCCACGTGATTTCCGGGTGGGGCCCACGTGATTTCCGGGTGGGGCCCACGTGATTTCCGGGTGGGGCCCACGTGATTTCCGGGTGGGGCCCACGTGATTTACCCGTGGGGCCCACGTGATTTCCGGGTGGGGCCCACGTGATTTCCGGGTGGGGCCCACGTGATTTCCGGGTGGGGCCCACGTGATTTCCGGGTGGGGCCCACGTGATTTCCCCGTGGGGCCCACATGATTTCTCCGTGGGGCCCACGTGATTTCCGGGTGGGGCCCACGTGATTTCCGGGTGGGGCCCACGTGATTTCCCGGTGGGGCCCAGGTGATTTCCGGGTGGGGCCCACGTGATTTCCGGGTGGGGCCCACGTGATTTCCGGGTGGGCCCCACGTGATTTCCGTGTGGGGCCCACGTGATTTCCGGGTGGGGCCCACGTGATTTCTGGGTGGGGCCCACGTGATTTCCGGGTGCGGCCCACGTGATTTCCGGCTGGGGCCCACGTGATTTCCGGGTGGTGCCCACGTGATTTCCCCGTGGGGCCCACGTGATTTCCCCGTGGGGCCCACGTGATTTCCGGGTGGGCCCCAAGTGATTTCCGGGTGGGGCCCACGTGATTTCCCCGTGGGGCCCACGTGATTTCCCCATGGGGCCCACGTGATTTCCGGGTGGGGCCCACGTGATTTCCGGGTGGGGCCCACGTGATTTCCGGGTGGGGCCCACGTGATTTCCGGTTGGGCCCCACGTGATTTCCGTGTGGGGCCCACGTGATTTCCGGGTGGGGCCCACGTGATTTCCGGGTGGGGCCCACGTGATTTCCGGGTGGGGCCCACGTGATTTCCGGGTGGGGCCCACGTGATTTCCGGGTGGGGCCCACGTGATTTCCGGGTGGGGCCCCCGTGATTTCCCCGTGGGGCCCACGTGATTTCCCCGTGGGGCCCACGTGATTTCCGGCTGGGGCCCACGTGATTTCCGGGTGGGGCCCACGTGATTTCCGGGTGGGGCCCACGTGATTTCCGGGTGGGGCCCACGTGATTTCCGGGTGGGGCCCACGTGATTTCCGGTTGGGGCCCACGTGATTTCCGGGTGGGGCCCACGTGATTTCCGGGTGGGGCCCACGTGATTTCCAGGTGGGGCCCACGTGATTTCCGCGTGGGGCCCACGTGATTTCCCCGTGGGGCCCACGTGATTTCCGGGTGGGGCCCACGTGATTTCCGGGTGGGGACCACGTGATTTCCCCGTGGGGCCCACGTGATTTCCCCGTGGGGCCCACGTGATTTCCGGGTGGGGCCCACGTGATTTCCGGGTGGGGCCCACGTGATTTCCCCGTGGGGCCCACGTGATTTCCCCGTGGGGCCCACGTGATTTCCGGGTGGGGCCCACGTGATTTCAGGGTGGGGCCCACGTGATTTCCCCGTGGGGCCCACGTGATTTCCCCGTTGGGCCCACGTGATTTCCCCGTGGGGCCCACGTGATTTCCGGGTGGGGCCCACGTGATTTCCGGGTGGGGCCCACGTGATTTCCCCGTGGGGCCCACGTGATTTCCCCGTGGGGCCCACGTGATTTCCCCGTGGGGCCCACGTGATTTCCGGCTGGGGCCCACGTGATTTCCGGCTGGGGCCCACGTGATTTCCGGGTGGGGCCCACGTGATTTCCGGGTGGGGCCCACGTGATTTCCGGGTGGGCCCCACGTGATTTCCCCGTGGGGCCCACGTGATTTCCGGGTGGGGCCCACGTGATTTCCGGGTGGGGCCCACGTGATTTCCGGGTGGGGCCCACGTGATTTCCGGGTGGGGCCCACGTGATTTCCCCGTGGGGCCCACGTGATTTCCCGGTGGGGCCCACGTGATTTCCGGGTGGGGCCCACGTGATTTCCGGGTGGGGCCCACGTGATTTCCGGGTGGGGCCCACGTGATTTCCGGGTGGGGCCCACGTGATTTCCGGGTGGGGCCCACGTGATTTCCGGGTGGGGTCCACGTGATTTCCGGGTGGGGCCCACGTGATTTCCGGGTGGGGCCCACGTGATTTCCGGGTGGGGCCCACGTGATTTCCGGGTGGGGCCCACGTGATTTCCCCGTGAGGCCCACGTGATTTCCCCGTGGGGCCCACGTGATTTCCGGGTGGGGCCCACGTGATTTCCGGGTGGGGCCCACGTGATTTCCGGGTGATGCCCACGTGATTTCCGGGTGGGGCCCACGTGATTTCCCCGTGGGGCCCACGTGATTTCCGGGTGGGGCCCACGTGATTTCCCCGTGAGGCCCACGTGATTTCCCCGTGGGGCCCACGTGATTTCCGGGTGGGGCCCACGTGATTTCCGGGTGGGGCCCACGTGATTTCCGGGTGGGGCCCACGTGATTTCCGGGTGGGGCCCACGTGATTTCCGGGTGGGGCCCACGTGATTTCCGGGTGGGGCCCACGTGATTTCCCCGTGGGGCCCACGTGATTTCCGGGTGGGGCCCACGTGATTTCCCCGAGGGGCCCACGTGATTTCCGGGTGGGGCCCACGTGATTTCCGGGTGGGGCCCACGTGATTTCCGGGTGGGGCCCACGTGATTTCCGGGTGGGGCCCACGTGATTTCCCCGAGGGGCCCACGTGATTTCCGGGTGGGGCCCACGTGATTTCCGGGTGGGGCCCACGTGATTTCCGGGTGGGGCCCACCTGATTTCCGGGTGGGGCCCACGTGATTTCCGGTTGGGGCCCACGTGATTTCCGGGTGGGGCCCACGTGATTTCCGGGTGGGGCCCACGTGATTTCCCCGTGGGGCCCACGTGATTTCCCCATGGGGCCCACGTGATTTCCGGCTGGGGCCCACGTGATTCCCGGGTGGGGTCCACGTGATTTCCAGGTGGGGCCCACGTGATTTCCCCGTGGGGCCCACGTGATTTCCGGGTGGGGCCCACGTGATTTCCGGGTGGGGCCCACGTGATTTCCGGGTGGGGCCCACGTGATTTCCGGGTGGGGCCCACGTGATTTCCGGATGTGGCCCACGTGTTTTCCTGGTGGGGCCCACGTGATTTCCGGGTGGGGCCCACGTGATTTCCGGGTGGGGCCCACGTGATTTCCGGGTGGGCCCCACGTGATTTCCGGGTGGGGCCCACGTGATTTCCGGGTGGGGCCCACGTGATTTCCGGGTGGGGCCCACGTGATTTCCGGGTGGGGCCCACGTGATTTCCGGCTGGGGCCCACGTGATTTCCGGGTGGGGCCCACGTGATTTCCGGGTGGGGCCCACGTGATTTCCGGGTGGGGCCCACGTGATTTCCGGGTGGGGCCCACGTGATTTCCGGGTGGGGCCCACGTGATTTCCGGGTGGGGCCCACGTGATTTACCTGTGGGGCCCACGTGATTTCCGGGTGGGGCCCACGTGATTTCCGGGTGGGGCCCACGTGATTTCCGGGTGGGGCCCACGTGATTTCCGGGTGGGGCCCACGTGATTTCCCCGTGGGGCCCACGTGATTTCCCCGTGGGGCCCACGTGATTTCCGGGTGGGGCCCACGTGATTTCCGGGTGGGGCCCACGTGATTTCCCGGTGGGGCCCACGTGATTTCCGGGTGGGGCCCACGTGATTTCCGGGTGGGGCCCACGTGATTTCCGGGTGGGCCCCACGTGATTTCCGTGTGGGGCCCACGTGATTTCCGGGTGGGGCCCACGTGATTTCTGGGTGGGGCCCACGTGATTTCCGGGTGGGGCCCACGTGATTTCCGGCTGGGGCCCACGTGATTTCCGGGTGGTGCCCACGTGATTTCCCCGTGGGGCCCACGTGATTTCCCCGTGGGGCCCACGTGATTTCCGGGTGGGCCCCACGTGATTTCCGGGTGGGGCCCACGTGATTTCCCCGTGGGGCCCACGTGATTTCCCCATGGGGCCCACGTGATTTCCGGGTGGGGCCCACGTGATTTCTGGGTGGGGCCCACGTGATTTCCGGGTGGGGCCCACGTGATTTCCGGTTGGGCCCCACGTGATTTCCGTGTGGGGCCCACGTGATTTCCGGGTGGGGCCCACGTGATTTCCGGGTGGGGCCCACGTGATTTCCGGGTGGGGCCCACGTGATTTCCGGGTGGGGCCCACGTGATTTCCGGGTGGGGCCCACGTGATTTCCGGGTGGGGCCCCCGTGATTTCCCCGTGGGGCCCACGTGATTTCCCCGTGGGGCCCACGTGATTTCCGGCTGGGGCCCACGTGATTTCCGGGTGGGGCCCACGTGATTTCCGGGTGGGGCCCACGTGATTTCCGGGTGGGGCCCACGTGATTTCCGGTTGGGTCCCACGTGATTTCCGGGTGGGGCCCACGTGATTTCCGGGTGGGGCCCACGTGATTTCCAGGTGGGGCCCACGTGATTTCCGCGTGGGGCCCACGTGATTTCCGCGTGGGGCCCACGTGATTTCCCCGTGGGGCCCACGTGATTTCCGGGTGGGGCCCACGTGATTTCCGGGTGGGGCCCACGTGATTTCCGGGTGGGGCCCACGTGATTTCCGGGTGGGGCCCACGTGATTTCCGGGTGGGCCCCACGTGATTTCCGTGTGGGGCCCACGTGATTTCCGGGTGGGGCCCACGTGATTTCCGGGTGGGGCCCACGTGATTTCCGGGTGGGCCCCACGTGATTTCCGGGTGGGGCCCACGTGATTTCCGGGTGGGGCCCACGTGATTTCCGGGTGGGGCCCACGTGATTTCCGGGTGGGGCCCACGTGATTTCCGGGTGGGGCCCACGTGATTTCCCCGTGGGGCCCACGTGATTTCCGGCTGGGGCCCACGTGATTTCCGGGTGGGGACCACGTGATTTCCCCGTGGGGCCCACGTGATTTCCCCGTGGGGCCCACGTGATTTCCGGGTGGGGCCCACGTGATTTCCGGGTGGGGCCCACGTGATTTCCCCGTAGGGCCCACGTGATTTCCCCGTGGGGCCCACGTGATTTCCGGGTGGGGCCCACGTGATTTCAGGGTGGGGCCCACGTGATTTCCCCGTGGGGCCCACGTGATTTCCCCGTTGGGCCCACGTGATTTCCCCGTGGGGCCCACGTGATTTCCGGGTGGGGCCCACGTGATTTCCGGGTGGGGCCCACGTGATTTCCCCGTGGGGCCCACGTGATTTCCCCGTGGGGCCCACGTGATTTCCCCGTGGGGCCCACGTGATTTCCGGCTGGGGCCCACGTGATTTCCGGCTGGGGCCCACGTGATTTCCGGGTGGGGCCCACGTGATTTCCGGGTGGGGCCCACGTGATTTCCGGGTGGGCCCCACGTGATTTCCCCGTGGGGCCCACGTGATTTCCGGGTGGGGCCCACGTGATTTCCGGGTGGGGCCCACGTGATTTCCGGGTGGGGCCCACGTGATTTCCGGGTGGGGCCCACGTGATTTCCGGGTGGGGCCCACGTGATTTCTGGGTGGGGCCCACGTGATTTCCGGGTGGGGCCCACGTGATTTCCGGGTGGGCCCCACGTGATTTCCGGGTGGGGCCCACGTGATTTCCGGGTGGGGCCCACGTGATTTCCGGGTGGGGCCCACGTGATTTCCGGGTGGGCCCCACGTGATTTCCGGGTGGGGCCCACGTGATTTCCGGGTGGGGCCCACGTGATTTCCGGGTGGGCCCCACGTGATTTCCGGGTGGGGCCCACGTGATTTCCGGGTGGGGCCCACGTGATTTCCGTGTGGGGCCCACGTGATTTCCGGGTGGGGCCCACGTGATTTCCGGGTGGGGCCCACGTGATTTCCGGGTGGGGCCCACGTGATTTCCGGGTGGGGCCCACGTGATTTCCGGGTGGGGCCCACGTGATTTCCGGGTGGGGCCCACGTGATTTCCGGGTGGGGCCCACGTGATTTCCGGGTGGGGCCCACGTGATTTCCCCGTGGGGCCCACGTGATTTCCGGGTGGGGCCCACGTGATTTCCGGGTGGGGCCCACGTGATTTCCGGGTGGGGCCCACGTGATTTCCCCGTGGGGCCAACGTGATTTCCCCGTGGGGCCCACGTGATTTCCGGGTGGGGCCCACGTGATTTCCGGGTGGGGCCCACGTGATTTCCGGGTGGGGCCCATGTGATTTCCGGGTGGGGCCCACGTGATTTCCGGGTTGGCCCCACGTGATTTCCGGGTGGGGCCCACGTGATTTCCGGGTGGGGCCCACGTGATTTCCGGGTGGGGCCCACGTGATTTCCCCGTGGGGCCCACATGATTTCCTGGTGGGGCCCACGTGATTTCCGGGTGGGGCCCACGTGATTTCCGGGTGGGGCCCACGTGATTTCCCCGTGGGGCCCACGTGATTTCCAGGTGGGGCCCACGTGATTTCCGCGTGGGGCCCACGTGATTTCCCCGTGGGGCCCACGTGATTTCCCCGTGGGGCCCACGTGATTTCCGGGTGGGGCCCACGTGATTTCCGGGTGGGGCCCACGTGATTTCCGGGTGGGGCCCACGTGATTTCCGGGTGGGGCCCACGTGATTTCCGGGTGGGCCCCACGTGATTTCCGTGTGGGGCCCACGTGATTTCCGGGTGGGGCCCACGTAATTTCCGGGTGGGGCCCACGTGATTTCCGGGTGGGCCCCACGTGATTTCCGGGTGGGGCCCACGTGATTTCCGGGTGGGGCCCACGTGATTTCCGGGTGGGGCCCACGTGATTTCCGGGTGGGGCCCACGTGATTTCCCCGTGGGGCCCACGTGATTTCCCCGTGGGGCCCACTTGATTTCCGGCTGGGGCCCACGTGATTTCCGGGTGGGGACCACGTGATTTCCCCGTGGGGCCCACGTGATTTCCCCGTGGGGCCCACGTGATTTCCGGGTGGGGCCCACGTGATTTCCGGGTGGGGCCCACGTGATTTCCCCGTGGGGCCCACGTGATTTCCCCGTGGGGCCCACGTGATTTCCGGGTGGGGCCCACGTGATTTCAGGGTGGGGCCCACGTGATTTCCCCGTGGGGCCCACGTGATTTCCCCGTTGGGCCCACGTGATTTCCCCGTGGGGCCCACGTGATTTCCCCGTGGGGCCCACGTGATTTCCGGGTGGGGCCCACGTGATTTCCCCGTGGGGCCCACGTGATTTCCCCGTGGGGCCCACGTGATTTCCCCGTGGGGCCCACGTGATTTCCGGCTGGGGCCCACGTGATTTCCGGCTGGGGCCCACGTGATTTCCGGGTGGGGCCCACGTGATTTCCGGGTGGGGCCCACGTGATTTCCGGGTGGGCCCCACGTGATTTCCCCGTGGGGCCCACGTGATTTCCGGGTGGGGCCCACGTGATTTCCGGGTGGGGCCCACGTGATTTCCGGGTGGGGCCCACGAGATTTCCCCGTGGGGCCCACGTGATTTCCGGGTGGGGCCCACGTGATTTCCGGGTGGGGCCCACGTGATTTCCGGGTGGGGCCCACGTGATTTCCGGGTGGGGCCCACGTGATTTCCGGGTGGGGCCCACGTGATTTCCGGGTGGGGCCCACGTGATTTCCGGGTGGGGCCCACGTGATTTCCGGGTGGGGCCCACGTGATTTCCGGGTGGGCCCCACGTGATTTCCGGGTGGGGCCCACGTGATTTCCGGGTGGGGCCCACGTGATTTCCGGGTGGGGCCCACGTGATTTCCGGGTGGGCCCCACGTGATTTCCGGGTGGGGCCCACGTGATTTCCGGGTGGGGCCCACGTGATTTCCGGGTGGGCCCCACGTGATTTCCGGGTGGGGCCCACGTGATTTCCGGGTGGGGCCCACGTGATTTCCGGGTGGGGCCCACGTGATTTCCGGGTGGGCCCCACGTGATTTCCGGGTGGGGCCCACGTGATTTCCGGGTGGGGCCCACGTGATTTCCGGGTGGGCCCCACGTGATTTCCGGGTGGGGCCCACGTGATTTCCGGGTGGGGCCCACGTGATTTCCGGGTGGGGCCCACGTGATTTCCGGGTGGGGCCCACGTGATTTCCGGGTGGGGCCCACGTGATTTCCCCGTGGGGCCCACGTGATTTCCGGGTGGGGCCCACGTGATTTCCGGGTGGGGCCCACGTGATTTCCGGGTGGGGCCCACGTGATTTCCGGGTGGGGCCCACGTGATTTCCCCGTGGGGCCCACGTGATTTCCGGGTGGGGCCCACGTGATTTCCGGGTGGGGCCCACGTGATTTCCGGGTGGGGCCCACGTGATTTCCCCGTGGGGCCAACGTGATTTCCCCGTGGGGCCCACGTGATTTCCGGGTGGGGCCCACGTGATTTCCGGGTGGGGCCCACGTGATTTCCGGGTTGGGCCCATGTGATTTCCGGGTGGGGCCCACGTGATTTCCGGGTTGGCCCCACGTGATTTCCGGGTGGGGCCCACGTGATTTCCGGGTGGGGCCCACGTGATTTCCGGGTGGGGCCCACGTGATTTCCGGGTGGGGCCCACGTGATTTCCGGGTGGGGCCCACGTGATTTCCCCGTGGGGCCCACGTGATTTCCGGGTGGGGCCCACGTGATTTCCGGGTGGGTTCCACGTGATTTCCGGGTGGGGCCCACGTGATTTCCGGGTGGGGCCCACGTGATTTCCGGGTGGGGCCCACGTGATTTCCGGGTGGGGCCCACGTGATTTCCGGGTGGGGCCCACGTGATTTCCGGGTGGGGCCCACGTGATTTCCCCGTGGGGCCCACGTGATTTCCGGGTGGGGCCCACGTGATTTCCCCGTGAGGCCCACGTGATTTCCCCGTGGGGCCCACGTGATTTCCGGGTGGGGCCCACGTGATTTCCGGGTGGGGCCCACGTGATTTCCGGGTGGGGCCCACGTGATTTCCGGTTGGGGCCCACGTGATTTCCGGCTGTGGCCCACGTGATTTCCGGGTGGGGTCCACGTGATTTCCGGGTGGGGCCCACGTGATTTCCCCGTGGGGCCCACGTGATTTCCGGGTGGGGCCCACGTGATTTCCGGGTGGGGCCCACGTGATTTCCGGGTGGGGCCCACGTGATTTCCGGGTGGGGCCCACGTGAATTCCCCATGGGGCCCACGTGATTTCCGGGTGGGGCCCACGTGATTTCCGGGTGGGGCCCACGTGATTTCCGGGTGGGGCCCACGTGATTTTCGGGTGGGGCCCACGTGATTTCCGGGTGGGGCCCACGTGATTTCCGGCTGTGGCCCACGTGATTTCCGGGTGGGGCCCACGTGATTTCCGGGTGGGGCCCACGTGATTTCCCCGTGGGGCCCACGTGATTTCCGGGTGGGGCCCACGTGATTTCCGGGTGGGGCCCACGTGATTTCCCCGTGGGGCCCACGTGATTTCCGGGTGGGGCCCACGTGATTTCCGGGTGGGGCCCACGTGATTTCCGGGTGGGGCCCACGTGATTTCCGGGTGGGGCCCACGTGATTTCCGGGTGGGGCCCACGTGATTTCCGGTGGGGCCCACGTGATTTCCGGGTGGGGCCCACGTGATTTCCCCGAGGGGCCCACGTGATTTCCGGGTGGGGCCCACGTGATTTCCGGGTGGGGCCCACGTGATTTCCGGGTGGGGCCCACGTGATTTCCGGGTGGGGCCCACGTGATTTCCGGGTGGGGCCCACGTGATTTCCGGGTGGGGCCCACGTGATTTCCGGGTGGGGCCCACGTGATTTCCCCGTGGGGCCCACGTGATTTCCCCATGGGGCCCACGTGATTTCCGGCTGGGGCCCACGTGATTTCCGGGTGGGGTCCACGTGATTTCCAGGTGGGGCCCACGTGATTTCCCCGTGGGGCCCACGTGATTTCCGGGTGGGGCCCACGTGATTTCCGGGTGGGGCCCACGTGATTTCCGGGTGGGGCCCACGTGATTTCCGGGTGGGGCCCACGTGATTTCCGGATGTGGCCCACGTGTTTTCCGGGTGGGGCCCACGTGATTTCCGGGTGGGGCCCACGTGATTTCCGGGTGGGGCCCACGTGATTTCCGGGTGGGCCCCACGTGATTTCCGGGTGGGGCCCACGTGATTTCCGGGTGGGGCCCACGTGATTTCGGGGTGGGGCCCACGTGATTTCCGGGTGGGGCCCACGTGATTTCCGGCTGGGGCCCACGTGATTTCCGGGTGGGGCCCACGTGATTTCCGGGTGGGGCCCACGTGATTTCCGGGTGGGGCCCACGTGATTTCCGGGTGGGGCCCACGTGATTTCCCCGTGGGGCCCACGTGATTTCCGGGTGGGGCCCACGTGATTTCCGGGTGGGGCCCACGTGATTTCCCCGTGGGGCCCACGTGATTTCCGGGTGGGGCCCACGTGATTTCCGGGTGGGGCCCACGTGATTTCCGGGTGGGGCCCATGTGATTTCCGGGTGGGGCCCACGTGATTTCCCCGTGGGGCCCACGTGATTTCCCCGTGGGGCCCACGTGATTTCCGGGTGGGGCCCACGTGATTTCCGGGTGGGGCCCACGTGATTTCCCGGTGGGGCCCACGTGATTTCCGGGTGGGGCCCACATGATTTCCGGGTGGGGCCCACGTGATTTCCTGGTGGGCCCCACGTGATTTCCGTGTGGGGCCCACGTGATTTCCGGGTGGGGCCCACGTGATTTCCCCGTGGGGCCCACGTGATTTCCGGGTGGGCCCCACGTGATTTCCGGGTGGGGCCCACGTGATTTCCCCGTGGGGCCCACGTGATTTCCCCATGGGGCCCACGTGATTTCCGGGTGGGGCCCACGTGATTTCCGGGTGGGGCCCACGTGATTTCCGGGTGGGGCCCACGTGATTTCCGGTTGGGCCCCACGTGATTTCCGTGTGGGGCCCACGTGATTTCCGGGTGGGGCCCACGTGATTTCCGGGTGGGGCCCACGTGATTTCCGGGTGGGGCCCACGTGATTTCCGGGTGGGGCCCACGTGATTTCCGGGTGGGGCCCACGTGATTTCCGGGTGGGGCCCACGTGATTTCCGGGTGGGGCCCACGTGATTTCCGGGTGGGGCCCACGTGATTTCCGGGTGGGGCCCACGTGATTTCCGGGTGGGGCCCACGTGATTTCCGGGTGGGGCCCACGTGATTTCCGGGTGGGCCCCACGTGTTTTCCGGGTGGGCCCCACGTGATTTCCGGGTGGGGCCCACGTGATTTCCCCGTGGGGCCCACGTGATTTCCAGGTGGGGCCCACGTGATTTCCGGGTGGGGCCCACGTGATTTCCCCGTGGGGCCCACGTGATTTCCCCGTGGGGCCCACGTGATTTCCCCGTGGGGCCCACGTGATTTCCGGCTGGGGCCCACGTGATTTCCGGGTGGGGCCCACGTGATTTCCGGGTGGGGCCCACGTGATTTCCGGGTGGGGCCCACGTGATTTCCGGGTGGGGCCCACGTGATTTCCGGGTGGGGCCCACGTGATTTCCGGGTGGGGCCCACGTGATTTCCGCGTGGGGCCCACGTGATTTCCGGGTGGGGCCCACGTGATTTCCGGGTGGGGCCCACGTGATTTCCGGGTGGGGCCCACGTGATTTCCGGGTGGGGCCCACGTGATTTCCGGGTGGGGCCCACGTGATTTCCTCGTGGGGCCCACGTGATTTCCGGCTGGGGCCCACGTGATTTCCGGGTGGGGACCACGTGATTTCCCCGTGGGGCCCACGTGATTTCCCCGTGGGGCCCACGTGATTTCCGGGTGGGGCCCACGTGATTTCCGGGTGGGGCCCACGTGATTTCCCCGTGGGGCCCACGTGATTTCCCCGTGGGGCCCACGTGATTTCCGGGTGGGGCCCACGTGATTTCAGGGTGGGGCCCACGTGATTTCCCCGTGGGGCCCACGTGATTTCCCCGTGGGGCCCACGTGATTTCCCCGTGGGGCCCACGTGATTTCCGGGTGGGGCCCACGTGATTTCCGGGTGGGGCCCACGTGATTTCCCCGTGGGGCCCACGTGATTTCCGGGTGGGCCCCACGTGATTACCGGGTGGGGCCCACGTGATTTCCGGGTGGGGCCCACGTGATTTCCGGGTGGGGCCCACGTGATTTCCCCTTGGGGCCCACGTGATTTCCGGGTGGGCCCCACGTGATTTCCGGGTGTGGCCCACGTGATTTCCGGGTGGGGCCCACGTGATTTCCGGGTGGGGCCCACGTGATTTCCGGGTGGGGCCCACGTGATTTCCGGGTGGGGCCCACGTGATTTCCCCGTGGGGCCCACGTGATTTCCGGGTGGGGCCCACGTGATTTCCGGGTGGGGCCCACGTGATTTCCGGGTGGGGCCCACGTGATTTCCGGGTGGGGTCCACGTGATTTCCAGGTGTGGCCCACGTGATTTCCCGGTGGGGCCCACGTGATTTCCGGGTGGGGCCTTCGTGATTTCCGGGTGGGGCCCACGTGATTTCCGGGTGGGGCCCACGTGATTTCCGGGTGGGGCCCACGTGATTTCCGGGTGGGGCCCACGTGATTTCCGGGTGGGGCCCACGTGATTTCCGGGTGGGGCCCACGTGATTTCCGGGTGGGGTCCACGTGATTTCCGGGTGGGGCCCACGTGATTTCCCGGTGGGGCCCACGTGATTTCCGGGTGGGGCCCACGTGATTTCCGGGTGGGGCCCACGTGATTTCCGGGTGGGGCCCACGTGATTTCCGGGTGGGGCCCACGTGATTTCCGGGTGGGGCCCACGTGATTTCCGGGTGGGGCCCACGTGATTTCCCCGTGGGGCCCACGTGATTTCCGGGTGGGGCCCACGTGATTTCCCCGTGAGGCCCACGTGATTTCCCCGTGGGGCCCACGTGATTTCCGGGTGGGGCCCACGTGATTTCCGGGTGGGGCCCACGTGATTTCCGGGTGGGGCCCACGTGATTTCCGGGTGGGGCCCACGTGATTTCCGGGTGGGGCCCACGTGATTTCCGGGTGGGGCCCACGTGATTTCCCCGAGGGGCCCACGTGATTTCCGGGTGGGGCCCACGTGATTTCCGGGTGGGGCCCACGTGATTTCCGGGTGGGGCCCACGTGATTTCCGGGTGGGGCCCACGTGAATTCCGGGTGGGGCCCACGTGATTTCCGGGTGGGGCCCACGTGATTTCCGGGTGGGGCCCACGTGATTTCCGGGTGGGGCCCACGTGATTTCCGGATGTGGCCCACGTGTTTTCCGGGTGGGGCCCACGTGATTTCCGGGTGGGGCCCACGTGATTTCCGGGTGGGGCCCACGTGATTTCCGGGTGGGCCCCACGTGATTTCCGGGTGGGGCCCACGTGATTTCCGGGTGGGGCCCACGTGATTTCCGGGTGGGGCCCACGTGATTTCCGGCTGGGGCCCACGTGATTTCCGGGTGGGGCCCACGTGATTTCCGGGTGGGTCCCACGTGATTTCCCGGTGGGGCCCACGTGATTTCCGGGTGGGGCCCACGTGATTTCCGGGTGGGGCCCACGTGATTTCCGGGTGGGGCCCACGTGATTTCCGGGTGGGGCCCACGTGATTTCCGGCTGGGGCCCACGTGATTTCCGGGTGGGGCCCACGTGATTTCCGGGTGGGGCCCACGTGATTTCCGGGTGGGGCCCACGTGATTTCCGGGTGGGGCCCACGTGATTTCCGGGTGGGGCCCACGTGATTTCCGGGTGGGGCCCACGTGATTTCCCCGTGGGGCCCACGTGATTTCCCCGTGGGGCCCACGTGATTTCCGGGTGGGGCCCACGTGATTTCCGGGTGGGGCCCACGTGATTTCCGGCTGGGGCCCACGTGATTTCCGGGTGGTGCCCACGTGATTTCCCCGTGGGGCCCACGTGATTTCCCCGTGGGGCCCACGTGATTTCCGGGTGGGCCCCACGTGATTTCCGGGTGGGGCCCACGTGATTTCCCCATGGGGCCCACGTGATTTCCCCGTGGGGCCCACGTGATTTCCGGGTGGGGCCCACGTGATTTCCGGGTGGGGCCCACGTGATTTCCGGTTGGGCCCCACGTGATTTCCGTGTGGGGCCCACGTGATTTCCGGGTGGGGCCCACGTGATTTCCGGGTGGGGCCCACGTGATTTCCGGGTGGGGCCCACGTGATTTCCGGGTGGGGCCCACGTGATTTCCGGGTGGGGCCCACGTGATTTCCGGGTGGGGCCCACGTGATTTCCGGGTGGGGCCCACGTGATTTCCCCGTGGGGCCCACGTGATTTCCCCGTGGGGCCCACGTGATTTCCGGCTGGGGCCCACGTGATTTCCGGGTGGGGCCCACGTGATTTCCGGGTGGGGCCCACGTGATTTCCGGGTGGGGCCCACGTGATTTCCGGGTGGGGCCCACGTGATTTCCGGGTGGGGCCCACGTGATTTCCGGGTGGGGCCCACGTGATTTCCGGGTGGGCCCCACGTGATTTCCGTGTGGGGCCCACATGATTTCCGGGTGGGGCCCACGTGATTTCCGGGTGGGGCCCACGTGATTTCCGGGTGGGGCCCACGTGATTTCCGGGTGGGGCCCACGTGATTTCCGGGTGGGGCCCACGTGATTTCCCCGTGGGGCCCACGTGATTTCCCCGTGGGGCCCACGTGATTTCCCCGTGGGGCCCACGTGATTTCCGGCTGGGGCCCACGTGATTTCCGGGTGGGGCCCACGTGATTTCCGGGTGGGGCCCACGTGATTTCCGGGTGGGCCCCACGTGATTTCCGGGTGGGGCCCACGTGATTTCCGGGTGGGGCCCACGTGATTTCCGGGTGGGGCCCACGTGATTTCCGGGTGGGGCCCACGTGATTTCCGGCTGGGGCCCACGTGATTTCCGGGTGGGGCCCACGTGATTTCCGGGTGGGGCCCACGTGATTTCCGGGTGGGGCCCACGTGATTTCCGGGTGGGTCCCACGTGATTTCCCGGTGGGGCCCACGTGATTTCCGGGTGGGGCCCACGTGATTTCCGGGTGGGGCCCACGTGATTTCCGGGTGGGGCCCACGTGATTTCCGGGTGGGGCCCACGTGATTTCCGGCTGGGGCCCACGTGATTTCCGGGTGGGGCCCACGTGATTTCCGGGTGGGGCCCACGTGATTTCCGGGTGGGGCCCACGTGATTTCCGGGTGGGGCCCACGTGATTTCCGGGTGGGGCCCACGTGATTTCCGGGTGGGGCCCACGTGATTTCCCCGTGGGGCCCACGTGATTTCCCCGTGGGGCCCACGTGATTTCCGGGTGGGGCCCACGTGATTTCCGGGTGGGGCCCACGTGATTTCCGGCTGGGGCCCACGTGATTTCCGGGTGGTGCCCACGTGATTTCCCCGTGGGGCCCACGTGATTTCCCCGTGGGGCCCACGTGATTTCCGGGTGGGCCCCACGTGATTTCCGGGTGGGGCCCACGTGATTTCCCCATGGGGCCCACGTGATTTCCCCGTGGGGCCCACGTGATTTCCGGGTGGGGCCCACGTGATTTCCGGGTGGGGCCCACGTGATTTCCGGTTGGGCCCCACGTGATTTCCGTGTGGGGCCCACGTGATTTCCGGGTGGGGCCCACGTGATTTCCGGGTGGGGCCCACGTGATTTCCGGGTGGGGCCCACGTGATTTCCGGGTGGGGCCCACGTGATTTCCGGGTGGGGCCCACGTGATTTCCGGGTGGGGCCCACGTGATTTCCCCGTGGGGCCCACGTGATTTCCCCGTGGGGCCCACGTGATTTCCGGCTGGGGCCCACGTGATTTCCGGGTGGGGCCCACGTGATTTCCGGGTGGGGCCCACGTGATTTCCGGGTGGGGCCCACGTGATTTCCGGGTGGGGCCCACGTGATTTCCGGGTGGGGCCCACGTGATTTCCGGGTGGGGCCCACGTGATTTCCGGGTGGGCCCCACGTGATTTCCGTGTGGGGCCCACGTGATTTCCGGGTGGGGCCCACGTGATTTCCGGGTGGGGCCCACGTGATTTCCGGGTGGGGCCCACGTGATTTCCGGGTGGGGCCCACGTGATTTCCGGGTGGGGCCCACGTGATTTCCCCGTGGGGCCCACGTGATTTCCCCGTGGGGCCCACGTGATTTCCCCGTGGGGCCCACGTGATTTCCGGCTGGGGCCCACGTGATTTCCGGGTGGGGCCCACGTGATTTCCGGGTGGGGCCCACGTGATTTCCGGGTGGGCCCCACGTGATTTCCGGGTGGGGCCCACGTGATTTCCGGGTGGGGCCCACGTGATTTCCGGGTGGGGCCCACGTGATTTCCGGGTGGGGCCCACGTGATTTCCGGGTGGGGCCCACGTGATTTCCCCGTGGGGCCCACGTGATTTCCGGCTGGGGCCCACGTGATTTCCGGGTGGGGACCACGTGATTTCCCCGTGGGGCCCACGTAATTTCCCCGTGGGGCCCACGTGATTTCCGGGTGGGGCCCACGTGATTTCCGGGTGGGGCCCACGTGATTTCCCCGTGGGGCCCACGTGATTTCCCCGTGGGGCCCACGTGATTTCCGGGTGGGGCCCACGTGATTTCAGGGTGGGGCCCACGTGATTTCCCCGTGGGGCCCACGTGATTTCCCCGTTGGGCCCACGTGATTTCCCCGTGGGGCCCACGTGATTTCCGGGTGGGGCCCACGTGATTTCCGGGTGGGGCCCACGTGATTTCCCCGTGGGGCCCACGTGATTTCCGGGTGGGCCCCACGTGATTACCGGGTGGGGCCCACGTGATTTCCGGGTGGGGCCCACGTGATTTCCGGGTGGGGCCCACGTGATTTCCGGGTGGGGCCCACGTGATTTCCGGGTGGGGCCCACGTGATTTCCGGGTGGGGCCCACGTGATTTCCGGGTGGGGCCCACATGATTTCCCCGTGGGGCCCACGTGTTTTCCGGGTGGGGCCCACGTGATTTCCGGGTGGGGCCCACGTGATTTCCGGGTGGGGCCCACGTGATTTCCCCGTGGGGCCCACGTGATTTCCGGGTGGGCCCCACGTGATTTCCGGGTGTGGCCCACGTGATTTCCGGGTGGGGCCCACGTGATTTCCGGGTGGGGCCCACGTGATTTCCGGGTGTGGCCCACGTGATTTCCGGGTGGGGCCCACGTGATTTCCGGGTGGGGCCCACGTGATTTCCGGGTGGGCCCCACGTGATTTCCGGGTGGGGCCCACGTGATTTCCCCATGGGGCCCACGTGATTTCCCCATGGGGCCCACGTGATTTCCGGGTCGGGCCCACGTGATTTCCGGGTGGGGCCCACGTGATTTCCGGGTGGGGCCCACGTGATTTCCGGTTGGGCCCCACGTGATTTCCGTGTGGGGCCCACGTGATTTCCGGGTGGGGCCCACGTGATTTCCGGGTGGGGCCCACGTGATTTCCGGGTGGGGCCCACGTGATTTCCGGGTGGGGCCCACGTGATTTCCGGGTGGGGCCCACGTGATTTCCGGGTGGGGCCCACGTGATTTCCGGGTGGGGCCCACGTGATTTCCCCGTGGGGCCCACGTGATTTCCCCGTGGGGCCCACGTGATTTCCGGGTGGGGCCCACGTGATTTCCGGGTGGGGCCCACGTGATTTCCGGGTGGGGCCCACGTGATTTCCGGGTGGGGCCCACGTGATTTCCGGGTGGGGCCCACGTGATTTCCGGGTGGGGCCCACGTGATTTCCGGGTGGGCCCCACGTGATTTCCGTGTGGGGCCCACGTGATTTCCGGGTGGGGCCCACGTGATTTCCGGGTGGGGCCCACGTGATTTCCGGGTGGGGCCCACGTGATTTCCGGGTGGGGCCCACGTGATTTCCGGGTGGGGCCCACGTGATTTCCCCGTGGGGCCCACGTGATTTCCCCGTGGGGCCCACGTGATTTCCCCGTGGGGCCCACGTGATTTCCGGCTGGGGCCCACGTGATTTCCGGGTGGGGCCCACGTGATTTCCGGGTGGGGCCCACGTGATTTCCGGGTGGGGCCCACGTGATTTCCGGGTGGGGCCCACGTGATTTCCGGGTGGGGCCCACGTGATTTCCGGGTGGGGCCCACGTGATTTCCGGGTGGGGCCCACGTGATTTCCGGGTGGGGCCCACGTGATTTCCGGGTGGGGCCCACGTGATTTCCCCGTGGGGCCCACGTGATTTCCCCGTGGGGCCCACGTGATTTCCGGGTGGGGCCCACGTGATTTCCGGGTGGGGCCCACGTGATTTCCGGGTGGGGCCCACGTGATTTCCGGGTGGGGCCCACGTGATTTCCGGGTGGGGCCCACGTGATTTCCGGGTGGGCCCCACGTGATTTCCGTGTGGGGCCCACGTGATTTCCGGGTGGGGCCCACGTGATTTCCGGGTGGGGCCCACGTGATTTCCGGGTGGGCCCCACGTGATTTCCGGGTGGGGCCCACGTGATTTCCGGGTGGGGCCCACGTGATTTCCGGGTGGGGCCCACGTGATTTCCGGGTGGGGCCAACGTGATTTCCGGGTGGGGCCCACGTGATTTCCCCGTGGGGCCCACGTGATTTCCGGCTGGGGCCCACGTGATTTCCGGGTGGGGACCACGTGATTTCCCCGTGGGGCCCACGTAATTTCCCCGTGGGGCCCACGTGATTTCCGGGTGGGGCCCACGTGATTTCCGGGTGGGGCCCACGTGATTTCCCCGTGGGGCCCACGTGATTTCCCCGTGGGGCCCACGTGATTTCCGGGTGGGGCCCACGTGATTTCAGGGTGGGGCCCACGTGATTTCCCCGTGGGGCCCACGTGATTTCCCCGTTGGGCCCACGTGATTTCCCCGTGGGGCCCACGTAATTTCCGGGTGGGGCCCACGTGATTTCCGGGTGGGGCCCACGTGATTTCCCCGTGGGGCCCACGTGATTTCCGGGTGGGCCCCACGTGATTACCGGGTGGGGCCCACGTGATTTCCGGGTGGGGCCCACGTGATTTCCGGGTGGGGCCCACGTGATTTCCGGGTGGGGCCCACGTGATTTCCGGGTGGGGCCCACGTGATTTCCGGGTGGGGCCCACGTGATTTCCGGGTGGGGCCCACATGATTTCCCCGTGGGGCCCACGTGTTTTCCGGGTGGGGCCCACGTGATTTCCGGGTGGGGCCCACGTGATTTCCGATTGGGGCCCACGTGATTTCCCCGTGGGGCCCACGTGATTTCCGGGTGGGCCCCACGTGATTTCCGGGTGTGGCCCACGTGATTTCCGGGTGGGGCCCACGTGATTTCCGGGTGGGGCCCACGTGATTTCCGGGTGGGGCCCACGTGATTTCCGGGTGGGGCCCACGTGATTTCCCCGTGGGGCCCACGTGATTTCCGGGTGGGGCCCACGTGATTTCCGGGTGGGGCCCACGTGATTTCCGGGTGGGGCCCACGTGATTTCCGGGTGGGTTCCACGTGATTTCCGGGTGGGGCCCACGTGATTTCCGGGTGGGGCCCACGTGATTTCCGGGTGGGGCCCACGTGATTTTCGGGTGGGGCCCACGTGATTTCCGGGTGGGGCCCACGTGATTTCCGGGTGGGGCCCACGTGATTTCCGGGTGGGGCCCACGTGATTTCCGGGTGGGGCCCACGTGATTTCCGGGTGGGGCCCACGTGATTTCCCCGTGGGGCCCACGTGATTTCCCCGTGGGGCCCACGTGATTTCCGGGTGGGGCCCACGTGATTTCCGGGTGGGGCCCACGTGATTTCCGGGTGGGGCCCACGTGATTTCCGGGTGGGGCCCACGTGATTTCCCCGTGGGGCCCACGTGATTTCCGGGTGGGGCCCACGTGATTTCCCCGTGGGGCCCACGTGATTTCCGGGTGGGGCCCACGTGATTTCCCCGTGGGGCCCACGTGATTTCCGGGTGGGGCCCATGGGATTTCCCCGTGGGGCCCACGTGATTTCCGGGTGGGGCCCACGTGATTTCCCCGTGAGGCCCACGTGATTTCCCCGTGGGGCCCACGTGATTTCCGGGTGGGGCCCACGTGATTTCCGGGTGGGGCCCACGTGATTTCCGGGTGGGGCCCACGTGATTTCCGGGTGGGGCCCACGTGATTTCCGGCTGTGGCCCACGTGATTTCCGGGTGGGGCCCACGTGATTTCCGGGTGGGGCCCACGTGATTTCCGGGTGGGGCCCACGTGATTTCCGGGTGGGTCCCACGGGATTTCCGGGTGGGGCCCACGTGATTTCCGGGTGGGCCCCACTTGATTTCCGGGTGGGGCCCACGTGATTTCCGGGTGGGGCCCACGTGATTTCCGGGTGGGGCCCACGTGATTTGCGGGTGGGGCCCACGTGATTTCCGGGTGGGGCCCACGTGATTTCCCCGTGGGGCCCACGTGATTTCCGGGTGGGGCCCACGTGATTTCCGGGTGGGGCCCACGTGATTTCCGGGTGGGGCCCACGTGATTTCCGGGTGGGGCCCACGTGATTTCCGGGTGGGGCCCACGTGATTTCCCCGTGGGGCCCACGTGATTTCCGGGTGGGGCCCACGTGATTTCCGGGTGGGGCCCACGTGATTTCCGGGTGGGGCCCAGGTGATTTCCCCGTGGGGCCAACGTGATTTCCCCGTGGGGCCCACGTGATTTCCGGGTGGGGCCCACGTGATTTCCGGGTGGGGCCCACGTGATTTACGGGTGGGGCCCACGTGATTTCCGGGTGGGGCCCACGTGATTTCCGGGTTGGCCCCACGTGATTTCCGGGTGGGGCCCACGTGATTTCCCGGGTGGGGCCCACGTGATTTCCGGGTGGGGCCCACGTGATTTCCGGGTGGGGCCCACGTGATTTCCGGGTGGGGCCCACGTGATTTCCGCGTGGGGCCCACGTGATTTCCCCGTGGGGCCCACGTGATTTCCCCGTGGGGCCCACGTGATTTCCGGGTGGGGCCCACGTGATTTCCGGGTGGGGCCCACGTGATTTCCGGGTGGGGCCCACGTGATTTCCGGGTGGGGCCCACGTGATTTCCGGGTGGGGCCCACGTGATTTCCGGGTGGGCCCCACGTGATTTCCGTGTGGGGCCCACGTGATTTCCGGGTGGGGACCACGTGATTTCCCCGTGGGGCCCACGTAATTTCCCCGTGGGGCCCACGTGATTTCCGGGTGGGGCCCACGTGATTTCCGGGTGGGGCCCACGTGATTTCCCCGTGGGGCCCACGTGATTTCCCCGTGGGGCCCACGTGATTTCCGGGTGGGGCCCACGTGATTTCAGGGTGGGGCCCACGTGATTTCCCCGTGGGGCCCACGTGATTTCCCCGTTGGGCCCACGTGATTTCCCCCTGGGGCCCACGTGATTTCCGGGTGGGGCCCACGTGATTTCCCCGTGGGGCCCACGTGATTTCCGGGTGGGCCCCACGTGATTACCGGGTGGGGCCCACGTGATTTCCGGGTGGGGCCCACGTGATTTCCGGGTGGGGCCCACGTGATTTCCGGGTGGGGCCCACGTGATTTCCGGGTGGGGCCCACGGGATTTCCGGGTGGGGCCCACGTGATTTCCGGGTGGGGCCCACATGATTTCCCCGTGGGGCCCACGTGTTTTCCGGGTGGGGCCCACGTGATTTCCGGGTGGGGCCCACGTGATTTCCGGGTGGGGCCCACGTGATTTCCCCGTGGGGCCCACGTGATTTCCGGGTGGGGCCCACGTGATTTCCGGGTGTGGCCCACGTGATTTCCGGGTGGGTTCCACGTGATTTCCGGGTGGGGCCCACGTGATTTCCGGGTGGGGCCCACGTGATTTCCGGGTGGGGCCCACGTGATTTTCGGGTGGGGCCCACGTGATTTCCGGGTGGGGCCCACGTGATTTCCGGGTGGGGCCCACGTGATTTCCGGGTGGGGCCCACGTGATTTCCGGGTGGGGCCCACGTGATTTCCGGGTGGGGCCCACGTGATTTCCCCGTGGGGCCCACGTGATTTCCCCGTGGGGCCCACGTGATTTCCGGGTGGGGCCCACGTGATTTCCGGGTGGGGCCCACGTGATTTCCGGGTGGGGCCCACGTGATTTCCGGGTGGGGCCCACGTGATTTCCCCGTGGGGCCCACGTGATTTCCGGGTGGGGCCCACGTGATTTCCGGGTGGGGCCCACGTGATTTCCGGGTGGGGCCCACGTGATTTCCGGGTGGGGCCCACGTGATTTCCGGGTGGGGCCCACGTGATTTCCCCGTGGGGCCCACGTGATTTCCGGGTGGGGCCCACGTGATTTCCGGGTGGGGCCCACGTGATTTCCGGGTGGGGCCCACGTGATTTCCCCGTGGGGCCAACGTGATTTCCCCGTGGGGCCCACGTGATTTCCGGGTGGGGCCCACGTGATTTCCGGGTGGGGCCCACGTGATTTCCGGGTGGGGCCCATGTGATTTCCGGGTGGGGCCCACGTGATTTCCGGGTTGGCCCCACGTGATTTCCGGGTGGGGCCCACGTGATTTCCGGGTGGGGCCCACGTGATTTCCGGGTGGGGCCCACGTGATTTCCGGGTGGGGCCCACGTGATTTCCGGGTGGGGCCCACGTGATTTCCCCGTGGGGCCCACGTGATTTCCCGGTGGGGCCCACGTGATTTCCGTGTGGGGCCCACGTGATTTCCGAGTGGGGCCCACGTGATTTCCGGGTGGGGCCCACGTGATTTCCGGGTGGGGCCCACGTGATTTCCGGGTGGGGCCCACGTGATTTCCGGGTGGGGCCCACGTGATTTCCGGGTGGGGCCCACGTGATTTCCGGGTGGGGCCCACGTGATTTCCCCGTGGGGCCCACGTGATTTCCGGGTGGGGCCCACGTGATTTCCCCGTGAGGCCCACGTGATTTCCCCGTGGGGCCCACGTGATTTCCGGGTGGGGCCCACGTGATTTCCGGGTGGGGCCCACGTGATTTCCGGGTGGGGCCCACGTGATTTCCGGTTGGGGCCCACGTGATTTCCGGGTGGGGCCCACGTGATTTCCGGGTGGGGCCCACGTGATTTCCGGGTGGGGCCCACGTGATTTCCCCGTGGGGCCCACGTGATTTCCGGGTGGGGCCCACGTGATTTCCGGGTGGGGCCCACGTGATTTCCGGGTGGGGCCCACGTGATTTCCGGGTGGGGCCCACGTGATTTCCGGGTGGGGCCCACGTGATTTCCCCGTGGGGCCCACGTGATTTCCGGGTGGGGCCCACGTGATTTCCGGGTGGGGCCCACGTGATTTCCGGGTGGGGCCCACGTGATTTCCCCGTGGGGCCAACGTGATTTCCCCGTGGGGACCACGTGATTTCCGGGTGGGGCCCACGTGATTTCCGGGTGGGGCCCACGTGATTTACGGGTGGGGCCCACGTGATTTCCGGGTGGGGCCCACGTGATTTCCGGGTTGGGCCCACGTGATTTCCGGGTGGGGCCCACGTGATTTCCGGGTGGGGCCCACGTGATTTACGGGTGGGGCCCACGTGATTTCCGGGTGGGGCCCACGTGATTTCCGGGTGGGGCCCACGTGATTTCCGCGTGGGGCCCACGTGATTTCCCCGTGGGGCCCACGTGATTTCCCCGTGGGGCCCACGTGATTTCCGGGTGGGGCCCACGTGATTTCCGGGTGGGGCCCACGTGATTTCCGGGTGGGGCCCACGTGATTTCCGGGTGGGGCCCACGTGATTTCCGGGTGGGGCCCACGTGATTTCCGTGTGGGGCCCACGTGATTTCCGGGTGGGGCCCACGTGATTTCCGGGTGGGGCCCACGTGATTTCCGGGTGGGCCCCACGTGATTTCCGGGTGGGGCCCACGTGATTTCCGGGTGGGGCCCACGTGATTTCCGGGTGGGGCCCACGTGATTTCCCCGTGGGGCCCACGTGATTTCCGGCTGGGGCCCACGTGATTTCCGGGTGGGGACCACGTGATTTCCCCGTGGGGCCCACGTAATTTCCCCGTGGGGCCCACGTGATTTCCGGGTGGGGCCCACGTGATTTCCGGGTGGGGCCCACGTGATTTCCCCGTGGGGCCCACGTGATTTCCCCGTGGGGCCCACGTGATTTCCGGGTGGGGCCCACGTGATTTCAGGGTGGGGCCCACGTGATTTCCCCGTGGGGCCCACGTGATTTCCCCGTTGGGCCCACGTGATTTCCCCCTGGGGCCCACGTGATTTCCGGGTGGGGCCCACGTGATTTCCCCGTGGGGCCCACGTGATTTCCGGGTGGGCCCCACGTGATTACCGGGTGGGGCCCACGTGATTTCCGGGTGGGGCCCACGTGATTTCCGGGTGGGGCCCACGTGATTTCCGGGTGGGGCCCACGTGATTTCCGGGTGGGGCCCACGTGATTTCCGGGTGGGGCCCACGTGATTTCCGGGTGGGGCCCACATGATTTCCCCGTGGGGCCCACGTGTTTTCCGGGTGGGGCCCACGTGATTTCCGGGTGGGGCCCACGTGATTTCCGGGTGGGGCCCACGTGATTTCCCCGTGGGGCCCACGTGATTTCCGGGTGGGCCCCACGTGATTTCCGGGTGTGGCCCACGTGATTTCCGGGTGGGGCCCACGTGATTTCCGGGTGGGGCCCACGTGATTTCCGGGTGGGGCCCACGTGATTTCCGGGTGGGGCCCACGTGATTTCCCCGTGGGGCCCACGTGATTTCCGGGTGGGGCCCACGTGATTTCCGGGTGGGGCCCACGTGATTTCCGGGTGGGGCCCACGTGATTTCCGGGTGGGTTCCACGTGATTTCCGGGTGGGGCCCACGTGATTTCCGGGTGGGGCCCACGTGATTTCCGGGTGGGGCCCACGTGATTTCCGGGTGGGGCCCACGTGATTTCCGGGTGGGGCCCACGTGATTTCCGGGTGGGGCCCACGTGATTTCCGGGTGGGGCCCACGTGATTTCCCCGTGGGGCCCACGTGATTTCCCCGTGGGGCCCACGTGATTTCCGGGTGGGGCCCACGTGATTTCCGGGTGGGGCCCACGTGATTTCCGGGTGGGGCCCACGTGATTTCCGGGTGGGGCCCACGTGATTTCCGGGTGGGGCCCACGTGATTTCCCCGTGGGGCCCACGTGATTTCCGGGTGGGGCCCACGTGATTTCCGGGTGGGGCCCACGTGATTTCCGGGTGGGGCCCACGTGATTTCCGGGTGGGGCCCACGTGATTTCCGGGTGGGGCCCACGTGATTTCCGGGTGGGGCCCACGTGATTTCCGGGTGGGGCCCACGTGATTTCCGGGTGGGGCCCACGTGATTTCCGGGTGGGGCCCACATGATTTCCCCGTGGGGCCCACGTGTTTTCCGGGTGGGGCCCACGTGATTTCCGGGTGGGGCCCACGTGATTTCCGGGTGGGGCCCACGTGATTTCCCCGTGGGGCCCACGTGATTTCCGGGTGGGCCCCACGTGATTTCCGGGTGTGGCCCACGTGATTTCCGGGTGGGGCCCACGTGATTTCCGGGTGGGGCCCACGTGATTTCCGGGTGGGGCCCACGTGATTTCCGGGTGGGGCCCACGTGATTTCCCCGTGGGGCCCACGTGATTTCCGGGTGGGGCCCACGTGATTTCCGGGTGGGGCCCACGTGATTTCCGGGTGGGGCCCACGTGATTTCCGGGTGGGTTCCACGTGATTTCCGGGTGGGGCCCACGTGATTTCCGGGTGGGGCCCACGTGATTTCCGGGTGGGGCCCACGTGATTTCCGGGTGGGGCCCACGTGATTTCCGGGTGGGGCCCACGTGATTTCCGGGTGGGGCCCACGTGATTTCCGGGTGGGGCCCACGTGATTTCCGGGTGGGGCCCACGTGATTTCCGGGTGGGGCCCACGTGATTTCCCCGTGGGGCCCACGTGATTTCCCCGTGGGGCCCACGTGATTTCCGGGTGGGGCCCACGTGATTTCCGGGTGGGGCCCACGTGATTTCCGGGTGGGGCCCACGTGATTTCCGGGTGGGGCCCACGTGATTTCCGGGTGGGGCCCACGTGATTTCCCCGTGGGGCCCACGTGATTTCCGGGTGGGGCCCACGTGATTTCCGGGTGGGGCCCACGTGATTTCCGGGTGGGGCCCACGTGATTTCCGGGTGGGGCCCACGTGATTTCCGGGTGGGGCCCACGTGATTTCCCCGTGGGGCCCACGTGATTTCCGGGTGGGGCCCACGTGATTTCCGGGTGGGGCCCACGTGATTTCCGGGTGGGGCCCACGTGATTTCCCCGTGGGGCCAACGTGATTTCCCCGTGGGGCCCACGTGATTTCCGGGTGGGGCCCACGTGATTTCCGGGTGGGGCCCACGTGATTTCCGGGTGGGGCCCACGTGATTTCCGGGTGGGGCCCACGTGATTTCCGGGTTGGCCCCACGTGATTTCCGGGTGGGGCCCACGTGATTTCCGGGTGGGGCCCACGTGATTTCCGGGTGGGGCCCACGTGATTTCCGGGTGGGGCCCACGTGATTTCCGGGTGGGGCCCACGTGATTTCCCCGTGGGGCCCACGTGATTTCCCGGTGGGGCCCACGTGATTTCCGGGTGGGGCCCACGTGATTTCCGGGTGGGGCCCACGTGATTTCCGGGTGGGGCCCACGTGATTTCCGGGTGGGGCCCACGTGATTTCCGGGTGGGGCCCACGTGATTTCCGGGTGGGGCCCACGTGATTTCCGGGTGGGGCCCACGTGATTTCCGGGTGGGGCCCACGTGATTTCCCCGTGGGGCCCACGTGATTTCCGGGTGGGGCCCACGTGATTTCCCCGTGAGGCCCACGTGATTTCCCCGTGGGGCCCACGTGATTTCCGGGTGGGGCCCACGTGATTTCCGGGTGGGGCCCACGTGATTTCCGGGTGGGGCCCACGTGATTTCCGGTTGGGGCCCACGTGATTTCCGGCTGTGGCCCACGTGATTTCCGGGTGGGGTCCACGTGATTTCCGGGTGGGGCCCACGTGATTTCCCCGTGGGGCCCACGTGATTTCCGGGTGGGGCCCACGTGATTTCCGGGTGGGGCCCACGTGATTTCCGGGTGGGGCCCACGTGATTTCCGGGTGGGGCCCACGTGATTTCCCCGTGGGGCCCACGTGATTTCCGGGTGGGGCCCACGTGATTTCCGGGTGGGGCCCACGTGATTTCCGGGTGGGGCCCACGTGATTTCCGGGTGGGGCCCACGTGATTTCCGGGTGGGGCCCACGTGATTTCCGGGTGGGGCCCACGTGATTTCCCCGTGGGGCCCACGTAATTTCCCCGTGGGGCCCACGTGATTTCCGGGTGGGGCCCACGTGATTTCCGGGTGGGGCCCACGTGATTTCCCCGTGGGGCCCACGTGATTTCCCCGTGGGGCCCACGTGATTTCCGGGTGGGGCCCACGTGATTTCAGGGTGGGGCCCACGTGATTTCCCCGTGGGGCCCACGTGATTTCCCCGTTGGGCCCACGTGATTTCCCCGTGGGGCCCACGTAATTTCCGGGTGGGGCCCACGTGATTTCCGGGTGGGGCCCACGTGATTTCCCCGTGGGGCCCACGTGATTTCCGGGTGGGCCCCACGTGATTACCGGGTGGGGCCCACGTGATTTCCGGGTGGGGCCCACATGATTTCCGGGTGGGGCCCACGTGATTTCCGGGTGGGGCCCACGTGATTTCCGGGTGGGGCCCACGTGATTTCCGGGTGGGGCCCACGTGATTTCCGGGTGGGGCCCACATGATTTCCCCGTGGGGCCCTCGTGTTTTCCGGGTGGGGCCCACGTGATTTCCGGGTGGGGCCCACGTGATTTCCGGGTGGGGCCCACGTGATTTCCCCGTGGGGCCCACGTGATTTCCGGGTGGGCCCCACGTGATTTCCGGGTGTGGCCCACGTGATTTCCGGGTGGGGCCCACGTGATTTCCGGGTGGGGCCCACGTGATTTCCGGGTGGGGCCCACGTGATTTCCGGGTGGGGCCCACGTGATTTCCCCGTGGGGCCCACGTGATTTCCGGGTGGGGCCCACGTGATTTCCGGGTGGGGCCCACGTGATTTCCGGGTGGGTTCCACGTGATTTCCGGGTGGGGCCCACGTGATTTCCGGGTGGGGCCCACGTGATTTCCGGGTGGGGCCCACGTGATTTCCGGGTGGGGCCCACGTGATTTCCGGGTGGGGCCCACGTGATTTCCGGGTGGGGCCCACGTGATTTCCGGGTGGGGCCCACGTGATTTCCGGGTGGGGCCCACGTGATTTCCCCGTGGGGCCCACGTGATTTCCCCGTGGGGCCCACGTGATTTCCGGGTGGGGCCCACGTGATTTCCGGGTGGGGCCCACGTGATTTCCGGGTGGGGCCCACGTGATTTCCGGGTGGGGCCCACGTGATTTCCGGGTGGGGCCCACGTGATTTCCCCGTGGGGCCCACGTGATTTCCCCGTGGGGCCCACGTGATTTCCCCGTGGGGCCCACGTGATTTCCGGGTGAGGCCCACGTGATTTCCCAGTGGGGCCCACGTGATTTCCGGGTGGGGCCCACGTGATTTCCGGGTGGGGCCCACGTGATTTCCGGGTGGGGCCCACGTGATTTCCGGGTGGGGCCCACGTGATTTCCGGCTGTGGCCCACGTGATTTCCGGGTGGGGCCCACGTGATTTCCGGGTGGGGCCCACGTGATTTCCGGGTGGGGCCCACGTGATTTCCGGGTGGGTCCCACGGGATTTCCGGGTGGGGCCCACGTGATTTCCGGGTGGGCCCCACTTGATTTCCGGGTGGGGCCCACGTGATTTCCGGGTGGGGCCCTCGTGATGTCCGGGTGGGGCCCACGTGATTTCCGGGTGGGGCCCACGTGATTTCCGGGTGGGGCCCACGTGATTTCCGGGTGGGGCCCACGTGATTTCCGGGTGGGGCCCACGTGATTTCCGGGTGGGGCCCACGTGATTTCCCCGTGGGGCCCACGTGATTTCCGGGTGGGGCCCACGTGATTTCCGGGTGGGGCCCACGTGATTTCCGGGTGGGGCCCACGTGATTTCCGGGTGGGTTCCACGTGATTTCCGGGTGGGGCCCACGTGATTTCCGGGTGGGGCCCACGTGATTTCCGGGTGGGGCCCACGTGATTTCCGGGTGGGGCCCACGTGATTTCCGGGTGGGGCCCACGTGATTTCCGGGTGGGGCCCACGTGATTTCCGGGTGGGGCCCACGTGATTTCCGGGTGGGGCCCACGTGATTTCCGGGTGGGGCCCACGTGATTTCCCCGTGGGGCCCACGTGATTTCCCCGTGGGGCCCACGTGATTTCCGGGTGGGGCCCACGTGATTTCCGGGTGGGGCCCACGTGATTTCCGGGTGGGGCCCACGTGATTTCCGGGTGGGGCCCACGTGATTTCCGGGTGGGGCCCACGTGATTTCCCCGTGGGGCCCACGTGATTTCCGGGTGGGGCCCACGTGATTTCCGGGTGGGGCCCACGTGATTTCCGGGTGGGGCCCACGTGATTTCCGGGTGGGGCCCACGTGATTTCCGGGTGGGGCCCACGTGATTTCCCCGTGGGGCCCACGTGATTTCCGGGTGGGGCCCACGTGATTTCCGGGTGGGGCCCACGTGATTTCCGGGTGGGGCCCACGTGATTTCCCCGTGGGGCCAACGTGATTTCCCCGTGGGGCCCACGTGATTTCCGGGTGGGGCCCACGTGATTTCCGGGTGGGGCCCACGTGATTTCCGGGTGGGGCCCACGTGATTTCCGGGTGGGGCCCACGTGATTTCCGGGTTGGCCCCACGTGATTTCCGGGTGGGGCCCACGTGATTTCCGGGTGGGGCCCACGTGATTTCCGGGTGGGGCCCACGTGATTTCCGGGTGGGGCCCACGTGATTTCCCCGTGGGGCCCACGTGATTTCCCCGTGGGGCCCACGTGATTTCCGGGTGGGGCCCACGTGATTTCCGGGTGGGGCCCACGTGATTTCCGGGTGGGGCCCACGTGATTTCCGGGTGGGGCCCACGTGATTTCCGGGTGGGGCCCACGTGATTTCCCCGTGGGGCCCACGTGATTTCCGGGTGGGGCCCACGTGATTTCCGGGTGGGGCCCACGTGATTTCCGGGTGGGGCCCACGTGATTTCCGGGTGGGGCCCACGTGATTTCCGGGTGGGGCCCACGTGATTTCCCCGTGGGGCCCACGTGATTTCCGGGTGGGGCCCACGTGATTTCCGGGTGGGGCCCACGTGATTTCCGGGTGGGGCCCACGTGATTTCCCCGTGGGGCCCACGTAATTTCCCCGTGGGGCCCACGTGATTTCCGGGTGGGGCCCACGTGATTTCCGGGTGGGGCCCACGTGATTTCCCCGTGGGGCCCACGTGATTTCCCCGTGGGGCCCACGTGATTTCCGGGTGGGGCCCACGTGATTTCAGGGTGGGGCCCACGTGATTTCCCCGTGGGGCCCACGTGATTTCCCCGTTGGGCCCACGTGATTTCCCCGTGGGGCCCACGTAATTTCCGGGTGGGGCCCACGTGATTTCCGGGTGGGGCCCACGTGATTTCCCCGTGGGGCCCACGTGATTTCCGGGTGGGCCCCACGTGATTACCGGGTGGGGCCCACGTGATTTCCGGGTGGGGCCCACATGATTTCCGGGTGGGGCCCACGTGATTTCCGGGTGGGGCCCACGTGATTTCCGGGTGGGGCCCACGTGATTTCCGGGTGGGGCCCACGTGATTTCCGGGTGGGGCCCACATGATTTCCCCGTGGGGCCCTCGTGTTTTCCGGGTGGGGCCCACGTGATTTCCGGGTGGGGCCCACGTGATTTCCGGGTGGGGCCCACGTGATTTCCCCGTGGGGCCCACGTGATTTCCGGGTGGGCCCCACGTGATTTCCGGGTGTGGCCCACGTGATTTCCGGGTGGGGCCCACGTGATTTCCGGGTGGGGCCCACGTGATTTCCGGGTGGGGCCCACGTGATTTCCGGGTGGGGCCCACGTGATTTCCCCGTGGGGCCCACGTGATTTCCGGGTGGGGCCCACGTGATTTCCGGGTGGGGCCCACGTGATTTCCGGGTGGGTTCCACGTGATTTCCGGGTGGGGCCCACGTGATTTCCGGGTGGGGCCCACGTGATTTCCGGGTGGGGCCCACGTGATTTCCGGGTGGGGCCTACGTGATTTCCGGGTGGGGCCCACGTGATTTCCGGGTGGGGCCCACGTGATTTCCGGGTGGGGCCCACGTGATTTCCGGGTGGGGCCCACGTGATTTCCCCGTGGGGCCCACGTGATTTCCCCGTGGGGCCCACGTGATTTCCGGGTGGGGCCCACGTGATTTCCGGGTGGGGCCCACGTGATTTCCGGGTGGGGCCCACGTGATTTCCGGGTGGGGCCCACGTGATTTCCGGGTGGGTTCCACGTGATTTCCGGGTGGGGCCCACGTGATTTCCGGGTGGGGCCCACGTGATTTCCGGGTGGGGCCCACGTGATTTCCGGGTGGGGCCCACGTGATTTCCGGGTGGGGCCCACGTGATTTCCGGGTGGGGCCCACGTGATTTCCGGGTGGGGCCCACGTGATTTCCGGGTGGGGCCCACGTGATTTCCGGGTGGGGCCCACGTGATTTCCCCGTGGGGCCCACGTGATTTCCCCGTGGGGCCCACGTGATTTCCGGGTGGGGCCCACGTGATTTCCGGGTGGGGCCCACGTGATTTCCGGGTGGGGCCCACGTGATTTCCGGGTGGGGCCCACGTGATTTCCGGGTGGGGCCCACGTGATTTCCCCGTGGGGCCCACGTGATTTCCGGGTGGGGCCCACGTGATTTCCGGGTGGGGCCCACGTGATTTCCGGGTGGGGCCCACGTGATTTCCGGGTGGGGCCCACGTGATTTCCGGGTGGGGCCCACGTGATTTCCCCGTGGGGCCCACGTGATTTCCGGGTGGGGCCCACGTGATTTCCGGGTGGGGCCCACGTGATTTCCGGGTGGGGCCCACGTGATTTCCCCGTGGGGCCAACGTGATTTCCCCGTGGGGCCCACGTGATTTCCGGGTGGGGCCCACGTGATTTCCGGGTGGGGCCCACGTGATTTCCGGGTGGGGCCCACGTGATTTCCGGGTGGGGCCCACGTGATTTCCGGGTTGGCCCCACGTGATTTCCGGGTGGGGCCCACGTGATTTCCGGGTGGGGCCCACGTGATTTCCGGGTGGGGCCCACGTGATTTCCGGGTGGGGCCCACGTGATTTCCCCGTGGGGCCCACGTGATTTCCCCGTGGGGCCCACGTGATTTCCGGGTGGGGCCCACGTGATTTCCGGGTGGGGCCCACGTGATTTCCGGGTGGGGCCCACGTGATTTCCGGGTGGGGCCCACGTGATTTCCGGGTGGGGCCCACGTGATTTCCCCGTGGGGCCCACGTGATTTCCGGGTGGGGCCCACGTGATTTCCGGGTGGGGCCCACGTGATTTCCGGGTGGGGCCCACGTGATTTCCGGGTGGGGCCCACGTGATTTCCGGGTGGGGCCCACGTGATTTCCCCGTGGGGCCCACGTGATTTCCGGGTGGGGCCCACGTGATTTCCGGGTGGGGCCCACGTGATTTCCGGGTGGGGCCCACGTGATTTCCCCGTGGGGCCCACGTAATTTCCCCGTGGGGCCCACGTGATTTCCGGGTGGGGCCCACGTGATTTCCGGGTGGGGCCCACGTGATTTCCCCGTGGGGCCCACGTGATTTCCCCGTGGGGCCCACGTGATTTCCGGGTGGGGCCCACGTGATTTCAGGGTGGGGCCCACGTGATTTCCCCGTGGGGCCCACGTGATTTCCCCGTTGGGCCCACGTGATTTCCCCGTGGGGCCCACGTAATTTCCGGGTGGGGCCCACGTGATTTCCGGGTGGGGCCCACGTGATTTCCCCGTGGGGCCCACGTGATTTCCGGGTGGGCCCCACGTGATTACCGGGTGGGGCCCACGTGATTTCCGGGTGGGGCCCACATGATTTCCGGGTGGGGCCCACGTGATTTCCGGGTGGGGCCCACGTGATTTCCGGGTGGGGCCCACGTGATTTCCGGGTGGGGCCCACGTGATTTCCGGGTGGGGCCCACATGATTTCCCCGTGGGGCCCTCGTGTTTTCCGGGTGGGGCCCACGTGATTTCCGGGTGGGGCCCACGTGATTTCCGGGTGGGGCCCACGTGATTTCCCCGTGGGGCCCACGTGATTTCCGGGTGGGCCCCACGTGATTTCCGGGTGTGGCCCACGTGATTTCCGGGTGGGGCCCACGTGATTTCCGGGTGGGGCCCACGTGATTTCCGGGTGGGGCCCACGTGATTTCCGGGTGGGGCCCACGTGATTTCCCCGTGGGGCCCACGTGATTTCCGGGTGGGGCCCACGTGATTTCCGGGTGGGGCCCACGTGATTTCCGGGTGGGTTCCACGTGATTTCCGGGTGGGGCCCACGTGATTTCCGGGTGGGGCCCACGTGATTTCCGGGTGGGGCCCACGTGATTTCCGGGTGGGGCCCACGTGATTTCCGGGTGGGGCCCACGTGATTTCCGGGTGGGGCCCACGTGATTTCCGGGTGGGGCCCACGTGATTTCCGGGTGGGGCCCACGTGATTTCCCCGTGGGGCCCACGTGATTTCCCCGTGGGGCCCACGTGATTTCCGGGTGGGGCCCACGTGATTTCCGGGTGGGGCCCACGTGATTTCCGGGTGGGGCCCACGTGATTTCCGGGTGGGGCCCACGTGATTTCCGGGTGGGTTCCACGTGATTTCCGGGTGGGGCCCACGTGATTTCCGGGTGGGGCCCACGTGATTTCCGGGTGGGGCCCACGTGATTTCCGGGTGGGGCCCACGTGATTTCCGGGTGGGGCCCACGTGATTTCCGGGTGGGGCCCACGTGATTTCCGGGTGGGGCCCACGTGATTTCCGGGTGGGGCCCACGTGATTTCCGGGTGGGGCCCACGTGATTTCCCCGTGGGGCCCACGTGATTTCCCCGTGGGGCCCACGTGATTTCCGGGTGGGGCCCACGTGATTTCCGGGTGGGGCCCACGTGATTTCCGGGTGGGGCCCACGTGATTTCCGGGTGGGGCCCACGTGATTTCCGGGTGGGGCCCACGTGATTTCCCCGTGGGGCCCACGTGATTTCCGGGTGGGGCCCACGTGATTTCCGGGTGGGGCCCACGTGATTTCCGGGTGGGGCCCACGTGATTTCCGGGTGGGGCCCACGTGATTTCCGGGTGGGGCCCACGTGATTTCCCCGTGGGGCCCACGTGATTTCCGGGTGGGGCCCACGTGATTTCCGGGTGGGGCCCACGTGATTTCCGGGTGGGGCCCACGTGATTTCCCCGTGGGGCCAACGTGATTTCCCCGTGGGGCCCACGTGATTTCCGGGTGGGGCCCACGTGATTTCCGGGTGGGGCCCACGTGATTTCCGGGTGGGGCCCACGTGATTTCCGGGTGGGGCCCACGTGATTTCCGGGTTGGCCCCACGTGATTTCCGGGTGGGGCCCACGTGATTTCCGGGTGGGGCCCACGTGATTTCCGGGTGGGGCCCACGTGATTTCCGGGTGGGGCCCACGTGATTTCCCCGTGGGGCCCACGTGATTTCCCCGTGGGGCCCACGTGATTTCCGGGTGGGGCCCACGTGATTTCCGGGTGGGGCCCACGTGATTTCCGGGTGGGGCCCACGTGATTTCCGGGTGGGGCCCACGTGATTTCCGGGTGGGGCCCACGTGATTTCCCCGTGGGGCCCACGTGATTTCCGGGTGGGGCCCACGTGATTTCCGGGTGGGGCCCACGTGATTTCCGGGTGGGGCCCACGTGATTTCCGGGTGGGGCCCACGTGATTTCCGGGTGGGGCCCACGTGATTTCCCCGTGGGGCCCACGTGATTTCCGGGTGGGGCCCACGTGATTTCCGGGTGGGGCCCACGTGATTTCCGGGTGGGGCCCACGTGATTTCCCCGTGGGGCCCACGTAATTTCCCCGTGGGGCCCACGTGATTTCCGGGTGGGGCCCACGTGATTTCCGGGTGGGGCCCACGTGATTTCCCCGTGGGGCCCACGTGATTTCCCCGTGGGGCCCACGTGATTTCCGGGTGGGGCCCACGTGATTTCCGGGTGGGGCCCACGTGATTTTCGGGTGGGGCCAACGTGATTTCCGGGTGGGGCCCACGTGATTTCCGGGTGGGGCCCACGTGATTTCCGGGTGGGGCCCACGTGATTTCCGGGTGGGGCCCACGTGATTTCCGGGTGGGGCCCACGTGATTTCCCCGTGGGGCCCACGTGATTTCCCCGTGGGGCCCACGTGATTTCCGGGTGGGGCCCACGTGATTTCCGGGTGGGGCCCACGTGATTTCCGGGTGGGGCCCACGTGATTTCCGGGTGGGGCCCACGTGATTTCCGGGTGGGGCCCACGTGATTTCCGGGTTGGCCCCACGTGATTTCCGGGTGGGGCCCACGTGATTTCCGGGTGGGGCCCACGTGATTTCCGGGTGGGGCCCACGTGATTTCCGGGTGGGGCCCACGTGATTTCCGGGTGGGGCCCACGTGATTTCCGCGTGGGGCCCACGTGATTTCCCCGTGGGGCCCACGTGATTTCCCCGTGGGGCCCACGTGATTTCCGGGTGGGGCCCACGTGATTTCCGGGTGGGGCCCACGTGATTTCCGGGTGGGGCCCACGTGATTTCCGGGTGGGGCCCACGTGATTTCCGGGTGGGGCCCACGTGATTTCCGGGTGGGCCCCACGTGATTTCCGTGTGGGGCCCACGTGATTTCCGGGTGGGGCCCACGTGATTTCCGGGTGGGGCCCACGTGATTTCCGGGTGGGCCCCACGTGATTTCCGGGTGGGGCCCACGTGATTTCCGGGTGGGGCCCACGTGATTTCCGGGTGGGGCCCACGTGATTTCCGGGTGGGGCCCACGTGATTTCCGGGTGGGGCCCACGTGATTTCCCCGTGGGGCCCACGTGATTTCCGGCTGGGGCCCACGTGATTTCCGGGTGGGGACCACGTGATTTCCCCGTGGGGCCCACGTAATTTCCCCGTGGGGCCCACGTGATTTCCGGGTGGGGCCCACGTGATTTCCGGGTGGGGCCCACGTGATTTCCCCGTGGGGCCCACGTGATTTCCCCGTGGGGCCCACGTGATTTCCGGGTGGGGCTCACGTGATTTCAGGGTGGGGCCCACGTGATTTCCCCGTGGGGCCCACGTGATTTCCCCGTTGGGCCCACGTGATTTCCCCCTGGGGCCCACGTGATTTCCGGGTGGGGCCCACGTGATTTCCCCGTGGGGCCCACGTGATTTCCGGGTGGGCCCCACGTGATTACCGGGTGGGGCCCACGTGATTTCCGGGTGGGGCCCACGTGATTTCCGGGTGGGGCCCACGTGATTTCCGGGTGGGGCCCACGTGATTTCCGGGTGGGGCCCACGTGATTTCCGGGTGGGGCCCACGTGATTTCCGGGTGGGGCCCACATGATTTCCCCGTGGGGCCCACGTGTTTTCCGGGTGGGGCCCACGTGATTTCCGGGTGGGGCCCACGTGATTTCCGGGTGGGGCCCACGTGATTTCCGGGTGGGGCCCACGTGATTTCCCCGTGGGGCCAACGTGATTTCCGGGTGGGCCCCACGTGATTTCCGGGTGTGGCCCACGTGATTTCCGGGTGGGGCCCACGTGATTTCCGGGTGGGGCCCACGTGATTTCCGGGTGGGGCCCACGTGATTTCCGGGTGGGGCCCACGTGATTTCCGGGTGGGGCCCACGTGATTTCCGGGTGGGGCCCACGTGATTTCCGGGTGGGTTCCACGTGATTTCCGGGTGGGGCCCACGTGATTTCCGGGTGGGGCCCACGTGATTTCCGGGTGGGGCCCACGTGATTTTCGGGTGGGGCCCACGTGATTTCCGGGTGGGGCCCACGTGATTTCCGGGTGGGGCCCACGTGATTTCCGGGTGGGGCCCACGTGATTTCCGGGTGGGGCCCACGTGATTTCCCCGTGGGGCCCACGTGATTTCCCCGTGGGGCCCACGTGATTTCCGGGTGGGGCCCACGTGATTTCCGGGTGGGGCCCACGTGATTTCCGGGTGGGGCCCACGTGATTTCCGGGTGGGGCCCACGTGATTTCCGGGTGGGGCCCACGTGATTTCCGGGTGGGGCCCACGTGATTTCCGGGTGGGGCCCACGTGATTTCCGGGTGGGGCCCACGTGATTTCCGGGTGCGGCCCACGTGATTTCCGGGTGGGGCCCACGTGATTTCCCCGTGGGGCCCACGTGATTTCCGGGTGGGGCCCACGTGATTTCCGGGTGGGGCCCACGTGATTTCCGGGTGGGGCCCACGTGATTTCCCCGTGGGGCCAACGTGATTTCCCCGTGGGGCCCACGTGATTTCCGGGTGGGGCCCACGTGATTTCCGGGTGGGGCCCACGTGATTTCCGGGTGGGGCCCATGTGATTTCCGGGTGGGGCCCACGTGATTTCCGGGTTGGCCCCACGTGATTTCCGGGTGGGGCCCACGTGATTTCCGGGTGGGGCCCACGTGATTTCCGGGTGGGGCCCACGTGATTTCCGGGTGGGGCCCACGTGATTTCCGGGTGGGGCCCACGTGATTTCCCCGTGGGGCCCACGTGATTTCCCGGTGGGGCCCACGTGATTTCCGGGTGGGGCCCACGTGATTTCCGGGTGGGGCCCACGTGATTTCCGGGTGGGGCCCACGTGATTTCCGGGTGGGGCCCACGTGATTTCCGGGTGGGGCCCACGTGATTTCCGGGTGGGGCCCACGTGATTTCCGGGTGGGGCCCACGTGATTTCCGGGTGGGGCCCACGTGATTTCCCCGTGGGGCCCACGTGATTTCCGGGTGGGGCCCACGTGATTTCCCCGTGAGGCCCACGTGATTTCCCCGTGGGGCCCACGTGATTTCCGGGTGGGGCCCACGTGATTTCCGGGTGGGGCCCACGTGATTTCCGGGTGGGGCCCACGTGATTTCCGGTTGGGGCCCACGTGATTTCCGGGTGGGGCCCACGTGATTTCCGGGTGGGGCCCACGTGATTTCCGGGTGGGGCCCACGTGATTTCCCCGTGGGGCCCACGTGATTTCCGGGTGGGGCCCACGTGATTTCCGGGTGGGGCCCACGTGATTTCCGGGTGGGGCCCACGTGATTTCCGGGTGGGGCCCACGTGATTTCCGGGTGGGGCCCACGTGATTTCCCCGTGGGGCCCACGTGATTTCCGGGTGGGGCCCACGTGATTTCCGGGTGGGGCCCACGTGATTTCCGGGTGGGGCCCACGTGATTTCCCCGTGGGGCCAACGTGATTTCCCCGTGGGGCCCACGTGATTTCCGGGTGGGGCCCACGTGATTTCCGGGTGGGGCCCACGTGATTTACGGGTGGGGCCCACGTGATTTCCGGGCGGGGCCCACGTGATTTCCGGGCGGGGCCCACGTGATTTCCGGGTGGGGCCCACGTGATTTCCGGGGGGGGCCCACGTGATTTCCGGGGGGGGCCCACGTGATTTCCGGGTGGGGCCCACGTGATTTCCGGGTGGGGCCCACGTGATTTCCGCGTGGGGCCCACGTGATTTCCCCGTGGGGCCCACGGGATTTCCCCGTGGGGCCCACGTGATTTCCGGGTGGGGCCCACGTGATTTCCGGGTGGGGCCCACGTGATTTCCGGGTGGGGCCCACGTGATTTCCGGGTGGGGCCCACGTGATTTCCGGGTGGGGCCCACGTGATTTCCGGGTGGGCCCCACGTGATTTCCGTGTGGGGCCCACGTGATTTCCGGGTGGGGCCCACGTGATTTCCGGGTGGGGCCCACGTGATTTCCGGGTGGGCCCCACGTGATTTCCGGGTGGGGCCCACGTGATTTCCGGGTGGGGCCCACGTGATTTCCGGGTGGGGCCCACGTGATTTCCGGGTGGGGCCCACGTGATTTCCGGGTGGGGCCCACGTGATTTCCCCGTGGGGCCCACGTGATTTCCGGCTGGGGCCCACGTGATTTCCGGGTGGGGACCACGTGATTTCCCCGTGGGGCCCACGTAATTTCCCCGTGGGGCCCACGTGATTTCCGGGTGGGGCCCACGTGATTTCCGGGTGGGGCCCACGTGATTTCCCCGTGGGGCCCACGTGATTTCCCCGTGGGGCCCACGTGATTTCCGGGTGGGGCCCACGTGATTTCAGGGTGGGGCCCACGTGATTTCCCCGTGGGGCCCACGTGATTTCCCCTTGGGCCCACGTGATTTCCCCCTGGGGCCCACGTGATTTCCGGGTGGGGCCCACGTGATTTCCCCGTGGGGCCCACGTGTTTTCCGGGTGGGCCCCACGTGATTACCGGGTGGGGCCCACGTGATTTCCGGGTGGGGCCCACGTGATTTCCGGGTGGGGCCCACGTGATTTCCAGGTGGGGCCCACGTGATTTCCGGGTGGGGCCCACGTGATTTCCGGGTGGGGCCCACGTGATTTCCGGGTGGGGCCCACATGATTTCCCCGTGGGGCCCACGTGTTTTCCGGGTGGGGCCCACGTGATTTCCGGGTGGGGCCCACGTGATTTCCGGGTGGGGCCCACGTGATTTCCCCGTGGGGCCCACGTGATTTCCGGGTGGGCCCCACGTGATTTCCGGGTGTGGCCCACGTGATTTCCGGGTGGGGCCCACGTGATTTCCGGGTGGGGCCCACGTGATTTCCGGGTGGGGCCCACGTGATTTCCGGGTGGGGCCCACGTGATTTCCCCGTGGGGCCCACGTGATTTCCGGGTGGGGCCCACGTGATTTCCGGGTGGGGCCCACGTGATTTCCGGGTGGGGCCCACGTGATTTCCGGGTGGGTTCCACGTGATTTCCGGGTGGGGCCCACGTGATTTCCGGGTGGGGCCCACGTGATTTCCGGGTGGGGCCCACGTGATTTCCGGGTGGGGCCCACGTGATTTCCGGGTGGGGCCCACGTGATTTCCGGGTGGGGCCCACGTGATTTCCGGGTGGGGCCCACGTGATTTCCGGGTGGGGCCCACGTGATTTCCCCGTGGGGCCCACGTGATTTCCCCGTGGGGCCCACGTGATTTCCGGGTGGGGCCCACGTGATTTCCGGGTGGGGCCCACGTGATTTCCGGGTGGGGCCCACGTGATTTCCGGGTGGGGCCCACGTGATTTCCGGGTGGGGCCCACGTGATTTCCCCGTGGGGCCCACGTGATTTCCGGGTGGGGCCCACGTGATTTCCGGGTGGGGCCCACGTGATTTCCGGGTGGGGCCCACGTGATTTCCGGGTGGGGCCCACGTGATTTCCGGGTGGGGCCCACGTGATTTCCCCGTGGGGCCCACGTGATTTCCGGGTGGGGCCCACGTGATTTCCGGGTGGGGCCCACGTGATTTCCGGGTGGGGCCCACGTGATTTCCCCGTGGGGCCATGGTGATTTCCCCGTGGGGCCCACGTGATTTCCGGGTGGGGCCCACGTGATTTCCGGGTGGGGCCCACGTGATTTCCGGGTGGGGCCCATGTGATTTCCGGGTGGGGCCCACGTGATTTCCGGGTTGGCCCCACGTGATTTCCGGGTGGGGCCCACGTGATTTCCGGGTGGGGCCCACGTGATTTCCAGGTGGGGCCCACGTGATTTCCGGGTGGGGCCCACGTGATTTCCGGGTGGGGCCCACGTGATTTCCCCGTGGGGCCCACGTGATTTCCCGGTGGGGCCCACGTGATTTCCGGGTGGGGCCCACGTGATTTCCGGGTGGGGCCCACGTGATTTCCGGGTGGGGCCCACGTGATTTCCGGGTGGGGCCCACGTGATTTCCGGGTGGGGCCCACGTGATTTCCGGGTGGGGCCCACGTGATTTCCGGGTGGGGCCCACGTGATTTCCGGGTGGGGCCCACGTGATTTCCCCGTGGGGCCCACGTGATTTCCGGGTGGGGCCCACGTGATTTCCCCGTGAGGCCCACGTGATTTCCCCGTGGGGCCCACGTGATTTCCGGGTGGGGCCCACGTGATTTCCGGGTGGGGCCCACGTGATTTCCGGGTGGGGCCCACGTGATTTCCGGTTGGGGCCCACGTGATTTCCGGCTGTGGCCCACGTGATTTCCGGGTGGGGTCCACGTGATTTCCGGGTGGGGCCCACGTGATTTCCCCGTGGGGCCCACGTGATTTCCGGGTGGGGCCCACGTGATTTCCGGGTGGGGCCCACGTGATTTCCGGGTGGGGCCCACGTGATTTCCTTGTGGGGCCCACGTGATTTCCCCGTGGGGCCCACGTGATTTCCGGGTGGGGCCCACGTGATTTCCGGGTGGGGCCCACGTGATTTCCGGGTGGGGCCCACGTGATTTCCGGGTGGGGCCCACGTGATTTCCGGGTGGGGCCCACGTGATTTCCGGGTGGGGCCCACGTGATTTCCGGGTGGGGCCCACGTGATTTCCGGGTGGGGCCCACGTGATTTCCGGGTGGGGCCCACGTGATTTCCCCGAGGGGCCCACGTGATTTCCGGGTGGGGCCCACGTGATTTCCGGGTGGGGCCCACGTGATTTCCGGATGTGGCCCACGTGTTTTCCGGGTGGGGCCCACGTGATTTCCGGGTGGGGCCCACGTGATTTCCGGGTGGGGCCCACGTGATTTCCGGGTGGGCCCCACGTGATTTCCGGGTGGGGCCCACGTGATTTCCGGGTGGGGCCCACGTGATTTCGGGGTGGGGCCCACGTGATTTCCGGGTGGGGCCCACGTGATTTCCGGCTGGGGCCCACGTGATTTCCGGGTGGGGCCCACGTGATTTCCCCGTGGGGCCCACGTGATTTCCGGGTGGGGCCCACGTGATTTCCCCGTGAGGCCCACGTGATTTCCCCGTGGGGCCCACGTGATTTCCGGGTGGGGCCCACGTGATTTCCGGGTGGGGCCCACGTGATTTCCGGTTGGGGCCCACGTGATTTCCGGCTGTGGCGCACGTGATTTCCGGGTGGGGTCCACGTGATTTCCGGGTGGGGCCCACGTGATTTCCCCGTGGGGCCCACGTGATTTCCGGGTGGGGCCCACGTGATTTCCGGGTGGGGCCCACGTGATTTCCGGGTGGGGCCCACGTGATTTCCGGGTGGGGCCCACGTGAATTCCCCATGGGCCCACGTGATTTCCGGGTGGGGCCCACGTGATTTCCGGGTGGGGCCCACGTGATTTCCGGGTGGGGCCCACGTGATTTTCGGGTGGGGCCCACGTGATTTCCGGGTGGGGCCCACGTGATTTCCGGCTGTGGCCCACGTGATTTCCGGGTGGGGCCCACGTGATTTCCGGGTGGGGCCCACGTGATTTCCCCGTGGGGCCCACGTGATTTCCGGGTGGGGCCCACGTGATTTCCGGGTGGGGCCCACGTCATTTCCGGGTGGGGCCCACGTGATTTCCGGGTGGGGCCCACGTGATTTCCCCGTGGGGCCCACGTGATTTCCGGGTGGGGCCCACGTGATTTCCGGGTGGGGCCCACGTGATTTCCGGGTGGGGCCCACGTGATTTCCGGGTGGGGCCCACGTGATTTCCGGGTGGGGCCCACGTGATTTCCGGGTGGGGCCCACGTGATTTCCGGGTGGGGCCCACGTGATTTCCGGGTGGGGCCCACGTGATTTCCCCGAGGGGCCCACGTGATTTCCGGGTGGGGCCCACGTGATTTCCGGGTGGGGCCCACGTGATTTCCGGGTGGGGCCCACGTGATTTCCGGGTGGGGCCCACGTGATTTCCGGGTGGGGCCCACGTGATTTCCGGGTGGGGCCCACGTGATTTCCGGGTGGGGCCCACGTGATTTCCCCGTGGGGCCCACGTGATTTCCCCATGGGGCCCACGTGATTTCCGGCTGGGGCCCACGTGATTTCCGGGTGGGGTCCACGTGATTTCCAGGTGGGGCCCACGTGATTTCCCCGTGGGGCCCACGTGATTTCCGGGTGGGGCCCACGTGATTTCCGGGTGGGGCCCACGTGATTTCCGGGTGGGGCCCACGTGATTTCCGGGTGGGGCCCACGTGATTTCCGGATGTGGCCCACGTGTTTTCCGGGTGGGGCCCACGTGATTTCCGGGTGGGGCCCACGTGATTTCCGGGTGGGGCCCACGTGATTTCCGGGTGGGCCCCACGTGATTTCCGGGTGGGGCCCACGTGATTTCCGGGTGGGGCCCACGTGATTTCGGGGTGGGGCCCACGTGATTTCCGGGTGGGGCCCACGTGATTTCCGGCTGGGGCCCACGTGATTTCCGGGTGGGGCCCACGTGATTTCCGGGTGGGGCCCACGTGATTTCCGGGTGGGGCCCACGTGATTTCCGGGTGGGGCCCACGTGATTTCCCCGTGGGGCCCACGTGATTTCCGGGTGGGGCCCACGTGATTTCCGGGTGGGGCCCACGTGATTTCCCCGTGGGGCCCACGTGATTTCCGGGTGGGGCCCACGTGATTTCCGGGTGGGGCCCACGTGATTTCCGGGTGGGGCCCACGTGATTTCCGGGTGGGGCCCACGTGATTTCCCCGTGGGGCCCACGTGATTTCCCCGTCGGGCCCACGTGATTTCCGGGTGGGGCCCACGTGATTTCCGGGTGGGGCCCACGTGATTTCCCGGTGGGGCCCACGTGATTTCCGGGTGGGGCCCACGTGATTTCCGGGTGGGGCCCACGTGATTTCCTGGTGGGCCCCACGTGATTTCCGTGTGGGGCCCACGTGATTCCCGGGTGGGGCCCACGTGATTTCCCCGTGGGGCCCACGTGATTTCCGGGTGGGCCCCACGTGATTTCCGGGTGGGGCCCACGTGATTTCCCCGTGGGGCCCACGTGATTTCCCCATGGGGCCCACGTGATTTCCGGGTGGGGCCCACGTGATTTCCGGGTGGGGCCCACGTGATTTCCGGGTGGGGCCCACGTGATTTCCGGTTGGGCCCCACGTGATTTCCGGGTGGGGCCCACGTGATTTCCGGGTGGGGCCCACGTGATTTCCGGGTGGGGCCCACGTGATTTCCGGGTGGGGCCCACGTGATTTCCGGGTGGGGCCCACGTGATTTCCGGGTGGGGCCCACGTGATTTCCGGGTGGGGCCCACGTGATTTCCGGGTGGGGCCCACGTGATTTCCGGGTGGGGCCCACGTGATTTCCGGGTGGGGCCCACGTGATTTCCGGGTGGGCCCCACGTGATTTCCGGGTGGGGCCCACGTGATTTCCGGGTGGGGCCCACGTGATTTCCGGGTGGGGCCCACGTGATTTCCGGGTGGGGCCCACGTGATTTCCGGGTGGGCCCCACGTGATTTCCGGGTGGGGCCCACGTGATTTCCGGGTGGGGCCCACGTGATTTCCCCGTGGGGCCCACGTGATTTCCAGGTGGGGCCCACGTGATTTCCGGGTGGGGCCCACGTGATTTCCCCGTGGGGCCCACGTGATTTCCCCGTGGGGCCCACGTGATTTCCCCGTGGGGCCCACGTGATTTCCGGCTGGGGCCCACGTGATTTCCGGGTGGGGCCCACGTGATTTCCGGGTGGGGCCCACGTGATTTCCGGGTGGGGCCCACGTGATTTCCGGGTGGGGCCCACGTGATTTCCGGGTGGGGCCCACGTGATTTCCGCGTGGGGCCCACGTGATTTCCCCGTGGGGCCCACGTGATTTCCCCGTGGGGCCCACGTGATTTCCGGGTGGGGCCCACGTGATTTCCGGGTGGGGCCCACGTGATTTCCGGGTGGGGCCCACGTGATTTCCGGGTGGGGCCCACGTGATTTCCCCGTGGGGCCCACGTGATTTCCGGGTGGGCCCCACGTGATTTCCGTGTGGGGCCCACGTGATTTCCGGGTGGGGCCCACGTGATTTCCGGGTGGGGCCCACGTGATTTCCGGGTGGGCCCACGTGATTTCCGGGTGGGGCCCACGTGATTTCCGGGTGGGGCCCACGTGATTTCCGGGTGGGGCCCACGTGATTTCCGGGTGGGGCCCACGTGATTTCCGGGTGGGGCCCACGTGATTTCCTCGTGGGGCCCACGTGATTTCCGGCTGGGGCCCACGTGATTTCCGGGTGGGGACCACGTGATTTCCCCGTGGGGCCCACGTGATTTCCCCGTGGGGCCCACGTGATTTCCGGGTGGGGCCCACGTGATTTCCGGGTGGGGCCCACGTGATTTCCCCGTGGGGCCCACGTGATTTCCCCGTGGGGCCCACGTGATTTCCGGGTGGGGCCCACGTGATTTCAGGGTGGGGCCCACGTGATTTCCCCGTGGGGCCCACGTGATTTCCCCGTTGGGCCCACGTGATTTCCCCGTGGGGCCCACGTGATTTCCGGGTGGGGCCCACGTGATTTCCGGGTGGGGCCCACGTGATTTCCCCGTGGGGCCCACGTGATTTCCGGGTGGGCCCCACGTGATTACCGGGTGGGGCCCACGTGATTTCCGGGTGGGGCCCACGTGATTTCCGGGTGGGGCCCACGTGATTTCCCCGTGGGGCCCACGTGATTTCCGGGTGGGCCCCACGTGATTTCCGGGTGTGGCCCACGTGATTTCCGGGTGGGGCCCACGTGATTTCCGGGTGGGGCCCACGTGATTTCCGGGTGGGGCCCACGTGATTTCCGGGTGGGGCCCACGTGATTTCCGGGTGGGGCCCACGTGATTTCCGGGTGGGGCCCACGTGATTTCCGGGTGGGGCCCACGTGATTTCCGGGTGGGGCCCACGTGATTTCCGGGTGGGGCCCACGTGATTTCCGGGTGGGGCCCACGTGATTTCCGGGTGGGGCCCACGTGATTTCCCCGTGGGGGCCACGTGATTTCCCCGTGGGGCCCACGTGATTTCCGGGTGGGGCCCACGTGATTTCCGGGTGGGGCCCACGTGATTTCAGGGTGGGGCCCACGGGATTTCCGGGTGGGGCCCACGTGATTTCCGGGTGGGGCCCACGTGATTTCCGTGTGGGGCCCACGTGATTTCCGGGTGGGGCCCACGTGATTTCCGGGTGGGGCCCACGTGATTTCCGGGTGGGGCCCACGTGATTTCCGGCTGGGGCCCACGTGATTTCCGGGTGGTGCCCACGTGATTTCCCCGTGGGGCCCACGTGATTTCCCCGTGGGGCCCACGTGATTTCCGGGTGGGCCCCACGTGATTTCCGGGTGGGGCCCACGTGATTTCCCCGTGGGGCCCACGTGATTTCCGGGTGGGGCCCACGTGATTTCCGGGTGGGGCCCACGTGATTTCCGGGTGGGGCCCACGTGATTTCCGGTTGGGGCCCACGTGATTTCCGGGTGGGACCCACGTGTTTTCCGGGTGGGGCCCACGTGATTTCCGGGTGGGGCCCACGTGATTTCCGGGTGGGCCCCACGTGATTTCCGGGTGGGGCCCACGTGATTTCCGGGTGGGGCCCACGTGATTTCCGGGTGGGGCCCACGTGATTTCCGGGTGGGGCCCACGTGATTTCCGGGTGGGGCCCACGTGATTTCCGGGTGGGGCCCACGTGATTTCCGGGTGGGGCCCACGTGATTTCCGGGTGGGGCCCACGTGATTTCCGGGTGGGGCCCACGTGATTTCCGGGTGGGGCCCACGTGATTTCCCCGTGGGGCCCACGTGATTTCCGGGTGGGGCCCACGTGATTTCCGGGTGGGGCCCACGTGATTTCCCCGTGGGGCCCACGTGATTTCCGGGTGGGGCCCACGTGATTTCCGGGTGGGGCCCACGTGATTTCCGGGTGGGGCCCACGTGATTTCCGGGTGGGGCCCACGTGATTTCCGGGTGGGGCCCACGTGATTTCCGGGTGGGGCCCACGTGATTTCCGGGTGGGGCCCACGTGATTTCCGGGTGGGCCCCACGTGATTTCCGGGTGGGGCCCACGTGATTTCCGGGTGGGGCCCACGTGATTTCCCCGTGGGGCCCACGTGATTTCCGGGTGGGGCCCACGTGATTTCCGGGTGGGGCCCACGTGATTTCCGGGTGGGGCCCACGTGATTTCCGGGTGGGGCCCACGTGATTTCCGGGTGGGGCCCACGTGATTTCCGGGTGGGGCCCACGTGATTTCCGGGTGGGGCCCACGTGATTTCCGGGTGGGGCCCACGTGATTTCCGGGTGGGGCCCACGTGATTTCCCCGTGGGGCCCACGTGATTTCCGGGTGGGGCCCACGTGATTTCCGGGTGGGGCCCACGTGATTTCCGGGTGGGGCCCACGTGATTTCCGGGTGGGGCCCACGTGATTTCCGGGTGGGGCCCACGTGATTTCCGGGTGGGGCCCACGTGATTTCCCCGTGGGGCCCACGTGATTTCCGGGTGGGGCCCACGTGATTTCCGGGTGGGGCCCACGTGATTTCCGGGTGGGGCCCACGTGATTTCCGGGTGGGGCCCACGTGATTTCCGGGTGGGGCCCACGTGATTTCCGGGTGGGCCCCACGTGATTTCCGGGTGGGGCCCACGTGATTTCCGGGTGGGGCCCACGTGATTTCCGGGTGGGGCCCACGTGATTTCCGGGTGGGGCCCACGTGATTTCCGGGTGGGGCCCACGTGATTTCCGGGTGGGCCCCACGTGATTTCCGGGTGGGGCCCACGTGATTTCCGGGTGGGGCCCACGTGATTTCCGGGTGGGGCCCACGTGATTTCCGGGTGGGGCCCACGTGATTTCCGGGTGGGGCCCACGTGATTTCCGGGTGGGCCCCACGTGATTTCCGGGTGGGGCCCACGTGATTTCCGGGTGGGGCCCACGTGATTTCCGGGTGGGGCCCACGTGATTTCCCCGTGGGGCCCACGTGATTTCCCGGTGGGGCCCACGTGATTTCCCCGTGGGGCCCACGTGATTTCCGGGTGGGGCCCATGTGATTTCCCCGTGGGGCCCACGTGATTTCCGGGTGGGGCCCACGTGATTTCCCCGTGGGGCCCACGTGATTTCCCGGTGGGGCCCACGTGATTTCCCCGTGGGGCCCACGTGATTTCCGGGTGGGGCCCACGTGATTTCCGGGTGGGGCCCACGTGATTTCCGGGTGGGGCCCACGTGATTTCCGGGTGGGGCCCACGTGATTTCCGTGTGGGGCCCACGTGATTTCCGGGTGGGCCCCACGTGATTTCCGGGTGGGGCCCACGTGATTTCCGGGTGGGGCCCACGTGATTTCCGAGTGGGCCCCACGTGATTTCCGGGTGGGCCCCACGTGATTTCCGCGTGGGGCCCACGTGATTTCCCCGTGGGGCCCACGTGATTTCCCCGTGGGGCCCACGTGATTTCCGGGTGGGGCTCACGTGATTTCCGGGTGGGGCCCACGTGATTTCCGGGTGGGGCCCACGTGATTTCCGGGTGGGGCCCACGTGATTTCCGGGTGGGGCCCACGTGATTTCCGGGTGGGCCCCACGTGATTTCCGTGTGGGGCCCACGTGATTTCCGGGTGGTGCCCACGTGATTTCCCCGTGGGGCCCACGTGATTTCCCCGTGGGGCCCACGTGATTTCCGGGTGGGCCCCACGTGATTTCCGGGTGGGGCCCACGTGATTTCCGGGTGGGGCCCACGTGATTTCCGGGTGGGGCCCACGTGATTTCCCCGTGGGGCCCACGTGATTTCCGGGTGGGGCCCACGTGATTTCCCCGTGGGGCCCACGTGATTTCCCCGTGGGGCCCACGTGATTTCCGGGTGGGGCCCACGTGATTTCCGGGTGGGGCCCACGTGATTTCCGGGTGGGGCCCACGTGATTTCCGGGTGGGGCCCACGTGATTTCCCCGTGGGGCCCACGTGATTTCCCCGTGGGGCCCACGTGATTTCCGGGTGGGGCCCACGTGATTTCCGGGTGGGGCCCACGTGATTTCCGGGTGGGGCCCACGTGATTTCCGGCTGGGGCCCACGTGATTTCCGGGTGGGGCCCACGTGATTTCCGGGTGGGGCCCACGTGATTTCCGGGTGGGGCCCACGTGATTTCCGGGTGGGGCCCACGTGATTTCCGGGTGGGGCCCACGTGATTTCCGGGTGGGGCCCACGTGATTTCCCCGTGGGGGCCACGTGATTTCCCCGTGGGGCCCACGTGATTTCCGGGTGGGGCCCACGTGATTTCCGGGTGGGGCCCACGTGATTTCAGGGTGGGGCCCACGGGATTTCCGGGTGGGGCCCACGTGATTTCCGGGTGGGGCCCACGTGATTTCCGGGTGGGGGCCCACGTGATTTCCGGGTGGGGCCCACGTGATTTCTGGGTGGGGCCCACGTGATTTCCGGGTGGGCCCCACGTGATTTCCGGGTGGGGCCCACGTGATTTCCGGGTGGGGCCCACGTGATTTCCGGGTGGGGCCCACGTGATTTCCGGGTGGGGCCCACGTGATTTCCGGGTGGGGCCCACGTGATTTCCCCGTGGGGCCCACGTGATTTCCGGCTGGGGCCCACGTGATTTCCGGGTGGGGCCCACGTGATTTCCGGGTGGGGCCCACGTGATTTCCGGGTGGGGCCCACGTGATTTCCCCGTGGGGCCCACGTGATTTCCGGGTGGGCCCCACGTGATTTCCGGGTGGGGCCCACGTGATTTCCGGGTGGGGCCCACGTGATTTCCGGGTGGGGCCCACGTGATTTCCGGGTGGGGCCCACGTGATTTCCGGGTGGGGCCCACGTGATTTCCGGGTGGGGCCCACGTGATTTCCCCGTGGGGCCCACGTGATTTCCGGGTGGGGCCCACGTGATTTCCGGGTGGGGCCCACGTGATTTCCGGGTGGGGCCCACGTGATTTCCCCGTGGGGCCCACGTGATTTCCCCGTGGGGCCCACGTGATTTCCGGGTGGGGCCCACGTGATTTCCGGGTGGGGCCCACGTGATTTCCGGGTGGGGCCCACGTGATTTCCGGGTGGGGCCCACGTGATTTCCCCGTGGGGCCCACGTGATTTCCCCGTGGGGCCCACGTGATTTCCGGGTGGGGCCCACGTGATTTCCGGGTGGGGCCCACGTGATTTCCGGGTGGGGCCCACGTGATTTCCGGGTGGGGCCCACGTGATTTCCCCGTGGGGCCCACGTGATTTCCGGGTGGGGCCCACGTGATTTCCGGGTGGGGCCCACGTGATTTCCGGGTGGGGCCCACGTGATTTCCGGCTGGGGCCCACGTGATTTCCGGGTGGGGCCCACGTGATTTCCGGGTGGGGCCCACGTGATTTCCGGGTGGGGCCCACGTGATTTCCGGGTGGGGCCCACGTGATTTCCGGGTGGGGCCCACGTGATTTCCGGGTGGGGCCCACGTGATTTCCGGGTGGGGCCCACGTGATTTCCGGGTGGGGCCCACGTGATTTCCGGGTGGGGCCCACGTGATTTCCCCGTGGGGGCCACGTGATTTCCCCGTGGGGCCCACGTGATTTCCGGGTGGGGCCCACGTGATTTCCGGGTGGGGCCCACGTGATTTCCCCGTGGGGCCCACGTGATTTCCCCGTGGGGCCCACGTGATTTCCGGGTGGGGCCCACGTGATTTCCGGGTGGGGCCCACGTGATTTCCGGGTGGGGCCCACGTGATTTCCGGGTGGGGCCCACGTGATTTCCGGCTGGGGCCCACGTGATTTCCGGGTGGGGCCCACGTGATTTCCGGGTGGGGCCCACGTGATTTCCGGCTGGGGCCCACGTGATTTCCGGGTGGGGACCACGTGATTTCCCCGTGGGGCCCACGTAATTTCCCCGTGGGGCCCACGTGATTTCCGGGTGGGGCCCACGTGATTTCCGGGTGGGGCCCACGTGATTTCCCCGTGGGGCCCACGTGATTTCCCCGTGGGGCCCACGTGATTTCCGGGTGGGGCCCACGTGATTTCAGGGTGGGGCCCACGTGATTTCCCCGTGGGGCCCACGTGATTTCCCCGTTGGGCCCACGTGATTTCCCCGTGGGGCCCACGTGATTTCCGGGTGGGGCCCACGTGATTTCCGGGTGGGGCCCACGTGATTTCCCCGTGGGGCCCACGTGATTTCCGGGTGGGGCCCACGTGATTTCCGGGTGGGGCCCACGTGATTTCCGGGTGGGGCCCACGTGATTTCCGGGTGGGGCCCACGTGATTTCCGGGTGGGGCCCACGTGATTTCCGGGTGGGGCCCACGTGATTTCCGGGTGGGGCCCACGTGATTTCCCCGTGGGGCCCACGTGATTTCCGGGTGGGCCCCACGTGATTTCCGGGTGGGGCCCACGTGATTTCCGGGTGGGCCCCACGTGATTTCCGGGTGGGCCCCACGTGATTTCCGGGTGGGGCCCACGTGATTTCCCCGTGGGGCCCACGTGATTCTTATTCAGTTACAGCAAGGGTGTGAAGTACCTGTTGGAAGTTCCAGAGGTTAGATGTCATTATCAGTGAGATGCCTCAGCGGAAAACGGCCTCATCTAGCCTGGAGTGGAGAACCTCCTGGATTTTTTCGAGTTGGGGCAGGTGCTCTCGTCTTATGACGGTGACCTATGGGACTCGCTCTGGTGTCCTCAGGACTGGCCAGTCCCCATGCGAGTTGCTCGCGGGCCTTTTGGGATTCCTCTCCCTTCGATGCCAGGGCCAAAGACCTTGTGTGGAGTCGGGGCCGGAACCTGAGGATTCCTCTCCAGTGCTGACATGGAACTTGGGGTACTTCTGGACTCTCCCCAGGGGAGTCAGTACTCGTCTCGAGAGGTGGCATGCATGTGCGCTTTCCTCTCGAGCTGTAGCAGCAGTGTCACGCTTCCGGTCGCGTCGATCATGGGATCAGTGGCTTTCCCTTGAGGATTTCCCACGAGGCTTTTCCACGAGTCTGCGGGGGGCGGGGTCCGGTGGGAGCGGGTGCTGTGCTGGGATGAGGCCCTTTATCCTTACATCTTCCTGTGGGAACGGAATCGGGGAGCTCTGTGGCCTTGCCGCCTTCAGTGGCTTCCTCTGCACAGGGGCCTAGTGCCTTCTGCCTTCTGTCAGGCGTTACGGGGTTTGGGCTTCGCTTTGTCGGCCTTGGCCTTGGCCCTGGCCTGGGCCTTGGCCTTACCCTTGGCGTTGCCCTTGCCCTTGCCCTTGGCCTTGGGCTTGGCCTTCCCTAGGCCTTGTCCTTGGCCTTACCTTGTCCTTGCCCTTACATTGTCCTTGCCCTTAAACTTAAACTTGACCTTGACCTTGACTTTGACCTTGACCTTGGACTTGACTTTGACCTTGAACTTGACCTTGACCTTGAACTTGAACTTGACCAACAAGGGGAGACCAGATTTGCTCAGAGCAGCGGAGGTCCAGAGGCAGGGCCGTGTATCTCCCCTTCCCTTTGTGATCACTGCAAAGACATTCCTAGCTGATAGCGGGAGTGCCCATGAAGAAGCAAGCAGTGGGAGTGTGTTTGACACGACTGTGTGCCTCAACTCCACAAGGGGCCTTTCCTCTTGAAGTAGTCCACTTGTCCCCTTGGGGAGGGTGTCATGCCTCTTTTCTCACACTGCCAAAGGGTGGAGCAAAGCTCGCTCTGTCAGAGGTACAAAAACAGCAACTGAATGGATTTTCAAGCTCTTGCTAGGCTGCACCCTTTCAGGGCCCACTTTACTGAAACAGGTGCTCTGTGGCCCCCGGTTGGGTATGCAGGTTCACAAACAGGGTGAGATCCTGTCCAAGCCAACAATTTTCCTGAAAGACCTAGGCTCACTAAAGCTCTCCTCCAGAGCAAAGGGGATAGAGGAGATGTATGGAGGAGTCTTTGCCTTTCCCTATGAGTGTGGGGCTACTCCCTACAGCCCCAAGCTCAGGGATAACTGCCTCTAAGAAAGGAATGGCAAGAAGTGCTAATCTTGGAGGTTGGGACAGGGAGTTCGCAGCATGTGGGGAAAGAAAGACTTCTTCGGGGAAGAAGAGGCAACCACCGGGGGTGTGTTTGCAAGCCTCTATTTGGAAGGAACAGGTTTGCTTATACAACTCAAGACCTCCAGATCTGCTCAGAGGACTGAAGTTCCAGAGACAGGGCCATGTATCTCCCCTTCCCTTTGAGATCCTTGCCAAGACATTCCTAGCAGATTGTCGGAGTGCCCATGAAGAAGCAAGCAGCGGGAGTGTGCTTGACATCACTGGCTGCCTACCTGGGCTCAGCTCCTCAAGGGGCCTTTCTCTCCTGGTAGGCCCTATGTCCCCTTTGGGAGAGGGTTGTGCCCTCTTCCCTCCACACTGCCAAAGGGTGGAGGTGGAGCAAACTCGTTCTCTCCGAGGTAAAAGAAAGACAAATTGGATGGATTTTTAAGCTCTTGCTATGCTGCACCCCTCCAGGACCCACTCGAGCAAAACAGGTGCCCTGTGGCCCCTAGGTCGGGTATGCAGGTTCACACACTGGGTGTGATCCCGTCAAAGCCAAGAATTTTCCTGACAGACCTAGGCTCACTAGAGCTCTCCTCCAGAGGAAAGGGGACAGAAAAGATGTGTGTGTGGAGGTGGCTCTGCCTTTCCAGGTCCCAATCTCAGGGATAACTGCCCCTAAGAAAGGAACTGCTGCTGCTGCTGCTGCTGCTGCTGCTGCTGCTGCTAAGTTGCTTCAGTCGTGTTCGACTCTGTGCGACGCCATAGACGGTAGCCCACTAGGCTCCCCCGTCCCTGGGATTCTCCAGGCAAGAACAGTAAGTGGGTTGCCATTGCCTTCTCCAATGCATGAAAGTGAAAATGAAAGTGCAGTCGCTCAGTCGTGTCCGACCCTCAGCGACCCCATGGACTGCAGCCTACCAGGCTTCTCTGTCCATAGGATTTTCTGAAAGGAACTGCAAGAAGCACTTTTCCAGGAGGCTGGGAAAGGGAGTTCGCAGGATGTGGGGAAAGAGAGCCTCCTTCGGGGAAGAATAGGCGGCCACTTGTTTTGTGTTGCAAACCTCTATTTGGAAGGAACAGGTTAGCTTATACAAAGGGAGACCTCCAGATCTGCTCAGAGGACCGAAGTTGCAGAGGCAGGTCGGTGTATTTTCCCTTCACTTTGCGATCCTTGCAAAGACATTCCTTGCTGATAGATGACTCAGCAAGGGCCTTTGAGACTGTTGTTTTCTTTCCTAGGTTCAAAGATTCCTTCAGTTCCTAATATAGATATCCTAGAAATTATGTGACATCCGTGAAAATCTGATATGTCCTGGTCAAATGCTGTCAGTTATAATTCTAGTTATCATATTAAAGCATTTCAAGTCGCAGCAGTGACCAGATGACATTGTCAATTTCTATTTCATCAGGTTTTAACCATGTCCTCTATGGTTTCACACTGATGCCTTTGCAGAAATACTGCTACTTCAAGATATATGGAAAATACTTTTTTTAAGCTTACTGATAATTTGTTTGTTTGTTTGCTTGTCTTCTGGTAAGCTGGTACCAGATGCAATTTAGTCTCCTCTCTAGGTTAAGAGAACAAAGTTTTCTTAGAATGCAATTTTTGATCACAGACTATGAGTTTCTCTACCTTTCATTGATTTATAATTGTTTTCATCATCTGTTTTTTTTTTTTTTTACTTCGGTAAAGTAAATAAGCCTTATTTAAGATTTTGGTACATGTAGGATGGACTAAGCTTTCCCCACTCTTGCAAGTTCCCTTAACCCTTCAGATTCTTCTCGTGGGACCAAGATCTCACTTTCCTCCAGAGGGACAATCCAAGCTTTTTATCAGTTGATCTGCCCCTGACATCAGAGTCAAGTTGAGCACGAGTTGGCCTATAATTTAGGCATGAAACTATGACTACATAAAGAAAAGGTGACTTTATGATTCAGGGATGGCCATGATATGCCTTGCACTTCAGAGAAAATGGGTTAAAATGATTTTTTTTTCTTCAGAACTGCACAGCCAGTTCTTTCAGCATATGCAATTGAAAACATCTAGTCATTAGGTCAGTTTTCATTCCAATCCCAAAGAAAGGCAATGACAAAGAATATTCAAGCAGCTGCACAATTGCACTCATCTCACACACTAGTAAAGTAATGTTCAAAATTCTCCAAGTTCACATGAACTGTGAACTTCCAGATGTTCAAGAGGGATTTAAAAAATGCAGAGAAACCAGAGATCAAATTGCCAACATCCACTGGCTCATTGAAAAAGCAAGAGAGTTCCAGAAAAAAAAAATCTATTTCTGCTTTATTGACAATGCCAAAGCCTTTGACTGTGTGGATCACAAGAAACTGGGAAAAATTCTGAAAGAGATGGGAATACCAGACCACCTGACCTGTCTCTTGAGAAACCTGTATGCAGGTCAGGAAGAAACAGTTCGAACTGGACATGGAACAACAGACTGGTTCTAAATAGGAAAAGGAACATGTCAAGGCTGTATATTGTCACCCTGCTTATTTAACTTATATGCAGAGTACAGCATGAGAAACACTGGGCTGGAGGAAGCACACGCTGGAATCAAGGTTGCTGGGAGAAATATCAATAATCTCAGATATTCAGATGACACCACCCTTATGGCAGAAAGTGAAGAAGAGCTAAAGAGTCTCCTGATGAAAGTGAAAGAGGAGAGTGAAAAAGTTAGCTTAAAGCTCAGCATTCAGAAAACTAAAATCATTGCATCCAGTCTCATCACTTCATGGCAAATAGATGGGAAAACATTGGAAACAGCAGCAGACTATTTTTGGGGCTTGGAAATCACTGCAGGTGATGGCTGCCTCCATGAACTTAAAACATATTTATGACTTGGAAGAAAAGTGATGACCAAACTAGACAGCATATTAAAAAGCCGAGACGTTGCTTTGCCAACAAAGATCCATCCGGTCAAGGCTATGGTTTTTCCATATGTCATGGATGGATATGAAAGATGTACTATAAAGAAAGTGACAGCTGAAAATTTGATGCTTTTGAACTGTGGTGTTGGAGAAGATGCTTGTAGGTCGCTTAGACTACAAGGAGACGCACCCACTCCATCCTAAAGGAAATCAGGTCTGAATATCCATTGGAAGGACTAATACTGAACCTGAAACTCCAATACTTTGGCCACTTGATGTGAAGAGCTGACTCACTTGGAAGTTGCTTTGATTTGCCTATGAGTGTGGGAGCCCTCCCTGGGCAAAGGGCCTCAGGGGTCATTGCCACTGAATCACGACATCCAAGCAAGCGCATTCCAGCTGTGTGACATGCAGGAAGCAGGAGACTGGGAAAACTGTCTTCCTTAGAAGAAGGAAAGTCATCCACAGAGAGTGTGTTTTCAGGCCTCTCTTTGCAGCAAGTGTTTTGCTTCTCAGACATCAGAGCTGCAGGCTTGCTCTGAGGGCCTCAATTCCAGAGTCAGGGCTGTGTGTCTCACTGCACTTTCCAAGCATTGCAGACACATTCCTAGGTTGGAGCAGTGCTTCCCGTGAGAAAGAAGCCTCGGGAGTGTGTCTGAGCGGGCTGAGTGCCATGCTAGGGTCACCTAGTCGAGGGCACCTTGCACATCCAATGGGCCCCAGGCGAGTAGCTATGGACCGGCCCCTCGGTTGAGATATCCCAAAGCAGGGAACAAAGCTAGCTCTGTCAGAAGGAGGAAAACGGCAATGGGATGGATTTTCAAGCGGTTGCTAAGTCACACCACGTGAGGGCTCCGCGGGAAAGAAATGCGAATTTTGGCCTCTAGGCCCAGTATCCAGATGTGTGCACAGGATATTTTCCCCACAGGATCCAAGAATGTTCCAGACAGACCTAAGCTCACTAGCTCTCTCCTGCAGAGGAAATGAAATATTGTTGCTGAACCACGAAAAGATGCTGGGATTCTTGGCTCATGGAGGAGAAGAATTCAATCCAGGGCCCAAGATGAGGCTTGATTGCTCAGAGCTTTTGTGCAATCGAGTTTTATTCAAGTAGAAAGGAGATAGAGAAAGCTTCTGACAGAGACATCACAAGGGGCAGAAAGCGTACCCCCTTGCTAGCGTTAGTAATGGAGTTATATACTCTCCAATAAGTTATTACAATGAACAAAAGAATGTGTGGAGGTTGTAAAGACTCACTAGACCTACTCCCATAATTTACATTTTAAGATAACAGGATTAGCCAGAAGGTTTTTCCAGAGACCGTCCTCAAGAAGGATGCATGATTGTTATATAATCCTAAGGAATGTAGAGGGAAAAAAAAGTGTGTCCTTTCTTCCTCCTTGAGAATTCTAGACCCCTCTCTCCTTGGGGACCCTTGAACTTCTTATAAACCTGCCTTGGCAATGACTCTCTCAGAAACATGATTGAACAGCCGTTTGGAGCTTCCTTTGACTTTCCCTGGGAGGGAGGGAGCCCTCCCTGAGCACAGGGCCTCAGGGGCCATGGCCAATGAAAACTCATCTCCCAGTAAGTGCTTTTCAGCCCTGTGTGACTCTCAGCCCACAGGAGGCTGAGAAAACTCTCTTCCTTGGAGGAAGGAAAGGCAGCCCAAGAGTGTGTTTTCAGGCCTGTATCTTGCAGCAAGTGTTTGGCTTGTTAGACATAAGACCTGCAGGCCTGCTCCAACAGACTCCATTCCAGAATCAGGGCCTTGTGTCTCCCTGCAGTTTCCTGGCCTCGCAAACACATTCCTAGGTGAGAGCAGTCCTGCCCATGGGGAAGCAGGCTGCGGGAGTGTGTCTGAGGGGGCCAGGTGCCATGCTGGGGTCACCTGGTCGAGGGCACCTTGCACCTCCAATGGACCCCAGGCAAGGAGTTGCAGGCCACCACCTTGCTTCTGAAATCCCAAAGTGGGGAGCAAAGCTCGCTCTGTCAGAGGGAAGAAAACAGCAACAGGATGGATTTTCAAGCAGTTGCTAGGCTGTACTGCGTTAGGGCTCCAAGGAAGAAAAATGCAAATGTTAGCCCCTACGACTGGTATCCAGGTGGGCTCCCAGGATGATTTCCCCGCAGGATCCAAGAACGTTCCAGACAGACCTGGGCTCACTAGCTCCCTCCTGCAGAGGAAACATGATAGAACAGCTGTTTGGAGGTTGCTTTGACTTCCCCTGGGAGGGTAGGATCCCTCCCTGGGTGCAGGGCCTCAGGGGCCATTGCCGCTGAGAAATGCCCTCTAAGCCAGACCTTTCCAGCCTTGTATGACTCAGCACGGAGGAGACTGGAAAAGCTATCTTCCTTGGAGGAAGGAAAGGCAGCCCCAGAGAGTGTGTTTTCACACCTGTATCTTGCAGCAAGTGTTTGCGTCTCAGACGTCAGACCTCCAGGCCTGCTCCAACGGCCTCAGTTCCAGAGTCAGGGCCGTGTGTCTCCCTGCATTTTCTGAGCCTTGGGAACACATTCCTAGGTCAGAACAGTCCTGCCCATGGGGAAGGAGGCTGCGGGAGTGTGTCTGAGGGGGTCGGGTGCCATGCTGGGGTCCAATAGAGCTGGAACCTCCAATAGACCCCAGGACAACAGCGGTGGGGCTGCCCCTGGCATCCGAAATGCCAAAGTGAGAAGCAAAGCTAGCTCTATCAGAAGGAAGAAAAGAACAATTGGATGCATGTTCAGGCTGTTGTTGGGCCGCACCACTTCAGGGTCCCCCCCGAGAGGAACGGGCGCCCTGTGGCCCCTAGGTCCGATATGCAGGTTAACACACAGGGTGTGTCCCCATAGGAGCCAAGAATTTTCCTGACAGACCTAGGCTCACTAGAGCTCTCCTACAGGGCAAAAGGGATAGAACAGACTGTGGATGTGACTCTGCCTTTCCCAGCGAGCATGGGGCCCTGCCTACAGCCCCGGGCTCCAGGGAAAATTGTCCCTGAAAAATGACCTCCAAGAAGCGCTTTTCCAGCAGGCTGGGATGCAGAGTTCACAGGATGCGGGGAAAGTGATCGTCCTTCAGGGAAGAAGAGGCAGCCACCCAGTGTGTGTTTGCAAGCCTGTATTTGGAAGAAACTGGTTAGCTTCTTCAAGGGGAGACCTCCAGGTCTGCTCAGAGGACCGATATTCCAGAGGCAGCACCGCGGTATTGCTCATGAAGAAGCAGGATGCAGCAATGTGTCAGACATGACTGGGTGCCTTCCTGGGTTCAGCTCCGTGAGGGGCCTTTCCACTCAAAGTAGGTCCCATGCCTCCTTGGGGAGGAAGTGGGGCCCGCTTGCCTCCAAATTGCCAAAGGCTGGAACAAAGCTAGTTCTATCAGAGGTAAGAAAAGAGCAATTGGATGGATGTGGAAGCTGTTGCTGGGCCGCACTGCTTCAGGCCCCCCACCCCTCCGGCCCCGAGAGAAACAGGCGCCCTGTGGCCCCTCGGTCCTGTATGCAGTTTCACACATAGAATGTGTCCCCATAGGAGCCAAGAACTTTCCTGACAGACCTAGGCTCACTAGAGCTCTCCTACAGAGCAAAGGGGATGGGACAGATGTGTGGCTGTGGCTCTGCCTTTCCCTGGGAGTGTGGAGCCGCTCCCTATGGCCCTGGGCTCCAGGGGAAATTGCCCCTGAATAATGACCTCCAAGAAGCGCTTTTCCAACTGGCTGAGACGTGGAGTTCTCAGGATGCAGGGAAAGCGAGTGTCCCTTCAGGGAAGCAAAGGCAGTCACCTGTTATCATTACTTACTAGAATAGTAGGTACCTTCTCTGGTTGGGCAGAGGCCTTCACTACCTGATCTGAAAAAGAAAATGAAGTAGCTCGCTGATTTGAGAAATAATTCACAGACTTGGGTTTCCAACCAGTATAGAATCCGACAATGGCCCTGTCTTTGTAGCCGCGTTAATTAACAGGTATGTGAAGCTCTAAATATCAGTGGAAATTACATACAGCATATAGGCCCCTGTGTTCTGGAATGGTGGAAAGAAACAACCAAACTCTTCAAGAGACTCTTTCAAAATGGATCATAGAGACTGACTGTACATGGATGGGCTTGCTTCTGGCAGACTTACTCATATTACGGGTAACTGCACGTTCCCATAGTTGTTGTCCTTATGAAATTTTCGATGGGAGAACCCCCCACCCCACAATGAGGCAGGTGTTAGCAGATTTGCCACAAGTAAGCAGGTGGGATTTCACAGCAGCTGGAACAATTAGGTAAGGTAATAAATCAGGTAACTAAGTTTGTGTAAAAAAAAATATCATTCCCCCTTGAGGAACAGATTCATGAATTTGTGCTCAGTGATCAGGTGTGGCTCAATGACTGGAAACACAATTCCTTGGCCTGACATCGGAAAGGTCCTTATACTGCTGTTTTAGCCACAATTCTGAAAGAGAAGGGAATACTAGACCACCTAACCTGCCTCTTGAGAAATCTGTATGAAGGTTAGAGCAGGACATGGAACAACAGACTGGTTCCAAAAAGGAAAAGGAGTATGTCAAGGCTGTATATTGTCACCCTGTTTTATTAACTTATATGCAGACTACATCATGAAAAATGCTGGGATGGAAGATACGTGAGCTGGAATCAAGATTCCCGGAAGAAATAGCAATAAACTTAGATATGCAGATGTCATCACAATTATGGCAGAATGGGAAGAGGAACGGGTATGTCGGGGAACTTTTTGAGTTGCAGTAAGGGTGTGAAGGACCTTTTGGAAGTTCCAGAGGTTTGGTGTGATTAGCCTCGAGAAGCCTCAGCGGAATTGGGCCTCATCTCGCCTGGAGGTCAAAACCTCCTGGATTTTCTCTAGTTCTGGCAGGTTCTCTCCACTTAGGACGGGGACCTCAGGGACCCCCTCTGGTGGCCTCAGGAAAGGCCAGTCCCCATGCGAGTTACTAGGAGGCCTCTCGGGATTCCTCTCACTTCGATGCCGGGGCCTAAGACCTTGTGTGGAGTCGGGGCCGGAACGTGAGGATTCCTCTCCAGTGCTGACATGGATCTTGGGGTACTTCTGGAGTCTCCCCAGGGGACTAAGTCCGCGTCTCGAATGGAGGCATGCACGTGCGCTTTCCTCCAGAGCGGTAGCAGCAGTGTCACCCTTCCCGTCGCGTCGATCATGGGATCTTTGTCTTTCCCCTGAGGATTTCCCATGAGGCTTTCCCACGAGGCTTTCCCACAAGGCTATCCCTCAGGGCCGTCCCACGTGCCACCGTGGTGTGAGTCGAAAACAGTTTCCTCTGGACTGTACTGGGACATCTAGAAGACTCTGGGAATGGTGGAACGACCCTGGAGTTCCTCTCGCCTTTCCTATGGAGAGCGCCTCCTATTGAGATGCGACTGTAACGCCCAGAATTCTTTCCCAACCAAGCAGGGAAAGGATCCCTCATCGGGAACTACGATGCGGCAACGGGGCTCCTCTCGATGTGGGCGGGACCATCGTGTTTCCTCTAGAGTGGAGATGGGTAGTTGGGGAACTTCTTGTGTTGCAGCAACTGTGTGAAGGTCCTTTTGGAAGTTCCAGAGGTTCGGTGTGATTAGCCTGGAGAAGCCTCAGCGGAAATGGGCCTCATCTCGCCTGGAGGGCAAAACCTCCTGGATTTTCTCGAGTTGCGGCAGGTGCTCTCGACTTACGATGGGGACCTTAGGGACCCGCTCTGGTGGCCTCAGGAAATCCAGTCCCCATGCGAATTAGTAGGGGGCCTCTCGGGATGCCTCTCCCGTCCATGCTGGGGCCCAAGACATTGTTGGTAGTCATGGCCGGAACCTGAGGATTCCTCTCCAGTGCTGACATTGGTCTTGGGGTACTTCGGGAGTCTCCCCCAGGGAGTCAGTCCTCGTCTCGAGAGGGGGCATGCACGTGCGCTTTCCTCCCGAGTTGTAGCAACAGTGTCACGCTTCCTGTAGGGTGGATCAAGGGATCTGTGGCTTTCCCTAGACTCTTTCCCACGAGGCTTTCCATGAGTCTTACCCACAGCGCTTTCCCACGTGCCACCGTGCTGTGCGTCGATCCTCGGCGTGGAAGTCGATGCAGTGCAGGGAAAACAGGTTCCTCTGGAATGGACTGAGACATCTGGGGGACTCTTGGAATGGAGGCAGGACCCTGGAATTCCTCTCGCCTTTCCTGTGGAGAATGCCTCCTCTTGAGATGCGACGGGAACGCAGGGAATTTTTTCCCTAACAAGCAGGGAAGGGATCCCTCATCTCGAGCTACGAGGCGGAAACGGGGCTCCTCTGGATGTGGGCGGGACCCTCGTGCTTCCTCTCGAGTGGAGACGAGTATGTCGGGAAACTTCTTGAGTTGCAGCAGGGCTTTGAAGGACCTTTAATAAGTTCCAGAGGTTAGGTGTGATTAGCCTCGAGAATCCTCAGTGGAAATGGGCCTCATCTAGCCTGGAGGGGAGAACCTCCTGGATTTTCACGAGTTGCGGCAGGTGCTCTCCACTTACGATGGTGACCTATGGGACCCGCTCTGGTGGCCTCAGGAAAGGCCAGTCCCCATGCGAGTTGCTTGCGGGCCTTTTGGGATTCCTCTCCCTTCGATGCCGGGGCCTTAAACCTTGTGTGGAGGCCGGGCCAGAACCTGAGGATTCCTCTCCAGTGCTGACATGGATCTTGGGGTACTTCTCGAGTCTCCCCAGGGGAGTAAGTCCTCGTCTCGGATGGGGGCATGCACGTGCTCTTTCCTCCAGAGCGGTAGCAGCTGTGTCACGCTTCCCAACGCCTGGATCAAGGGATCTTTGGCTTTCCCTCGAGGCTTTTGCACGACGCTTTCCCACAGGGCTGTCCCACGTGCCCCCGTGGTGGGAGTCAATCCTCGGCGTGAAAGTCGACTCATTGCAGGGAAAACAGGTTCCTCTGGTATGGACTGAGACATCTGGGGGACTCTTGGAATGGTAGCACGACCCTGGAGTTCCTCTCGCCTTTCCTGTGGAGAGCGCCTCCTCTTGAGGTGAGAGGGGAATGCCGGGAACTCTTTCCCGACAAAGAGGCGAAATGTCCCTCATCTCGAGCTACGAGGCGGAAACGGGGCTCCTCTGCATATGCCCGGGACCCTCGTGCTTCCTCTAGAGTGGAGACGGGTATGTCAGGCAACTTCTTGAGTAGCAGTAAGGGTGTGAAGGACCTTTTGGAAGTTCCAGAGGTTAGGTGTGATTAGCTTTGAGAAGCCTCAGCGGAAATGGGTCTCATCTCGCCGGGAGGTTAAAACCTCCTTGATTTTCTCGAGTTGCGGCAGGTGCTCTCGATTTACAACGGGGACCTCAGGGACCCGCTCTGGTGGCCTCAGGAAAGGCCAGTCCACATGCGAGTTGCTCGGGGGCCTCTCGGGATTCCTCTCCCTTTGATGACGGGGCCTTTGACCTTGAGTGGTGTCAGGTCCGGAACCTGAGGATTCCTCTCCAGTGCTCACATGGTTCTTGGGTACTTCTGGAGTCTCCCCAGGGGAGTAACTCCTCGTCTCGAATGGGGGCATGCACGTGCGCTTTCCTCCAGAGCTGTAGCAGTAGTGTCACGCTTCCCATCGCCTGGATCAAGGGATCTGTGGCTTTCCCTCGAGGCTTTCCCACGAGGCTTTCCCACGAGGCTTTCCCACAGGGCTGTCCCTCTTGCCACCGTGGTGTGATTCGATCCTCGGCGTGAAAGTCGACGCAGTGCAGGGAAAACAGGTTCCTCTGGAATGGACTGAGAATTCTGGGGGACTCTTGGATTGGTGGCACGACACTGGAGTTCCTCTCGCCTTTCCTGTGGAGAGGGCCTCCTGTTGAGATGGGACGGGAACGCCGGGAATTCTTTCCCGACCAAGCAGCGAAAGGATCCCTCATCTCGAGCTACGAGGCGGAAACGGGGCTCCTCTGGATGTTTGCAGGACACTCGTGCTTCCTCTAGAGTGGAGCCGGGTATGTCAGGGAACTTCTTGAGTTGCAGCAAGGTTGTGAAGCACCCTTTGGAAGTTCCAGAGGTTAGATGTGATTAGCCTAGAGATGCCTCATCAGAAATGGGCCTCATCAAGCCTGGAGGGGAGAACCTCCTGGATTTTCTCGAGTTGCAGCAGGTTCTCCCGTCTTACGACGGTTACCTTAGGGACCCGCTCTGGTGGCCTCAGGTTTGGCCAGTCCCCAATCGATGCTCATGGGCCTCCTGGATTCCTTTCTCGTCAATGCCTGGGCCTAAGACCTTTTGTGGAGTCGGGCCCAGAACCTGAGGATTCCTCTCCAGTGCTGACATGGATCTTGGGGTACTTCTGGAGTCTCCCCAGGGGAGTCAGTCCTCATCTTGAATGGGGGCATGCACGAGCGCTTTCCTCCAGAGCGGTAGCAGCAGTGTCACGCTTCCCATCGCGTGGATCAAGAGATCTGTGGCTTTCCCTCGATGCTTTCCCACGAGGCTTTCCCACAGGGCTGTCCCAGGTGCCATCGTGGTGGGAGTCGATCCTCGCCATGATAGTCGAGGAAGTCAGGGAAAACAGGTTCCTCTGGAATGGACTGAGACACCTGGGGGACTCTGGGATGGTGGCACGACCCTTGAGTTCCTCTCGCCTTCCTGTGGAGAACGCCTCCTCTTGAGATGTGACGGGAACGTCCAGAATTCTTTCCCGACAAAGCAGCGAAAGGATCCCTCATCTCCAGCTAAGAGGCGGAAACGGGGCTCCTCTGGATGTGGGCGGGACCCTCGTGCTTCCTCTCGAGTGGAGACGGGTATGTCGGGGAACTTCTTGAGCTGCAGCAAGGGTGTGAAGGACCTTTTGGAAGTTCCAGAGGTTAGGTGTGATTAGCCTCGTGAAGCCTCAGTGGAAATGGGCCTCATCTCGCCTGGAGGGCAAAACCTCCTGGATTTTCTCGAGTTGTGGCAGGTGCTCTCGACTTAAGACAGGGACCTCAGGGACCCGCTCTGGTGGCCTCGGGACTGGCCAGTCCCCCAGTGAGTTGCTCGCGGGCCTCTGGGATTCTTCTCCCTTCGATGCCAGGGCCTAAGACATTGTGTGGAGTCGGGGCGGGAACCTGAGGATTCCTCTCCAGTGCTGACTTGGTTCTTGGGGTACTTCTGGAGTCTCCTCAGGGGAGTAAGTCCTCGTCTCGAATGGGGGCATGCACCTGCGGTTTCCTCCAGAGCGGTAGCAGCAGTGTCGCGCTTCCCGGCGCGTGGATCAAGGGATCTGTGGCTTTCCCTCCAGGCTTTCCCACGAGGCTTTCCCACGAGGCTTTCCCACAGGGCTGTCCCACGTGCCACCTTGGTGGGAGTCGATCCTCGGCATGAAAGTCGAGGCAGTGCAGGTAACACAGGTTCCTCTGGAATGGACTGAGACATCTGGGGTCTCTGGGAATGGTGACAAGACCCTGGAGTTCCTGTCGCCTTTCCTGTGGAGAGTGCCTCCTTTTGAGATTCGACAGGTACGCCGGGAATTCTTTCCAGACCAAGCAGAGAAAGAATCCCTCATCTCGAGCTACGAGGCGGAAACGGGGCTCCTCTGGATGTGGGCGGGACCGTCGTGCTTCCTTGAGAGTTAGGCCGGGTATGTCGGGGAACTTCTTGAGTTGCAGCAAGGGTGTGAAGGACCTTTGGAAGTTCCACAGGTTAAGTGTGATTAGCCTCGTGACGCCTCAGCGGAAATGGGCCTCATCTAGCCTGAAGGGCAAAACCTCCTGGATTTTCTCGTGTTGCCGCAGGTACTTTCGTCTTACGACGGTGACCTAAGTGACCCACTCTGGTGGCCTCAGGAAAGGCCAGTCCCCATGCGAGTTGCTCGGGCGCCTCTCGGGGTTCCTCTCCCTTCGATGCCGGGGCCTAAGTCCTTGTGTGGAGTCGGGGCCAGAACCTGAGGATTCCTCTGCAGTGCTGACATGGATCTTGGGTTATTTCTGCAGTCTCCCCATGGGAGTAAGTCCTCATCTCGAATGGGGGCATGCACGTGCGCTTTCCTCCAGTGCCGTAGCAGCAGTGTCACGCTTCCCGTCGCGTCAATCAAGGGATCTGTGGCTTTCCCTCGAGGCTTTCCCACAGGGCTGTCCCACGTGCCACCGTGGTGGGAGTCGATCCTCGGCATGAAAGTTGAGGCAGTGAAGGGAAAACAGGTTCCTCTGGAATGGACTGAAAGATATGTGGGACTCTGGGAATGGAGACAAGACCCTGGAGTTCCTCTCGCCTTTCCTCTGGAGAGCGCCTCCTCTTGAGATGCGCCAGGAATGCCCAGAATTCTTTCCCGACCAAGCAGCGAAAGGATCCCTCATCTCGAGCTAAGAGGTGAAAACTGGGCTCCTCTGGATGTGGGCGTGACCCTCGTGCTTCCTCTAGAATGGAGACGGGTTGTCGGGGAACTTCTTGAGTTGCAGCAAGGTTGTGAAGCACCCTTTGGAAGTTCCAGATGTTAGATGTGATTAGCCTCGAGACGCCTCATCGGAAATGGTCCTCATCTAGCCTGGAGGGCAAAATATCCTGGATTTTCTCGAGTTCCGGCAGATGCTGTCATCTTACGACGGTGACGATAGGGCCCGCTCTGGTGGCCTCAGGACTGCTCAGTCCCCATTCGAGTTGCTCGGGGGTCTCCTGGGATTCCTCTCCCTTTGATGCCGGGGACTAAGACCTTCTGTGGAGTAGAGCCCGGAACATGAGGATTCCTCTCCAGTGCTGACATGGAACTTGGGCTACTTCTGGAGCCTCCCCAGGGCAGTAAGTCCTCTTCTCAAGAGGGGGCATGCACTTTCGCTTTCCTCCAAAGCGGGTGCAGCAGTGTCACGCTTCCCATAGCGTCGATCAAGGGATCTGCGCCTTTCTGTCTAGGCTTTCCCACGAGGCTTTCCCACGAGGCTTTCCCACAGGGCTGTCCCACGTGCCGCCTTGGTGGGAGTCGATCCTTGGCATGAAAGTCGAGGCAGTGCAGGGAACACAGGTTCCTCTGGAATGGACTGAGACATCTGGGGGACTCTGGGAATGGTGACAAGACCCTGGAGTTCCTCTCGCCTTTCCTGTGGAGAGCTCCTCCTTTTGAGATTGGACACGGGAATTCTTTCCAGACCAAGCAGAGAAAGGATCCCTCATCTCGAGCTACGAGGCGGAAACGGGGCTCCTCTGGATGTGAGCGGGACCCTCGTGCTTCCTTTAGGGTTAGGGCGGGTATGTCGGGGAACTTCTTGAGTTGCAGCAAGGGTGTGAAGGACCTTTGGAAGTTCCAGAGGTTAGGTGTGATTAGCCTCGTGAGGCCTCAGCGGAAATGGGCCTCATCTAGCCTGAAGGGCAAAACCTCCTGGATTTTCTCGAGTTGCCGCAGGTCCTTTCGTCTTAGGACGGTGACCTAAGGGACCCGCTCTGGTGGCCTCAGGAAAGGACAGTCCCCATGCGAGTTGCTCGGGGGCCTCTCGTGGTCCTCTCCCTTCGATGCCGGGTCCTAAGACCTTGTGTGGAGTCGGGGTCGGAACCTGAGGATTCCTCTCCAGTGCTGACATGGATCTTAGGGTACTTCTGGAGTCTCCCCAGGGGAGTAAGTCCTCGTCTCGAATGGGGGCATGCACGTTCGCTTTCCACCAGAGCGGTAGCAGCAATGTCATGCACCCGTCGCATGGATCAAGGGATCTGTGGCTTTCCCTCGAGGCTTTCCCCCGAGGTTTTGCAACGAGGCTTTCCCACAGGGCTGTCCCACGTGCCACCGTGGTGGGAGTCGAGCCTTGGCGTGAAAGTCGAGGCAGTGCAGGAAAACAGGTTCCTCTGGAATGGACTGAGACATCTGGGGGTCTCTGGGAATGGTGGCACGACGCTGGAGTTCTCGCCTTTTCTGTGGAGAGCACCTCCTCTTGAGATGCGACAGGAATGCCCAGAATTCTTTCCCGAACAAGCAGCCAAAGGATCCCTCATCACGAGCTACGAGGCGGAAATGGGGCTCCTCTGGATGTGGGCGGGGCCCTCTTGCTTCCTCTCGAGTGGAGACGGGTATGTCGGGGAACTTCTTGAGTTGCAGAAAGGGTGTGAAGGACCCTTTGGACTTTCTAGAGGTTAGATGTGATTAACCTCAACGCCTCAGCGGAAATGGGCCTCATCTAGCCTGGAGGGCAGAACCTCCTGGATTTTCTCGAGATGCAGCAGGTGCTCTCGTCTTACCACGGTGACGAAAGGGACCTGCTCTTATCGCCTTAGGACTGGCCAGTCCCCATGCGAGTTACTCGGGAGCCTCTCGGGATTCCTTTCCCGTCGATGCCGGGCCTAAGACCTTGTGTGGAGTAGTGGCCGGAACCTGAGGATTCCTCTAAAGTGCTGACATGGATCATGGGGTGCTTCTGGAGTCTCCCCAGGGGAGTAAGTCCTCATCTCGAAAGGAGGCATGCACGTGCGCTTCCCTGCAGAGCGGTAGCAGCAGTGTCACGATTCCCGTCACGTGCATCAAGGGAACTGTGGCTTTCCCTCGAGGCTTTCCACAGGGCTGTCCCACGTGCCACCGTGGTGGGAGACGATCCTCGGCGTGAAAGTCGAGGCAGTGCAGGGAAAACAGGTTCCTCTGTAATGGACTGAGACATCTGGGGTACTCTGGGAATGGTGGCACGACCCTGGAGTTCCTCTCGCCTTTCCTGTGGAGAGCGCCTCCCCTTGAGATGCGACGGGGACTCACAGAATTCTTTCCGGACCAAGTAGCAAAAGGATCCCTCATCTCCAGCTATGAGGCGAAACGGGGCTCCTCTGGATGTGGGCGGGACCCTCGTGCTTCCTCTAGAGTGGAGACGGGGATGTCCGGGAACTTCTTGAGTTGCAGCAAAGGTGTGAAGGACCTTTTGGAAGTTCCAGAGTTTAGATGTGATTAGCCTTGAGAAGCCTCAGCGGAAATGGGCCTCATCTCGCCTGGAGGGCAAAACCTCCTGGATTTTCTCGAGTTGCGGCAGGTGCTCTCGACTTACGACGGGGACCTCAGGGACTCGCTCTGGTGGCCTCAGGAAAGGCCAGTCTCCATGCGAGTTGCTCGCGGGCCTCTCGGTATTCCTCTCTCGTCGATGCCGGGGCCCAAGACCTTGTGTGGAGTCGGGGCCGGAACCTGAGGATTCCTCTCCAGTGCTGACATGGATCTTGGGGTACTTCTGGAGTCTCCTCAGGGTAGTGAGTCCTCGTCTCGAGAGGGAGCATTCACGTGGGCTTTCCTCCCGAGCTGTAGCAGCAGTGTCACACTTCCCTTCTCGTCGATCATGGGATCTGTGGCTTTCCCTCGAGGATTTCCCATAAGGCTTTCCCACGAGGCTTTCCCACAGGGCTGTCCCACGTGCCACCGTGGTGGGAGTCGATCCTCAGCGTGAAAGTCGAGGCAGTGCAGGGAAAACAGGTTCCTCTGGAATGGATTGAGACATCTGGGGGACTCTCCGAATGGTGGCACGACCCTGGAGTTCCTCTCGCCTTTCCTGTGGAGAGGACCTCCTCTTGAGATGCGACGGGAATGCCAGGAATTCTTTCCCGACCAAGCAGGGAAAGGATCTCTCATCTCGAGGTACGAGGCGGAAACGGGGCTCCTCTGGATGTGGGCGGGACCCTCGTGCTTCCTCTGTAGTGGAGACGGGTATGTCAGGGAACTTCCTGAGTCGCAGCAATGGTTGAAGGACCTTTTGGAAGTTCCAGAGAGTAGGTGTGATTAACCTCGAGAAGCCTCAGCGGAAATGGGCATCATCTCGCCTGGAGGGCAAAACATCCTGGATTGTCTCGAATTGTGGCAGGTGCTCTGGACTTACGACGGGTACTTCAGGGACCCACTCTGGTGGCCTCACGAAAGGCCAGTCCCCATGCCAGTTGATCGGGGGCCTCTCGGGATTCCTCTCCCGTCGATGTCGAGGCCTAAGAATTGTGTGGAGTCGGGGCCGGAAACTTGAGAATTCCTCTCCAGTGCTGACATGGATCTTGGGGTACTTCTGGAGTCTCCCCAGAGGAGTAAGTACTCGTCTCCAATGGGGGCATGCACGTGCGCTTTACTCCAGAGCGGTAGCAGCAGTGTGACGCTTCCCATCGCCTGGATCAAGGGATCTGTGGCTTTCCCTCGAGGCTTTTCCAGGAGGCTTTCCCACAAGGCTTTCCCACAGGGCTGTCCCACGTGCGACCGTGGTGGTAGTCGATCCTCATCCTGAAAGTCGAGGCAGTGCAGGGAAAACAGGTTCCTCTGGAATGGACTGAGACATCAGGGGAACTCTGGGAATGGTGACACGACCCTGGAGTTCCTCTCGCCTTTCCTGTGGAGAGCGCCTCCTCTTGAGATGCGACGGGAACACCGGCAATTCTTTCCAGACCAAGCAGGGAAAGGATCCCTCATCTCAAGCTTCGAGGCGGAAACGGGGCTCTTCTGGATGTGGGCGGGAACCGCTTGCTTCCTCTAGAGTGGAGACGGGGATGTCAGGGAACTTCTTGAGTTGCAGCAGGGGTGTGAAGGACCTTTTGGAAGTTCCAGAGGTTAGGTGTGATTAGCCTCGAGAAGCCTCAGCGGAAATGGGCCTCATCTCGCCTGGAGGCAGAACCTCCTGGATTTTCTCGAGTTGAGGCAGGTGGTTTCGTGATTTCCGGGTGGGGCCCACGTGATTTCCGGGTGGGGCCCACGTGATTTCCGGGTGGGGCCCACGTGATTTCCGGGTGGGGCCCACGTGATTTCCGGGTGGGGCCCACGTGATTTCCGGGTGGGGCCCACGTGATTTCCGGGTGGGGCCCACGTGATTTCCCCGTGGGGCCCACGTGATTTCCGGCTGGGGCACACGTGATTTCCGGCTGGGGCCCACGTGATTTCCGGGTGGGGCCCACGTGATTTCCCCGTGGGGCCCACGTGATTTCCGGGTGGGGCCCACGTGATTTCCCCGTGGGGCCCACGTGATTTCCGGGTGGGGCCCACGTGACTTCCGTGTGGGGCCCACGTGATTTCCGGGTGGGGCCCACGTGATTTCCGGGTGGGGCCCACGTGATTTCCGGGTGGGCCCCACGTGATTTCCGGGTGGGCCCCACGTGATTTCCGGGTGGGGCCCACGTGATTTCCCCGTGGGGCCCACGTGATTTCCCCGTGGGGCCCACGTGATTTCCGGGTGGGGCCCACGTGATTTCCGGGTGGGGCCCACGTGATTTCCGGGTGGGGCCCACGTGATTTCCGGGTGGGGCCCACGTGATTTCCGGTGGGGCCCACGTGATTTCCGGGTGGGGCCCACGTGATTTCCGGGTGGGGCCCACGTGATTTCCGGCTGGGGCCCACGTGATTTCCGGGTGGTGCCCACGTGATTTCCGGGTGGGGCCCACGTGATTTCCGGGTGGGGCCCACGTGATTTCCGGTTGGGGCCCACGTGATTTCCGGGTGGGGCCCACGTGTTTTCCGGGTGGGGCCCACGTGATTTCCGGGTGGGGCCCACGTGATTTCCGGGTGGGCCCCACGTGATTTCCGGGTGGGCCCCACGTGATTTCCGGGTGGGGCCCACGTGATTTCCGGGTGGGGCCCACGTGATTTCCGGGTGGGGCCCACGTGATTTCCGGGTGGGGCCCACGTGATTTCCGGGTGGGGCCCACGTGATTTCCGGGTGGGGCCCACGTGATTTCCGGGTGGGGCCCACGTGATTTCCCCGTGGGGCCCACGTGATTTCCCCGTGGGGCCCACGTGATTTCCGGGTGGGGCCCACGTGATTTCCGGGTGGGGCCCACGTGATTTCCGGGTGGGGCCCACGTGATTTCCCCGTGGGGCCCACGTGATTTCCCCGTGGGGCCCACGTGATTTCCCCGTGGGGCCCACGTGATTTCCGGGTGGGGCCCACGTGATTTCCGGGTGGGGCCCACGTGATTTCCCCGTGGGGCCCACGTGATTTCCGGGTGGGGCCCACGTGATTTCCGGGTGGGGCCCACGTGATTTCCGGGTGGGGCCCACGTGATTTCCGGGTGGGGCCCACGTGATTTCCGGGTGGGGCCCACGTGATTTCCCCGTGGGGCCCACGTGATTTCCGGGTGGGCCCCACGTGATTTCCGGGTGGGGCCCACGTGATTTCCGGGTGGGGCCCACGTGATTTCCGGGAGGGGCCCACGTGATTTCCGGGTGGGGCCCACGTGATTTCCGGGTGGGGCCCACGTGATTTCCGGGTGGGGCCCACGTGATTTCCCCGTGGGGCCCACGTGATTTCCGGGTGGGCCCCACGTGATTTCCGGGTGGGGCCCACGTGATTTCCGGGTGGGCCCCACGTGATTTCCGGGTGGGGCCCACGTGATTTCCGGGTGGGGCCCACGTGATTTCCGGGTGGGGCCCACGTGATTTCCGGGTGGGGCCCACGTGATTTCCCCGTGGGGCCCACGTGATTTCCGGGTGGGGCCCACGTGATTTCCGGGTGGGGCCCACGTGATTTCCGGGTGGGGCCCACGTGATTTCCGGGTGGGGCCCACGTGATTTCCCCGTGGGGCCCACGTGATTTCCGGGTGGGGCCCACGTGATTTCCCCGTGACGCCCACGTGATTTCCCCGTGGGGCCCACGTGATTTCCGGGTGGGGCCCACGTGATTTCCGGGTGGGTCCCACGTGATTTCCGGGTGGGGCCCACGTGATTTCCGGGTGGGGCCCACGTGATTTCCGGATGTGGCCCACGTGATTTCCGGGTGGGGCCCACGTGATTTCCGGGTGGGGCCCACGTGATTTCCCCGTGGGGCCCACGTGATTTCCGGGTGGGGCCCACGGGATTTCCCGGTGGGGCCCACGTGATTTCCGGGTGGGGGCCCACGTGATTTCCGGGTGGGGCCCACGTGATTTCCGGGTGGGGCCCACGTGATTTCCGGGTGGGCCCCACGTGATTTCCGGGAGGGGCCCACGTGATTTCCGGGTGGGGCCCACGTGATTTCCGGGTGGGGCCCACGTGATTTCCGGGTGGGGCCCACGTGATTTCCGGGTGGGGCCCACGTGATTTCCGGGTGGGCCCCACGTGATTTCCGTGTGGGGCCCACGTGATTTCCGGGTGGGGCCCACGTGATTTCCGGGTGGGCCCCACGTGATTTCCGGGTGGGGCCCACGTGATTTCCGGGTGGGGCCCACGTGATTTCCGGGTGGGGCCCACGTGATTTCCGGGTGGGGCCCACGTGATTTCCGGGTGGGGCCCACGTGATTTCCCCGTGGGGCCCACGTGATTTCCGGCTGGGGCCCACGTGATTTCCGGGTGGGGCCCACGTGATTTCCGGGTGGGGCCCACGTGATTTCCGGGTGGGGCCCACGTGATTTCCGGGTGGGCCCCACGTGATTTCCCCGTGGGGCCCACGTGATTTCCCCGTGGGGCCCACGTGATTTCCGGGTGGGCCCCACGTGATTTCCGTGCGGGGCCCACGTGATTTCCGGGTGGGGCCCACGTGATTTCCGGGTGGGGCCCACGTGATTTCCGGGTGGGGCCCACGTGATTTCCGGGTGGGGCCCACGTGATTTCCGGGTGGGGCCCACGTGATTTCCCCGTGGGGCCCACGTGATTTCCGGGTGGGGCCCACGTGATTTCCGGGTGGGGCCCACGTGATTTCCGGGTGGGGCCCACGTGATTTCCGGGTGGGGCCCACGTGATTTCCGGGTGGGGCCCACGTGATTTCCCCGTGGGGCCCACGTGATTTCCGGGTGGGGCCCACGTGATTTCCCCGTGGGGGCCACGTGATTTCCCCGTGGGGCCCACGTGATTTCCGGGTGGGGCCCACGTGATTTCCGGGTGGGGCCCACGTGATTTCAGGGTGGGGCCCACGGGATTTCCGGGTGGGGCCCACGTGATTTCCGGGTGGGGCCCACGTGATTTCCGTGTGGGGCCCACGTGATTTCCGGGTGGGGCCCACGTGATTTCCGGGTGGGGCCCACGTGATTTCCGGGTGGGGCCCACGTGATTTCCGGCTGGGGCCCACGTGATTTCCGGGTGGTGCCCACGTGATTTCCCCGTGGGGCCCACGTGATTTCCCCGTGGGGCCCACGTGATTTCCGGGTGGGCCCCACGTGATTTCCGGGTGGGGCCCACGTGATTTCCCCGTGGGGCCCACGTGATTTCCGGGTGGGGCCCACGTGATTTCCGGGTGGGGCCCACGTGATTTCCGGGTGGGGCCCACGTGATTTCCGGGTGGGGCCCACGTGATTTCCGGGTGGGGCCCACGTGATTTCCGGGTGGGGCCCACGTGATTTCCGGGTGGGGCCCACGTGATTTCCGGGTGGGGCCCACGTGATTTCCCCGTGGGGCCCACGTGATTTCCGGCTGGGGCCCACGTGATTTCCGGCTGGGGCCCACGTGATTTCCGGGTGGGGCCCACGTGATTTCCGGGTGGGGCCCACGTGATTTCCGGGTGGGCCCCACGTGATTTCCCCGTGGGGCCCACGTGATTTCCCCGTTGGGCCCACGTGATTTCCGGGTGGGGCCCACGTGATTTCCGGGTGGGGCCCACGAGATTTCCCCGTGGGGCCCACGTGATTTCCGGGTGGGGCCCACGTGATTTCCGGGTGGGGCCCACGTGATTTCCGGGTGGGGCCCACGTGATTTCCGGGTGGGGCCCACGTGATTTCCGGGTGGGGCCCACGTGATTTCCGGGTGGGGCCCACGTGATTTCCGGGTGGGCCCCACGTGATTTCCGTGTGGGGCCCACGTGATTTCCGGGTGGGGCCCACGTGATTTCCGGGTGGGCCCCACGTAATTTCCGGGTGGGGCCCACGTGATTTCCGGGTGGGGCCCACGTGATTTCCGGGTGGGGCCCACGTGATTTCCGGGTGGGGCCCACGTGATTTCCCCGTGGGGCCCACGTGATTTCCCCGTGGGGCCCACGTGATTTCCGGGTGGGGCCCACGTGATTTCCGGGTGGGGCCCACGTGATTTCCGGGTGGGGCCCACGTGATTTCCGGGTGGGGCCCACGTGATTTCCCCGTGGGGCCCACGTGATTTCCGGGTGGGGCCCACGTGATTTCCGGGTGGGGCCCACGTGATTTCCGGGTGGGGCCCACGTGATTTCCCCGTGGGGCCCACGTGATTTCCGGGTGGGGCCCACGTGATTTCCGGGTGGGGCCCACGTGATTTCCGGGTGGGGCCCACGTGATTTCCGGGTGGGGCCCACGTGATTTCCGGGTTGGCCCCACGTGATTTCCGGGTGGGACCCACGTGATTTCCGGGTGGGGCCCACGTGATTTCCGGGTGGGGCCCACGTGATTTCCGGGTGGGGCCCACGTGATTTCCGGGTGGGGCCCACGTGATTTCCCCGTGGGGCCCACGTGATTTCCCGGTGGGGCCCACGTGATTTCCGGGTGGGGCCCACGTGATTTCCGGGTGGGGCCCACGTGATTTCCGGGTGGGGCCCACGTGATTTCCGGGTGGGGCCCACGTGATTTCCGGGTGGGGCCCACGTGATTTCCGGGTGGGGCCCACGTGATTTCCGGGTGGGGCCCACGTGATTTCCGGGTGGGGCCCACGTGATTTCCCCGTGGGGCCCACGTGATTTCCGGGTGGGGCCCACGTGATTTCCCCGTGAGGCCCACGTGATTTCCCCGTGGGGCCCACGTGATTTCCGGGTGGGGCCCACGTGATTTCCGGGTGGGGCCCACGTGATTTCCGGGTGGGGCCCACGTGATTTCCGGGTGGGGCCCACGTGATTTCCCCGTGGGGCCCACGTGATTTCCGGGTGGGGCCCACGTGATTTCCCCGTGAGGCCCACGTGATTTCCCCGTGGGGCCCACGTGATTTCCGGGTGGGGCCCACGTGATTTCCGGGTGGGGCCCACGTGATTTCCGGGTGGGGCCCACGTGATTTCCGGGTGGGGCCCACGTGATTTCCGGGTGGGGCCCACGTGATTTCCGGGTGGGGCCCACGTGATTTCCCCGTGGGGCCCACGTGATTTCCGGGTGGGGCCCACGTGATTTCCCCGAGGGGCCCACGTGATTTCCGGGTGGGGCCCACGTGATTTCCGGGTGGGGCCCACGTGATTTCCGGGTGGGGCCCACGTGATTTCCGGGTGGGGCCCACGTGATTTCCCCGAGGGGCCCACGTGATTTCCGGGTGGGGCCCACGTGATTTCCGGGTGGGGCCCACGTGATTTCCGGGTGGGGCCCACGTGATTTCCGGGTGGGGCCCACGTGATTTCCGGTTGGGGCCCACGTGATTTCCTGGTGGGGCCCACGTGATTTCCGGGTGGGGCCCACGTGATTTCCCCGTGGGGCCCACGTGATTTCCCCATGGGGCCCACATGATTTCCGGCTGGGGCCCACGTGATTTCCCCGTGGGGCCCACGTGATTTCCCCGTGGGGCCCACGTGATTTCCCCGTGGGGCCCACGTGATTTCCCCGTGGGGCCCACGTGATTTCCGGGAGGGGCCCACGTGATTTCCGGGTGGGGCCCACGTGATTTCCGGGTGGGGCCCACGTGATTTCCGGGTGGGGCCCACGTGATTTCCGGGTGGGGCCCACGTGATTTCCGGGTGGGGCCCACGTGATTTCCGGGTGGGGCCCACGTGATTTCCGGGTGGGGCCCACGTGATTTCCGGGTGGGGCCCACGTGATTTCCGGGTGGGCCCCACGTGATTTCCGGGTGGGGCCCACGTGATTTCCGGGTGGGGCCCACGTGATTTCCGGGTGGGGCCCACGTGATTTCCGGGTGGGGCCCACGTGATTTCCGGGTGGGGCCCACGTGATTTCCGGGTGGGGCCCACGTGATTTCCGGGTGGGGCCCACGTGATTTCCGGGTGGGGCCCACGTGATTTCCGGGTGGGGCCCACGTGATTTCCGGGTGGGGCCCACGTGATTTCCGGGTGGGGCCCACGTGATTTCCGGGTGGGGCCCACGTGATTTCCGGGTGGGCCCCACGTGATTTCCGTGTGGGGCCCACGTGATTTCCGGGTGGGGCCCACGTGATTTCCGGGTGGGCCCCACGTGATTTCCGGGTGGGGCCCACGTGATTTCCGGGTGGGGCCCACGTGATTTCCGGGTGGGGCCCACGTGATTTCCGGGTGGGGCCCACGTGATTTCCGGGTGGGGCCCACGTGATTTCCCCGTGGGGCCCACGTGATTTCCGGCTGGGGCCCACGTGATTTCCGGGTGGGGCCCACGTGATTTCCGGGTGGGGCCCACGTGATTTCCGGGTGGGGCCCACGTGATTTCCGGGTGGGCCCCACGTGATTTCCCCGTGGGGCCCACGTGATTTCCCCGTGGGGCCCACGTGATTTCCGGGTGGGCCCCACGTGATTTCCGGGCGGGGCCCACGTGATTTCCGGGTGGGGCCCACGTGATTTCCGGGTGGGGCCCACGTGATTTCCGGGTGGGGCCCACGTGATTTCCGGGTGGGGCCCACGTGATTTCCGGGTGGGGCCCACGTGATTTCCCCGTGGGGCCCACGTGATTTCCGGGTGGGGCCCACGTGATTTCCGGGTGGGGCCCACGTGATTTCCGGGTGGGGCCCACGTGATTTCCGGGTGGGGCCCACGTGATTTCCCCGTGGGGCCCACGTGATTTCCGGGTGGGGCCCACGTGATTTCCCCGTGGGGGCCACGTGATTTCCCCGTGGGGCCCACGTGATTTCCGGGTGGGGCCCACGTGATTTCCGGGTGGGGCCCACGTGATTTCAGGGTGGGGCCCACGGGATTTCCGGGTGGGGCCCACGTGATTTCCGGGTGGGGCCCACGTGATTTCCGTGTGGGGCCCACGTGATTTCCGGGTGGGGCCCACGTGATTTCCGGGTGGGGCCCACGTGATTTCCGGGTGGGGCCCACGTGATTTCCGGCTGGGGCCCACGTGATTTCCGGGTGGTGCCCACGTGATTTCCCCGTGGGGCCCACGTGATTTCCCCGTGGGGCCCACGTGATTTCCGGGTGGGCCCCACGTGATTTCCGGGTGGGGCCCACGTGATTTCCCCGTGGGGCCCACGTGATTTCCGGGTGGGGCCCACGTGATTTCCGGGTGGGGCCCACGTGATTTCCGGGTGGGGCCCACGTGATTTCCGGGTGGGGCCCACGTGATTTCCGGGTGGGGCCCACGTGATTTCCGGGTGGGGCCCACGTGATTTCCGGGTGGGGCCCACGTGATTTCCGGGTGGGGCCCACGTGATTTCCCCGTGGGGCCCACGTGATTTCCGGCTGGGGCCCACGTGATTTCCGGCTGGGGCCCACGTGATTTCCGGGTGGGGCCCACGTGATTTCCGGGTGGGGCCCACGTGATTTCCGGGTGGGCCCCACGTGATTTCCCCGTGGGGCCCACGTGATTTCCCCGTGGGGCCCACGTGATTTCCGGGTGGGGCCCACGTGATTTCCGGGTGGGGCCCACGAGATTTCCCCGTGGGGCCCACGTGATTTCCGGGTGGGGCCCACGTGATTTCCGGGTGGGGCCCACGTGATTTCCGGGTGGGGCCCACGTGATTTCCGGGTGGGGCCCACGTGATTTCCGGGTGGGGCCCACGTGATTTCCGGGTGGGGCCCACGTGATTTCCGGGTGGGCCCCACGTGATTTCCGGGTGGGGCCCACGTGATTTCCGGGTGGGGCCCACGTGATTTCCGGGTGGGCCCCACGTGATTTCCGGGTGGGGCCCACGTGATTTCCGGGTGGGGCCCACGTGATTTCCGGGTGGGGCCCACGTGATTTCCGGGTGGGGCCCACGTGATTTCCGGGTGGGGCCCACGTGATTTCCCCGTGGGGCCCACGTGATTTCCGGGTGGGGCCCACGTGATTTCCGGGTGGGGCCCACGTGATTTCCGGGTGGGGCCCACGTGATTTCCGGGTGGGGCCCACGTGATTTCCCCGTGGGGCCCACGTGATTTCCGGGTGGGGCCCACGTGATTTCCGGGTGGGGCCCACGTGATTTCCGGGTGGGGCCCACGTGATTTCCCCATGGGGCCCACGTGATTTCCGGGTGGGGCCCACGTGATTTCCGGGTGGGGCCCACGTGATTTCCGGGTGGGGCCCTCGTGATTTCCGGGTGGGGCCCACGTGATTTCCCCGTGGGGCCCACGTGATTTCCGGGTGGGGCCCACGTGATTTCCCCGTGAGGCCCACGTGATTTCCCCGTGGGGCCCACGTGATTTCCGGGTGGGGCCCACGTGATTTCCGGGTGGGGCCCACGTGATTTCCGGGTGGTGCCCACGTGATTTCCGGGTGGGGCCCACGTGATTTCCCCGTGGGGCCCACGTGATTTCCGGGTGGGGCCCACGTGATTTCCCCGTGAGGCCCACGTGATTTCCCCGTGGGGCCCACGTGATTTCCGGGTGGGGCCCACGTGATTTCCGGGTGGGGCCCACGTGATTTCCGGGTGGGGCCCACGTGATTTCCGGGTGGGGCCCACGTGATTTCCGGGTGGGGCCCACGTGATTTCCGGGTGGGGCCCACGTGATTTCCCCGTGGGGCCCACGTGATTTCCGGGTGGGGCCCACGTGATTTCCCCGAGGGGCCCACGTGATTTCCGGGTGGGGCCCACGTGATTTCCGGGTGGGGCCCACGTGATTTCCGGGTGGGGCCCACGTGATTTCCGGGTGGGGCCCACGTGATTTCCCCGAGGGGCCCACGTGATTTCCGGGTGGGGCCCACGTGATTTCCGGGTGGGGCCCACGTGATTTCCGGGTGGGGCCCACCTGATTTCCGGGTGGGGCCCACGTGATTTCCGGTTGGGGCCCACGTGATTTCCGGGTGGGGCCCACGTGATTTCCGGGTGGGGCCCACGTGATTTCCCCGTGGGGCCCACGTGATTTCCCCATGGGGCCCACGTGATTTCCGGCTGGGGCCCACGTGATTCCCGGGTGGGGTCCACGTGATTTCCAGGTGGGGCCCACGTGATTTCCCCGTGGGGCCCACGTGATTTCCGGGTGGGGCCCACGTGATTTCCGGGTGGGGCCCACGTGATTTCCGGGTGGGGCCCACGTGATTTCCGGGTGGGGCCCACGTGATTTCCGGATGTGGCCCACGTGTTTTCCGGGTGGGGCCCACGTGATTTCCGGGTGGGGCCCACGTGATTTCCGGGTGGGGCCCACGTGATTTCCGGGTGGGCCCCACGTGATTTCCGGGTGGGGCCCACGTGATTTCCGGGTGGGGCCCACGTGATTTCCGGGTGGGGCCCACGTGATTTCCGGGTGGGGTCCACGTGATTTCCGGCTGGGGCCCACGTGATTTCCGGGTGGGGCCCACGTGATTTCCGGGTGGGGCCCACGTGATTTCCGGGTGGGGCCCACGTGATTTCCGGGTGGGGCCCACGTGATTTCCGGGTGGGGCCCACGTGATTTCCGGGTGGGGCCCACGTGATTTACCCGTGGGGCCCACGTGATTTCCGGGTGGGGCCCACGTGATTTCCGGGTGGGGCCCACGTGATTTCCGGGTGGGGCCCACGTGATTTCCGGGTGGGGCCCACGTGATTTCCCCGTGGGGCCCACGTGATTTCCCCGTGGGGCCCACGTGATTTCCGGGTGGGGCCCACGTGATTTCCGGGTGGGGCCCACGTGATTTCCCGGTGGGGCCCACGTGATTTCCGGGTGGGGCCCACGTGATTTCCGGGTGGGGCCCACGTGATTTCCGGGTGGGCCCCACGTGATTTCCGTGTGGGGCCCACGTGATTTCCGGGTGGGGCCCACGTGATTTCTGGGTGGGGCCCACGTGATTTCCGGGTGGGGCCCACGTGATTTCCGGCTGGGGCCCACGTGATTTCCGGGTGGTGCCCACGTGATTTCCCCGTGGGGCCCACGTGATTTCCCCGTGGGGCCCACGTGATTTCCGGGTGGGCCCCACGTGATTTCCGGGTGGGGCCCACGTGATTTCCCCGTGGGGCCCACGTGATTTCCCCATGGGGCCCACGTGATTTCCGGGTGGGGCCCACGTGATTTCTGGGTGGGGCCCACGTGATTTCCGGGTGGGGCCCACGTGATTTCCGGTTGGGCCCCACGTGATTTCCGTGTGGGGCCCACGTGATTTCCGGGTGGGGCCCACGTGATTTCCGGGTGGGGCCCACGTGATTTCCGGGTGGGGCCCACGTGATTTCCGGGTGGGGCCCACGTGATTTCCGGGTGGGGCCCACGTGATTTCCGGGTGGGGCCCCCGTGATTTCCCCGTGGGGCCCACGTGATTTCCCCGTGGGGCCCACGTGATTTCCGGCTGGGGCCCACGTGATTTCCGGGTGGGGCCCACGTGATTTCCGGGTGGGGCCCACGTGATTTCCGGGTGGGGCCCACGTGATTTCCGGGTGGGGCCCACGTGATTTCCGGTTGGGTCCCACGTGATTTCCGGGTGGGGCCCACGTGATTTCCGGGTGGGGCCCACGTGATTTCCAGGTGGGGCCCACGTGATTTCCGCGTGGGGCCCACGTGATTTCCCCGTGGGGCCCACGTGATTTCCCCGTGGGGCCCACGTGATTTCCGGGTGGGGCCCACGTGATTTCCGGGTGGGGCCCACGTGATTTCCGGGTGGGGCCCACGTGATTTCCGGGTGGGGCCCACGTGATTTCCGGGTGGGCCCCACGTGATTTCCGTGTGGGGCCCACGTGATTTCCGGGTGGGGCCCACGTGATTTCCGGGTGGGGCCCACGTGATTTCCGGGTGGGCCCCACGTGATTTCCGGGTGGGGCCCACGTGATTTCCGGGTGGGGCCCACGTGATTTCCGGGTGGGGCCCACGTGATTTCCGGGTGGGGCCCACGTGATTTCCGGGTGGGGCCCACGTGATTTCCCCGTGGGGCCCACGTGATTTCCGGCTGGGGCCCACGTGATTTCCGGGTGGGGACCACGTGATTTCCCCGTGGGGCCCACGTGATTTCCCCGTGGGGCCCACGTGATTTCCGGGTGGGGCCCACGTGATTTCCGGGTGGGGCCCACGTGATTTCCCCGTAGGGCCCACGTGATTTCCCCGTGGGGCCCACGTGATTTCTGGGTGGGGCCCACGTGATTTCAGGGTGGGGCCCACGTGATTTCCCCGTGGGGCCCACGTGATTTCCCCGTTGGGCCCACGTGATTTCCCCGTGGGGCCCACGTGATTTCCGGGTGGGGCCCACGTGATTTCCGGGTGGGGCCCAGGTGATTTCCCCGTGGGGCCCACGTGATTTCCCCGTGGGGCCCACGTGATTTCCCCGTGGGGCCCACGTGATTTCCGGCTGGGGCCCACGTGATTTCCGGCTGGGGCCCACGTGATTTCCGGGTGGGGCCCACGTGATTTCCGGGTGGGGCCCACGTGATTTCCGGGTGGGCCCCACGTGATTTCCCCGTGGGGCCCACGTGATTTCCGGGTGGGGCCCACGTGATTTCCGGGTGGGGCCCACGTGATTTCCGGGTGGGGCCCACGTGATTTCCGGGTGGGGCCCACGTGATTTCCGGGTGGGGCCCACGTGATTTCCGGGTGGGGCCCACGTGATTTCCGGGTGGGGCCCACGTGATTTCCGGGTGGGCCCCACGTGATTTCCGGGTGGGGCCCACGTGATTTCCGGGTGGGGCCCACGTGATTTCCGGGTGGGGCCCACGTGATTTCCGGGTGGGCCCCACGTGATTTCCGGGTGGGGCCCACGTGATTTCCGGGTGGGGCCCACGTGATTTCCGGGTGGGCCCCACGTGATTTCCGGGTGGGGCCTACGTGATTTCCGGGTGGGGCCCACGTGATTTCCGTGTGGGGCCCACGTGATTTCCGGGTGGGGCCCACGTGATTTCCGGGTGGGGCCCACGTGATTTCCGGGTGGGGCCCACGTGATTTCCGGGTGGGGCCCACGTGATTTCCGGGTGGGGCCCACGTGATTTCCGGGTGGGGCCCACGTGATTTCCGGGTGGGGCCCACGTGATTTCCCCGTGGGGCCCACGTGATTTCCGGGTGGGGCCCACGTGATTTCCGGGTGGGGCCCACGTGATTTCCGGGTGGGGCCCACGTGATTTCCCCCTGGGGCCAACGTGATTTCCCCGTGGGGCCCACGTGATTTCCGGGTGGGGCCCACGTGATTTCCGGGTGGGGCCCACGTGATTTCCGGGTGGGGCCCATGTGATTTCCGGGTGGGGCCCACGTGATTTCCGGGTTGGCCCCACGTGATTTCCGGGTGGGGCCCACGTGATTTCCGGGTGGGGCCCACGTGATTTCCGGGTGGGGCCCACGTGATTTCCCCGTGGGGCCCACATGATTTCCTGGTGGGGCCCACGTGATTTCCGGGTGGGGCCCACGTGATTTCCGGGTGGGGCCCACGTGATTTCCCCGTGGGGCCCACGTGATTTCCAGGTGGGGCCCACGTGATTTCCGCGTGGGGCCCACGTGATTTCCCCGTGGGGCCCACGTGATTTCCCCGTGGGGCCCACGTGATTTCCGGGTGGGGCCCACGTGATTTCCGGGTGGGGCCCACGTGATTTCCGGGTGGGGCCCACGTGATTTCCGGGTGGGGCCCACGTGATTTCCGGGTGGGCCCCACGTGATTTCCGTGTGGGGCCCACGTGATTTCCGGGTGGGGCCCACGTGATTTCCGGGTGGGGCCCACGTGATTTCCGGGTGGGCCCCACGTGATTTCCGGGTGGGGCCCACGTGATTTCCGGGTGGGGCCCACGTGATTTCCGGGTGGGGCCCACGTGATTTCCGGGTGGGGCCCACGTGATTTCCCCGTGGGGCCCACGTGATTTCCCCGTGGGGCCCACTTGATTTCCGGCTGGGGCCCACGTGATTTCCGGGTGGGGACCACGTGATTTCCCCGTGGGGCCCACGTGATTTCCCCGTGGGGCCCACGTGATTTCCGGGTGGGGCCCACGTGATTTCCGGGTGGGGCCCACGTGATTTCCCCGTGGGGCCCACGTGATTTCCCCGTGGGGCCCACGTGATTTCCGGGTGGAGCCCACGTGATTTCAGGGTGGGGCCCACGTGATTTCCCCGTGGGGCCCACGTGATTTCCCCGTGGGGCCCACGTGATTTCCCCGTGGGGCTCACGTGATTTCCGGGTGGGGCCCACGTGATTTCCCCGTGGGGCCCACGTGATTTCCCCGTGGGGCCCACGTGATTTCCCCGTGGGGCCCACGTGATTTCCGGCTGGGGCCCACGTGATTTCCGGCTGGGGCCCACGTGATTTCCGGGTGGGGCCCACGTGATTTCCGGGTGGGGCCCACGTGATTTCCGGGTGGGCCCCACGTGATTTCCCCGTGGGGCCCACGTGATTTCCGGGTGGGGCCCACGTGATTTCCGGGTGGGGCCCACGTGATTTCCGGGTGGGGCCCACGAGATTTCCCCGTGGGGCCCACGTGATTTCCGGGTGGGGCCCACGTGATTTCCGGGTGGGGCCCACGTGATTTCCGGGTGGGGCCCACGTGATTTCCGGGTGGGGCCCACGTGATTTCCGGGTGGGGCCCACGTGATTTCCGGGTGGGGCCCACGTGATTTCCGGGTGGGGCCCACGTGATTTCCGGGTGGGCCCCACGTGATTTCCGGGTGGGGCCCACGTGATTTCCGGGTGGGGCCCACGTGATTTCCGGGTGGGGCCCACGTGATTTCCGGGTGGGCCCAACGTGATTTCCGGGTGGGGCCCACGTGATTTCCGGGTGGGGCCCACGTGATTTCCGGGTGGGCCCCACGTGATTTCCGGGTGGGGCCCACGTGATTTCCGGGTGGGGCCCACGTGATTTCCGGGTGGGGCCCACGTGATTTCCGGGTGGGCCCCACGTGATTTCCGGGTGGGGCCCACGTGATTTCCGGGTGGGGCCCACGTGATTTCCGGGTGGGCCCCACGTGATTTCCGGGTGGGGCCCACGTGATTTCCGGGTGGGGCCCACGTGATTTCCGGGTGGGGCCCACGTGATTTCCGGGTGGGGCCCACGTGATTTCCGGGTGGGGCCCACGTGATTTCCCCGTGGGGCCCACGTGATTTCCGGGTGGGGCCCACGTGATTTCCGGGTGGGGCCCACGTGATTTCCGGGTGGGGCCCACGTGATTTCCGGGTGGGGCCCACGTGATTTCCGGGTGGGGCCCACGTGATTTCCCCGTGGGGCCCACGTGATTTCCGGGTGGGGCCCACGTGATTTCCGGGTGGGGCCCACGTGATTTCCGGGTGGGGCCCACGTGATTTCCCCGTGGGGCCAACGTGATTTCCCCGTGGGGCCCACGTGATTTCCGGGTGGGGCCCACGTGATTTCCGGGTGGGGCCCACGTGATTTCCGGGTGGGGCCCACGTGATTTCCGGGTGGGGCCCACGTGATTTCCGGGTTGGCCCCACGTGATTTCCGGGTGGGGCCCACGTGATTTCCGGGTGGGGCCCACGTGATTTCCGGGTGGGGCCCACGTGATTTCCGGGTGGGGCCCACGTGATTTCCGGGTGGGGCCCACGTGATTTCCCCGTGGGGCCCACGTGATTTCCGGGTGGGGCCCACGTGATTTCCGGGTGGGGCCCACGTGATTTCCGGGTGGGGCCCACGTGATTTCCGGGTGGGGCCCACGTGATTTCCGGGTGGGGCCCACGTGATTTCCGGGTGGGGCCCACGTGATTTCCGGGTGGGGCCCACGTGATTTCCGGGTGGGGCCCACGTGATTTCCCCGTGGGGCCCACGTGATTTCCGGGTGGGGCACACGTGATTTCCCCGTGAGGCCCACGTGATTTCCCCGTGGGGCCCACGTGATTTCCGGGTGGGGCCCACGTGATTTCCGGGTGGGGCCCACGTGATTTCCGGGTGGGGCCCACGTGATTTCCGGTTGGGGCCCACGTGATTTCCGGCTGTGGCCCACGTGATTTCCGGGTGGGGTCCACGTGATTTCCGGGTGGGGCCCACGTGATTTCCCCGTGGGGCCCACGTGATTTCCGGGTGGGGCCCACGTGATTTCCGGGTGGGGCCCACGTGATTTCCGGGTGGGGCCCACGTGATTTCCGGGTGGGGCCCACGTGAATTCCCCATGGGGCCCACGTGATTTCCGGGTGGGGCCCACGTGATTTCCGGGTGGGGCCCACGTGATTTCCGGGTGGGGCCCACGTGATTTTCGGGTGGGGCCCACGTGATTTCCGGGTGGGGCCCACGTGATTTCCGGCTGTGGCCCACGTGATTTCCGGGTGGGGCCCACGTGATTTCCGGGTGGGGCCCACGTGATTTCCCCGTGGGGCCCACGTGATTTCCGGGTGGGGCCCACGTGATTTCCGGGTGGGGCCCACGTGATTTCCGGGTGGGGCCCACGTGATTTCCGGGTGGGGCCCACGTGATTTCCCCGTGGGGCCCACGTGATTTCCGGGTGGGGCCCACGTGATTTCCGGGTGGGGCCCACGTGATTTCCGGGTGGGGCCCACGTGATTTCCGGGTGGGGCCCACGTGATTTCCGGGTGGGGCCCACGTGATTTCCGGGTGGGGCCCACGTGATTTCCGGGTGGGGCCCACGTGATTTCCGGGTGGGGCCCACGTGATTTCCCCGAGGGGCCCACGTGATTTCCGGGTGGGGCCCACGTGATTTCCGGGTGGGGCCCACGTGATTTCCGGGTGGGGCCCACGTGATTTCCGGGTGGGGCCCACGTGATTTCCGGGTGGGGCCCACGTGATTTCCGGGTGGGGCCCACGTGATTTCCGGGTGGGGCCCACGTGATTTCCCCGTGGGGCCCACGTGATTTCCCCGTGGGGCCCACGTGATTTCCGGCTGGGGCCCACGTGATTTCCGGGTGGGGTCCACGTGATTTCCAGGTGGGGCCCACGTGATTTCCCCGTGGGGCCCACGTGATTTCCGGGTGGGGCCCACGTGATTTCCGGGTGGGGCCCACGTGATTTCCGGGTGGGGCCCACGTGATTTCCGGGTGGGGCCCACGTGATTTCCGGATGTGGCCCACGTGTTTTCCGGGTGGGGCCCACGTGATTTCCGGGTGGGGCCCACGTGATTTCCGGGTGGGGCCCACGTGATTTCCGGGTGGGCCCCACGTGATTTCCGGGTGGGGCCCACGTGATTTCCGGGTGGGGCCCACGTGATTTCGGGGTGGGGCCCACGTGATTTCCGGGTGGGGCCCACGTGATTTCCGGCTGGGGCCCACGTGATTTCCGGGTGGGGCCCACGTGATTTCCGGGTGGGGCCCACGTGATTTCCGGGTGGGGCCCACGTGATTTCCGGGTGGGGCCCACGTGATTTCCCCGTGGGGCCCACGTGATTTCCGGGTGGGGCCCACGTGATTTCCGGGTGGGGCCCACGTGATTTCCCCGTGGGGCCCACGTGATTTCCGGGTGGGGCCCACGTGATTTCCGGGTGGGGCCCACGTGATTTCCGGGTGGGGCCCATGTGATTTCCGGGTGGGGCCCACGTGATTTCCCCGTGGGGCCCACGTGATTTCCCCGTGGGGCCCACGTGATTTCCGGGTGGGGCCCACGTGATTTCCGGGTGGGGCCCACGTGATTTCCCGGTGGGGCCCACGTGATTTCCGGGTGGGGCCCACATGATTTCCGGGTGGGGCCCACGTGATTTCCTGGTGGGCCCCACGTGATTTCCGTGTGGGGCCCACGTGATTTCCGGGTGGGGCCCACGTGATTTCCCCGTGGGGCCCACGTGATTTCCGGGTGGGCCCCACGTGATTTCCGGGTGGGGCCCACGTGATTTCCCCGTGGGGCCCACGTGATTTCCCCATGGGGCCCACGTGATTTCCGGGTGGGGCCCACGTGATTTCCGGGTGGGGCCCACGTGATTTCCGGGTGGGGCCCACGTGATTTCCGGTTGGGCCCCACGTGATTTCCGTGTGGGGCCCACGTGATTTCCGGGTGGGGCCCACGTGATTTCCGGGTGGGGCCCACGTGATTTCCGGGTGGGGCCCACGTGATTTCCGGGTGGGGCCCACGTGATTTCCGGGTGGGGCCCACGTGATTTCCGGGTGGGGCCCACGTGATTTCCGGGTGGGGCCCACGTGATTTCCGGGTGGGGCCCACGTGATTTCCGGGTGGGGCCCACGTGATTTCCGGGTGGGGCCCACGTGATTTCCGGGTGGGGCCCACGTGATTTCCGGGTGGGGCCCACGTGATTTCCGGGTGGGGCCCACGTGATTTCCGGGTGGGGCCCACGTGATTTCCGGGTGGGCCCCACGTGATTTCCGGGTGGGGCCCACGTGATTTCCGGGTGGGGCCCACGTGATTTCCCCGTGGGGCCCACGTGATTTCCGGGTGGGGCCCACGTGATTTCCGGGTGGGGCCCACGTGATTTCCCCGTGGGGCCCACGTGATTTCCCCGTGGGGCCCACGTGATTTCCCCGTGGGGCCCACGTGATTTCCGGCTGGGGCCCACGTGATTTCCGGGTGGGGCCCACGTGATTTCCGGGTGGGGCCCACGTGATTTCCGGGTGGGGCCCACGTGATTTCCGGGTGGGGCCCACGTGATTTCCGGGTGGGGCCCACGTGATTTCCGGGTGGGGCCCACGTGATTTCCGGGTGGGGCCCACGTGATTTCCGCGTGGGGCCCACGTGATTTCCGGGTGGGGCCCACGTGATTTCCGGGTGGGGCCCACGTGATTTCCGGGTGGGGCCCACGTGATTTCCGGGTGGGGCCCACGTGATTTCCGGGTGGGGCCCACGTGATTTCCTCGTGGGGCCCACGTGATTTCCGGCTGGGGCCCACGTGATTTCCGGGTGGGGACCACGTGATTTCCCCGTGGGGCCCACGTGATTTCCCCGTGGGGCCCACGTGATTTCCGGGTGGGGCCCACGTGATTTCCGGGTGGGGCCCACGTGATTTCCCCGTGGGGCCCACGTGATTTCCCCGTGGGGCCCACGTGATTTCCGGGTGGGGCCCACGTGATTTCAGGGTGGGGCCCACGTGATTTCCCCGTGGGGCCCACGTGATTTCCCCGTGGGGCCCACGTGATTTCCCCGTGGGGCCCACGTGATTTCCGGGTGGGGCCCACGTGATTTCCGGGTGGGGCCCACGTGATTTCCCCGTGGGGCCCACGTGATTTCCGGGTGGGCCCCACGTGATTACCGGGTGGGGCCCACGTGATTTCCGGGTGGGGCCCACGTGATTTCCGGGTGGGGCCCACGTGATTTCCCCTTGGGGCCCACGTGATTTCCGGGTGGGCCCCACGTGATTTCCGGGTGTGGCCCACGTGATTTCCGGGTGGGGCCCACGTGATTTCCGGGTGGGGCCCACGTGATTTCCGGGTGGGGCCCACGTGATTTCCGGGTGGGGCCCACGTGATTTCCCCGTGGGGCCCACGTGATTTCCGGGTGGGGCCCACGTGATTTCCGGGTGGGGCCCACGTGATTTCCGGGTGGGGCCCACGTGATTTCCGGGTGGGGTCCACGTGATTTCCAGGTGTGGCCCACGTGATTTCCCGGTGGGGCCCACGTGATTTCCGGGTGGGGCCTTCGTGATTTCCGGGTGGGGCCCACGTGATTTCCGGGTGGGGCCCACGTGATTTCCGGGTGGGGCCCACGTGATTTCCGGGTGGGGCCCACGTGATTTCCGGGTGGGGCCCACGTGATTTCCGGGTGGGGCCCACGTGATTTCCGGGTGGGGTCCACGTGATTTCCGGGTGGGGCCCACGTGATTTCCGGGTGGGGCCCACGTGATTTCCGGGTGGGGCCCACGTGATTTCCGGGTGGGGCCCACGTGATTTCCGGGTGGGGCCCACGTGATTTCCGGGTGGGGCCCACGTGATTTCCGGGTGGGGCCCACGTGATTTCCCCGTGGGGCCCACGTGATTTCCGGGTGGGGCCCACGTGATTTCCCCGAGGGGCCCACGTGATTTCCGGGTGGGGCCCACGTGATTTCCGGGTGGGGCCCACGTGATTTCCGGGTGGGGCCCACGTGATTTCCGGGTGGGGCCCACGTGATTTCCGGGTGGGGCCCACGTGATTTCCGGGTGGGGCCCACGTGATTTCCGGGTGGGGCCCACCTGATTTCCGGGTGGGGCCCACGTGATTTCCGGTTGGGGCCCACGTGATTTCCGGGTGGGGCCCACGTGATTTCCGGGTGGGGCCCACGTGATTTCCCCGTGGGGCCCACGTGATTTCCCCATGGGGCCCACGTGATTTCCGGCTGGGGCCCACGTGATTCCCGGGTGGGGTCCACGTGATTTCCAGGTGGGGCCCACGTGATTTCCCCGTGGGGCCCACGTGATTTCCGGGTGGGGCCCACGTGATTTCCGGGTGGGGCCCACGTGATTTCCGGGTGGGGCCCACGTGATTTCCGGGTGGGGCCCACGTGATTTCCGGATGTGGCCCACGTGTTTTCCGGGTGGGGCCCACGTGATTTCCGGGTGGGGACCACGTGATTTCCGGGTGGGGCCCACGTGATTTCCGGGTGGGCCCCACGTGATTTCCGGGTGGGGCCCACGTGATTTCCGGGTGGGGCCCACGTGATTTCCGGGTGGGGCCCACGTGATTTCCGGGTGGGGCCCACGTGATTTCCGGCTGGGGCCCACGTGATTTCCGGGTGGGGCCCACGTGATTTCCGGGTGGGGCCCACGTGATTTCCGGGTGGGGCCCACGTGATTTCCGGGTGGGGCCCACGTGATTTCCGGGTGGGGCCCACGTGATTTCCGGGTGGGGCCCACGTGATTTACCCGTGGGGCCCACGTGATTTCCGGGTGGGGCCCACGTGATTTCCGGGTGGGGCCCACGTGATTTCCGGGTGGGGCCCACGTGATTTCCGGGTGGGGCCCACGTGATTTCCCCGTGGGGCCCACGTGATTTCCCCGTGGGGCCCACGTGATTTCCGGGTGGGGCCCACGTGATTTCCGGGTGGGGCCCACGTGATTTCCCGGTGGGGCCCACGTGATTTCCGGGTGGGGCCCACGTGATTTCCGGGTGGGGCCCACGTGATTTCCGGGTGGGCCCCACGTGATTTCCGTGTGGGGCCCACGTGATTTCCGGGTGGGGCCCACGTGATTTCTGGGTGGGGCCCACGTGATTTCCGGGTGGGGCCCACGTGATTTCCGGCTGGGGCCCACGTGATTTCCGGGTGGTGCCCACGTGATTTCCCCGTGGGGCCCACGTGATTTCCCCGTGGGGCCCACGTGATTTCCGGGTGGGCCCCACGTGATTTCCGGGTGGGGCCCACGTGATTTCCCCGTGGGGCCCACGTGATTTCCCCATGGGGCCCACGTGATTTCCGGGTGGGGCCCACGTGATTTCTGGGTGGGGCCCACGTGATTTCCGGGTGGGGCCCACGTGATTTCCGGTTGGGCCCCACGTGATTTCCGTGTGGGGCCCACGTGATTTCCGGGTGGGGCCCACGTGATTTCCGGGTGGGGCCCACGTGATTTCCGGGTGGGGCCCACGTGATTTCCGGGTGGGGCCCACGTGATTTCCGGGTGGGGCCCACGTGATTTCCGGGTGGGGCCCCCGTGATTTCCCCGTGGGGCCCACGTGATTTCCCCGTGGGGCCCACGTGATTTCCGGCTGGGGCCCACGTGATTTCCGGGTGGGGCCCACGTGATTTCCGGGTGGGGCCCACGTGATTTCCGGGTGGGGCCCACGTGATTTCCGGGTGGGGCCCACGTGATTTCCGGTTGGGTCCCACGTGATTTCCGGGTGGGGCCCACGTGATTTCCGGGTGGGGCCCACGTGATTTCCAGGTGGGGCCCACGTGATTTCCGCGTGGGGCCCACGTGATTTCCCCGTGGGGCCCACGTGATTTCCCCGTGGGGCCCACGTGATTTCCGGGTGGGGCCCACGTGATTTCCGGGTGGGGCCCACGTGATTTCCGGGTGGGGCCCACGTGATTTCCGGGTGGGGCCCACGTGATTTCCGGGTGGGCCCCACGTGATTTCCGTGTGGGGCCCACGTGATTTCCGGGTGGGGCCCACGTGATTTCCGGGTGGGGCCCACGTGATTTCCGGGTGGGCCCCACGTGATTTCCGGGTGGGGCCCACGTGATTTCCGGGTGGGGCCCACGTGATTTCCGGGTGGGGCCCACGTGATTTCCGGGTGGGGCCCACGTGATTTCCGGGTGGGGCCCACGTGATTTCCCCGTGGGGCCCACGTGATTTCCGGCTGGGGCCCACGTGATTTCCGGGTGGGGACCACGTGATTTCCCCGTGGGGCCCACGTGATTTCCCCGTGGGGCCCACGTGATTTCCGGGTGGGGCCCACGTGATTTCCGGGTGGGGCCCACGTGATTTCCCCGTAGGGCCCACGTGATTTCCCCGTGGGGCCCACGTGATTTCCGGGTGGGGCCCACGTGATTTCAGGGTGGGGCCCACGTGATTTCCCCGTGGGGCCCACGTGATTTCCCCGTTGGGCCCACGTGATTTCCCCGTGGGGCCCACGTGATTTCCGGGTGGGGCCCACGTGATTTCCGGGTGGGGCCCACGTGATTTCCCCGTGGGGCCCACGTGATTTCCCCGTGGGGCCCACGTGATTTCCCCGTGGGGCCCACGTGATTTCCGGCTGGGGCCCACGTGATTTCCGGCTGGGGCCCACGTGATTTCCGGGTGGGGCCCACGTGATTTCCGGGTGGGGCCCACGTGATTTCCGGGTGGGCCCCACGTGATTTCCCCGTGGGGCCCACGTGATTTCCGGGTGGGGCCCACGTGATTTCCGGGTGGGGCCCACGTGATTTCCGGGTGGGGCCCACGTGATTTCCGGGTGGGGCCCACGTGATTTCCGGGTGGGGCCCACGTGATTTCCGGGTGGGGCCCACGTGATTTCCGGGTGGGGCCCACGTGATTTCCGGGTGGGCCCCACGTGATTTCCGGGTGGGGCCCACGTGATTTCCGGGTGGGGCCCACGTGATTTCCGGGTGGGGCCCACGTGATTTCCGGGTGGGCCCCACGTGATTTCCGGGTGGGGCCCACGTGATTTCCGGGTGGGGCCCACGTGATTTCCGGGTGGGCCCCACGTGATTTCCGGGTGGGGCCCACGTGATTTCCGGGTGGGGCCCACGTGATTTCCGTGTGGGGCCCACGTGATTTCCGGGTGGGGCCCACGTGATTTCCGGGTGGGGCCCACGTGATTTCCGGGTGGGGCCCACGTGATTTCCGGGTGGGGCCCACGTGATTTCCGGGTGGGGCCCACGTGATTTCCGGGTGGGGCCCACGTGATTTCCGGGTGGGGCCCACGTGATTTCCCCGTGGGGCCCACGTGATTTCCGGGTGGGGCCCACGTGATTTCCGGGTGGGGCCCACGTGATTTCCGGGTGGGGCCCACGTGATTTCCCCGTGGGGCCAACGTGATTTCCCCGTGGGGCCCACGTGATTTCCGGGTGGGGCCCACGTGATTTCCGGGTGGGGCCCACGTGATTTCCGGGTGGGGCCCATGTGATTTCCGGGTGGGGCCCACGTGATTTCCGGGTTGGCCCCACGTGATTTCCGGGTGGGGCCCACATGATTTCCGGGTGGGGCCCACGTGATTTCCGGGTGGGGCCCACGTGATTTCCCCGTGGGGCCCACATGATTTCCTGGTGGGGCCCACGTGATTTCCGGGTGGGGCCCACGTGATTTCCGGGTGGGGCCCACGTGATTTCCCCGTGGGGCCCACGTGATTTCCGGGTGGGGCCCCCGTGATTTCCGCGTGGGGCCCACGTGATTTCCCCGTGGGGCCCACGTGATTTCCCCGTGGGGCCCACGTGATTTCCGGGTGGGGCCCACGTGATTTCCGGGTGGGGCCCACGTGATTTCCGGGTGGGGCCCACGTGATTTCCGGGTGGGGCCCACGTGATTTCCGGGTGGGCCCCACGTGATTTCCGTGTGGGGCCCACGTGATTTCCGGGTGGGGCCCACGTGATTTCCGGGTGGGGCCCACGTGATTTCCGGGTGGGCCCCACGTGATTTCCGGGTGGGGCCCACGTGATTTCCGGGTGGGGCCCACGTGATTTCCGGGTGGGGCCCACGTGATTTCCGGGTGGGGCCCACGTGATTTCCCCGTGGGGCCCACGTGATTTCCCCGTGGGGCCCACTTGATTTCCGGCTGGGGCCCACGTGATTTCCGGGTGGGGACCACGTGATTTCCCCGTGGGGCCCACGTGATTTCCCCGTGGGGCCCACGTGATTTCCGGGTGGGGCCCACGTGATTTCCGGGTGGGGCCCACGTGATTTCCCCGTGGGGCCCACGTGATTTCCCCGTGGGGCCCACGTGATTTCCGGGTGGGGCCCACGTGATTTCAGGGTGGGGCCCACGTGATTTCCCCGTGGGGCCCACGTGATTTCCCCGTTGGGCCCACGTGATTTCCCCGTGGGGCCCACGTGATTTCCCCGTGGGGCCCACGTGATTTCCGGGTGGGGCCCACGTGATTTCCCCGTGGGGCCCACGTGATTTCCCCGTGGGGCCCACGTGATTTCCCCGTGGGGCCCACGTGATTTCCGGCTGGGGCCCACGTGATTTCCGGCTGGGGCCCACGTGATTTCCGGGTGGGGCCCACGTGATTTCCGGGTGGGGCCCACGTGATTTCCGGGTGGGCCCCACGTGATTTCCCCGTGGGGCCCACGTGATTTCCGGGTGGGGCCCACGTGATTTCCGAGTGGGGCCCACGTGATTTCCGGGTGGGGCCCACGAGATTTCCCCGTGGGGCCCACGTGATTTCCGGGTGGGGCCCACGTGATTTCCGGGTGGGGCCCACGTGATTTCCGGGTGGGGCCCACGTGATTTCCGGGTGGGGCCCACGTGATTTCCGGGTGGGGCCCACGTGATTTCCGGGTGGGGCCCACGTGATTTCCGGGTGGGGCCCACGTGATTTCCGGGTGGGCCCCACGTGATTTCAGGGTGGGGCCCACGTGATTTCCGGGTGGGGCCCACGTGATTTCCGGGTGGGGCCCACGTGATTTCCGGGTGGGCCCCACGTGATTTCCGGGTGGGGCCCACGTGATTTCCGGGTGGGGCCCACGTGATTTCCGGGTGGGCCCCACGTGATTTCCGGGTGGGGCCCACGTGATTTCCGGGTGGGGCCCACGTGATTTCCGGGTGGGGCCCACGTGATTTCCGGGTGGGCCCCACGTGATTTCCGGGTGGGGCCCACGTGATTTCCGGGTGGGGCCCACGTGATTTCCGGGTGGGCCCCACGTGATTTCCGGGTGGGGCCCACGTGATTTCCGGGTGGGGCCCACGTGATTTCCGGGTGGGGCCCACGTGATTTCCGGGTGGGGCCCACGTGATTTCCGGGTGGGGCCCACGTGATTTCCCCGTGGGGCCCACGTGATTTCCGGGTGGGGCCCACGTGATTTCCGGGTGGGGCCCACGTGATTTCCGGGTGGGGCCCACGTGATTTCCGGGTGGGGCCCACGTGATTTCCGGGTGGGGCCCACGTGATTTCCCCGTGGGGCCCACGTGATTTCCGGGTGGGGCCCACGTGATTTCCGGGTGGGGCCCACGTGATTTCCGGGTGGGGCCCACGTGATTTCCCCGTGGGGCCAACGTGATTTCCCCGTGGGGCCCACGTGATTTCCGGGTGGGGCCCACGTGATTTCCGGGTGGGGCCCACGTGATTTCCGGGTGGGGCCCATGTGATTTCCGGGTGGGGCCCACGTGATTTCCGGGTTGGCCCCACGTGATTTCCGGGTGGGGCCCACGTGATTTCCGGGTGGGGCCCACGTGATTTCCGGGTGGGGCCCACGTGATTTCCGGGTGGGGCCCACGTGATTTCCGGGTGGGGCCCACGTGATTTCCCCGTGGGGCCCACGTGATTTCCGGGTGGGGCCCACGTGATTTCCGGGTGGGGCCCACGTGATTTCCGGGTGGGGCCCACGTGATTTCCGGGTGGGGCCCACGTGATTTCCGGGTGGGGCCCACGTGATTTCCGGGTGGGGCCCACGTGATTTCCGGGTGGGGCCCACGTGATTTCCGGGTGGGGCCCACGTGATTTCCCCGTGGGGCCCACGTGATTTCCGGGTGGGGCCCACGTGATTTCCCCGTGAGGCCCACGTGATTTCCCCGTGGGGCCCACGTGATTTCCGGGTGGGGCCCACGTGATTTCCGGGTGGGGCCCACGTGATTTCCGGGTGGGGCCCACGTGATTTCCGGTTGGGGCCCACGTGATTTCCGGCTGTGGCCCACGTGATTTCCGGGTGGGGTCCACGTGATTTCCGGGTGGGGCCCACGTGATTTCCCCGTGGGGCCCACGTGATTTCCGGGTGGGGCCCACGTGATTTCCGGGTGGGGCCCACGTGATTTCCGGGTGGGGCCCACGTGATTTCCGGGTGGGGCCCACGTGAATTCCCCATGGGGCCCACGTGATTTCCGGGTGGGGCCCACGTGATTTCCGGGTGGGGCCCACGTGATTTCCGGGTGGGGCCCACGTGATTTTCGGGTGGGGCCCACGTGATTTCCGGGTGGGGCCCACGTGATTTCCGGCTGTGGCCCACGTGATTTCCGGGTGGGGCCCACGTGATTTCCGGGTGGGGCCCACGTGATTTCCCCGTGGGGCCCACGTGATTTCCGGGTGGGGCCCACGTGATTTCCGGGTGGGGCCCACGTGATTTCCGGGTGGGGCCCACGTGATTTCCGGGTGGGGCCCACGTGATTTCCCCGTGGGGCCCACGTGATTTCCGGGTGGGGCCCACGTGATTTCCGGGTGGGGCCCACGTGATTTCCGGGTGGGGCCCACGTGATTTCCGGGTGGGGCCCACGTGATTTCCGGGTGGGGCCCACGTGATTTCCGGGTGGGGCCCACGTGATTTCCGGGTGGGGCCCACGTGATTTCCGGGTGGGGCCCACGTGATTTCCCCGAGGGGCCCACGTGATTTCCGGGTGGGGCCCACGTGATTTCCGGGTGGGGCCCACGTGATTTCCGGGTGGGGCCCACGTGATTTCCGGGTGGGGCCCACGTGATTTCCGGGTGGGGCCCACGTGATTTCCGGGTGGGGCCCACGTGATTTCCGGGTGGGGCCCACGTGATTTCCCCGTGGGGCCCACGTGATTTCCCCGTGGGGCCCACGTGATTTCCGGCTGGGGCCCACGTGATTTCCGGGTGGTTCCACGTGATTTCCAGGTGGGGCCCACGTGATTTCCCCGTGGGGCCCACGTGATTTCCGGGTGGGGCCCACGTGATTTCCGGGTGGGGCCCACGTGATTTCCGGGTGGGGCCCACGTGATTTCCGGGTGGGGCCCACGTGATTTCCGGATGTGGCCCACGTGTTTTCCGGGTGGGGCCCACGTGATTTCCGGCTGGGGCCCACGTGATTTCCGGGTGGGGCCCACGTGATTTCCGGGTGGGGCCCACGTGATTTCCGGGTGGGGCCCACGTGATTTCCGGGTGGGGCCCACGTGATTTCCCCGTGGGGCCCACGTGATTTCCGGGTGGGGCCCACGTGATTTCCGGGTGGGGCCCACGTGATTTCCCCGTGGGGCCCACGTGATTTCCGGGTGGGGCCCACGTGATTTCCGGGTGGGGCCCACGTGATTTCCGGGTGGGGCCCATGTGATTTCCGGGTGGGGCCCACGTGATTTCCCCGTGGGGCCCACGTGATTTCCCCGTGGGGCCCACGTGATTTCCGGGTGGGGCCCACGTGATTTCCGGGTGGGGCCCACGTGATTTCCCGGTGGGGCCCACGTGATTTGGGGGTGGGGCCCACATGATTTCCGGGTGGGGCCCACGTGATTTCCTGGTGGGCCCCACGTGATTTCCGTGTGGGGCCCACGTGATTTCCGGGTGGGGCCCACGTGATTTCCCCGTGGGGCCCACGTGATTTCCGGGTGGGCCCCACGTGATTTCCGGGTGGGGCCCACGTGATTTCCCCGTGGGGCCCACGTGATTTCCCCATGGGGCCCACGTGATTTCCGGGTGGGGCCCACGTGATTTCCGGGTGGGGCCCACGTGATTTCCGGGTGGGGCCCACGTGATTTCCGGTTGGGCCCCACGTGATTTCCGTGTGGGGCCCACGTGATTTCCGGGTGGGGCCCACGTGATTTCCGGGTGGGGCCCACGTGATTTCCGGGTGGGGCCCACGTGATTTCCGGGTGGGGCCCACGTGATTTCCGGGTGGGGCCCACGTGATTTCCGGGTGGGGCCCACGTGATTTCCGGGTGGGGCCCACGTGATTTCCGGGTGGGGCCCACGTGATTTCCGGGTGGGGCCCACGTGATTTCCGGGTGGGGCCCACGTGATTTCCGGGTGGGGCCCACGTGATTTCCGGGTGGGGCCCACGTGATTTCCGGGTGGGGCCCACGTGATTTCCGGGTGGGCCCCACGTGATTTCCGGGTGGGGCCCACGTGATTTCCGGGTGGGGCCCACGTGATTTCCCCGTGGGGCCCACGTGATTTCCAGGTGGGGCCCACGTGATTTCCGGGTGGGGCCCACGTGATTTCCCCGTGGGGCCCACGTGATTTCCCCGTGGGGCCCACGTGATTTCCCCGTGGGGCCCACGTGATTTCCGGCTGGGGCCCACGTGATTTCCGGGTGGGGCCCACGTGATTTCCGGGTGGGGCCCACGTGATTTCCGGGTGGGGCCCACGTGATTTCCGGGTGGGGCCCACGTGATTTCCGGGTGGGGCCCACGTGATTTCCGGGTGGGGCCCACGTGATTTCCGCGTGGGGCCCACGTGATTTCCGGGTGGGGCCCACGTGATTTCCGGGTGGGGCCCACGTGATTTCCGGGTGGGGCCCACGTGATTTCCGGGTGGGGCCCACGTGATTTCCGGGTGGGGCCCACGTGATTTCCTCGTGGGGCCCACGTGATTTCCGGCTGGGGCCCACGTGATTTCCGGGTGGGGACCACGTGATTTCCCCGTGGGGCCCACGTGATTTCCCCGTGGGGCCCACGTGATTTCCGGGTGGGGCCCACGTGATTTCCGGGTGGGGCCCACGTGATTTCCCCGTGGGGCCCACGTGATTTCCCCGTGGGGCCCACGTGATTTCCGGGTGGGGCCCACGTGATTTCAGGGTGGGGCCCACGTGATTTCCCCGTGGGGCCCACGTGATTTCCCCGTGGGGCCCACGTGATTTCCCCGTGGGGCCCACGTGATTTCCGGGTGGGGCCCACGTGATTTCCGGGTGGGGCCCACGTGATTTCCCCGTGGGGCCCACGTGATTTCCGGGTGGGGCCCACGTGATTTCCGGGTGGGGCCCACGTGATTTCCGGGTGGGCCCCACGTGATTTCCGTGTGGGGCCCACGTGATTTCCGGGTGGGGCCCACGTGATTTCTGGGTGGGGCCCACGTGATTTCCGGGTGGGGCCCACGTGATTTCCGGCTGGGGCCCACGTGATTTCCGGGTGGTGCCCACGTGATTTCCCCGTGGGGCCCACGTGATTTCCCCGTGGGGCCCACGTGATTTCCGGGTGGGCCCCACGTGATTTCCGGGTGGGGCCCACGTGATTTCCCCGTGGGGCCCACGTGATTTCCCCATGGGGCCCACGTGATTTCCGGGTGGGGCCCACGTGATTTCTGGGTGGGGCCCACGTGATTTCCGGGTGGGGCCCACGTGATTTCCGGTTGGGCCCCACGTGATTTCCGTGTGGGGCCCACGTGATTTCCGGGTGGGGCCCACGTGATTTCCGGGTGGGGCCCACGTGATTTCCGGGTGGGGCCCACGTGATTTCCGGGTGGGGCCCACGTGATTTCCGGGTGGGGCCCACGTGATTTCCGGGTGGGGCCCCCGTGATTTCCCCGTGGGGCCCACGTGATTTCCCCGTGGGGCCCACGTGATTTCCGGCTGGGGCCCACGTGATTTCCGGGTGGGGCCCACGTGATTTCCGGGTGGGGCCCACGTGATTTCCGGGTGGGGCCCACGTGATTTCCGGGTGGGGCCCACGTGATTTCCGGTTGGGTCCCACGTGATTTCCGGGTGGGGCCCACGTGATTTCCGGGTGGGGCCCACGTGATTTCCAGGTGGGGCCCACGTGATTTCCGCGTGGGGCCCACGTGATTTCCCCGTGGGGCCCACGTGATTTCCCCGTGGGGCCCACGTGATTTCCGGGTGGGGCCCACGTGATTTCCGGGTGGGGCCCACGTGATTTCCGGGTGGGGCCCACGTGATTTCCGGGTGGGGCCCACGTGATTTCCGGGTGGGCCCCACGTGATTTCCGTGTGGGGCCCACGTGATTTCCGGGTGGGGCCCACGTGATTTCCGGGTGGGGCCCACGTGATTTCCGGGTGGGCCCCACGTGATTTCCGGGTGGGGCCCACGTGATTTCCGGGTGGGGCCCACGTGATTTCCGGGTGGGGCCCACGTGATTTCCGGGTGGGGCCCACGTGATTTCCGGGTGGGGCCCACGTGATTTCCCCGTGGGGCCCACGTGATTTCCGGCTGGGGCCCACGTGATTTCCGGGTGGGGACCACGTGATTTCCCCGTGGGGCCCACGTGATTTCCCCGTGGGGCCCACGTGATTTCCGGGTGGGGCCCACGTGATTTCCGGGTGGGGCCCACGTGATTTCCCCGTAGGGCCCACGTGATTTCCCCGTGGGGCCCACGTGATTTCCGGGTGGGGCCCACGTGATTTCAGGGTGGGGCCCACGTGATTTCCCCGTGGGGCCCACGTGATTTCCCCGTTGGGCCCACGTGATTTCCCCGTGGGGCCCACGTGATTTCCGGGTGGGGCCCACGTGATTTCCGGGTGGGGCCCACGTGATTTCCCCGTGGGGCCCACGTGATTTCCCCGTGGGGCCCACGTGATTTCCCCGTGGGGCCCACGTGATTTCCGGCTGGGGCCCACGTGATTTCCGGCTGGGGCCCACGTGATTTCCGGGTGGGGCCCACGTGATTTCCGGGTGGGGCCCACGTGATTTCCGGGTGGGCCCCACGTGATTTCCCCGTGGGGCCCACGTGATTTCCGGGTGGGGCCCACGTGATTTCCGGGTGGGGCCCACGTGATTTCCGGGTGGGGCCCACGTGATTTCCGGGTGGGGCCCACGTGATTTCCGGGTGGGGCCCACGTGATTTCCGGGTGGGGCCCACGTGATTTCCGGGTGGGGCCCACGTGATTTCCGGGTGGGCCCCACGTGATTTCCGGGTGGGGCCCACGTGATTTCCGGGTGGGGCCCACGTGATTTCCGGGTGGGGCCCACGTGATTTCCGGGTGGGCCCCACGTGATTTCCGGGTGGGGCCCACGTGATTTCCGGGTGGGGCCCACGTGATTTCCGGGTGGGCCCCACGTGATTTCCGGGTGGGGCCCACGTGATTTCCGGGTGGGGCCCACGTGATTTCCGTGTGGGGCCCACGTGATTTCCGGGTGGGGCCCACGTGATTTCCGGGTGGGGCCCACGTGATTTCCGGGTGGGGCCCACGTGATTTCCGGGTGGGGCCCACGTGATTTCCGGGTGGGGCCCACGTGATTTCCGGGTGGGGCCCACGTGATTTCCGGGTGGGGCCCACGTGATTTCCCCGTGGGGCCCACGTGATTTCCGGGTGGGGCCCACGTGATTTCCGGGTGGGGCCCACGTGATTTCCGGGTGGGGCCCACGTGATTTCCCCGTGGGGCCAACGTGATTTCCCCGTGGGGCCCACGTGATTTCCGGGTGGGGCCCACGTGATTTCCGGGTGGGGCCCACGTGATTTCCGGGTGGGGCCCATGTGATTTCCGGGTGGGGCCCACGTGATTTCCGGGTTGGCCCCACGTGATTTCCGGGTGGGGCCCACATGATTTCCGGGTGGGGCCCACGTGATTTCCGGGTGGGGCCCACGTGATTTCCCCGTGGGGCCCACATGATTTCCTGGTGGGGCCCACGTGATTTCCGGGTGGGGCCCACGTGATTTCCGGGTGGGGCCCACGTGATTTCCCCGTGGGGCCCACGTGATTTCCGGGTGGGGCCCACGTGATTTCCGCGTGGGGCCCACGTGATTTCCCCGTGGGGCCCACGTGATTTCCCCGTGGGGCCCACGTGATTTCCGGGTGGGGCCCACGTGATTTCCGGGTGGGGCCCACGTGATTTCCGGGTGGGGCCCACGTGATTTCCGGGTGGGGCCCACGTGATTTCCGGGTGGGCCCCACGTGATTTCCGTGTGGGGCCCACGTGATTTCCGGGTGGGGCCCACGTGATTTCCGGGTGGGGCCCACGTGATTTCCGGGTGGGCCCCACGTGATTTCCGGGTGGGGCCCACGTGATTTCCGGGTGGGGCCCACGTGATTTCCGGGTGGGGCCCACGTGATTTCCGGGTGGGGCCCACGTGATTTCCCCGTGGGGCCCACGTGATTTCCCCGTGGGGCCCACTTGATTTCCGGCTGGGGCCCACGTGATTTCCGGGTGGGGACCACGTGATTTCCCCGTGGGGCCCACGTGATTTCCCCGTGGGGCCCACGTGATTTCCGGGTGGGGCCCACGTGATTTCCGGGTGGGGCCCACGTGATTTCCCCGTGGGGCCCACGTGATTTCCCCGTGGGGCCCACGTGATTTCCGGGTGGGGCCCACGTGATTTCAGGGTGGGGCCCACGTGATTTCCCCGTGGGGCCCACGTGATTTCCCCGTTGGGCCCACGTGATTTCCCCGTGGGGCCCACGTGATTTCCCCGTGGGGCCCACGTGATTTCCGGGTGGGGCCCACGTGATTTCCCCGTGGGGCCCACGTGATTTCCCCGTGGGGCCCACGTGATTTCCCCGTGGGGCCCACGTGATTTCCGGCTGGGGCCCACGTGATTTCCGGCTGGGGCCCACGTGATTTCCGGGTGGGGCCCACGTGATTTCCGGGTGGGGCCCACGTGATTTCCGGGTGGGCCCCACGTGATTTCCCCGTGGGGCCCACGTGATTTCCGGGTGGGGCCCACGTGATTTCCGAGTGGGGCCCACGTGATTTCCGGGTGGGGCCCACGAGATTTCCCCGTGGGGCCCACGTGATTTCCGGGTGGGGCCCACGTGATTTCCGGGTGGGGCCCACGTGATTTCCGGGTGGGGCCCACGTGATTTCCGGGTGGGGCCCACGTGATTTCCGGGTGGGGCCCACGTGATTTCCGGGTGGGGCCCACGTGATTTCCGGGTGGGGCCCACGTGATTTCCGGGTGGGCCCCACGTGATTTCAGGGTGGGGCCCACGTGATTTCCGGGTGGGGCCCACGTGATTTCCGGGTGGGGCCCACGTGATTTCCGGGTGGGCCCCACGTGATTTCCGGGTGGGGCCCACGTGATTTCCGGGTGGGGCCCACGTGATTTCCGGGTGGGCCCCACGTGATTTCCGGGTGGGGCCCACGTGATTTCCGGGTGGGGCCCACGTGATTTCCGGGTGGGGCCCACGTGATTTCCGGGTGGGCCCCACGTGATTTCCGGGTGGGGCCCACGTGATTTCCGGGTGGGGCCCACGTGATTTCCGGGTGGGCCCCACGTGATTTCCGGGTGGGGCCCACGTGATTTCCGGGTGGGGCCCACGTGATTTCCGGGTGGGGCCCACGTGATTTCCGGGTGGGGCCCACGTGATTTCCGGGTGGGGCCCACGTGATTTCCCCGTGGGGCCCACGTGATTTCCGGGTGGGGCCCACGTGATTTCCGGGTGGGGCCCACGTGATTTCCGGGTGGGGCCCACGTGATTTCCGGGTGGGGCCCACGTGATTTCCGGGTGGGGCCCACGTGATTTCCCCGTGGGGCCCACGTGATTTCCGGGTGGGGCCCACGTGATTTCCGGGTGGGGCCCACGTGATTTCCGGGTGGGGCCCACGTGATTTCCCCGTGGGTCCAACGTGATTTCCCCGTGGGGCCCACGTGATTTCCGGGTGGGGCCCACGTGATTTCCGGGTGGGGCCCACGTGATTTCCGGGTGGGGCCCATGTGATTTCCGGGTGGGGCCCACGTGATTTCCGGGTTGGCCCCACGTGATTTCCGGGTGGGGCCCACGTGATTTCCGGGTGGGGCCCACGTGATTTCCGGGTGGGGCCCACGTGATTTCCGGGTGGGGCCCACGTGATTTCCGGGTGGGGCCCACGTGATTTCCCCGTGGGGCCCACGTGATTTCCGGGTGGGGCCCACGTGATTTCCGGGTGGGGCCCACGTGATTTCCGGGTGGGGCCCACGTGATTTCCGGGTGGGGCCCACGTGATTTCCGGGTGGGGCCCACGTGATTTCCGGGTGGGGCCCACGTGATTTCCGGGTGGGGCCCACGTGATTTCCGGGTGGGGCCCACGTGATTTCCCCGTGGGGCCCACGTGATTTCCGGGTGGGGCCCACGTGATTTCCCCGTGAGGCCCACGTGATTTCCCCGTGGGGCCCACGTGATTTCCGGGTGGGGCCCACGTGATTTCCGGGTGGGGCCCACGTGATTTCCGGGTGGGGCCCACGTGATTTCCGGTTGGGGCCCACGTGATTTCCGGCTGTGGCCCACGTGATTTCCGGGTGGGGTCCACGTGATTTCCGGGTGGGGCCCACGTGATTTCCCCGTGGGGCCCACGTGATTTCCGGGTGGGGCCCACGTGATTTCCGGGTGGGGCCCACGTGATTTCCGGGTGGGGCCCACGTGATTTCCGGGTGGGGCCCACGTGAATTCCCCATGGGGCCCACGTGATTTCCGGGTGGGGCCCACGTGATTTCCGGGTGGGGCCCACGTGATTTCCGGGTGGGGCCCACGTGATTTTCGGGTGGGGCCCACGTGATTTCCGGGTGGGGCCCACGTGATTTCCGGCTGTGGCCCACGTGATTTCCGGGTGGGGCCCACGTGATTTCCGGGTGGGGCCCACGTGATTTCCCCGTGGGGCCCACGTGATTTCCGGGTGGGGCCCACGTGATTTCCGGGTGGGGCCCACGTGATTTCCGGGTGGGGCCCACGTGATTTCCGGGTGGGGCCCACGTGATTTCCCCGTGGGGCCCACGTGATTTCCGGGTGGGGCCCACGTGATTTCCGGGTGGGGCCCACGTGATTTCCGGGTGGGGCCCACGTGATTTCCGGGTGGGGCCCACGTGATTTCCGGGTGGGGCCCACGTGATTTCCGGGTGGGGCCCACGTGATTTCCGGGTGGGGCCCACGTGATTTCCGGGTGGGGCCCACGTGATTTCCCCGAGGGGCCCACGTGATTTCCGGGTGGGGCCCACGTGATTTCCGGGTGGGGCCCACGTGATTTCCGGGTGGGGCCCACGTGATTTCCGGGTGGGGCCCACGTGATTTCCGGGTGGGGCCCACGTGATTTCCGGGTGGGGCCCACGTGATTTCCGGGTGGGGCCCACGTGATTTCCCCGTGGGGCCCACGTGATTTCCCCGTGGGGCCCACGTGATTTCCGGCTGGGGCCCACGTGATTTCCGGGTGGTTCCACGTGATTTCCAGGTGGGGCCCACGTGATTTCCCCGTGGGGCCCACGTGATTTCCGGGTGGGGCCCACGTGATTTCCGGGTGGGGCCCACGTGATTTCCGGGTGGGGCCCACGTGATTTCCGGGTGGGGCCCACGTGATTTCCGGATGTGGCCCACGTGTTTTCCGGGTGGGGCCCACGTGATTTCCGGCTGGGGCCCACGTGATTTCCGGGTGGGGCCCACGTGATTTCCGGGTGGGGCCCACGTGATTTCCGGGTGGGGCCCACGTGATTTCCGGGTGGGGCCCACGTGATTTCCCCGTGGGGCCCACGTGATTTCCGGGTGGGGCCCACGTGATTTCCGGGTGGGGCCCACGTGATTTCCCCGTGGGGCCCACGTGATTTCCGGGTGGGGCCCACGTGATTTCCGGGTGGGGCCCACGTGATTTCCGGGTGGGGCCCATGTGATTTCCGGGTGGGGCCCACGTGATTTCCCCGTGGGGCCCACGTGATTTCCCCGTGGGGCCCACGTGATTTCCGGGTGGGGCCCACGTGATTTCCGGGTGGGGCCCACGTGATTTCCCGGTGGGGCCCACGTGATTTGGGGGTGGGGCCCACATGATTTCCGGGTGGGGCCCACGTGATTTCCTGGTGGGCCCCACGTGATTTCCGTGTGGGGCCCACGTGATTTCCGGGTGGGGCCCACGTGATTTCCCCGTGGGGCCCACGTGATTTCCGGGTGGGCCCCACGTGATTTCCGGGTGGGGCCCACGTGATTTCCCCGTGGGGCCCACGTGATTTCCCCATGGGGCCCACGTGATTTCCGGGTGGGGCCCACGTGATTTCCGGGTGGGGCCCACGTGATTTCCGGGTGGGGCCCACGTGATTTCCGGTTGGGCCCCACGTGATTTCCGTGTGGGGCCCACGTGATTTCCGGGTGGGGCCCACGTGATTTCCGGGTGGGGCCCACGTGATTTCCGGGTGGGGCCCACGTGATTTCCGGGTGGGGCCCACGTGATTTCCGGGTGGGGCCCACGTGATTTCCGGGTGGGGCCCACGTGATTTCCGGGTGGGGCCCACGTGATTTCCGGGTGGGGCCCACGTGATTTCCGGGTGGGGCCCACGTGATTTCCGGGTGGGGCCCACGTGATTTCCGGGTGGGGCCCACGTGATTTCCGGGTGGGGCCCACGTGATTTCCGGGTGGGGCCCACGTGATTTCCGGGTGGGCCCCACGTGATTTCCGGGTGGGGCCCACGTGATTTCCGGGTGGGGCCCACGTGATTTCCCCGTGGGGCCCACGTGATTTCCAGGTGGGGCCCACGTGATTTCCGGGTGGGGCCCACGTGATTTCCCCGTGGGGCCCACGTGATTTCCCCGTGGGGCCCACGTGATTTCCCCGTGGGGCCCACGTGATTTCCGGCTGGGGCCCACGTGATTTCCGGGTGGGGCCCACGTGATTTCCGGGTGGGGCCCACGTGATTTCCGGGTGGGGCCCACGTGATTTCCGGGTGGGGCCCACGTGATTTCCGGGTGGGGCCCACGTGATTTCCGGGTGGGGCCCACGTGATTTCCGCGTGGGGCCCACGTGATTTCCGGGTGGGGCCCACGTGATTTCCGGGTGGGGCCCACGTGATTTCCGGGTGGGGCCCACGTGATTTCCGGGTGGGGCCCACGTGATTTCCGGGTGGGGCCCACGTGATTTCCTCGTGGGGCCCACGTGATTTCCGGCTGGGGCCCACGTGATTTCCGGGTGGGGACCACGTGATTTCCCCGTGGGGCCCACGTGATTTCCCCGTGGGGCCCACGTGATTTCCGGGTGGGGCCCACGTGATTTCCGGGTGGGGCCCACGTGATTTCCCCGTGGGGCCCACGTGATTTCCCCGTGGGGCCCACGTGATTTCCGGGTGGGGCCCACGTGATTTCAGGGTGGGGCCCACGTGATTTCCCCGTGGGGCCCACGTGATTTCCCCGTGGGGCCCACGTGATTTCCCCGTGGGGCCCACGTGATTTCCGGGTGGGGCCCACGTGATTTCCGGGTGGGGCCCACGTGATTTCCCCGTGGGGCCCACGTGATTTCCGGGTGGGCCCCACGTGATTACCGGGTGGGGCCCACGTGATTTCCGGGTGGGGCCCACGTGATTTCCGGGTGGGGCCCACGTGATTTCCCCTTGGGGCCCACGTGATTTCCGGGTGGGCCCCACGTGATTTCCGGGTGTGGCCCACGTGATTTCCGGGTGGGGCCCACGTGATTTCCGGGTGGGGCCCACGTGATTTCCGGGTGGGGCCCACGTGATTTCCGGGTGGGGCCCACGTGATTTCCCCGTGGGGCCCACGTGATTTCCGGGTGGGGCCCACGTGATTTCCGGGTGGGGCCCACGTGATTTCCGGGTGGGGCCCACGTGATTTCCGGGTGGGGTCCACGTGATTTCCAGGTGTGGCCCACGTGATTTCCCGGTGGGGCCCACGTGATTTCCGGGTGGGGCCCTCGTGATTTCCGGGTGGGGCCCACGTGATTTCCGGGTGGGGCCCACGTGATTTCCGGGTGGGGCCCACGTGATTTCCGGGTGGGGCCCACGTGATTTCCGGGTGGGGCCCACGTGATTTCCGGGTGGGGCCCACGTGATTTCCGGGTGGGGTCCACGTGATTTCCGGGTGGGGCCCACGTGATTTCCCGGTGGGGCCCACGTGATTTCCGGGTGGGGCCCACGTGATTTCCGGGTGGGGCCCACGTGATTTCCGGGTGGGGCCCACGTGATTTCCGGGTGGGGCCCACGTGATTTCCGGGTGGGGCCCACGTGATTTCCGGGTGGGGCCCACGTGATTTCCCCGTGGGGCCCACGTGATTTCCGGGTGGGGCCCACGTGATTTCCCCGTGAGGCCCACGTGATTTCCCCGTGGGGCCCACGTGATTTCCGGGTGGGGCCCACGTGATTTCCGGGTGGGGCCCACGTGATTTCCGGGTGGGGCCCACGTGATTTCCGGTTGGGGCCCACGTGATTTCCGGCTGTGGCCCACGTGATTTCCGGGTGGGGTCCACGTGATTTCCGGGTGGGGCCCACGTGATTTCCCCGTGGGGCCCACGTGATTTCCGGGTGGGGCCCACGTGATTTCCGGGTGGGGCCCACGTGATTTCCGGGTGGGGCCCACGTGATTTCCGGGTGGGGCCCACGTGATTTCCGGGTGGGGCCCACGTGATTTCCGGGTGGGGCCCACGTGATTTCCGGGTGGGGCCCACGTGATTTCCGGGTGGGGCCCACGTGATTTCCGGGTGGGGCCCACGTGATTTCCGGGTGGGGCCCACGTGATTTCCGGGTGGGGCCCACGTGATTTCCGGGTGGGGCCCACGTGATTTCCGGGTGGGGCCCACGTGATTTCCGGGTGGGGCCCACGTGATTTCCGGGTGGGGCCCACGTGATTTCCGGGTGGGGCCCACGTGATTTCCGGGTGGGGCCCACGTGATTTCCGGGTGGGGCCCACGTGATTTCCGGGTGGGGCCCACGTGATTTCCGGGTGGGGCCCACGTGATTTCCGGGTGGGGCCCACGTGATTTCCGGGTGGGGCCCACGTGATTTCCCCGAGGGGCCCACGTGATTTCCGGGTGGGGCCCACGTGATTTCCGGGTGGGGCCCACGTGATTTCCGGGTGGGGCCCACGTGATTTCCGGGTGGGGCCCACGTGAATTCCGGGTGGGGCCCACGTGATTTCCGGGTGGGGCCCACGTGATTTCCGGGTGGGGCCCACGTGATTTCCGGGTGGGGCCCACGTGATTTCCGGGTGGGGCCCACGTGATTTCCGGGTGGGGCCCACGTGATTTCCGGGTGGGGCCCACGTGATTTCCCCGTGGGGCCCACGTGATTTCCCCATGGGGCCCACGTGATTTCCGGCTGGGGCCCACGTGATTTCCGGGTGGGGTCCACGTGATTTCCAGGTGGGGCCCACGTGATTTCCCCGTGGGGCCCACGTGATTTCCGGGTGGGGCCCACGTGATTTCCGGGTGGGGCCCACGTGATTTCCGGGTGGGGCCCACGTGATTTCCGGGTGGGGCCCACGTGATTTCCGGATGTGGCCCACGTGTTTTCCGGGTGGGGCCCACGTGATTTCCGGGTGGGGCCCACGTGATTTCCGGGTGGGGCCCACGTGATTTCCGGGTGGGCCCCACGTGATTTCCGGGTGGGGCCCACGTGATTTCCGGGTGGGGCCCACGTGATTTCCGGGTGGGGCCCACGTGATTTCCGGCTGGGGCCCACGTGATTTCCGGGTGGGGCCCACGTGATTTCCGGGTGGGGCCCACGTGATTTCCGGGTGGGGCCCACGTGATTTCCGGGTGGGTCCCACGTGATTTCCCGGTGGGGCCCACGTGATTTCCGGGTGGGGCCCACGTGATTTCCGGGTGGGGCCCACGTGATTTCCGGGTGGGGCCCACGTGATTTCCGGGTGGGGCCCACGTGATTTCCGGCTGGGGCCCACGTGATTTCCGGGTGGGGCCCACGTGATTTCCGGGTGGGGCCCACGTGATTTCCGGGTGGGGCCCACGTGATTTCCGGGTGGGGCCCACGTGATTTCCGGGTGGGGCCCACGTGATTTCCGGGTGGGGCCCACGTGATTTCCGGGTGGGGCCCACGTGATTTCCCCGTGGGGCCCACGTGATTTCCGGGTGGGGCCCACGTGATTTCCGGGTGGGGCCCACGTGATTTCCGGCTGGGGCCCACGTGATTTCCGGGTGGTGCCCACGTGATTTCCCCGTGGGGCCCACGTGATTTCCCCGTGGGGCCCACGTGATTTCCGGGTGGGCCCCACGTGATTTCCGGGTGGGGCCCACGTGATTTCCCCATGGGGCCCACGTGATTTCCCCGTGGGGCCCACGTGATTTCCGGGTGGGGCCCACGTGATTTCCGGGTGGGGCCCACGTGATTTCCGGTTGGGCCCCACGTGATTTCCGTGTGGGGCCCACGTGATTTCCGGGTGGGGCCCACGTGATTTCCGGGTGGGGCCCACGTGATTTCCGGGTGGGGCCCACGTGATTTCCGGGTGGGGCCCACGTGATTTCCGGGTGGGGCCCACGTGATTTCCGGGTGGGGCCCACGTGATTTCCGGGTGGGGCCCACGTGATTTCCCCGTGGGGCCCACGTGATTTCCCCGTGGGGCCCACGTGATTTCCGGCTGGGGCCCACGTGATTTCCGGGTGGGGCCCACGTGATTTCCGGGTGGGGCCCACGTGATTTCCGGGTGGGGCCCACGTGATTTCCGGGTGGGGCCCACGTGATTTCCGGGTGGGGCCCACGTGATTTCCGGGTGGGGCCCACGTGATTTCCGGGTGGGCCCCACGTGATTTCCGTGTGGGGCCCACGTGATTTCCGGGTGGGGCCCACGTGATTTCCGGGTGGGGCCCACGTGATTTCCGGGTGGGGCCCACGTGATTTCCGGGTGGGGCCCACGTGATTTCCGGGTGGGGCCCACGTGATTTCCGGGTGGGGCCCACGTGATTTCCCCGTGGGGCCCACGTGATTTCCCCGTGGGGCCCACGTGATTTCCCCGTGGGGCCCACGTGATTTCCGGCTGGGGCCCACGTGATTTCCGGGTGGGGCCCACGTGATTTCCGGGTGGGGCCCACGTGATTTCCGGGTGGGCCCCACGTGATTTCCGGGTGGGGCCCACGTGATTTCCCGGTGGGGCCCACGTGATTTCCGGGTGGGGCCCACGTGATTTCCGGGTGGGGCCCACGTGATTTCCGGGTGGGGCCCATGTGATTTCCCCGTGGGGCCCACGTGATTTCCGGCTGGGGCCCACGTGATTTCCGGGTGGGGACCACGTGATTTCCCCGTGGGGCCCACGTAATTTCCCCGTGGGGCCCACGTGATTTCCGGGTGGGGCCCACGTGATTTCCGGGTGGGGCCCACGTGATTTCCCCGTGGGGCCCACGTGATTTCCCCGTGGGGCCCACGTGATTTCCGGGTGGGGCCCACGTGATTTCAGGGTGGGGCCCACGTGATTTCCCCGTGGGGCCCACGTGATTTCCCCGTTGGGCCCACGTGATTTCCCCGTGGGGCCCACGTGATTTCCGGGTGGGGCCCACGTGATTTCCGGGTGGGGCCCACGTGATTTCCCCGTGGGGCCCACGTGATTTCCGGGTGGGCCCCACGTGATTACCGGGTGGGGCCCACGTGATTTCCGGGTGGGGCCCACGTGATTTCCGGGTGGGGCCCACGTGATTTCCGGGTGGGGCCCACGTGATTTCCGGGTGGGGCCCACGTGATTTCCGGGTGGGGCCCACGTGATTTCCGGGTGGGGCCCACATGATTTCCCCGTGGGGCCCACGTGTTTTCCGGGTGGGGCCCACGTGACTTCCGGGTGGGGCCCACGTGATTTCCGGGTGGGGCCCACGTGATTTCCCCGTGGGGCCCACGTGATTTCCGGGTGGGCCCCACGTGATTTCCGGGTGTGGCCCACGTGATTTCCGGGTGGGGCCCACGTGATTTCCGGGTGGGGCCCACGTGATTTCCGGGTGTGGCCCACGTGATTTCCGGGTGGGGCCCACGTGATTTCCGGGTGGGGCCCACGTGATTTCCGGGTGGGCCCCACGTGATTTCCGGGTGGGGCCCACGTGATTTCCCCATGGGGCCCACGTGATTTCCCCATGGGGCCCACGTGATTTCCGGGTGGGGCCCACGTGATTTCCGGGTGGGGCCCACGTGATTTCCGGGTGGGGCCCACGTGATTTCCGGTTGGGCCCCACGTGATTTCCGTGTGGGGCCCACGTGATTTCCGGGTGGGGCCCACGTGATTTCCGGGTGGGGCCCACGTGATTTCCGGGTGGGGCCCACGTGATTTCCGGGTGGGGCCCACGTGATTTCCGGGTGGGGCCCACGTGATTTCCGGGTGGGGCCCACGTGATTTCCGGGTGGGGCCCACGTGATTTCCCCGTGGGGCCCACGTGATTTCCCCGTGGGGCCCACGTGATTTCCGGGTGGGGCCCACGTGATTTCCGGGTGGGGCCCACGTGATTTCCGGGTGGGGCCCACGTGATTTCCGGGTGGGGCCCACGTGATTTCCGGGTGGGCCCCACGTGATTTCCGTGTGGGGCCCACGTGATTTCCGGGTGGGGCCCACGTGATTTCCGGGTGGGGCCCACGTGATTTCCGGGTGGGGCCCACGTGATTTCCGGGTGGGGCCCACGTGATTTCCGGGTGGGGCCCACGTGATTTCCCCGTGGGGCCCACGTGATTTCCCCGTGGGGCCCACGTGATTTCCCCGTGGGGCCCACGTGATTTCCGGCTGGGGCCCACGTGATTTCCGGGTGGGGCCCACGTGATTTCCGGGTGGGGCCCACGTGATTTCCGGGTGGGGCCCACGTGATTTCCGGGTGGGGCCCACGTGATTTCCGGGTGGGGCCCACGTGATTTCCGGGTGGGGCCCACGTGATTTCCGGGTGGGGCCCACGTGATTTCCCCGTGGGGCCCACGTGATTTCCCCGTGGGGCCCACGTGATTTCCGGGTGGGGCCCACGTGATTTCCGGGTGGGGCCCACGTGATTTCCGGGTGGGGCCCACGTGATTTCCGGGTGGGGCCCACGTGATTTCCGGGTGGGGCCCACGTGATTTCCGGGTGGGCCCCACGTGATTTCCGTGTGGGGCCCACGTGATTTCCGGGTGGGGCCCACGTGATTTCCGGGTGGGGCCCACGTGATTTCCGGGTGGGCCCCACGTGATTTCCGGGTGGGGCCCACGTGATTTCCGGGTGGGGCCCACGTGATTTCCGGGTGGGGCCCACGTGATTTCCGGGTGGGGCCAACGTGATTTCCGGGTGGGGCCCACGTGATTTCCCCGTGGGGCCCACGTGATTTCCGGCTGGGGCCCACGTGATTTCCGGGTGGGGACCACGTGATTTCCCCGTGGGGCCCACGTAATTTCCCCGTGGGGCCCACGTGATTTCCGGGTGGGGCCCACGTGATTTCCGGGTGGGGCCCACGTGATTTCCCCGTGGGGCCCACGTGATTTCCCCGTGGGGCCCACGTGATTTCCGGGTGGGGCCCACGTGATTTCAGGGTGGGGCCCACGTGATTTCCCCGTGGGGCCCACGTGATTTCCCCGTTGGGCCCACGTGATTTCCCCGTGGGGCCCACGTAATTTCCGGGTGGGGCCCACGTGATTTCCGGGTGGGGCCCACGTGATTTCCCCGTGGGGCCCACGTGATTTCCGGGTGGGCCCCACGTGATTACCGGGTGGGGCCCACGTGATTTCCGGGTGGGGCCCACATGATTTCCGGGTGGGGCCCACGTGATTTCCGGGTGGGGCCCACGTGATTTCCGGGTGGGGCCCACGTGATTTCCGGGTGGGGCCCACGTGATTTCCGGGTGGGGCCCACATGATTTCCCCGTGGGGCCCACGTGTTTTCCGGGTGGGGCCCACGTGATTTCCGGGTGGGGCCCACGTGATTTCCGATTGGGGCCCACGTGATTTCCCCGTGGGGCCCACGTGATTTCCGGGTGTGGCCCACGTGATTTCCGGGTGGGGCCCACGTGATTTCCGGGTGGGGCCCACGTGATTTCCGGGTGGGGCCCACGTGATTTCCGGGTGGGGCCCACGTGATTTCCCCGTGGGGCCCACGTGATTTCCGGGTGGGGCCCACGTGATTTCCGGGTGGGGCCCACGTGATTTCCGGGTGGGGCCCACGTGATTTCCGGGTGGGGCCCACGTGATTTCCGGGTGGGGCCCACGTGATTTCCGGGTGGGGCCCACGTGATTTCCGGCTGTGGCCCACGTGATTTCCGGGTGGGGCCCACGTGATTTCCGGGTGGGGCCCACGTGATTTCCGGGTGGGGCCCACGTGATTTCCGGGTGGGTCCCACGGGATTTCCGGGTGGGGCCCACGTGATTTCCGGGTGGGGCCCACGTGATTTCCGGGTGGGGCCCACGTGATTTCCGGGTGGGGCCCACGTGATTTCCGGGTGGGGCCCACGTGATTTCCGGGTGGGGCCCACGTGATTTCCCCGTGGGGCCCACGTGATTTCCGGGTGGGGCCCACGTGATTTCCGGGTGGGGCCCACGTGATTTCCGGGTGGGGCCCAGGTGATTTCCCCGTGGGGCCAACGTGATTTCCCCGTGGGGCCCACGTGATTTCCGGGTGGGGCCCACGTGATTTCCGGGTGGGGCCCACGTGATTTACGGGTGGGGCCCACGTGATTTCCGGGTGGGGCCCACGTGATTTCCGGGTTGGCCCCACGTGATTTCCGGGTGGGGCCCACGTGATTTCCGGGGGGGGCCCACGTGATTTCAGGGTGGGGCCCACGTGATTTCCGGGTGGGGCCCACGTGATTTCCGGGTGGGGCCCACGTGATTTCCGCGTGGGGCCCACGTGATTTCCCCGTGGGGCCCACGTGATTTCCCCGTGGGGCCCACGTGATTTCCGGGTGGGGCCCACGTGATTTCCGGGTGGGCCCCACGTGATTTCCGTGTGGGGCCCACGTGATTTCCGGGTGGGGACCACGTGATTTCCCCGTGGGGCCCACGTAATTTCCCCGTGGGGCCCACGTGATTTCCGGGTGGGGCCCACGTGATTTCCGGGTGGGGCCCACGTGATTTCCCCGTGGGGCCCACGTGAGTTCCCCGTGGGGCCCACGTGATTTCCGGGTGGGGCCCACGTGATTTCAGGGTGGGGCCCACGTGAGTTCCCCGTGGGGCCCACGTGATTTCCCCGTGGGGCCCACGTGATTTCCCCCTGGGGCCCACGTGATTTCCGGGTGGGGCCCACGTGATTTCCCCGTGGGGCCCACGTGATTTCCGGGTGGGCCCCACGTGATTACCGGGTGGGGCCCACGTGATTTCCGGGTGGGGCCCACGTGATTTCCGGGTGGGGCCCACGTGATTTCCGGGTGGGGCCCACGTGATTTCCGGGTGGGGCCCACGTGATTTCCGGGTGGGGCCCACGTGATTTCCGGGTGGGGCCCACATGATTTCCCCGTGGGGCCCACGTGTTTTCCGGGTGGGGCCCACGTGATTTCCGGGTGGGGCCCACGTGATTTCCGATTGGGGCCCACGTGATTTCCCCGTGGGGCCCACGTGATTTCCGGGTGTGGCCCACGTGATTTCCGGGTGGGGCCCACGTGATTTCCGGGTGGGGCCCACGTGATTTCCGGGTGGGGCCCACGTGATTTCCGGGTGGGGCCCACGTGATTTCCCCGTGGGGCCCACGTGATTTCCGGGTGGGGCCCACGTGATTTCCGGGTTGGGCCCACGTGATTTCCGGGTGGGGCCCACGTGATTTCCGGGTGGGGCCCACGTGATTTCCGGGTGGGGCCCACGTGATTTCCGGGTGGGGCCCACGTGATTTCCGGCTGTGGCCCACGTGATTTCCGGGTGGGGCCCACGTGATTTCCGGGTGGGGCCCACGTGATTTCCGGGTGGGGCCCACGTGATTTCCGGGTGGGTCCCACGGGATTTCCGGGTGGGGCCCACGTGATTTCCGGGTGGGGCCCACGTGATTTCCGGGTGGGGCCCACGTGATTTCCGGGTGGGGCCCACGTGATTTCCGGGTGGGGCCCACGTGATTTCCGGGTGGGGCCCACGTGATTTCCCCGTGGGGCCCACGTGATTTCCGGGTGGGGCCCACGTGATTTCCGGGTGGGGCCCACGTGATTTCCGGGTGGGGCCCACGTGATTTCCGGGTGGGGCCCACGTGATTTCCCCGTGGGGCCCACGTGATTTCCGGGTGGGGCCCACGTGATTTCCCCGTGAGGCCCACGTGATTTCCCCGTGGGGCCCACGTGATTTCCGGGTGGGGCCCACGTGATTTCCGGGTGGGGCCCACGTGATTTCCGGGTGGGGCCCACGTGATTTCCGGTTGGGGCCCACGTGATTTCCGGCTGTGGCCCACGTGATTTCCGGGTGGGGTCCACGTGATTTCCGGGTGGGGCCCACGTGATTTCCCCGTGGGGCCCACGTGATTTCCGGGTGGGGCCCACGTGATTTCCGGGTGGGGCCCACGTGATTTCCGGGTGGGGCCCACGTGATTTCCCCGTGGGGCCCACGTGATTTCCGGGTGGGGCCCACGTGATTTCCGGGTGGGGCCCACGTGATTTCCGGGTGGGGCCCACGTGATTTCCGGGTGGGGCTCACGTGATTTCCGGGTGGGGCCCACGTGATTTCCGGGTGGGGCCCACGTGATTTCCGGGTGGGGCCCACGTGATTTCCGGGTGGGGCCCACGTGATTTCCCCGAGGGGCCCACGTGATTTCCGGGTGGGGCCCACGTGATTTCCGGGTGGGGCCCACGTGATTTCCGGGTGGGGCCCACGTGATTTCCGGGTGGGGCCCACGTGAATTCCGGGTGGGGCCCACGTGATTTCCCCGTGGGGCCCACGTGATTTCCCCGTGGGGCCCACGTGATTTCCGGGTGGGGCCCACGTGATTTCCGGGTGGGGCCCACGTGATTTCCGGGTGGGGCCCACGTGATTTCCGGGTGGGGCCCACGTGATTTCCCCGTGGGGCCCACGTGATTTCCCCGTGGGGCCCACGTGATTTCCCCATGGGGCCCACGTGATTTCCGGGTGGGGTCCACGTGATTTCCAGGTGGGGCCCACGTGATTTCCCCGTGGGGCCCACGTGATTTCCGGGTGGGGCCCACGTGATTTCCGGGTGGGGCCCACGTGATTTCCGGGTGGGGCCCACGTGATTTCCGGGTGGGGCCCACGTGATTTCCGGATGTGGCCCACGTGTTTTCCGGGTGGGGCCCACGTGATTTCCTGGTGGGGCCCACGTGATTTCCGGGTGGGGCCCACGTGATTTCCGGGTGGGCCCCACGTGATTTCCGGGTGGGGCCCACGTGATTTCCGGGTGGCGCCCACGTGATTTCCGGGTGGGGCCCACGTGATTTCCGGGTGGGGCCCACGTGATTTCCGGCTGGGGCCCACGTGATTTCCGGGTGGGGCCCACGTGATTTCCGGGTGGGGCCCACGTGATTTCCGGGTGGGGCCCACGTGATTTCCGGGTGGGTCCCACGTGATTTCCCGGTGGGGCCCACGTGATTTCCGGGTGGGGCCCACGTGATTTCCGGGTGGGGCCCACGTGATTTCCGGGTGGGGCCCACGTGATTTCCGGGTGGGGCCCACGTGATTTCCGGCTGGGGCCCACGTGATTTCCGGGTGGGGCCCACGTGATTTCCGGGTGGGGCCCACGTGATTTCCGGGTGGGGCCCACGTGATTTCCGGGTGGGGCCCACGTGATTTCCGGGTGGGGCCCACGTGATTTCCCCGTGGGGCCCACGTGATTTCCGGGTGGGGCCCACGTGATTTCCGGGTGGGGCCCACGTGATTTCCCGGTGGGGCCCACGTGATTTCCCCGTGGGGCCCACGTGATTTCCGGGTGGGGCCCACGTGATTTCCGGGTGGGGCCCACGTGATTTCCCGGTGGGGCCCACGTGATTTCCGGGTGGGGCCCACGTGATTTCCGGGTGGGGCCCACGTGATTTCCGGGTGGGCCCCACGTGATTTCCATGTGGGGCCCACGTGATTTCCGGGTGGGGCCCACGTGATTTCCGGGTGGGGCCCACGTGATTTCCGGGTGGGGCCCACGTGATTTCCGGCTGGGGCCCACGTGATTTCCGGGTGGTGCCCACGTGATTTCCCCGTGGGGCCCACGTGATTTCCCCGTGGGGCCCACGTGATTTCCGGGTGGGCCCCACGTGATTTCCGGGTGGGGCCCACGTGATTTCCCCATGGGGCCCACGTGATTTCCCCATGGGGCCCACGTGATTTCCGGGTGGGGCCCACGTGATTTCCGGGTGGGGCCCACGTGATTTCCGGGTGGGGCCCACGTGATTTCCGGTTGGGCCCCACGTGATTTCCGTGTGGGGCCCACGTGATTTCCGGGTGGGGCCCACGTGATTTCCGGGTGGGGCCCACGTGATTTCCGGGTGGGGCCCACGTGATTTCCGGGTGGGGCCCACGTGATTTCCGGGTGGGGCCCACGTGATTTCCGGGTGGGGCCCACGTGATTTCCGGGTGGGGCCCACGTGATTTCCCCGTGGGGCCCACGTGATTTCCCCGTGGGGCCCACGTGATTTCCGGCTGGGGCCCACGTGATTTCCGGGTGGGGCCCACGTGATTTCCGGGTGGGGCCCACGTGATTTCCGGGTGGGGCCCACGTGATTTCCGGGTGGGGCCCACGTGATTTCCGGGTGGGGCCCACGTGATTTCCGGGTGGGGCCCACGTGATTTCCGGGTGGGGCCCACGTGATTTCCGGGTGGGCCCCACGTGATTTCCGGGTGGGGCCCACGTGATTTCCGGGTGGGGCCCACGTGATTTCCGGGTGGGGCCCACGTGATTTCCGGGTGGGGCCCACGTGATTTCCGGGTGGGGCCCACGTGATTTCCCCGTGGGGCCCACGTGATTTCCCCGTGGGGCCCACGTGATTTCCCCGTGGGGCCCACGTGATTTCCGGCTGGGGCCCACGTGATTTCCGGGTGGGGCCCACGTGATTTCCGGGTGGGGCCCACGTGATTTCCGGGTGGGCCCCACGTGATTTCCGGGTGGGGCCCACGTGATTTCCGGGTGGGGCCCACGTGATTTCCGGGTGGGGCCCACGTGATTTCCGGCTGGGGCCCACGTGATTTCCGGGTGGGGCCCACGTGATTTCCCCGTGGGGCCCACGTGATTTCCGGCTGGGGCCCACGTGATTTCCGGGTGGGGACCACGTGATTTCCCCGTGGGGCCCACGTAATTTCCCCGTGGGGCCCACGTGATTTCCGGGTGGGGCCCACGTGATTTCCGGGTGGGGCCCACGTGATTTCCCCGTGGGGCCCACGTGATTTCCCCGTGGGGCCCACGTGATTTCCGGGTGGGGCCCACGTGATTTCAGGGTGGGGCCCACGTGATTTCCCCGTGGGGCCCACGTGATTTCCCCGTTGGGCCCACGTGATTTCCCCGTGGGGCCCACGTGATTTCCGGGTGGGGCCCACGTGATTTCCGGGTGGGGCCCACGTGATTTCCCCGTGGGGCCCACGTGATTTCCGGGTGGGGCCCACGTGATTTCCGGGTGGGGCCCACGTGATTTCCGGGTGGGGCCCACGTGATTTCCGGGTGGGGCCCACGTGATTTCCGGGTGGGGCCCACGTGATTTCCGGGTGGGGCCCACGTGATTTCCGGGTGGGGCCCACGTGATTTCCCCGTGGGGCCCACGTGATTTCCGGGTGGGCCCCACGTGATTTCCGGGTGGGGCCCACGTGATTTCCGGGTGGGCCCCACGTGATTTCCGGGTGGGCCCCACGTGATTTCCGGGTGGGGCCCACGTGATTTCCCCGTGGGGCCCACGTGATTCTTATTCAGTTACAGCAAGGGTGTGAAGTACCTGTTGGAAGTTCCAGAGGTTAGATGTCATTATCAGTGAGATGCCTCAGCGGAAAACGGCCTCATCTAGCCTGGAGTGGAGAACCTCCTGGATTTTTTCGAGTTGGGGCAGGTGCTCTCGTCTTATGACGGTGACCTATGGGACTCGCTCTGGTGTCCTCAGGACTGGCCAGTCCCCATGCGAGTTGCTCGCGGGCCTTTTGGGATTCCTCTCCCTTCGATGCCAGGGCCAAAGACCTTGTGTGGAGTCGGGGCCGGAACCTGAGGATTCCTCTCCAGTGCTGACATGGAACTTGGGGTACTTCTGGACTCTCCCCAGGGGAGTCAGTACTCGTCTCGAGAGGTGGCATGCATGTGCGCTTTCCTCTCGAGCTGTAGCAGCAGTGTCACGCTTCCGGTCGCGTCGATCATGGGATCAGTGGCTTTCCCTTGAGGATTTCCCACGAGGCTTTTCCACGAGTCTGCGGGGGGCGGGGTCCGGTGGGAGCGGGTGCTGTGCTGGGATGAGGCCCTTTATCCTTACATCTTCCTGTGGGAACGGAATCGGGGAGCTCTGTGGCCTTGCCGCCTTCAGTGGCTTCCTCTGCACAGGGGCCTAGTGCCTTCTGCCTTCTGTCAGGCGTTACGGGGTTTGGGCTTCGCTTTGTCGGCCTTGGCCTTGGCCCTGGCCTGGGCCTTGGCCTTACCCTTGGCGTTGCCCTTGCCCTTGCCCTTGGCCTTGGGCTTGGCCTTCCCTAGGCCTTGTCCTTGGCCTTACCTTGTCCTTGCCCTTACATTGTCCTTGCCCTTAAACTTAAACTTGACCTTGACCTTGACTTTGACCTTGACCTTGGACTTGACTTTGACCTTGAACTTGACCTTGACCTTGAACTTGAACTTGACCAACAAGGGGAGACCAGATTTGCTCAGAGCAGCGGAGGTCCAGAGGCAGGGCCGTGTATCTCCCCTTCCCTTTGTGATCACTGCAAAGACATTCCTAGCTGATAGCGGGAGTGCCCATGAAGAAGCAAGCAGTGGGAGTGTGTTTGACACGACTGTGTGCCTCAACTCCACAAGGGGCCTTTCCTCTTGAAGTAGTCCACTTGTCCCCTTGGGGAGGGTGTCATGCCTCTTTTCTCACACTGCCAAAGGGTGGAGCAAAGCTCGCTCTGTCAGAGGTACAAAAACAGCAACTGAATGGATTTTCAAGCTCTTGCTAGGCTGCACCCTTTCAGGGCCCACTTTACTGAAACAGGTGCTCTGTGGCCCCCGGTTGGGTATGCAGGTTCACAAACAGGGTGAGATCCTGTCCAAGCCAACAATTTTCCTGAAAGACCTAGGCTCACTAAAGCTCTCCTCCAGAGCAAAGGGGATAGAGGAGATGTATGGAGGAGTCTTTGCCTTTCCCTATGAGTGTGGGGCTACTCCCTACAGCCCCAAGCTCAGGGATAACTGCCTCTAAGAAAGGAATGGCAAGAAGTGCTAATCTTGGAGGTTGGGACAGGGAGTTCGCAGCATGTGGGGAAAGAAAGACTTCTTCGGGGAAGAAGAGGCAACCACCGGGGGTGTGTTTGCAAGCCTCTATTTGGAAGGAACAGGTTTGCTTATACAACTCAAGACCTCCAGATCTGCTCAGAGGACTGAAGTTCCAGAGACAGGGCCATGTATCTCCCCTTCCCTTTGAGATCCTTGCCAAGACATTCCTAGCAGATTGTCGGAGTGCCCATGAAGAAGCAAGCAGCGGGAGTGTGCTTGACATCACTGGCTGCCTACCTGGGCTCAGCTCCTCAAGGGGCCTTTCTCTCCTGGTAGGCCCTATGTCCCCTTTGGGAGAGGGTTGTGCCCTCTTCCCTCCACACTGCCAAAGGGTGGAGGTGGAGCAAACTCGTTCTCTCCGAGGTAAAAGAAAGACAAATTGGATGGATTTTTAAGCTCTTGCTATGCTGCACCCCTCCAGGACCCACTCGAGCAAAACAGGTGCCCTGTGGCCCCTAGGTCGGGTATGCAGGTTCACACACTGGGTGTGATCCCGTCAAAGCCAAGAATTTTCCTGACAGACCTAGGCTCACTAGAGCTCTCCTCCAGAGGAAAGGGGACAGAAAAGATGTGTGTGTGGAGGTGGCTCTGCCTTTCCAGGTCCCAATCTCAGGGATAACTGCCCCTAAGAAAGGAACTGCTGCTGCTGCTGCTGCTGCTGCTGCTGCTGCTGCTAAGTTGCTTCAGTCGTGTTCGACTCTGTGCGACGCCATAGACGGTAGCCCACTAGGCTCCCCCGTCCCTGGGATTCTCCAGGCAAGAACAGTAAGTGGGTTGCCATTGCCTTCTCCAATGCATGAAAGTGAAAATGAAAGTGCAGTCGCTCAGTCGTGTCCGACCCTCAGCGACCCCATGGACTGCAGCCTACCAGGCTTCTCTGTCCATAGGATTTTCTGAAAGGAACTGCAAGAAGCACTTTTCCAGGAGGCTGGGAAAGGGAGTTCGCAGGATGTGGGGAAAGAGAGCCTCCTTCGGGGAAGAATAGGCGGCCACTTGTTTTGTGTTGCAAACCTCTATTTGGAAGGAACAGGTTAGCTTATACAAAGGGAGACCTCCAGATCTGCTCAGAGGACCGAAGTTGCAGAGGCAGGTCGGTGTATTTTCCCTTCACTTTGCGATCCTTGCAAAGACATTCCTTGCTGATAGATGACTCAGCAAGGGCCTTTGAGACTGTTGTTTTCTTTCCTAGGTTCAAAGATTCCTTCAGTTCCTAATATAGATATCCTAGAAATTATGTGACATCCGTGAAAATCTGATATGTCCTGGTCAAATGCTGTCAGTTATAATTCTAGTTATCATATTAAAGCATTTCAAGTCGCAGCAGTGACCAGATGACATTGTCAATTTCTATTTCATCAGGTTTTAACCATGTCCTCTATGGTTTCACACTGATGCCTTTGCAGAAATACTGCTACTTCAAGATATATGGAAAATACTTTTTTTAAGCTTACTGATAATTTGTTTGTTTGTTTGCTTGTCTTCTGGTAAGCTGGTACCAGATGCAATTTAGTCTCCTCTCTAGGTTAAGAGAACAAAGTTTTCTTAGAATGCAATTTTTGATCACAGACTATGAGTTTCTCTACCTTTCATTGATTTATAATTGTTTTCATCATCTGTTTTTTTTTTTTTTTACTTCGGTAAAGTAAATAAGCCTTATTTAAGATTTTGGTACATGTAGGATGGACTAAGCTTTCCCCACTCTTGCAAGTTCCCTTAACCCTTCAGATTCTTCTCGTGGGACCAAGATCTCACTTTCCTCCAGAGGGACAATCCAAGCTTTTTATCAGTTGATCTGCCCCTGACATCAGAGTCAAGTTGAGCACGAGTTGGCCTATAATTTAGGCATGAAACTATGACTACATAAAGAAAAGGTGACTTTATGATTCAGGGATGGCCATGATATGCCTTGCACTTCAGAGAAAATGGGTTAAAATGATTTTTTTTTCTTCAGAACTGCACAGCCAGTTCTTTCAGCATATGCAATTGAAAACATCTAGTCATTAGGTCAGTTTTCATTCCAATCCCAAAGAAAGGCAATGACAAAGAATATTCAAGCAGCTGCACAATTGCACTCATCTCACACACTAGTAAAGTAATGTTCAAAATTCTCCAAGTTCACATGAACTGTGAACTTCCAGATGTTCAAGAGGGATTTAAAAAATGCAGAGAAACCAGAGATCAAATTGCCAACATCCACTGGCTCATTGAAAAAGCAAGAGAGTTCCAGAAAAAAAAAATCTATTTCTGCTTTATTGACAATGCCAAAGCCTTTGACTGTGTGGATCACAAGAAACTGGGAAAAATTCTGAAAGAGATGGGAATACCAGACCACCTGACCTGTCTCTTGAGAAACCTGTATGCAGGTCAGGAAGAAACAGTTCGAACTGGACATGGAACAACAGACTGGTTCTAAATAGGAAAAGGAACATGTCAAGGCTGTATATTGTCACCCTGCTTATTTAACTTATATGCAGAGTACAGCATGAGAAACACTGGGCTGGAGGAAGCACACGCTGGAATCAAGGTTGCTGGGAGAAATATCAATAATCTCAGATATTCAGATGACACCACCCTTATGGCAGAAAGTGAAGAAGAGCTAAAGAGTCTCCTGATGAAAGTGAAAGAGGAGAGTGAAAAAGTTAGCTTAAAGCTCAGCATTCAGAAAACTAAAATCATTGCATCCAGTCTCATCACTTCATGGCAAATAGATGGGAAAACATTGGAAACAGCAGCAGACTATTTTTGGGGCTTGGAAATCACTGCAGGTGATGGCTGCCTCCATGAACTTAAAACATATTTATGACTTGGAAGAAAAGTGATGACCAAACTAGACAGCATATTAAAAAGCCGAGACGTTGCTTTGCCAACAAAGATCCATCCGGTCAAGGCTATGGTTTTTCCATATGTCATGGATGGATATGAAAGATGTACTATAAAGAAAGTGACAGCTGAAAATTTGATGCTTTTGAACTGTGGTGTTGGAGAAGATGCTTGTAGGTCGCTTAGACTACAAGGAGACGCACCCACTCCATCCTAAAGGAAATCAGGTCTGAATATCCATTGGAAGGACTAATACTGAACCTGAAACTCCAATACTTTGGCCACTTGATGTGAAGAGCTGACTCACTTGGAAGTTGCTTTGATTTGCCTATGAGTGTGGGAGCCCTCCCTGGGCAAAGGGCCTCAGGGGTCATTGCCACTGAATCACGACATCCAAGCAAGCGCATTCCAGCTGTGTGACATGCAGGAAGCAGGAGACTGGGAAAACTGTCTTCCTTAGAAGAAGGAAAGTCATCCACAGAGAGTGTGTTTTCAGGCCTCTCTTTGCAGCAAGTGTTTTGCTTCTCAGACATCAGAGCTGCAGGCTTGCTCTGAGGGCCTCAATTCCAGAGTCAGGGCTGTGTGTCTCACTGCACTTTCCAAGCATTGCAGACACATTCCTAGGTTGGAGCAGTGCTTCCCGTGAGAAAGAAGCCTCGGGAGTGTGTCTGAGCGGGCTGAGTGCCATGCTAGGGTCACCTAGTCGAGGGCACCTTGCACATCCAATGGGCCCCAGGCGAGTAGCTATGGACCGGCCCCTCGGTTGAGATATCCCAAAGCAGGGAACAAAGCTAGCTCTGTCAGAAGGAGGAAAACGGCAATGGGATGGATTTTCAAGCGGTTGCTAAGTCACACCACGTGAGGGCTCCGCGGGAAAGAAATGCGAATTTTGGCCTCTAGGCCCAGTATCCAGATGTGTGCACAGGATATTTTCCCCACAGGATCCAAGAATGTTCCAGACAGACCTAAGCTCACTAGCTCTCTCCTGCAGAGGAAATGAAATATTGTTGCTGAACCACGAAAAGATGCTGGGATTCTTGGCTCATGGAGGAGAAGAATTCAATCCAGGGCCCAAGATGAGGCTTGATTGCTCAGAGCTTTTGTGCAATCGAGTTTTATTCAAGTAGAAAGGAGATAGAGAAAGCTTCTGACAGAGACATCACAAGGGGCAGAAAGCGTACCCCCTTGCTAGCGTTAGTAATGGAGTTATATACTCTCCAATAAGTTATTACAATGAACAAAAGAATGTGTGGAGGTTGTAAAGACTCACTAGACCTACTCCCATAATTTACATTTTAAGATAACAGGATTAGCCAGAAGGTTTTTCCAGAGACCGTCCTCAAGAAGGATGCATGATTGTTATATAATCCTAAGGAATGTAGAGGGAAAAAAAAGTGTGTCCTTTCTTCCTCCTTGAGAATTCTAGACCCCTCTCTCCTTGGGGACCCTTGAACTTCTTATAAACCTGCCTTGGCAATGACTCTCTCAGAAACATGATTGAACAGCCGTTTGGAGCTTCCTTTGACTTTCCCTGGGAGGGAGGGAGCCCTCCCTGAGCACAGGGCCTCAGGGGCCATGGCCAATGAAAACTCATCTCCCAGTAAGTGCTTTTCAGCCCTGTGTGACTCTCAGCCCACAGGAGGCTGAGAAAACTCTCTTCCTTGGAGGAAGGAAAGGCAGCCCAAGAGTGTGTTTTCAGGCCTGTATCTTGCAGCAAGTGTTTGGCTTGTTAGACATAAGACCTGCAGGCCTGCTCCAACAGACTCCATTCCAGAATCAGGGCCTTGTGTCTCCCTGCAGTTTCCTGGCCTCGCAAACACATTCCTAGGTGAGAGCAGTCCTGCCCATGGGGAAGCAGGCTGCGGGAGTGTGTCTGAGGGGGCCAGGTGCCATGCTGGGGTCACCTGGTCGAGGGCACCTTGCACCTCCAATGGACCCCAGGCAAGGAGTTGCAGGCCACCACCTTGCTTCTGAAATCCCAAAGTGGGGAGCAAAGCTCGCTCTGTCAGAGGGAAGAAAACAGCAACAGGATGGATTTTCAAGCAGTTGCTAGGCTGTACTGCGTTAGGGCTCCAAGGAAGAAAAATGCAAATGTTAGCCCCTACGACTGGTATCCAGGTGGGCTCCCAGGATGATTTCCCCGCAGGATCCAAGAACGTTCCAGACAGACCTGGGCTCACTAGCTCCCTCCTGCAGAGGAAACATGATAGAACAGCTGTTTGGAGGTTGCTTTGACTTCCCCTGGGAGGGTAGGATCCCTCCCTGGGTGCAGGGCCTCAGGGGCCATTGCCGCTGAGAAATGCCCTCTAAGCCAGACCTTTCCAGCCTTGTATGACTCAGCACGGAGGAGACTGGAAAAGCTATCTTCCTTGGAGGAAGGAAAGGCAGCCCCAGAGAGTGTGTTTTCACACCTGTATCTTGCAGCAAGTGTTTGCGTCTCAGACGTCAGACCTCCAGGCCTGCTCCAACGGCCTCAGTTCCAGAGTCAGGGCCGTGTGTCTCCCTGCATTTTCTGAGCCTTGGGAACACATTCCTAGGTCAGAACAGTCCTGCCCATGGGGAAGGAGGCTGCGGGAGTGTGTCTGAGGGGGTCGGGTGCCATGCTGGGGTCCAATAGAGCTGGAACCTCCAATAGACCCCAGGACAACAGCGGTGGGGCTGCCCCTGGCATCCGAAATGCCAAAGTGAGAAGCAAAGCTAGCTCTATCAGAAGGAAGAAAAGAACAATTGGATGCATGTTCAGGCTGTTGTTGGGCCGCACCACTTCAGGGTCCCCCCCGAGAGGAACGGGCGCCCTGTGGCCCCTAGGTCCGATATGCAGGTTAACACACAGGGTGTGTCCCCATAGGAGCCAAGAATTTTCCTGACAGACCTAGGCTCACTAGAGCTCTCCTACAGGGCAAAAGGGATAGAACAGACTGTGGATGTGACTCTGCCTTTCCCAGCGAGCATGGGGCCCTGCCTACAGCCCCGGGCTCCAGGGAAAATTGTCCCTGAAAAATGACCTCCAAGAAGCGCTTTTCCAGCAGGCTGGGATGCAGAGTTCACAGGATGCGGGGAAAGTGATCGTCCTTCAGGGAAGAAGAGGCAGCCACCCAGTGTGTGTTTGCAAGCCTGTATTTGGAAGAAACTGGTTAGCTTCTTCAAGGGGAGACCTCCAGGTCTGCTCAGAGGACCGATATTCCAGAGGCAGCACCGCGGTATTGCTCATGAAGAAGCAGGATGCAGCAATGTGTCAGACATGACTGGGTGCCTTCCTGGGTTCAGCTCCGTGAGGGGCCTTTCCACTCAAAGTAGGTCCCATGCCTCCTTGGGGAGGAAGTGGGGCCCGCTTGCCTCCAAATTGCCAAAGGCTGGAACAAAGCTAGTTCTATCAGAGGTAAGAAAAGAGCAATTGGATGGATGTGGAAGCTGTTGCTGGGCCGCACTGCTTCAGGCCCCCCACCCCTCCGGCCCCGAGAGAAACAGGCGCCCTGTGGCCCCTCGGTCCTGTATGCAGTTTCACACATAGAATGTGTCCCCATAGGAGCCAAGAACTTTCCTGACAGACCTAGGCTCACTAGAGCTCTCCTACAGAGCAAAGGGGATGGGACAGATGTGTGGCTGTGGCTCTGCCTTTCCCTGGGAGTGTGGAGCCGCTCCCTATGGCCCTGGGCTCCAGGGGAAATTGCCCCTGAATAATGACCTCCAAGAAGCGCTTTTCCAACTGGCTGAGACGTGGAGTTCTCAGGATGCAGGGAAAGCGAGTGTCCCTTCAGGGAAGCAAAGGCAGTCACCTGTTATCATTACTTACTAGAATAGTAGGTACCTTCTCTGGTTGGGCAGAGGCCTTCACTACCTGATCTGAAAAAGAAAATGAAGTAGCTCGCTGATTTGAGAAATAATTCACAGACTTGGGTTTCCAACCAGTATAGAATCCGACAATGGCCCTGTCTTTGTAGCCGCGTTAATTAACAGGTATGTGAAGCTCTAAATATCAGTGGAAATTACATACAGCATATAGGCCCCTGTGTTCTGGAATGGTGGAAAGAAACAACCAAACTCTTCAAGAGACTCTTTCAAAATGGATCATAGAGACTGACTGTACATGGATGGGCTTGCTTCTGGCAGACTTACTCATATTACGGGTAACTGCACGTTCCCATAGTTGTTGTCCTTATGAAATTTTCGATGGGAGAACCCCCCACCCCACAATGAGGCAGGTGTTAGCAGATTTGCCACAAGTAAGCAGGTGGGATTTCACAGCAGCTGGAACAATTAGGTAAGGTAATAAATCAGGTAACTAAGTTTGTGTAAAAAAAAATATCATTCCCCCTTGAGGAACAGATTCATGAATTTGTGCTCAGTGATCAGGTGTGGCTCAATGACTGGAAACACAATTCCTTGGCCTGACATCGGAAAGGTCCTTATACTGCTGTTTTAGCCACAATTCTGAAAGAGAAGGGAATACTAGACCACCTAACCTGCCTCTTGAGAAATCTGTATGAAGGTTAGAGCAGGACATGGAACAACAGACTGGTTCCAAAAAGGAAAAGGAGTATGTCAAGGCTGTATATTGTCACCCTGTTTTATTAACTTATATGCAGACTACATCATGAAAAATGCTGGGATGGAAGATACGTGAGCTGGAATCAAGATTCCCGGAAGAAATAGCAATAAACTTAGATATGCAGATGTCATCACAATTATGGCAGAATGGGAAGAGGAACGGGTATGTCGGGGAACTTTTTGAGTTGCAGTAAGGGTGTGAAGGACCTTTTGGAAGTTCCAGAGGTTTGGTGTGATTAGCCTCGAGAAGCCTCAGCGGAATTGGGCCTCATCTCGCCTGGAGGTCAAAACCTCCTGGATTTTCTCTAGTTCTGGCAGGTTCTCTCCACTTAGGACGGGGACCTCAGGGACCCCCTCTGGTGGCCTCAGGAAAGGCCAGTCCCCATGCGAGTTACTAGGAGGCCTCTCGGGATTCCTCTCACTTCGATGCCGGGGCCTAAGACCTTGTGTGGAGTCGGGGCCGGAACGTGAGGATTCCTCTCCAGTGCTGACATGGATCTTGGGGTACTTCTGGAGTCTCCCCAGGGGACTAAGTCCGCGTCTCGAATGGAGGCATGCACGTGCGCTTTCCTCCAGAGCGGTAGCAGCAGTGTCACCCTTCCCGTCGCGTCGATCATGGGATCTTTGTCTTTCCCCTGAGGATTTCCCATGAGGCTTTCCCACGAGGCTTTCCCACAAGGCTATCCCTCAGGGCCGTCCCACGTGCCACCGTGGTGTGAGTCGAAAACAGTTTCCTCTGGACTGTACTGGGACATCTAGAAGACTCTGGGAATGGTGGAACGACCCTGGAGTTCCTCTCGCCTTTCCTATGGAGAGCGCCTCCTATTGAGATGCGACTGTAACGCCCAGAATTCTTTCCCAACCAAGCAGGGAAAGGATCCCTCATCGGGAACTACGATGCGGCAACGGGGCTCCTCTCGATGTGGGCGGGACCATCGTGTTTCCTCTAGAGTGGAGATGGGTAGTTGGGGAACTTCTTGTGTTGCAGCAACTGTGTGAAGGTCCTTTTGGAAGTTCCAGAGGTTCGGTGTGATTAGCCTGGAGAAGCCTCAGCGGAAATGGGCCTCATCTCGCCTGGAGGGCAAAACCTCCTGGATTTTCTCGAGTTGCGGCAGGTGCTCTCGACTTACGATGGGGACCTTAGGGACCCGCTCTGGTGGCCTCAGGAAATCCAGTCCCCATGCGAATTAGTAGGGGGCCTCTCGGGATGCCTCTCCCGTCCATGCTGGGGCCCAAGACATTGTTGGTAGTCATGGCCGGAACCTGAGGATTCCTCTCCAGTGCTGACATTGGTCTTGGGGTACTTCGGGAGTCTCCCCCAGGGAGTCAGTCCTCGTCTCGAGAGGGGGCATGCACGTGCGCTTTCCTCCCGAGTTGTAGCAACAGTGTCACGCTTCCTGTAGGGTGGATCAAGGGATCTGTGGCTTTCCCTAGACTCTTTCCCACGAGGCTTTCCATGAGTCTTACCCACAGCGCTTTCCCACGTGCCACCGTGCTGTGCGTCGATCCTCGGCGTGGAAGTCGATGCAGTGCAGGGAAAACAGGTTCCTCTGGAATGGACTGAGACATCTGGGGGACTCTTGGAATGGAGGCAGGACCCTGGAATTCCTCTCGCCTTTCCTGTGGAGAATGCCTCCTCTTGAGATGCGACGGGAACGCAGGGAATTTTTTCCCTAACAAGCAGGGAAGGGATCCCTCATCTCGAGCTACGAGGCGGAAACGGGGCTCCTCTGGATGTGGGCGGGACCCTCGTGCTTCCTCTCGAGTGGAGACGAGTATGTCGGGAAACTTCTTGAGTTGCAGCAGGGCTTTGAAGGACCTTTAATAAGTTCCAGAGGTTAGGTGTGATTAGCCTCGAGAATCCTCAGTGGAAATGGGCCTCATCTAGCCTGGAGGGGAGAACCTCCTGGATTTTCACGAGTTGCGGCAGGTGCTCTCCACTTACGATGGTGACCTATGGGACCCGCTCTGGTGGCCTCAGGAAAGGCCAGTCCCCATGCGAGTTGCTTGCGGGCCTTTTGGGATTCCTCTCCCTTCGATGCCGGGGCCTTAAACCTTGTGTGGAGGCCGGGCCAGAACCTGAGGATTCCTCTCCAGTGCTGACATGGATCTTGGGGTACTTCTCGAGTCTCCCCAGGGGAGTAAGTCCTCGTCTCGGATGGGGGCATGCACGTGCTCTTTCCTCCAGAGCGGTAGCAGCTGTGTCACGCTTCCCAACGCCTGGATCAAGGGATCTTTGGCTTTCCCTCGAGGCTTTTGCACGACGCTTTCCCACAGGGCTGTCCCACGTGCCCCCGTGGTGGGAGTCAATCCTCGGCGTGAAAGTCGACTCATTGCAGGGAAAACAGGTTCCTCTGGTATGGACTGAGACATCTGGGGGACTCTTGGAATGGTAGCACGACCCTGGAGTTCCTCTCGCCTTTCCTGTGGAGAGCGCCTCCTCTTGAGGTGAGAGGGGAATGCCGGGAACTCTTTCCCGACAAAGAGGCGAAATGTCCCTCATCTCGAGCTACGAGGCGGAAACGGGGCTCCTCTGCATATGCCCGGGACCCTCGTGCTTCCTCTAGAGTGGAGACGGGTATGTCAGGCAACTTCTTGAGTAGCAGTAAGGGTGTGAAGGACCTTTTGGAAGTTCCAGAGGTTAGGTGTGATTAGCTTTGAGAAGCCTCAGCGGAAATGGGTCTCATCTCGCCGGGAGGTTAAAACCTCCTTGATTTTCTCGAGTTGCGGCAGGTGCTCTCGATTTACAACGGGGACCTCAGGGACCCGCTCTGGTGGCCTCAGGAAAGGCCAGTCCACATGCGAGTTGCTCGGGGGCCTCTCGGGATTCCTCTCCCTTTGATGACGGGGCCTTTGACCTTGAGTGGTGTCAGGTCCGGAACCTGAGGATTCCTCTCCAGTGCTCACATGGTTCTTGGGTACTTCTGGAGTCTCCCCAGGGGAGTAACTCCTCGTCTCGAATGGGGGCATGCACGTGCGCTTTCCTCCAGAGCTGTAGCAGTAGTGTCACGCTTCCCATCGCCTGGATCAAGGGATCTGTGGCTTTCCCTCGAGGCTTTCCCACGAGGCTTTCCCACGAGGCTTTCCCACAGGGCTGTCCCTCTTGCCACCGTGGTGTGATTCGATCCTCGGCGTGAAAGTCGACGCAGTGCAGGGAAAACAGGTTCCTCTGGAATGGACTGAGAATTCTGGGGGACTCTTGGATTGGTGGCACGACACTGGAGTTCCTCTCGCCTTTCCTGTGGAGAGGGCCTCCTGTTGAGATGGGACGGGAACGCCGGGAATTCTTTCCCGACCAAGCAGCGAAAGGATCCCTCATCTCGAGCTACGAGGCGGAAACGGGGCTCCTCTGGATGTTTGCAGGACACTCGTGCTTCCTCTAGAGTGGAGCCGGGTATGTCAGGGAACTTCTTGAGTTGCAGCAAGGTTGTGAAGCACCCTTTGGAAGTTCCAGAGGTTAGATGTGATTAGCCTAGAGATGCCTCATCAGAAATGGGCCTCATCAAGCCTGGAGGGGAGAACCTCCTGGATTTTCTCGAGTTGCAGCAGGTTCTCCCGTCTTACGACGGTTACCTTAGGGACCCGCTCTGGTGGCCTCAGGTTTGGCCAGTCCCCAATCGATGCTCATGGGCCTCCTGGATTCCTTTCTCGTCAATGCCTGGGCCTAAGACCTTTTGTGGAGTCGGGCCCAGAACCTGAGGATTCCTCTCCAGTGCTGACATGGATCTTGGGGTACTTCTGGAGTCTCCCCAGGGGAGTCAGTCCTCATCTTGAATGGGGGCATGCACGAGCGCTTTCCTCCAGAGCGGTAGCAGCAGTGTCACGCTTCCCATCGCGTGGATCAAGAGATCTGTGGCTTTCCCTCGATGCTTTCCCACGAGGCTTTCCCACAGGGCTGTCCCAGGTGCCATCGTGGTGGGAGTCGATCCTCGCCATGATAGTCGAGGAAGTCAGGGAAAACAGGTTCCTCTGGAATGGACTGAGACACCTGGGGGACTCTGGGATGGTGGCACGACCCTTGAGTTCCTCTCGCCTTCCTGTGGAGAACGCCTCCTCTTGAGATGTGACGGGAACGTCCAGAATTCTTTCCCGACAAAGCAGCGAAAGGATCCCTCATCTCCAGCTAAGAGGCGGAAACGGGGCTCCTCTGGATGTGGGCGGGACCCTCGTGCTTCCTCTCGAGTGGAGACGGGTATGTCGGGGAACTTCTTGAGCTGCAGCAAGGGTGTGAAGGACCTTTTGGAAGTTCCAGAGGTTAGGTGTGATTAGCCTCGTGAAGCCTCAGTGGAAATGGGCCTCATCTCGCCTGGAGGGCAAAACCTCCTGGATTTTCTCGAGTTGTGGCAGGTGCTCTCGACTTAAGACAGGGACCTCAGGGACCCGCTCTGGTGGCCTCGGGACTGGCCAGTCCCCCAGTGAGTTGCTCGCGGGCCTCTGGGATTCTTCTCCCTTCGATGCCAGGGCCTAAGACATTGTGTGGAGTCGGGGCGGGAACCTGAGGATTCCTCTCCAGTGCTGACTTGGTTCTTGGGGTACTTCTGGAGTCTCCTCAGGGGAGTAAGTCCTCGTCTCGAATGGGGGCATGCACCTGCGGTTTCCTCCAGAGCGGTAGCAGCAGTGTCGCGCTTCCCGGCGCGTGGATCAAGGGATCTGTGGCTTTCCCTCCAGGCTTTCCCACGAGGCTTTCCCACGAGGCTTTCCCACAGGGCTGTCCCACGTGCCACCTTGGTGGGAGTCGATCCTCGGCATGAAAGTCGAGGCAGTGCAGGTAACACAGGTTCCTCTGGAATGGACTGAGACATCTGGGGTCTCTGGGAATGGTGACAAGACCCTGGAGTTCCTGTCGCCTTTCCTGTGGAGAGTGCCTCCTTTTGAGATTCGACAGGTACGCCGGGAATTCTTTCCAGACCAAGCAGAGAAAGAATCCCTCATCTCGAGCTACGAGGCGGAAACGGGGCTCCTCTGGATGTGGGCGGGACCGTCGTGCTTCCTTGAGAGTTAGGCCGGGTATGTCGGGGAACTTCTTGAGTTGCAGCAAGGGTGTGAAGGACCTTTGGAAGTTCCACAGGTTAAGTGTGATTAGCCTCGTGACGCCTCAGCGGAAATGGGCCTCATCTAGCCTGAAGGGCAAAACCTCCTGGATTTTCTCGTGTTGCCGCAGGTACTTTCGTCTTACGACGGTGACCTAAGTGACCCACTCTGGTGGCCTCAGGAAAGGCCAGTCCCCATGCGAGTTGCTCGGGCGCCTCTCGGGGTTCCTCTCCCTTCGATGCCGGGGCCTAAGTCCTTGTGTGGAGTCGGGGCCAGAACCTGAGGATTCCTCTGCAGTGCTGACATGGATCTTGGGTTATTTCTGCAGTCTCCCCATGGGAGTAAGTCCTCATCTCGAATGGGGGCATGCACGTGCGCTTTCCTCCAGTGCCGTAGCAGCAGTGTCACGCTTCCCGTCGCGTCAATCAAGGGATCTGTGGCTTTCCCTCGAGGCTTTCCCACAGGGCTGTCCCACGTGCCACCGTGGTGGGAGTCGATCCTCGGCATGAAAGTTGAGGCAGTGAAGGGAAAACAGGTTCCTCTGGAATGGACTGAAAGATATGTGGGACTCTGGGAATGGAGACAAGACCCTGGAGTTCCTCTCGCCTTTCCTCTGGAGAGCGCCTCCTCTTGAGATGCGCCAGGAATGCCCAGAATTCTTTCCCGACCAAGCAGCGAAAGGATCCCTCATCTCGAGCTAAGAGGTGAAAACTGGGCTCCTCTGGATGTGGGCGTGACCCTCGTGCTTCCTCTAGAATGGAGACGGGTTGTCGGGGAACTTCTTGAGTTGCAGCAAGGTTGTGAAGCACCCTTTGGAAGTTCCAGATGTTAGATGTGATTAGCCTCGAGACGCCTCATCGGAAATGGTCCTCATCTAGCCTGGAGGGCAAAATATCCTGGATTTTCTCGAGTTCCGGCAGATGCTGTCATCTTACGACGGTGACGATAGGGCCCGCTCTGGTGGCCTCAGGACTGCTCAGTCCCCATTCGAGTTGCTCGGGGGTCTCCTGGGATTCCTCTCCCTTTGATGCCGGGGACTAAGACCTTCTGTGGAGTAGAGCCCGGAACATGAGGATTCCTCTCCAGTGCTGACATGGAACTTGGGCTACTTCTGGAGCCTCCCCAGGGCAGTAAGTCCTCTTCTCAAGAGGGGGCATGCACTTTCGCTTTCCTCCAAAGCGGGTGCAGCAGTGTCACGCTTCCCATAGCGTCGATCAAGGGATCTGCGCCTTTCTGTCTAGGCTTTCCCACGAGGCTTTCCCACGAGGCTTTCCCACAGGGCTGTCCCACGTGCCGCCTTGGTGGGAGTCGATCCTTGGCATGAAAGTCGAGGCAGTGCAGGGAACACAGGTTCCTCTGGAATGGACTGAGACATCTGGGGGACTCTGGGAATGGTGACAAGACCCTGGAGTTCCTCTCGCCTTTCCTGTGGAGAGCTCCTCCTTTTGAGATTGGACACGGGAATTCTTTCCAGACCAAGCAGAGAAAGGATCCCTCATCTCGAGCTACGAGGCGGAAACGGGGCTCCTCTGGATGTGAGCGGGACCCTCGTGCTTCCTTTAGGGTTAGGGCGGGTATGTCGGGGAACTTCTTGAGTTGCAGCAAGGGTGTGAAGGACCTTTGGAAGTTCCAGAGGTTAGGTGTGATTAGCCTCGTGAGGCCTCAGCGGAAATGGGCCTCATCTAGCCTGAAGGGCAAAACCTCCTGGATTTTCTCGAGTTGCCGCAGGTCCTTTCGTCTTAGGACGGTGACCTAAGGGACCCGCTCTGGTGGCCTCAGGAAAGGACAGTCCCCATGCGAGTTGCTCGGGGGCCTCTCGTGGTCCTCTCCCTTCGATGCCGGGTCCTAAGACCTTGTGTGGAGTCGGGGTCGGAACCTGAGGATTCCTCTCCAGTGCTGACATGGATCTTAGGGTACTTCTGGAGTCTCCCCAGGGGAGTAAGTCCTCGTCTCGAATGGGGGCATGCACGTTCGCTTTCCACCAGAGCGGTAGCAGCAATGTCATGCACCCGTCGCATGGATCAAGGGATCTGTGGCTTTCCCTCGAGGCTTTCCCCCGAGGTTTTGCAACGAGGCTTTCCCACAGGGCTGTCCCACGTGCCACCGTGGTGGGAGTCGAGCCTTGGCGTGAAAGTCGAGGCAGTGCAGGAAAACAGGTTCCTCTGGAATGGACTGAGACATCTGGGGGTCTCTGGGAATGGTGGCACGACGCTGGAGTTCTCGCCTTTTCTGTGGAGAGCACCTCCTCTTGAGATGCGACAGGAATGCCCAGAATTCTTTCCCGAACAAGCAGCCAAAGGATCCCTCATCACGAGCTACGAGGCGGAAATGGGGCTCCTCTGGATGTGGGCGGGGCCCTCTTGCTTCCTCTCGAGTGGAGACGGGTATGTCGGGGAACTTCTTGAGTTGCAGAAAGGGTGTGAAGGACCCTTTGGACTTTCTAGAGGTTAGATGTGATTAACCTCAACGCCTCAGCGGAAATGGGCCTCATCTAGCCTGGAGGGCAGAACCTCCTGGATTTTCTCGAGATGCAGCAGGTGCTCTCGTCTTACCACGGTGACGAAAGGGACCTGCTCTTATCGCCTTAGGACTGGCCAGTCCCCATGCGAGTTACTCGGGAGCCTCTCGGGATTCCTTTCCCGTCGATGCCGGGCCTAAGACCTTGTGTGGAGTAGTGGCCGGAACCTGAGGATTCCTCTAAAGTGCTGACATGGATCATGGGGTGCTTCTGGAGTCTCCCCAGGGGAGTAAGTCCTCATCTCGAAAGGAGGCATGCACGTGCGCTTCCCTGCAGAGCGGTAGCAGCAGTGTCACGATTCCCGTCACGTGCATCAAGGGAACTGTGGCTTTCCCTCGAGGCTTTCCACAGGGCTGTCCCACGTGCCACCGTGGTGGGAGACGATCCTCGGCGTGAAAGTCGAGGCAGTGCAGGGAAAACAGGTTCCTCTGTAATGGACTGAGACATCTGGGGTACTCTGGGAATGGTGGCACGACCCTGGAGTTCCTCTCGCCTTTCCTGTGGAGAGCGCCTCCCCTTGAGATGCGACGGGGACTCACAGAATTCTTTCCGGACCAAGTAGCAAAAGGATCCCTCATCTCCAGCTATGAGGCGAAACGGGGCTCCTCTGGATGTGGGCGGGACCCTCGTGCTTCCTCTAGAGTGGAGACGGGGATGTCCGGGAACTTCTTGAGTTGCAGCAAAGGTGTGAAGGACCTTTTGGAAGTTCCAGAGTTTAGATGTGATTAGCCTTGAGAAGCCTCAGCGGAAATGGGCCTCATCTCGCCTGGAGGGCAAAACCTCCTGGATTTTCTCGAGTTGCGGCAGGTGCTCTCGACTTACGACGGGGACCTCAGGGACTCGCTCTGGTGGCCTCAGGAAAGGCCAGTCTCCATGCGAGTTGCTCGCGGGCCTCTCGGTATTCCTCTCTCGTCGATGCCGGGGCCCAAGACCTTGTGTGGAGTCGGGGCCGGAACCTGAGGATTCCTCTCCAGTGCTGACATGGATCTTGGGGTACTTCTGGAGTCTCCTCAGGGTAGTGAGTCCTCGTCTCGAGAGGGAGCATTCACGTGGGCTTTCCTCCCGAGCTGTAGCAGCAGTGTCACACTTCCCTTCTCGTCGATCATGGGATCTGTGGCTTTCCCTCGAGGATTTCCCATAAGGCTTTCCCACGAGGCTTTCCCACAGGGCTGTCCCACGTGCCACCGTGGTGGGAGTCGATCCTCAGCGTGAAAGTCGAGGCAGTGCAGGGAAAACAGGTTCCTCTGGAATGGATTGAGACATCTGGGGGACTCTCCGAATGGTGGCACGACCCTGGAGTTCCTCTCGCCTTTCCTGTGGAGAGGACCTCCTCTTGAGATGCGACGGGAATGCCAGGAATTCTTTCCCGACCAAGCAGGGAAAGGATCTCTCATCTCGAGGTACGAGGCGGAAACGGGGCTCCTCTGGATGTGGGCGGGACCCTCGTGCTTCCTCTGTAGTGGAGACGGGTATGTCAGGGAACTTCCTGAGTCGCAGCAATGGTTGAAGGACCTTTTGGAAGTTCCAGAGAGTAGGTGTGATTAACCTCGAGAAGCCTCAGCGGAAATGGGCATCATCTCGCCTGGAGGGCAAAACATCCTGGATTGTCTCGAATTGTGGCAGGTGCTCTGGACTTACGACGGGTACTTCAGGGACCCACTCTGGTGGCCTCACGAAAGGCCAGTCCCCATGCCAGTTGATCGGGGGCCTCTCGGGATTCCTCTCCCGTCGATGTCGAGGCCTAAGAATTGTGTGGAGTCGGGGCCGGAAACTTGAGAATTCCTCTCCAGTGCTGACATGGATCTTGGGGTACTTCTGGAGTCTCCCCAGAGGAGTAAGTACTCGTCTCCAATGGGGGCATGCACGTGCGCTTTACTCCAGAGCGGTAGCAGCAGTGTGACGCTTCCCATCGCCTGGATCAAGGGATCTGTGGCTTTCCCTCGAGGCTTTTCCAGGAGGCTTTCCCACAAGGCTTTCCCACAGGGCTGTCCCACGTGCGACCGTGGTGGTAGTCGATCCTCATCCTGAAAGTCGAGGCAGTGCAGGGAAAACAGGTTCCTCTGGAATGGACTGAGACATCAGGGGAACTCTGGGAATGGTGACACGACCCTGGAGTTCCTCTCGCCTTTCCTGTGGAGAGCGCCTCCTCTTGAGATGCGACGGGAACACCGGCAATTCTTTCCAGACCAAGCAGGGAAAGGATCCCTCATCTCAAGCTTCGAGGCGGAAACGGGGCTCTTCTGGATGTGGGCGGGAACCGCTTGCTTCCTCTAGAGTGGAGACGGGGATGTCAGGGAACTTCTTGAGTTGCAGCAGGGGTGTGAAGGACCTTTTGGAAGTTCCAGAGGTTAGGTGTGATTAGCCTCGAGAAGCCTCAGCGGAAATGGGCCTCATCTCGCCTGGAGGCAGAACCTCCTGGATTTTCTCGAGTTGAGGCAGGTGGTTTCGTGATTTCCGGGTGGGGCCCACGTGATTTCCGGGTGGGGCCCACGTGATTTCCGGGTGGGGCCCACGTGATTTCCGGGTGGGGCCCACGTGATTTCCGGGTGGGGCCCACGTGATTTCCGGGTGGGGCCCACGTGATTTCCGGGTGGGGCCCACGTGATTTCCCCGTGGGGCCCACGTGATTTCCGGCTGGGGCACACGTGATTTCCGGCTGGGGCCCACGTGATTTCCGGGTGGGGCCCACGTGATTTCCCCGTGGGGCCCACGTGATTTCCGGGTGGGGCCCACGTGATTTCCCCGTGGGGCCCACGTGATTTCCGGGTGGGGCCCACGTGACTTCCGTGTGGGGCCCACGTGATTTCCGGGTGGGGCCCACGTGATTTCCGGGTGGGGCCCACGTGATTTCCGGGTGGGCCCCACGTGATTTCCGGGTGGGCCCCACGTGATTTCCGGGTGGGGCCCACGTGATTTCCCCGTGGGGCCCACGTGATTTCCCCGTGGGGCCCACGTGATTTCCGGGTGGGGCCCACGTGATTTCCGGGTGGGGCCCACGTGATTTCCGGGTGGGGCCCACGTGATTTCCGGGTGGGGCCCACGTGATTTCCGGTGGGGCCCACGTGATTTCCGGGTGGGGCCCACGTGATTTCCGGGTGGGGCCCACGTGATTTCCGGCTGGGGCCCACGTGATTTCCGGGTGGTGCCCACGTGATTTCCGGGTGGGGCCCACGTGATTTCCGGGTGGGGCCCACGTGATTTCCGGTTGGGGCCCACGTGATTTCCGGGTGGGGCCCACGTGTTTTCCGGGTGGGGCCCACGTGATTTCCGGGTGGGGCCCACGTGATTTCCGGGTGGGCCCCACGTGATTTCCGGGTGGGCCCCACGTGATTTCCGGGTGGGGCCCACGTGATTTCCGGGTGGGGCCCACGTGATTTCCGGGTGGGGCCCACGTGATTTCCGGGTGGGGCCCACGTGATTTCCGGGTGGGGCCCACGTGATTTCCGGGTGGGGCCCACGTGATTTCCGGGTGGGGCCCACGTGATTTCCCCGTGGGGCCCACGTGATTTCCGGGTGGGGCCCACGTGATTTCCGGGTGGGGCCCACGTGATTTCCGGGTGGGGCCCACGTGATTTCCGGGTGGGGCCCACGTGATTTCCCCGTGGGGCCCACGTGATTTCCCCGTGGGGCCCACGTGATTTCCCCGTGGGGCCCACGTGATTTCCGGGTGGGGCCCACGTGATTTCCGGGTGGGGCCCACGTGATTTCCCCGTGGGGCCCACGTGATTTCCGGGTGGGGCCCACGTGATTTCCGGGTGGGGCCCACGTGATTTCCGGGTGGGGCCCACGTGATTTCCGGGTGGGGCCCACGTGATTTCCGGGTGGGGCCCACGTGATTTCCCCGTGGGGCCCACGTGATTTCCGGGTGGGCCCCACGTGATTTCCGGGTGGGGCCCACGTGATTTCCGGGTGGGGCCCACGTGATTTCCGGGAGGGGCCCACGTGATTTCCGGGTGGGGCCCACGTGATTTCCGGGTGGGGCCCACGTGATTTCCGGGTGGGGCCCACGTGATTTCCCCGTGGGGCCCACGTGATTTCCGGGTGGGCCCCACGTGATTTCCGGGTGGGGCCCACGTGATTTCCGGGTGGGCCCCACGTGATTTCCGGGTGGGGCCCACGTGATTTCCGGGTGGGGCCCACGTGATTTCCGGGTGGGGCCCACGTGATTTCCGGGTGGGGCCCACGTGATTTCCCCGTGGGGCCCACGTGATTTCCGGGTGGGGCCCACGTGATTTCCGGGTGGGGCCCACGTGATTTCCGGGTGGGGCCCACGTGATTTCCGGGTGGGGCCCACGTGATTTCCCCGTGGGGCCCACGTGATTTCCGGGTGGGGCCCACGTGATTTCCCCGTGACGCCCACGTGATTTCCCCGTGGGGCCCACGTGATTTCCGGGTGGGGCCCACGTGATTTCCGGGTGGGTCCCACGTGATTTCCGGGTGGGGCCCACGTGATTTCCGGGTGGGGCCCACGTGATTTCCGGATGTGGCCCACGTGATTTCCGGGTGGGGCCCACGTGATTTCCGGGTGGGGCCCACGTGATTTCCCCGTGGGGCCCACGTGATTTCCGGGTGGGGCCCACGGGATTTCCCGGTGGGGCCCACGTGATTTCCGGGTGGGGGCCCACGTGATTTCCGGGTGGGGCCCACGTGATTTCCGGGTGGGGCCCACGTGATTTCCGGGTGGGCCCCACGTGATTTCCGGGAGGGGCCCACGTGATTTCCGGGTGGGGCCCACGTGATTTCCGGGTGGGGCCCACGTGATTTCCGGGTGGGGCCCACGTGATTTCCGGGTGGGGCCCACGTGATTTCCGGGTGGGCCCCACGTGATTTCCGTGTGGGGCCCACGTGATTTCCGGGTGGGGCCCACGTGATTTCCGGGTGGGCCCCACGTGATTTCCGGGTGGGGCCCACGTGATTTCCGGGTGGGGCCCACGTGATTTCCGGGTGGGGCCCACGTGATTTCCGGGTGGGGCCCACGTGATTTCCGGGTGGGGCCCACGTGATTTCCCCGTGGGGCCCACGTGATTTCCGGCTGGGGCCCACGTGATTTCCGGGTGGGGCCCACGTGATTTCCGGGTGGGGCCCACGTGATTTCCGGGTGGGGCCCACGTGATTTCCGGGTGGGCCCCACGTGATTTCCCCGTGGGGCCCACGTGATTTCCCCGTGGGGCCCACGTGATTTCCGGGTGGGCCCCACGTGATTTCCGTGCGGGGCCCACGTGATTTCCTGGTGGGGCCCACGTGATTTCCGGGTGGGGCCCACGTGATTTCCGGGTGGGGCCCACGTGATTTCCGGGTGGGGCCCACGTGATTTCCGGGTGGGGCCCACGTGATTTCCCCGTGGGGCCCACGTGATTTCCGGGTGGGGCCCACGTGATTTCCGGGTGGGGCCCACGTGATTTCCGGGTGGGGCCCACGTGATTTCCGGGTGGGGCCCACGTGATTTCCGGGTGGGGCCCACGTGATTTCCCCGTGGGGCCCACGTGATTTCCGGGTGGGGCCCACGTGATTTCCCCGTGGGGGCCACGTGATTTCCCCGTGGGGCCCACGTGATTTCCGGGTGGGGCCCACGTGATTTCCGGGTGGGGCCCACGTGATTTCAGGGTGGGGCCCACGGGATTTCCGGGTGGGGCCCACGTGATTTCCGGGTGGGGCCCACGTGATTTCCGTGTGGGGCCCACGTGATTTCCGGGTGGGGCCCACGTGATTTCCGGGTGGGGCCCACGTGATTTCCGGGTGGGGCCCACGTGATTTCCGGCTGGGGCCCACGTGATTTCCGGGTGGTGCCCACGTGATTTCCCCGTGGGGCCCACGTGATTTCCCCGTGGGGCCCACGTGATTTCCGGGTGGGCCCCACGTGATTTCCGGGTGGGGCCCACGTGATTTCCCCGTGGGGCCCACGTGATTTCCGGGTGGGGCCCACGTGATTTCCGGGTGGGGCCCACGTGATTTCCGGGTGGGGCCCACGTGATTTCCGGGTGGGGCCCACGTGATTTCCGGGTGGGGCCCACGTGATTTCCGGGTGGGGCCCACGTGATTTCCGGGTGGGGCCCACGTGATTTCCGGGTGGGGCCCACGTGATTTCCCCGTGGGGCCCACGTGATTTCCGGCTGGGGCCCACGTGATTTCCGGCTGGGGCCCACGTGATTTCCGGGTGGGGCCCACGTGATTTCCGGGTGGGGCCCACGTGATTTCCGGGTGGGCCCCACGTGATTTCCCCGTGGGGCCCACGTGATTTCCCCGTTGGGCCCACGTGATTTCCGGGTGGGGCCCACGTGATTTCCGGGTGGGGCCCACGAGATTTCCCCGTGGGGCCCACGTGATTTCCGGGTGGGGCCCACGTGATTTCCGGGTGGGGCCCACGTGATTTCCGGGTGGGGCCCACGTGATTTCCGGGTGGGGCCCACGTGATTTCCGGGTGGGGCCCACGTGATTTCCGGGTGGGGCCCACGTGATTTCCGGGTGGGCCCCACGTGATTTCCGTGTGGGGCCCACGTGATTTCCGGGTGGGGCCCACGTGATTTCCGGGTGGGCCCCACGTGATTTCCGGGTGGGGCCCACGTGATTTCCGGGTGGGGCCCACGTGATTTCCGGGTGGGGCCCACGTGATTTCCGGGTGGGGCCCACGTGATTTCCCCGTGGGGCCCACGTGATTTCCCCGTGGGGCCCACGTGATTTCCGGGTGGGGCCCACGTGATTTCCGGGTGGGGCCCACGTGATTTCCGGGTGGGGCCCACGTGATTTCCGGGTGGGGCCCACGTGATTTCCCCGTGGGGCCCACGTGATTTCCGGGTGGGGCCCACGTGATTTCCGGGTGGGGCCCACGTGATTTCCGGGTGGGGCCCACGTGATTTCCCCGTGGGGCCCACGTGATTTCCGGGTGGGGCCCACGTGATTTCCGGGTGGGGCCCACGTGATTTCCGGGTGGGGCCCACGTGATTTCCGGGTGGGGCCCACGTGATTTCCGGGTTGGCCCCACGTGATTTCCGGGTGGGACCCACGTGATTTCCGGGTGGGGCCCACGTGATTTCCGGGTGGGGCCCACGTGATTTCCGGGTGGGGCCCACGTGATTTCCGGGTGGGGCCCACGTGATTTCCCCGTGGGGCCCACGTGATTTCCCGGTGGGGCCCACGTGATTTCCGGGTGGGGCCCACGTGATTTCCGGGTGGGGCCCACGTGATTTCCGGGTGGGGCCCACGTGATTTCCGGGTGGGGCCCACGTGATTTCCGGGTGGGGCCCACGTGATTTCCGGGTGGGGCCCACGTGATTTCCGGGTGGGGCCCACGTGATTTCCGGGTGGGGCCCACGTGATTTCCCCGTGGGGCCCACGTGATTTCCGGGTGGGGCCCACGTGATTTCCCCGTGAGGCCCACGTGATTTCCCCGTGGGGCCCACGTGATTTCCGGGTGGGGCCCACGTGATTTCCGGGTGGGGCCCACGTGATTTCCGGGTGGGGCCCACGTGATTTCCGGGTGGGGCCCACGTGATTTCCCCGTGGGGCCCACGTGATTTCCGGGTGGGGCCCACGTGATTTCCCCGTGAGGCCCACGTGATTTCCCCGTGGGGCCCACGTGATTTCCGGGTGGGGCCCACGTGATTTCCGGGTGGGGCCCACGTGATTTCCGGGTGGGGCCCACGTGATTTCCGGGTGGGGCCCACGTGATTTCCGGGTGGGGCCCACGTGATTTCCGGGTGGGGCCCACGTGATTTCCCCGTGGGGCCCACGTGATTTCCGGGTGGGGCCCACGTGATTTCCCCGAGGGGCCCACGTGATTTCCGGGTGGGGCCCACGTGATTTCCGGGTGGGGCCCACGTGATTTCCGGGTGGGGCCCACGTGATTTCCGGGTGGGGCCCACGTGATTTCCCCGAGGGGCCCACGTGATTTCCGGGTGGGGCCCACGTGATTTCCGGGTGGGGCCCACGTGATTTCCGGGTGGGGCCCACGTGATTTCCGGGTGGGGCCCACGTGATTTCCGGTTGGGGCCCACGTGATTTCCTGGTGGGGCCCACGTGATTTCCGGGTGGGGCCCACGTGATTTCCCCGTGGGGCCCACGTGATTTCCCCATGGGGCCCACATGATTTCCGGCTGGGGCCCACGTGATTTCCCCGTGGGGCCCACGTGATTTCCGCGTGGGGCCCACGTGATTTCCCCGTGGGGCCCACGTGATTTCCCCGTGGGGCCCACGTGATTTCCGGGAGGGGCCCACGTGATTTCCGGGTGGGGCCCACGTGATTTCCGGGTGGGGCCCACGTGATTTCCGGGTGGGGCCCACGTGATTTCCGGGTGGGGCCCACGTGATTTCCGGGTGGGGCCCACGTGATTTCCGGGTGGGGCCCACGTGATTTCCGGGTGGGGCCCACGTGATTTCCGGGTGGGGCCCACGTGATTTCCGGGTGGGCCCCACGTGATTTCCGGGTGGGGCCCACGTGATTTCCGGGTGGGGCCCACGTGATTTCCGGGTGGGGCCCACGTGATTTCCGGGTGGGGCCCACGTGATTTCCGGGTGGGGCCCACGTGATTTCCGGGTGGGGCCCACGTGATTTCCGGGTGGGGCCCACGTGATTTCCGGGTGGGGCCCACGTGATTTCCGGGTGGGGCCCACGTGATTTCCGGGTGGGGCCCACGTGATTTCCGGGTGGGGCCCACGTGATTTCCGGGTGGGGCCCACGTGATTTCCGGGTGGGCCCCACGTGATTTCCGTGTGGGGCCCACGTGATTTCCGGGTGGGGCCCACGTGATTTCCGGGTGGGCCCCACGTGATTTCCGGGTGGGGCCCACGTGATTTCCGGGTGGGGCCCACGTGATTTCCGGGTGGGGCCCACGTGATTTCCGGGTGGGGCCCACGTGATTTCCGGGTGGGGCCCACGTGATTTCCCCGTGGGGCCCACGTGATTTCCGGCTGGGGCCCACGTGATTTCCGGGTGGGGCCCACGTGATTTCCGGGTGGGGCCCACGTGATTTCCGGGTGGGGCCCACGTGATTTCCGGGTGGGCCCCACGTGATTTCCCCGTGGGGCCCACGTGATTTCCCCGTGGGGCCCACGTGATTTCCGGGTGGGCCCCACGTGATTTCCGGGCGGGGCCCACGTGATTTCCGGGTGGGGCCCACGTGATTTCCGGGTGGGGCCCACGTGATTTCCGGGTGGGGCCCACGTGATTTCCGGGTGGGGCCCACGTGATTTCCGGGTGGGGCCCACGTGATTTCCCCGTGGGGCCCACGTGATTTCCGGGTGGGGCCCACGTGATTTCCGGGTGGGGCCCACGTGATTTCCGGGTGGGGCCCACGTGATTTCCGGGTGGGGCCCACGTGATTTCCCCGTGGGGCCCACGTGATTTCCGGGTGGGGCCCACGTGATTTCCCCGTGGGGGCCACGTGATTTCCCCGTGGGGCCCACGTGATTTCCGGGTGGGGCCCACGTGATTTCCGGGTGGGGCCCACGTGATTTCAGGGTGGGGCCCACGGGATTTCCGGGTGGGGCCCACGTGATTTCCGGGTGGGGCCCACGTGATTTCCGTGTGGGGCCCACGTGATTTCCGGGTGGGGCCCACGTGATTTCCGGGTGGGGCCCACGTGATTTCCGGGTGGGGCCCACGTGATTTCCGGCTGGGGCCCACGTGATTTCCGGGTGGTGCCCACGTGATTTCCCCGTGGGGCCCACGTGATTTCCCCGTGGGGCCCACGTGATTTCCGGGTGGGCCCCACGTGATTTCCGGGTGGGGCCCACGTGATTTCCCCGTGGGGCCCACGTGATTTCCGGGTGGGGCCCACGTGATTTCCGGGTGGGGCCCACGTGATTTCCGGGTGGGGCCCACGTGATTTCCGGGTGGGGCCCACGTGATTTCCGGGTGGGGCCCACGTGATTTCCGGGTGGGGCCCACGTGATTTCCGGGTGGGGCCCACGTGATTTCCGGGTGGGGCCCACGTGATTTCCCCGTGGGGCCCACGTGATTTCCGGCTGGGGCCCACGTGATTTCCGGCTGGGGCCCACGTGATTTCCGGGTGGGGCCCACGTGATTTCCGGGTGGGGCCCACGTGATTTCCGGGTGGGCCCCACGTGATTTCCCCGTGGGGCCCACGTGATTTCCCCGTGGGGCCCACGTGATTTCCGGGTGGGGCCCACGTGATTTCCGGGTGGGGCCCACGAGATTTCCCCGTGGGGCCCACGTGATTTCCGGGTGGGGCCCACGTGATTTCCGGGTGGGGCCCACGTGATTTCCGGGTGGGGCCCACGTGATTTCCGGGTGGGGCCCACGTGATTTCCGGGTGGGGCCCACGTGATTTCCGGGTGGGGCCCACGTGATTTCCGGGTGGGCCCCACGTGATTTCCGGGTGGGGCCCACGTGATTTCCGGGTGGGGCCCACGTGATTTCCGGGTGGGCCCCACGTGATTTCCGGGTGGGGCCCACGTGATTTCCGGGTGGGGCCCACGTGATTTCCGGGTGGGGCCCACGTGATTTCCGGGTGGGGCCCACGTGATTTCCGGGTGGGGCCCACGTGATTTCCCCGTGGGGCCCACGTGATTTCCGGGTGGGGCCCACGTGATTTCCGGGTGGGGCCCACGTGATTTCCGGGTGGGGCCCACGTGATTTCCGGGTGGGGCCCACGTGATTTCCCCGTGGGGCCCACGTGATTTCCGGGTGGGGCCCACGTGATTTCCGGGTGGGGCCCACGTGATTTCCGGGTGGGGCCCACGTGATTTCCCCATGGGGCCCACGTGATTTCCGGGTGGGGCCCACGTGATTTCCGGGTGGGGCCCACGTGATTTCCGGGTGGGGCCCACGTGATTTCCGGGTGGGTCCCACGTGATTTCCCCGTGGGGCCCACGTGATTTCCGGGTGGGGCCCACGTGATTTCCCCGTGAGGCCCACGTGATTTCCCCGTGGGGCCCACGTGATTTCCGGGTGGGGCCCACGTGATTTCCGGGTGGGGCCCACGTGATTTCCGGGTGGTGCCCACGTGATTTCCGGGTGGGGCCCACGTGATTTCCCCGTGGGGCCCACGTGATTTCCGGGTGGGGCCCACGTGATTTCCCCGTGAGGCCCACGTGATTTCCCCGTGGGGCCCACGTGATTTCCGGGTGGGGCCCACGTGATTTCCGGGTGGGGCCCACGTGATTTCCGGGTGGGGCCCACGTGATTTCCGGGTGGGGCCCACGTGATTTCCGGGTGGGGCCCACGTGATTTCCGGGTGGGGCCCACGTGATTTCCCCGTGGGGCCCACGTGATTTCCGGGTGGGGCCCACGTGATTTCCCCGAGGGGCCCACGTGATTTCCGGGTGGGGCCCACGTGATTTCCGGGTGGGGCCCACGTGATTTCCGGGTGGGGCCCACGTGATTTCCGGGTGGGGCCCACGTGATTTCCCCGAGGGGCCCACGTGATTTCCGGGTGGGGCCCACGTGATTTCCGGGTGGGGCCCACGTGATTTCCGGGTGGGGCCCACCTGATTTCCGGGTGGGGCCCACGTGATTTCCGGTTGGGGCCCACGTGATTTCCGGGTGGGGCCCACGTGATTTCCGGGTGGGGCCCACGTGATTTCCCCGTGGGGCCCACGTGATTTCCCCATGGGGCCCACGTGATTTCCGGCTGGGGCCCACGTGATTCCCGGGTGGGGTCCACGTGATTTCCAGGTGGGGCCCACGTGATTTCCCCGTGGGGCCCACGTGATTTCCGGGTGGGGCCCACGTGATTTCCGGGTGGGGCCCACGTGATTTCCGGGTGGGGCCCACGTGATTTCCGGGTGGGGCCCACGTGATTTCCGGATGTGGCCCACGTGTTTTCCGGGTGGGGCCCACGTGATTTCCGGGTGGGGCCCACGTGATTTCCGGGTGGGGCCCACGTGATTTCCGGGTGGGCCCCACGTGATTTCCGGGTGGGGCCCACGTGATTTCCGGGTGGGGCCCACGTGATTTCCGGGTGGGGCCCACGTGATTTCCGGGTGGGGCCCACGTGATTTCCGGCTGGGGCCCACGTGATTTCCGGGTGGGGCCCACGTGATTTCCGGGTGGGGCCCACGTGATTTCCGGGTGGGGCCCACGTGATTTCCGGGTGGGGCCCACGTGATTTCCGGGTGGGGCCCACGTGATTTCCGGGTGGGGCCCACGTGATTTACCCGTGGGGCCCACGTGATTTCCGGGTGGGGCCCACGTGATTTCCGGGTGGGGCCCACGTGATTTCCGGGTGGGGCCCACGTGATTTCCGGGTGGGGCCCACGTGATTTCCCCGTGGGGCCCACGTGATTTCCCCGTGGGGCCCACGTGATTTCCGGGTGGGGCCCACGTGATTTCCGGGTGGGGCCCACGTGATTTCCCGGTGGGGCCCACGTGATTTCCGGGTGGGGCCCACGTGATTTCCGGGTGGGGCCCACGTGATTTCCGGGTGGGCCCCACGTGATTTCCGTGTGGGGCCCACGTGATTTCCGGGTGGGGCCCACGTGATTTCTGGGTGGGGCCCACGTGATTTCCGGGTGGGGCCCACGTGATTTCCGGCTGGGGCCCACGTGATTTCCGGGTGGTGCCCACGTGATTTCCCCGTGGGGCCCACGTGATTTCCCCGTGGGGCCCACGTGATTTCCGGGTGGGCCCCACGTGATTTCCGGGTGGGGCCCACGTGATTTCCCCGTGGGGCCCACGTGATTTCCCCATGGGGCCCACGTGATTTCCGGGTGGGGCCCACGTGATTTCTGGGTGGGGCCCACGTGATTTCCGGGTGGGGCCCACGTGATTTCCGGTTGGGCCCCACGTGATTTCCGTGTGGGGCCCACGTGATTTCCGGGTGGGGCCCACGTGATTTCCGGGTGGGGCCCACGTGATTTCCGGGTGGGGCCCACGTGATTTCCGGGTGGGGCCCACGTGATTTCCGGGTGGGGCCCACGTGATTTCCGGGTGGGGCCCCCGTGATTTCCCCGTGGGGCCCACGTGATTTCCCCGTGGGGCCCACGTGATTTCCGGCTGGGGCCCACGTGATTTCCGGGTGGGGCCCACGTGATTTCCGGGTGGGGCCCACGTGATTTCCGGGTGGGGCCCACGTGATTTCCGGGTGGGGCCCACGTGATTTCCGGTTGGGTCCCACGTGATTTCCGGGTGGGGCCCACGTGATTTCCGGGTGGGGCCCACGTGATTTCCAGGTGGGGCCCACGTGATTTCCGCGTGGGGCCCACGTGATTTCCCCGTGGGGCCCACGTGATTTCCCCGTGGGGCCCACGTGATTTCCGGGTGGGGCCCACGTGATTTCCGGGTGGGGCCCACGTGATTTCCGGGTGGGGCCCACGTGATTTCCGGGTGGGGCCCACGTGATTTCCGGGTGGGCCCCACGTGATTTCCGTGTGGGGCCCACGTGATTTCCGGGTGGGGCCCACGTGATTTCCGGGTGGGGCCCACGTGATTTCCGGGTGGGCCCCACGTGATTTCCGGGTGGGGCCCACGTGATTTCCGGGTGGGGCCCACGTGATTTCCGGGTGGGGCCCACGTGATTTCCGGGTGGGGCCCACGTGATTTCCGGGTGGGGCCCACGTGATTTCCCCGTGGGGCCCACGTGATTTCCGGCTGGGGCCCACGTGATTTCCGGGTGGGGACCACGTGATTTCCCCGTGGGGCCCACGTGATTTCCCCGTGGGGCCCACGTGATTTCCGGGTGGGGCCCACGTGATTTCCGGGTGGGGCCCACGTGATTTCCCCGTAGGGCCCACGTGATTTCCCCGTGGGGCCCACGTGATTTCTGGGTGGGGCCCACGTGATTTCAGGGTGGGGCCCACGTGATTTCCCCGTGGGGCCCACGTGATTTCCCCGTTGGGCCCACGTGATTTCCCCGTGGGGCCCACGTGATTTCCGGGTGGGGCCCACGTGATTTCCGGGTGGGGCCCAGGTGATTTCCCCGTGGGGCCCACGTGATTTCCCCGTGGGGCCCACGTGATTTCCCCGTGGGGCCCACGTGATTTCCGGCTGGGGCCCACGTGATTTCCGGCTGGGGCCCACGTGATTTCCGGGTGGGGCCCACGTGATTTCCGGGTGGGGCCCACGTGATTTCCGGGTGGGCCCCACGTGATTTCCCCGTGGGGCCCACGTGATTTCCGGGTGGGGCCCACGTGATTTCCGGGTGGGGCCCACGTGATTTCCGGGTGGGGCCCACGTGATTTCCGGGTGGGGCCCACGTGATTTCCGGGTGGGGCCCACGTGATTTCCGGGTGGGGCCCACGTGATTTCCGGGTGGGGCCCACGTGATTTCCGGGTGGGCCCCACGTGATTTCCGGGTGGGGCCCACGTGATTTCCGGGTGGGGCCCACGTGATTTCCGGGTGGGGCCCACGTGATTTCCGGGTGGGCCCCACGTGATTTCCGGGTGGGGCCCACGTGATTTCCGGGTGGGGCCCACGTGATTTCCGGGTGGGCCCCACGTGATTTCCGGGTGGGGCCCACGTGATTTCCGGGTGGGGCCCACGTGATTTCCGTGTGGGGCCCACGTGATTTCCGGGTGGGGCCCACGTGATTTCCGGGTGGGGCCCACGTGATTTCCGGGTGGGGCCCACGTGATTTCCGGGTGGGGCCCACGTGATTTCCGGGTGGGGCCCACGTGATTTCCGGGTGGGGCCCACGTGATTTCCGGGTGGGGCCCACGTGATTTCCCCGTGGGGCCCACGTGATTTCCGGGTGGGGCCCACGTGATTTCCGGGTGGGGCCCACGTGATTTCCGGGTGGGGCCCACGTGATTTCCCCCTGGGGCCAACGTGATTTCCCCGTGGGGCCCACGTGATTTCCGGGTGGGGCCCACGTGATTTCCGGGTGGGGCCCACGTGATTTCCGGGTGGGGCCCATGTGATTTCCGGGTGGGGCCCACGTGATTTCCGGGTTGGCCCCACGTGATTTCCGGGTGGGGCCCACGTGATTTCCGGGTGGGGCCCACGTGATTTCCGGGTGGGGCCCACGTGATTTCCCCGTGGGGCCCACATGATTTCCTGGTGGGGCCCACGTGATTTCCGGGTGGGGCCCACGTGATTTCCGGGTGGGGCCCACGTGATTTCCCCGTGGGGCCCACGTGATTTCCAGGTGGGGCCCCCGTGATTTCCGCGTGGGGCCCACGTGATTTCCCCGTGGGGCCCACGTGATTTCCCCGTGGGGCCCACGTGATTTCCGGGTGGGGCCCACGTGATTTCCGGGTGGGGCCCACGTGATTTCCGGGTGGGGCCCACGTGATTTCCGGGTGGGGCCCACGTGATTTCCGGGTGGGCCCCACGTGATTTCCGTGTGGGGCCCACGTGATTTCCGGGTGGGGCCCACGTGATTTCCGGGTGGGGCCCACGTGATTTCCGGGTGGGCCCCACGTGATTTCCGGGTGGGGCCCACGTGATTTCCGGGTGGGGCCCACGTGATTTCCGGGTGGGGCCCACGTGATTTCCGGGTGGGGCCCACGTGATTTCCCCGTGGGGCCCACGTGATTTCCCCGTGGGGCCCACTTGATTTCCGGCTGGGGCCCACGTGATTTCCGGGTGGGGACCACGTGATTTCCCCGTGGGGCCCACGTGATTTCCCCGTGGGGCCCACGTGATTTCCGGGTGGGGCCCACGTGATTTCCGGGTGGGGCCCACGTGATTTCCCCGTGGGGCCCACGTGATTTCCCCGTGGGGCCCACGTGATTTCCGGGTGGGGCCCACGTGATTTCAGGGTGGGGCCCACGTGATTTCCCCGTGGGGCCCACGTGATTTCCCCGTTGGGCCCACGTGATTTCCCCGTGGGGCCCACGTGATTTCCCCGTGGGGCTCACGTGATTTCCGGGTGGGGCCCACGTGATTTCCCCGTGGGGCCCACGTGATTTCCCCGTGGGGCCCACGTGATTTCCCCGTGGGGCCCACGTGATTTCCGGCTGGGGCCCACGTGATTTCCGGCTGGGGCCCACGTGATTTCCGGGTGGGGCCCACGTGATTTCCGGGTGGGGCCCACGTGATTTCCGGGTGGGCCCCACGTGATTTCCCCGTGGGGCCCACGTGATTTCCGGGTGGGGCCCACGTGATTTCCGGGTGGGGCCCACGTGATTTCCGGGTGGGGCCCACGAGATTTCCCCGTGGGGCCCACGTGATTTCCGGGTGGGGCCCACGTGATTTCCGGGTGGGGCCCACGTGATTTCCGGGTGGGGCCCACGTGATTTCCGGGTGGGGCCCACGTGATTTCCGGGTGGGGCCCACGTGATTTCCGGGTGGGGCCCACGTGATTTCCGGGTGGGGCCCACGTGATTTCCGGGTGGGCCCCACGTGATTTCCGGGTGGGGCCCACGTGATTTCCGGGTGGGGCCCACGTGATTTCCGGGTGGGGCCCACGTGATTTCCGGGTGGGCCCAACGTGATTTCCGGGTGGGGCCCACGTGATTTCCGGGTGGGGCCCACGTGATTTCCGGGTGGGCCCCACGTGATTTCCGGGTGGGGCCCACGTGATTTCCGGGTGGGGCCCACGTGATTTCCGGGTGGGGCCCACGTGATTTCCGGGTGGGCCCCACGTGATTTCCGGGTGGGGCCCACGTGATTTCCGGGTGGGGCCCACGTGATTTCCGGGTGGGCCCCACGTGATTTCCGGGTGGGGCCCACGTGATTTCCGGGTGGGGCCCACGTGATTTCCGGGTGGGGCCCACGTGATTTCCGGGTGGGGCCCACGTGATTTCCGGGTGGGGCCCACGTGATTTCCCCGTGGGGCCCACGTGATTTCCGGGTGGGGCCCACGTGATTTCCGGGTGGGGCCCACGTGATTTCCGGGTGGGGCCCACGTGATTTCCGGGTGGGGCCCACGTGATTTCCGGGTGGGGCCCACGTGATTTCCCCGTGGGGCCCACGTGATTTCCGGGTGGGGCCCACGTGATTTCCGGGTGGGGCCCACGTGATTTCCGGGTGGGGCCCACGTGATTTCCCCGTGGGGCCAACGTGATTTCCCCGTGGGTCCCACGTGATTTCCGGGTGGGGCCCACGTGATTTCCGGGTGGGGCCCACGTGATTTCCGGGTGGGGCCCATGTGATTTCCGGGTGGGGCCCACGTGATTTCCGGGTTGGCCCCACGTGATTTCCGGGTGGGGCCCACGTGATTTCCGGGTGGGGCCCACGTGATTTCCGGGTGGGGCCCACGTGATTTCCGGGTGGGGCCCACGTGATTTCCGGGTGGGGCCCACGTGATTTCCCCGTGGGGCCCACGTGATTTCCGGGTGGGGCCCACGTGATTTCCGGGTGGGGCCCACGTGATTTCCGGGTGGGGCCCACGTGATTTCCGGGTGGGGCCCACGTGATTTCCGGGTGGGGCCCACGTGATTTCCGGGTGGGGCCCACGTGATTTCCGGGTGGGGCCCACGTGATTTCCGGGTGGGGCCCACGTGATTTCCCCGTGGGGCCCACGTGATTTCCGGGTGGGGCACACGTGATTTCCCCGTGAGGCCCACGTGATTTCCCCGTGGGGCCCACGTGATTTCCGGGTGGGGCCCACGTGATTTCCGGGTGGGGCCCACGTGATTTCCGGGTGGGGCCCACGTGATTTCCGGTTGGGGCCCACGTGATTTCCGGCTGTGGCCCACGTGATTTCCGGGTGGGGTCCACGTGATTTCCGGGTGGGGCCCACGTGATTTCCCCGTGGGGCCCACGTGATTTCCGGGTGGGGCCCACGTGATTTCCGGGTGGGGCCCACGTGATTTCCGGGTGGGGCCCACGTGATTTCCGGGTGGGGCCCACGTGAATTCCCCATGGGGCCCACGTGATTTCCGGGTGGGGCCCACGTGATTTCCGGGTGGGGCCCACGTGATTTCCGGGTGGGGCCCACGTGATTTTCGGGTGGGGCCCACGTGATTTCCGGGTGGGGCCCACGTGATTTCCGGCTGTGGCCCACGTGATTTCCGGGTGGGGCCCACGTGATTTCCGGGTGGGGCCCACGTGATTTCCCCGTGGGGCCCACGTGATTTCCGGGTGGGGCCCACGTGATTTCCGGGTGGGGCCCACGTGATTTCCGGGTGGGGCCCACGTGATTTCCGGGTGGGGCCCACGTGATTTCCCCGTGGGGCCCACGTGATTTCCGGGTGGGGCCCACGTGATTTCCGGGTGGGGCCCACGTGATTTCCGGGTGGGGCCCACGTGATTTCCGGGTGGGGCCCACGTGATTTCCGGGTGGGGCCCACGTGATTTCCGGGTGGGGCCCACGTGATTTCCGGGTGGGGCCCACGTGATTTCCGGGTGGGGCCCACGTGATTTCCCCGAGGGGCCCACGTGATTTCCGGGTGGGGCCCACGTGATTTCCGGGTGGGGCCCACGTGATTTCCGGGTGGGGCCCACGTGATTTCCGGGTGGGGCCCACGTGATTTCCGGGTGGGGCCCACGTGATTTCCGGGTGGGGCCCACGTGATTTCCGGGTGGGGCCCACGTGATTTCCCCGTGGGGCCCACGTGATTTCCCCGTGGGGCCCACGTGATTTCCGGCTGGGGCCCACGTGATTTCCGGGTGGGGTCCACGTGATTTCCAGGTGGGGCCCACGTGATTTCCCCGTGGGGCCCACGTGATTTCCGGGTGGGGCCCACGTGATTTCCGGGTGGGGCCCACGTGATTTCCGGGTGGGGCCCACGTGATTTCCGGGTGGGGCCCACGTGATTTCCGGATGTGGCCCACGTGTTTTCCGGGTGGGGCCCACGTGATTTCCGGGTGGGGCCCACGTGATTTCCGGGTGGGGCCCACGTGATTTCCGGGTGGGCCCCACGTGATTTCCGGGTGGGGCCCACGTGATTTCCGGGTGGGGCCCACGTGATTTCGGGGTGGGGCCCACGTGATTTCCGGGTGGGGCCCACGTGATTTCCGGCTGGGGCCCACGTGATTTCCGGGTGGGGCCCACGTGATTTCCGGGTGGGGCCCACGTGATTTCCGGGTGGGGCCCACGTGATTTCCGGGTGGGGCCCACGTGATTTCCCCGTGGGGCCCACGTGATTTCCGGGTGGGGCCCACGTGATTTCCGGGTGGGGCCCACGTGATTTCCCCGTGGGGCCCACGTGATTTCCGGGTGGGGCCCACGTGATTTCCGGGTGGGGCCCACGTGATTTCCGGGTGGGGCCCATGTGATTTCCGGGTGGGGCCCACGTGATTTCCCCGTGGGGCCCACGTGATTTCCCCGTGGGGCCCACGTGATTTCCGGGTGGGGCCCACGTGATTTCCGGGTGGGGCCCACGTGATTTCCCGGTGGGGCCCACGTGATTTCCGGGTGGGGCCCACATGATTTCCGGGTGGGGCCCACGTGATTTCCTGGTGGGCCCCACGTGATTTCCGTGTGGGGCCCACGTGATTTCCGGGTGGGGCCCACGTGATTTCCCCGTGGGGCCCACGTGATTTCCGGGTGGGCCCCACGTGATTTCCGGGTGGGGCCCACGTGATTTCCCCGTGGGGCCCACGTGATTTCCCCATGGGGCCCACGTGATTTCCGGGTGGGGCCCACGTGATTTCCGGGTGGGGCCCACGTGATTTCCGGGTGGGGCCCACGTGATTTCCGGTTGGGCCCCACGTGATTTCCGTGTGGGGCCCACGTGATTTCCGGGTGGGGCCCACGTGATTTCCGGGTGGGGCCCACGTGATTTCCGGGTGGGGCCCACGTGATTTCCGGGTGGGGCCCACGTGATTTCCGGGTGGGGCCCACGTGATTTCCGGGTGGGGCCCACGTGATTTCCGGGTGGGGCCCACGTGATTTCCGGGTGGGGCCCACGTGATTTCCGGGTGGGGCCCACGTGATTTCCGGGTGGGGCCCACGTGATTTCCGGGTGGGGCCCACGTGATTTCCGGGTGGGGCCCACGTGATTTCCGGGTGGGGCCCACGTGATTTCCGGGTGGGCCCCACGTGATTTCCGGGTGGGGCCCACGTGATTTCCGGGTGGGGCCCTCGTGATTTCCCCGTGGGGCCCACGTGATTTCCGGGTGGGGCCCACGTGATTTCCGGGTGGGGCCCACGTGATTTCCCCGTGGGGCCCACGTGATTTCCCCGTGGGGCCCACGTGATTTCCCCGTGGGGCCCACGTGATTTCCGGCTGGGGCCCACGTGATTTCCGGGTGGGGCCCACGTGATTTCCGGGTGGGGCCCACGTGATTTCCGGGTGGGGCCCACGTGATTTCCGGGTGGGGCCCACGTGATTTCCGGGTGGGGCCCACGTGATTTCCGGGTGGGGCCCACGTGATTTCCGGGTGGGGCCCACGTGATTTCCGCGTGGGGCCCACGTGATTTCCGGGTGGGGCCCACGTGATTTCCGGGTGGGGCCCACGTGATTTCCGGGTGGGGCCCACGTGATTTCCGGGTGGGGCCCACGTGATTTCCGGGTGGGGCCCACGTGATTTCCTCGTGGGGCCCACGTGATTTCCGGCTGGGGCCCACGTGATTTCCGGGTGGGGACCACGTGATTTCCCCGTGGGGCCCACGTGATTTCCCCGTGGGGCCCACGTGATTTCCGGGTGGGGCCCACGTGATTTCCGGGTGGGGCCCACGTGATTTCCCCGTGGGGCCCACGTGATTTCCCCGTGGGGCCCACGTGATTTCCGGGTGGGGCCCACGTGATTTCAGGGTGGGGCCCACGTGATTTCCCCGTGGGGCCCACGTGATTTCCCCGTGGGGCCCACGTGATTTCCCCGTGGGGCCCACGTGATTTCCGGGTGGGGCCCACGTGATTTCCGGGTGGGGCCCACGTGATTTCCCCGTGGGGCCCACGTGATTTCCGGGTGGGCCCCACGTGATTACCGGGTGGGGCCCACGTGATTTCCGGGTGGGGCCCACGTGATTTCCGGGTGGGGCCCACGTGATTTCCCCTTGGGGCCCACGTGATTTCCGGGTGGGCCCCACGTGATTTCCGGGTGTGGCCCACGTGATTTCCGGGTGGGGCCCACGTGATTTCCGGGTGGGGCCCACGTGATTTCCGGGTGGGGCCCACGTGATTTCCGGGTGGGGCCCACGTGATTTCCCCGTGGGGCCCACGTGATTTCCGGGTGGGGCCCACGTGATTTCCGGGTGGGGCCCACGTGATTTCCGGGTGGGGCCCACGTGATTTCCGGGTGGGGTCCACGTGATTTCCAGGTGTGGCCCACGTGATTTCCCGGTGGGGCCCACGTGATTTCCGGGTGGGGCCTTCGTGATTTCCGGGTGGGGCCCACGTGATTTCCGGGTGGGGCCCACGTGATTTCCGGGTGGGGCCCACGTGATTTCCGGGTGGGGCCCACGTGATTTCCGGGTGGGGCCCACGTGATTTCCGGGTGGGGCCCACGTGATTTCCGGGTGGGGTCCACGTGATTTCCGGGTGGGGCCCACGTGATTTCCGGGTGGGGCCCACGTGATTTCCGGGTGGGGCCCACGTGATTTCCGGGTGGGGCCCACGTGATTTCCGGGTGGGGCCCACGTGATTTCCGGGTGGGGCCCACGTGATTTCCGGGTGGGGCCCACGTGATTTCCCCGTGGGGCCCACGTGATTTCCGGGTGGGGCCCACGTGATTTCCCCGAGGGGCCCACGTGATTTCCGGGTGGGGCCCACGTGATTTCCGGGTGGGGCCCACGTGATTTCCGGGTGGGGCCCACGTGATTTCCGGGTGGGGCCCACGTGATTTCCCCGAGGGGCCCACGTGATTTCCGGGTGGGGCCCACGTGATTTCCGGGTGGGGCCCACGTGATTTCCGGGTGGGGCCCACCTGATTTCCGGGTGGGGCCCACGTGATTTCCGGTTGGGGCCCACGTGATTTCCGGGTGGGGCCCACGTGATTTCCGGGTGGGGCCCACGTGATTTCCCCGTGGGGCCCACGTGATTTCCCCATGGGGCCCACGTGATTTCCGGCTGGGGCCCACGTGATTCCCGGGTGGGGTCCACGTGATTTCCAGGTGGGGCCCACGTGATTTCCCCGTGGGGCCCACGTGATTTCCGGGTGGGGCCCACGTGATTTCCGGGTGGGGCCCACGTGATTTCCGGGTGGGGCCCACGTGATTTCCGGGTGGGGCCCACGTGATTTCCGGATGTGGCCCACGTGTTTTCCGGGTGGGGCCCACGTGATTTCCGGGTGGGGCCCACGTGATTTCCGGGTGGGGCCCACGTGATTTCCGGGTGGGCCCCACGTGATTTCCGGGTGGGGCCCACGTGATTTCCGGGTGGGGCCCACGTGATTTCCGGGTGGGGCCCACGTGATTTCCGGGTGGGGCCCACGTGATTTCCGGCTGGGGCCCACGTGATTTCCGGGTGGGGCCCACGTGATTTCCGGGTGGGGCCCACGTGATTTCCGGGTGGGGCCCACGTGATTTCCGGGTGGGGCCCACGTGATTTCCGGGTGGGGCCCACGTGATTTCCGGGTGGGGCCCACGTGATTTACCCGTGGGGCCCACGTGATTTCCGGGTGGGGCCCACGTGATTTCCGGGTGGGGCCCACGTGATTTCCGGGTGGGGCCCACGTGATTTCCGGGTGGGGCCCACGTGATTTCCCCGTGGGGCCCACGTGATTTCCCCGTGGGGCCCACGTGATTTCCGGGTGGGGCCCACGTGATTTCCGGGTGGGGCCCACGTGATTTCCCGGTGGGGCCCACGTGATTTCCGGGTGGGGCCCACGTGATTTCCGGGTGGGGCCCACGTGATTTCCGGGTGGGCCCCACGTGATTTCCGTGTGGGGCCCACGTGATTTCCCCGTGGGGCCCACGTGATTTCCCCGTGGGGCCCACGTGATTTCCGGGTGGGGCCCACGTGATTTCCGGGTGGGGCCCACGTGATTTCCGGGTGGGGCCCACGTGATTTCCGGGTGGGGCCCACGTGATTTCCCCGTGGGGCCCACGTGATTTCCCCGTGGGGCCCACGTGATTTCCGGGTGGGGCCCACGTGATTTCCGGGTGGGGCCCACGTGATTTCCGGGTGGGGCCCACGTGATTTCCCGGTGGGGCCCACGTGATTTCTGGGTGGGGCCCACGTGATTTCCGGGTGGGGCCCACGTGATTTCCGGCTGGGGCCCACGTGATTTCCGGGTGGTGCCCACGTGATTTCCCCGTGGGGCCCACGTGATTTCCCCGTGGGGCCCACGTGATTTCCGGGTGGGCCCCACGTGATTTCCGGGTGGGGCCCACGTGATTTCCCCGTGGGGCCCACGTGATTTCCCCATGGGGCCCACGTGATTTCCGGGTGGGGCCCACGTGATTTCTGGGTGGGGCCCACGTGATTTCCGGGTGGGGCCCACGTGATTTCCGGTTGGGCCCCACGTGATTTCCGTGTGGGGCCCACGTGATTTCCGGGTGGGGCCCACGTGATTTCCGGGTGGGGCCCACGTGATTTCCGGGTGGGGCCCACGTGATTTCCGGGTGGGGCCCACGTGATTTCCGGGTGGGGCCCACGTGATTTCCGGGTGGGGCCCCCGTGATTTCCCCGTGGGGCCCACGTGATTTCCCCGTGGGGCCCACGTGATTTCCGGCTGGGGCCCACGTGATTTCCGGGTGGGGCCCACGTGATTTCCGGGTGGGGCCCACGTGATTTCCGGGTGGGGCCCACGTGATTTCCGGGTGGGGCCCACGTGATTTCCGGTTGGGTCCCACGTGATTTCCGGGTGGGGCCCACGTGATTTCCGGGTGGGGCCCACGTGATTTCCAGGTGGGGCCCACGTGATTTCCGCGTGGGGCCCACGTGATTTCCCCGTGGGGCCCACGTGATTTCCCCGTGGGGCCCACGTGATTTCCGGGTGGGTCCCACGTGATTTCCGGGTGGGGCCCACGTGATTTCCGGGTGGGGCCCACGTGATTTCCGGGTGGGGCCCACGTGATTTCCGGGTGGGCCCCACGTGATTTCCGTGTGGGGCCCACGTGATTTCCGGGTGGGGCCCACGTGATTTCCGGGTGGGGCCCACGTGATTTCCGGGTGGGCCCCACGTGATTTCCGGGTGGGGCCCACGTGATTTCCGGGTGGGGCCCACGTGATTTCCGGGTGGGGCCCACGTGATTTCCGGGTGGGGCCCACGTGATTTCCGGGTGGGGCCCACGTGATTTCCCCGTGGGGCCCACGTGATTTCCGGCTGGGGCCCACGTGATTTCCGGGTGGGGACCACGTGATTTCCCCGTGGGGCCCACGTGATTTCCCCGTGGGGCCCACGTGATTTCCGGGTGGGGCCCACGTGATTTCCGGGTGGGGCCCACGTGATTTCCCCGTAGGGCCCACGTGATTTCCCCGTGGGGCCCACGTGATTTCCGGGTGGGGCCCACGTGATTTCAGGGTGGGGCCCACGTGATTTCCCCGTGGGGCCCACGTGATTTCCCCGTTGGGCCCACGTGATTTCCCCGTGGGGCCCACGTGATTTCCGGGTGGGGCCCACGTGATTTCCGGGTGGGGCCCACGTGATTTCCCCGTGGGGCCCACGTGATTTCCCCGTGGGGCCCACGTGATTTCCCCGTGGGGCCCACGTGATTTCCGGCTGGGGCCCACGTGATTTCCGGCTGGGGCCCACGTGATTTCCGGGTGGGGCCCACGTGATTTCCGGGTGGGGCCCACGTGATTTCCGGGTGGGCCCCACGTGATTTCCCCGTGGGGCCCACGTGATTTCCGGGTGGGGCCCACGTGATTTCCGGGTGGGGCCCACGTGATTTCCGGGTGGGGCCCACGTGATTTCCGGGTGGGGCCCACGTGATTTCCGGGTGGGGCCCACGTGATTTCCGGGTGGGGCCCACGTGATTTCCGGGTGGGGCCCACGTGATTTCCGGGTGGGCCCCACGTGATTTCCGGGTGGGGCCCACGTGATTTCCGGGTGGGGCCCACGTGATTTCCGGGTGGGGCCCACGTGATTTCCGGGTGGGCCCCACGTGATTTCCGGGTGGGGCCCACGTGATTTCCGGGTGGGGCCCACGTGATTTCCGGGTGGGCCCCACGTGATTTCCGGGTGGGGCCCACGTGATTTCCGGGTGGGGCCCACGTGATTTCCGTGTGGGGCCCACGTGATTTCCGGGTGGGGCCCACGTGATTTCCGGGTGGGGCCCACGTGATTTCCGGGTGGGGCCCACGTGATTTCCGGGTGGGGCCCACGTGATTTCCGGGTGGGGCCCACGTGATTTCCGGGTGGGGCCCACGTGATTTCCGGGTGGGGCCCACGTGATTTCCCCGTGGGGCCCACGTGATTTCCGGGTGGGGCCCACGTGATTTCCGGGTGGGGCCCACGTGATTTCCGGGTGGGGCCCACGTGATTTCCCCGTGGGGCCAACGTGATTTCCCCGTGGGGCCCACGTGATTTCCGGGTGGGGCCCACGTGATTTCCGGGTGGGGCCCACGTGATTTCCGGGTGGGGCCCATGTGATTTCCGGGTGGGGCCCACGTGATTTCCGGGTTGGCCCCACGTGATTTCCGGGTGGGGCCCACATGATTTCCGGGTGGGGCCCACGTGATTTCCGGGTGGGGCCCACGTGATTTCCCCGTGGGGCCCACATGATTTCCTGGTGGGGCCCACGTGATTTCCGGGTGGGGCCCACGTGATTTCCGGGTGGGGCCCACGTGATTTCCCCGTGGGGCCCACGTGATTTCCGGGTGGGGCCCACGTGATTTCCGCGTGGGGCCCACGTGATTTCCCCGTGGGGCCCACGTGATTTCCCCGTGGGGCCCACGTGATTTCCGGGTGGGGCCCACGTGATTTCCGGGTGGGGCCCACGTGATTTCCGGGTGGGGCCCACGTGATTTCCGGGTGGGGCCCACGTGATTTCCGGGTGGGCCCCACGTGATTTCCGTGTGGGGCCCACGTGATTTCCGGGTGGGGCCCACGTGATTTCCGGGTGGGGCCCACGTGATTTCCGGGTGGGCCCCACGTGATTTCCGGGTGGGGCCCACGTGATTTCCGGGTGGGGCCCACGTGATTTCCGGGTGGGGCCCACGTGATTTCCGGGTGGGGCCCACGTGATTTCCCCGTGGGGCCCACGTGATTTCCCCGTGGGGCCCACTTGATTTCCGGCTGGGGCCCACGTGATTTCCGGGTGGGGACCACGTGATTTCCCCGTGGGGCCCACGTGATTTCCCCGTGGGGCCCACGTGATTTCCGGGTGGGGCCCACGTGATTTCCGGGTGGGGCCCACGTGATTTCCCCGTGGGGCCCACGTGATTTCCCCGTGGGGCCCACGTGATTTCCGGGTGGGGCCCACGTGATTTCAGGGTGGGGCCCACGTGATTTCCCCGTGGGGCCCACGTGATTTCCCCGTTGGGCCCACGTGATTTCCCCGTGGGGCCCACGTGATTTCCCCGTGGGGCCCACGTGATTTCCGGGTGGGGCCCACGTGATTTCCCCGTGGGGCCCACGTGATTTCCCCGTGGGGCCCACGTGATTTCCCCGTGGGGCCCACGTGATTTCCGGCTGGGGCCCACGTGATTTCCGGCTGGGGCCCACGTGATTTCCGGGTGGGGCCCACGTGATTTCCGGGTGGGGCCCACGTGATTTCCGGGTGGGCCCCACGTGATTTCCCCGTGGGGCCCACGTGATTTCCGGGTGGGGCCCACGTGATTTCCGAGTGGGGCCCACGTGATTTCCGGGTGGGGCCCACGAGATTTCCCCGTGGGGCCCACGTGATTTCCGGGTGGGGCCCACGTGATTTCCGGGTGGGGCCCACGTGATTTCCGGGTGGGGCCCACGTGATTTCCGGGTGGGGCCCACGTGATTTCCGGGTGGGGCCCACGTGATTTCCGGGTGGGGCCCACGTGATTTCCGGGTGGGGCCCACGTGATTTCCGGGTGGGCCCCACGTGATTTCAGGGTGGGGCCCACGTGATTTCCGGGTGGGGCCCACGTGATTTCCGGGTGGGGCCCACGTGATTTCCGGGTGGGCCCCACGTGATTTCCGGGTGGGGCCCACGTGATTTCCGGGGGGGGCCCACGTGATTTCCGGGTGGGCCCCACGTGATTTCCGGGTGGGGCCCACGTGATTTCCGGGTGGGGCCCACGTGATTTCCGGGTGGGGCCCACGTGATTTCCGGGTGGGCCCCACGTGATTTCCGGGTGGGGCCCACGTGATTTCCGGGTGGGGCCCACGTGATTTCCGGGTGGGCCCCACGTGATTTCCGGGTGGGGCCCACGTGATTTCCGGGTGGGGCCCACGTGATTTCCGGGTGGGGCCCACGTGATTTCCGGGTGGGGCCCACGTGATTTCCGGGTGGGGCCCACGTGATTTCCCCGTGGGGCCCACGTGATTTCCGGGTGGGGCCCACGTGATTTCCGGGTGGGGCCCACGTGATTTCCGGGTGGGGCCCACGTGATTTCCGGGTGGGGCCCACGTGATTTCCGGGTGGGGCCCACGTGATTTCCCCGTGGGGCCCACGTGATTTCCGGGTGGGGCCCACGTGATTTCCGGGTGGGGCCCACGTGATTTCCGGGTGGGGCCCACGTGATTTCCCCGTGGGGCCAACGTGATTTCCCCGTGGGGCCCACGTGATTTCCGGGTGGGGCCCACGTGATTTCCGGGTGGGGCCCACGTGATTTCCGGGTGGGGCCCACGTGATTTCCGGGTGGGGCCCACGTGATTTCCGGGTTGGCCCCACGTGATTTCCGGGTGGGGCCCACGTGATTTCCGGGTGGGGCCCACGTGATTTCCGGGTGGGGCCCACGTGATTTCCGGGTGGGGCCCACGTGATTTCCGGGTGGGGCCCACGTGATTTCCCCGTGGGGCCCACGTGATTTCCGGGTGGGGCCCACGTGATTTCCGGGTGGGGCCCACGTGATTTCCGGGTGGGGCCCACGTGATTTCCGGGTGGGGCCCACGTGATTTCCGGGTGGGGCCCACGTGATTTCCGGGTGGGGCCCACGTGATTTCCGGGTGGGGCCCACGTGATTTCCGGGTGGGGCCCACGTGATTTCCCCGTGGGGCCCACGTGATTTCCGGGTGGGGCCCACGTGATTTCCCCGTGAGGCCCACGTGATTTCCCCGTGGGGCCCACGTGATTTCCGGGTGGGGCCCACGTGATTTCCGGGTGGGGCCCACGTGATTTCCGGGTGGGGCCCACGTGATTTCCGGTTGGGGCCCACGTGATTTCCGGCTGTGGCCCACGTGATTTCCGGGTGGGGTCCACGTGATTTCCGGGTGGGGCCCACGTGATTTCCCCGTGGGGCCCACGTGATTTCCGGGTGGGGCCCACGTGATTTCCGGGTGGGGCCCACGTGATTTCCGGGTGGGGCCCACGTGATTTCCGGGTGGGGCCCACGTGAATTCCCCATGGGGCCCACGTGATTTCCGGGTGGGGCCCACGTGATTTCCGGGTGGGGCCCACGTGATTTCCGGGTGGGGCCCACGTGATTTTCGGGTGGGGCCCACGTGATTTCCGGGTGGGGCCCACGTGATTTCCGGCTGTGGCCCACGTGATTTCCGGGTGGGGCCCACGTGATTTCCGGGTGGGGCCCACGTGATTTCCCCGTGGGGCCCACGTGATTTCCGGGTGGGGCCCACGTGATTTCCGGGTGGGGCCCACGTGATTTCCGGGTGGGGCCCACGTGATTTCCGGGTGGGGCCCACGTGATTTCCCCGTGGGGCCCACGTGATTTCCGGGTGGGGCCCACGTGATTTCCGGGTGGGGCCCACGTGATTTCCGGGTGGGGCCCACGTGATTTCCGGGTGGGGCCCACGTGATTTCCGGGTGGGGCCCACGTGATTTCCGGGTGGGGCCCACGTGATTTCCGGGTGGGGCCCACGTGATTTCCGGGTGGGGCCCACGTGATTTCCCCGAGGGGCCCACGTGATTTCCGGGTGGGGCCCACGTGATTTCCGGGTGGGGCCCACGTGATTTCCGGGTGGGGCCCACGTGATTTCCGGGTGGGGCCCACGTGATTTCCGGGTGGGGCCCACGTGATTTCCGGGTGGGGCCCACGTGATTTCCGGGTGGGGCCCACGTGATTTCCCCGTGGGGCCCACGTGATTTCCCCGTGGGGCCCACGTGATTTCCGGCTGGGGCCCACGTGATTTCCGGGTGGTTCCACGTGATTTCCAGGTGGGGCCCACGTGATTTCCCCGTGGGGCCCACGTGATTTCCGGGTGGGGCCCACGTGATTTCCGGGTGGGGCCCACGTGATTTCCGGGTGGGGCCCACGTGATTTCCGGGTGGGGCCCACGTGATTTCCGGATGTGGCCCACGTGTTTTCCGGGTGGGGCCCACGTGATTTCCGGCTGGGGCCCACGTGATTTCCGGGTGGGGCCCACGTGATTTCCGGGTGGGGCCCACGTGATTTCCGGGTGGGGCCCACGTGATTTCCGGGTGGGGCCCACGTGATTTCCCCGTGGGGCCCACGTGATTTCCGGGTGGGGCCCACGTGATTTCCGGGTGGGGCCCACGTGATTTCCCCGTGGGGCCCACGTGATTTCCGGGTGGGGCCCACGTGATTTCCGGGTGGGGCCCACGTGATTTCCGGGTGGGGCCCATGTGATTTCCGGGTGGGGCCCACGTGATTTCCCCGTGGGGCCCACGTGATTTCCCCGTGGGGCCCACGTGATTTCCGGGTGGGGCCCACGTGATTTCCGGGTGGGGCCCACGTGATTTCCCGGTGGGGCCCACGTGATTTCCGGGTGGGGCCCACATGATTTCCGGGTGGGGCCCACGTGATTTCCTGGTGGGCCCCACGTGATTTCCGTGTGGGGCCCACGTGATTTCCGGGTGGGGCCCACGTGATTTCCCCGTGGGGCCCACGTGATTTCCGGGTGGGCCCCACGTGATTTCCGGGTGGGGCCCACGTGATTTCCCCGTGGGGCCCACGTGATTTCCCCATGGGGCCCACGTGATTTCCGGGTGGGGCCCACGTGATTTCCGGGTGGGGCCCACGTGATTTCCGGGTGGGGCCCACGTGATTTCCGGTTGGGCCCCACGTGATTTCCGTGTGGGGCCCACGTGATTTCCGGGTGGGGCCCACGTGATTTCCGGGTGGGGCCCACGTGATTTCCGGGTGGGGCCCACGTGATTTCCGGGTGGGGCCCACGTGATTTCCGGGTGGGGCCCACGTGATTTCCGGGTGGGGCCCACGTGATTTCCGGGTGGGGCCCACGTGATTTCCGGGTGGGGCCCACGTGATTTCCGGGTGGGGCCCACGTGATTTCCGGGTGGGGCCCACGTGATTTCCGGGTGGGGCCCACGTGATTTCCGGGTGGGGCCCACGTGATTTCCGGGTGGGGCCCACGTGATTTCCGGGTGGGCCCCACGTGATTTCCGGGTGGGGCCCACGTGATTTCCGGGTGGGGCCCACGTGATTTCCCCGTGGGGCCCACGTGATTTCCAGGTGGGGCCCACGTGATTTCCGGGTGGGGCCCACGTGATTTCCCCGTGGGGCCCACGTGATTTCCCCGTGGGGCCCACGTGATTTCCCCGTGGGGCCCACGTGATTTCCGGCTGGGGCCCACGTGATTTCCGGGTGGGGCCCACGTGATTTCCGGGTGGGGCCCACGTGATTTCCGGGTGGGGCCCACGTGATTTCCGGGTGGGGCCCACGTGATTTCCGGGTGGGGCCCACGTGATTTCCGGGTGGGGCCCACGTGATTTCCGCGTGGGGCCCACGTGATTTCCGGGTGGGGCCCACGTGATTTCCGGGTGGGGCCCACGTGATTTCCGGGTGGGGCCCACGTGATTTCCGGGTGGGGCCCACGTGATTTCCGGGTGGGGCCCACGTGATTTCCTCGTGGGGCCCACGTGATTTCCGGCTGGGGCCCACGTGATTTCCGGGTGGGGACCACGTGATTTCCCCGTGGGGCCCACGTGATTTCCCCGTGGGGCCCACGTGATTTCCGGGTGGGGCCCACGTGATTTCCGGGTGGGGCCCACGTGATTTCCCCGTGGGGCCCACGTGATTTCCCCGTGGGGCCCACGTGATTTCCGGGTGGGGCCCACGTGATTTCAGGGTGGGGCCCACGTGATTTCCCCGTGGGGCCCACGTGATTTCCCCGTGGGGCCCACGTGATTTCCCCGTGGGGCCCACGTGATTTCCGGGTGGGGCCCACGTGATTTCCGGGTGGGGCCCACGTGATTTCCCCGTGGGGCCCACGTGATTTCCGGGTGGGCCCCACGTGATTACCGGGTGGGGCCCACGTGATTTCCGGGTGGGGCCCACGTGATTTCCGGGTGGGGCCCACGTGATTTCCCCTTGGGGCCCACGTGATTTCCGGGTGGGCCCCACGTGATTTCCGGGTGTGGCCCACGTGATTTCCGGGTGGGGCCCACGTGATTTCCGGGTGGGGCCCACGTGATTTCCGGGTGGGGCCCACGTGATTTCCGGGTGGGGCCCACGTGATTTCCCCGTGGGGCCCACGTGATTTCCGGGTGGGGCCCACGTGATTTCCGGGTGGGGCCCACGTGATTTCCGGGTGGGGCCCACGTGATTTCCGGGTGGGGTCCACGTGATTTCCAGGTGTGGCCCACGTGATTTCCCGGTGGGGCCCACGTGATTTCCGGGTGGGGCCTTCGTGATTTCCGGGTGGGGCCCACGTGATTTCCGGGTGGGGCCCACGTGATTTCCGGGTGGGGCCCACGTGATTTCCGGGTGGGGCCCACGTGATTTCCGGGTGGGGCCCACGTGATTTCCGGGTGGGGCCCACGTGATTTCCGGGTGGGGTCCACGTGATTTCCGGGTGGGGCCCACGTGATTTCCCGGTGGGGCCCACGTGATTTCCGGGTGGGGCCCACGTGATTTCCGGGTGGGGCCCACGTGATTTCCGAGTGGGGCCCACGTGATTTCCGGGTGGGGCCCACGTGATTTCCGGGTGGGGCCCACGTGATTTCCGGGTGGGGCCCACGTGATTTCCCCGTGGGGCCCACGTGATTTCCGGGTGGGGCCCACGTGATTTCCCCGTGAGGCCCACGTGATTTCCCCGTGGGGCCCACGTGATTTCCGGGTGGGGCCCACGTGATTTCCGGGTGGGGCCCACGTGATTTCCGGGTGGGGCCCACGTGATTTCCGGTTGGGGCCCACGTGATTTCCGGCTGTGGCCCACGTGATTTCCGGGTGGGGTCCACGTGATTTCCGGGTGGGGCCCACGTGATTTCCCCGTGGGGCCCACGTGATTTCCGGGTGGGGCCCACGTGATTTCCGGGTGGGGCCCACGTGATTTCCGGGTGGGGCCCACGTGATTTCCGGGTGGGGCCCACGTGATTTCCGGGTGGGGCCCACGTGATTTCCGGGTGGGGCCCACGTGATTTCCGGGTGGGGCCCACGTGATTTCCGGGTGGGGCCCACGTGATTTCCGGGTGGGGCCCACGTGATTTCCGGGTGGGGCCCACGTGATTTCCGGGTGGGGCCCACGTGATTTCCCCGAGGGGCCCACGTGATTTCCGGGTGGGGCCCACGTGATTTCCGGGTGGGGCCCACGTGATTTCCGGGTGGGGCCCACGTGATTTCCGGGTGGGGCCCACGTGAATTCCGGGTGGGGCCCACGTGATTTCCGGGTGGGGCCCACGTGATTTCCGGGTGGGGCCCACGTGATTTCCGGGTGGGGCCCACGTGATTTCCGGGTGGGGCCCACGTGATTTCCGGGTGGGGCCCACGTGATTTCCGGGTGGGGCCCACGTGATTTCCCCGTGGGGCCCACGTGATTTCCCCATGGGGCCCACGTGATTTCCGGCTGGGGCCCACGTGATTTCCGGGTGGGGTCCACGTGATTTCCAGGTGGGGCCCACGTGATTTCCCCGTGGGGCCCACGTGATTTCCGGGTGGGGCCCACGTGATTTCCGGGTGGGGCCCACGTGATTTCCGGGTGGGGCCCACGTGATTTCCGGGTGGGGCCCACGTGATTTCCGGATGTGGCCCACGTGTTTTCCGGGTGGGGCCCACGTGATTTCCGGGTGGGGCCCACGTGATTTCCGGGTGGGGCCCACGTGATTTCCGGGTGGGCCCCACGTGATTTCCGGGTGGGGCCCACGTGATTTCCGGGTGGGGCCCACGTGATTTCCGGGTGGGGCCCACGTGATTTCCGGCTGGGGCCCACGTGATTTCCGGGTGGGGCCCACGTGATTTCCGGGTGGGGCCCACGTGATTTCCGGGTGGGGCCCACGTGATTTCCGGGTGGGTCCCACGTGATTTCCCGGTGGGGCCCACGTGATTTCCGGGTGGGGCCCACGTGATTTCCGGGTGGGGCCCACGTGATTTCCGGGTGGGGCCCACGTGATTTCCGGGTGGGGCCCACGTGATTTCCGGCTGGGGCCCACGTGATTTCCGGGTGGGGCCCACGTGATTTCCGGGTGGGGCCCACGTGATTTCCGGGTGGGGCCCACGTGATTTCCGGGTGGGGCCCACGTGATTTCCGGGTGGGGCCCACGTGATTTCCGGGTGGGGCCCACGTGATTTCCGGGTGGGGCCCACGTGATTTCCCCGTGGGGCCCACGTGATTTCCGGGTGGGGCCCACGTGATTTCCGGGTGGGGCCCACGTGATTTCCGGCTGGGGCCCACGTGATTTCCGGGTGGTGCCCACGTGATTTCCCCGTGGGGCCCACGTGATTTCCCCGTGGGGCCCACGTGATTTCCGGGTGGGCCCCACGTGATTTCCGGGTGGGGCCCACGTGATTTCCCCATGGGGCCCACGTGATTTCCCCGTGGGGCCCACGTGATTTCCGGGTGGGGCCCACGTGATTTCCGGGTGGGGCCCACGTGATTTCCGGTTGGGCCCCACGTGATTTCCGTGTGGGGCCCACGTGATTTCCGGGTGGGGCCCACGTGATTTCCGGGTGGGGCCCACGTGATTTCCGGGTGGGGCCCACGTGATTTCCGGGTGGGGCCCACGTGATTTCCGGGTGGGGCCCACGTGATTTCCGGGTGGGGCCCACGTGATTTCCGGGTGGGGCCCACGTGATTTCCCCGTGGGGCCCACGTGATTTCCCCGTGGGGCCCACGTGATTTCCGGCTGGGGCCCACGTGATTTCCGGGTGGGGCCCACGTGATTTCCGGGTGGGGCCCACGTGATTTCCGGGTGGGGCCCACGTGATTTCCGGGTGGGGCCCACGTGATTTCCGGGTGGGGCCCACGTGATTTCCGGGTGGGGCCCACGTGATTTCCGGGTGGGCCCCACGTGATTTCCGTGTGGGGCCCACGTGATTTCCGGGTGGGGCCCACGTGATTTCCGGGTGGGGCCCACGTGATTTCCGGGTGGGGCCCACGTGATTTCCGGGTGGGGCCCACGTGATTTCCGGGTGGGGCCCACGTGATTTCCGGGTGGGGCCCACGTGATTTCCCCGTGGGGCCCACGTGATTTCCCCGTGGGGCCCACGTGATTTCCCCGTGGGGCCCACGTGATTTCCGGCTGGGGCCCACGTGATTTCCGGGTGGGGCCCACGTGATTTCCGGGTGGGGCCCACGTGATTTCCGGGTGGGCCCCACGTGATTTCCGGGTGGGGCCCACGTGATTTCCCGGTGGGGCCCACGTGATTTCCGGGTGGGGCCCACGTGATTTCCGGGTGGGGCCCACGTGATTTCCGGGTGGGGCCCATGTGATTTCCCCGTGGGGCCCACGTGATTTCCGGCTGGGGCCCACGTGATTTCCGGGTGGGGACCACGTGATTTCCCCGTGGGGCCCACGTAATTTCCCCGTGGGGCCCACGTGATTTCCGGGTGGGGCCCACGTGATTTCCGGGTGGGGCCCACGTGATTTCCCCGTGGGGCCCACGTGATTTCCCCGTGGGGCCCACGTGATTTCCGGGTGGGGCCCACGTGATTTCAGGGTGGGGCCCACGTGATTTCCCCGTGGGGCCCACGTGATTTCCCCGTTGGGCCCACGTGATTTCCCCGTGGGGCCCACGTGATTTCCGGGTGGGGCCCACGTGATTTCCGGGTGGGGCCCACGTGATTTCCCCGTGGAGCCCACGTGATTTCCGGGTGGGCCCCACGTGATTACCGGGTGGGGCCCACGTGATTTCCGGGTGGGGCCCACGTGATTTCCGGGTGGGGCCCACGTGATTTCCGGGTGGGGCCCACGTGATTTCCGGGTGGGGCCCACGTGATTTCCGGGTGGGGCCCACGTGATTTCCGGGTGGGGCCCACATGATTTCCCCGTGGGGCCCACGTGTTTTCCGGGTGGGGCCCACGTGACTTCCGGGTGGGGCCCACGTGATTTCCGGGTGGGGCCCACGTGATTTCCCCGTGGGGCCCACGTGATTTCCGGGTGGGCCCCACGTGATTTCCGGGTGTGGCCCACGTGATTTCCGGGTGGGGCCCACGTGATTTCCGGGTGGGGCCCACGTGATTTCCGGGTGTGGCCCACGTGATTTCCGGGTGGGGCCCACGTGATTTCCGGGTGGGGCCCACGTGATTTCCGGGTGGGCCCCACGTGATTTCCGGGTGGGGCCCACGTGATTTCCCCATGGGGCCCACGTGATTTCCCCATGGGGCCCACGTGATTTCCGGGTGGGGCCCACGTGATTTCCGGGTGGGGCCCACGTGATTTCCGGGTGGGGCCCACGTGATTTCCGGTTGGGCCCCACGTGATTTCCGTGTGGGGCCCACGTGATTTCCGGGTGGGGCCCACGTGATTTCCGGGTGGGGCCCACGTGATTTCCGGGTGGGGCCCACGTGATTTCCGGGTGGGGCCCACGTGATTTCCGGGTGGGGCCCACGTGATTTCCGGGTGGGGCCCACGTGATTTCCGGGTGGGGCCCACGTGATTTCCCCGTGGGGCCCACGTGATTTCCCCGTGGGGCCCACGTGATTTCCGGGTGGGGCCCACGTGATTTCCGGGTGGGGCCCACGTGATTTCCGGGTGGGGCCCACGTGATTTCCGGGTGGGGCCCACGTGATTTCCGGGTGGGCCCCACGTGATTTCCGTGTGGGGCCCACGTGATTTCCGGGTGGGGCCCACGTGATTTCCGGGTGGGGCCCACGTGATTTCCGGGTGGGGCCCACGTGATTTCCGGGTGGGGCCCACGTGATTTCCGGGTGGGGCCCACGTGATTTCCCCGTGGGGCCCACGTGATTTCCCCGTGGGGCCCACGTGATTTCCCCGTGGGGCCCACGTGATTTCCGGCTGGGGCCCACGTGATTTCCGGGTGGGGCCCACGTGATTTCCGGGTGGGGCCCACGTGATTTCCGGGTGGGGCCCACGTGATTTCCGGGTGGGGCCCACGTGATTTCCGGGTGGGGCCCACGTGATTTCCGGGTGGGGCCCACGTGATTTCCGGGTGGGGCCCACGTGATTTCCCCGTGGGGCCCACGTGATTTCCCCGTGGGGCCCACGTGATTTCCGGGTGGGGCCCACGTGATTTCCGGGTGGGGCCCACGTGATTTCCGGGTGGGGCCCACGTGATTTCCGGGTGGGGCCCACGTGATTTCCGGGTGGGGCCCACGTGATTTCCGGGTGGGCCCCACGTGATTTCCGTGTGGGGCCCACGTGATTTCCGGGTGGGGCCCACGTGATTTCCGGGTGGGGCCCACGTGATTTCCGGGTGGGCCCCACGTGATTTCCGGGTGGGGCCCACGTGATTTCCGGGTGGGGCCCACGTGATTTCCGGGTGGGGCCCACGTGATTTCCGGGTGGGGCCAACGTGATTTCCGGGTGGGGCCCACGTGATTTCCCCGTGGGGCCCACGTGATTTCCGGCTGGGGCCCACGTGATTTCCGGGTGGGGACCACGTGATTTCCCCGTGGGGCCCACGTAATTTCCCCGTGGGGCCCACGTGATTTCCGGGTGGGGCCCACGTGATTTCCGGGTGGGGCCCACGTGATTTCCCCGTGGGGCCCACGTGATTTCCCCGTGGGGCCCACGTGATTTCCGGGTGGGGCCCACGTGATTTCAGGGTGGGGCCCACGTGATTTCCCCGTGGGGCCCACGTGATTTCCCCGTTGGGCCCACGTGATTTCCCCGTGGGGCCCACGTAATTTCCGGGTGGGGCCCACGTGATTTCCGGGTGGGGCCCACGTGATTTCCCCGTGGGGCCCACGTGATTTCCGGGTGGGCCCCACGTGATTACCGGGTGGGGCCCACGTGATTTCCGGGTGGGGCCCACATGATTTCCGGGTGGGGCCCACGTGATTTCCGGGTGGGGCCCACGTGATTTCCGGGTGGGGCCCACGTGATTTCCGGGTGGGGCCCACGTGATTTCCGGGTGGGGCCCACATGATTTCCCCGTGGGGCCCACGTGTTTTCCGGGTGGGGCCCACGTGATTTCCGGGTGGGGCCCACGTGATTTCCGATTGGGGCCCACGTGATTTCCCCGTGGGGCCCACGTGATTTCCGGGTGTGGCCCACGTGATTTCCGGGTGGGGCCCACGTGATTTCCGGGTGGGGCCCACGTGATTTCCGGGTGGGGCCCACGTGATTTCCGGGTGGGGCCCACGTGATTTCCCCGTGGGGCCCACGTGATTTCCGGGTGGGGCCCACGTGATTTCCGGGTGGGGCCCACGTGATTTCCGGGTGGGGCCCACGTGATTTCCGGGTGGGGCCCACGTGATTTCCGGGTGGGGCCCACGTGATTTCCGGGTGGGGCCCACGTGATTTCCGGCTGTGGCCCACGTGATTTCCGGGTGGGGCCCACGTGATTTCCGGGTGGGGCCCACGTGATTTCCGGGTGGGGCCCACGTGATTTCCGGGTGGGTCCCACGGGATTTCCGGGTGGGGCCCACGTGATTTCCGGGTGGGGCCCACGTGATTTCCGGGTGGGGCCCACGTGATTTCCGGGTGGGGCCCACGTGATTTCCGGGTGGGGCCCACGTGATTTCCGGGTGGGGCCCACGTGATTTCCCCGTGGGGCCCACGTGATTTCCGGGTGGGGCCCACGTGATTTCCGGGTGGGGCCCACGTGATTTCCGGGTGGGGCCCAGGTGATTTCCCCGTGGGGCCAACGTGATTTCCCCGTGGGGCCCACGTGATTTCCGGGTGGGGCCCACGTGATTTCCGGGTGGGGCCCACGTGATTTACGGGTGGGGCCCACGTGATTTCCGGGTGGGGCCCACGTGATTTCCGGGTTGGCCCCACGTGATTTCCGGGTGGGGCCCACGTGATTTCCGGGTGGGGCCCACGTGATTTCCGGGTGGGGCCCACGTGATTTCCGGGTGGGGCCCACGTGATTTCCGGGTGGGGCCCACGTGATTTCCGCGTGGGGCCCACGTGATTTCCCCGTGGGGCCCACGTGATTTCCCCGTGGGGCCCACGTGATTTCCGGGTGGGGCCCACGTGATTTCCGGGTGGGCCCCACGTGATTTCCGTGTGGGGCCCACGTGATTTCCGGGTGGGGACCACGTGATTTCCCCGTGGGGCCCACGTAATTTCCCCGTGGGGCCCACGTGATTTCCGGGTGGGGCCCACGTGATTTCCGGGTGGGGCCCACGTGATTTCCCCGTGGGGCCCACGTGATTTCCCCGTGGGGCCCACGTGATTTCCGGGTGGAGCCCACGTGATTTCAGGGTGGGGCCCACGTGATTTCCCCGTGGGGCCCAAGTGATTTCCCCGTTGGGCCCACGTGATTTCCCCCTGGGGCCCACGTGATTTCCGGGTGGGGCCCACGTGATTTCCCCGTGGGGCCCACGTGATTTCCGGGTGGGCCCCACGTGATTACCGGGTGGGGCCCACGTGATTTCCGGGTGGGGCCCACGTGATTTCCGGGTGGGGCCCACGTGATTTCCGGGTGGGGCCCACGTGATTTCCGGGTGGGGCCCACGTGATTTCCGGGTGGGGCCCACGTGATTTCCGGGTGGGGCCCACATGATTTCCCCGTGGGGCCCACGTGTTTTCCGGGTGGGGCCCACGTGATTTCCGGGTGGGGCCCACGTGATTTCCGATTGGGGCCCACGTGATTTCCCCGTGGGGCCCACGTGATTTCCGGGTGTGGCCCACGTGATTTCCGGGTGGGGCCCACGTGATTTCCGGGTGGGGCCCACGTGATTTCCGGGTGGGGCCCACGTGATTTCCGGGTGGGGCCCACGTGATTTCCCCGTGGGGCCCACGTGATTTCCGGGTGGGGCCCACGTGATTTCCGGGTTGGGCCCACGTGATTTCCGGGTGGGGCCCACGTGATTTCCGGGTGGGGCCCACGTGATTTCCGGGTGGGGCCCACGTGATTTCCGGGTGGGGCCCACGTGATTTCCGGCTGTGGCCCACGTGATTTCCGGGTGGGGCCCACGTGATTTCCGGGTGGGGCCCACGTGATTTCCGGGTGGGGCCCACGTGATTTCCGGGTGGGTCCCACGGGATTTCCGGGTGGGGCCCACGTGATTTCCGGGTGGGGCCCACGTGATTTCCGGGTGGGGCCCACGTGATTTCCGGGTGGGGCCCACGTGATTTCCGGGTGGGGCCCACGTGATTTCCGGGTGGGGCCCACGTGATTTCCGGGTGGGGCCCACGTGATTTCCGGGTGGGGCCCAGGTGATTTCCCCGTGGGGCCAACGTGATTTCCCCGTGGGGCCCACGTGATTTCCGGGTGGGGCCCACGTGATTTCCGGGTGGGGCCCACGTGATTTACGGGTGGGGCCCACGTGATTTCCGGGTGGGGCCCACGTGATTTCCGGGTTGGCCCCACGTGATTTCCGGGTGGGGCCCACGTGATTTCCGGGTGGGGCCCACGTGATTTCCGGGTGGGGCCCACGTGATTTCCGGGTGGGGCCCACGTGATTTCCGGGTGGGGCCCACGTGATTTCCGCGTGGGGCCCACGTGATTTCCCCGTGGGGCCCACGTGATTTCCCCGTGGGGCCCACGTGATTTCCGGGTGGGGCCCACGTGATTTCCGGGTGGGCCCCACGTGATTTCCGTGTGGGGCCCACGTGATTTCCGGGTGGGGACCACGTGATTTCCCCGTGGGGCCCACGTAATTTCCCCGTGGGGCCCACGTGATTTCCGGGTGGGGCCCACGTGATTTCCGGGTGGGGCCCACGTGATTTCCCCGTGGGGCCCACGTGATTTCCCCGTGGGGCCCACGTGATTTCCCCGTGGGGCCCACGTGATTTCCGGGTGGGGCCCACGTGATTTCCCCGTGGGGCCCACGTGATTTCCCCGTTGGGCCCACGTGATTTCCCCCTGGGGCCCACGTGATTTCCGGGTGGGGCCCACGTGATTTCCCCGTGGGGCCCACGTGATTTCCGGGTGGGCCCCACGTGATTACCGGGTGGGGCCCACGTGATTTCCGGGTGGGGCCCACGTGATTTCCGGGTGGGGCCCACGTGATTTCCGGGTGGGGCCCACGTGATTTCCGGGTGGGGCCCACGGGATTTCCGGGTGGGGCCCACGTGATTTCCGGGTGGGGCCCACATGATTTCCCCGTGGGGCCCACGTGTTTTCCGGGTGGGGCCCACGTGATTTCCGGGTGGGGCCCACGTGATTTCCGGGTGGGGCCCACGTGATTTCCCCGTGGGGCCCACGTGATTTCCGGGTGGGGCCCACGTGATTTCCGGGTGTGGCCCACGTGATTTCCGGGTGGGTTCCACGTGATTTCCGGGTGGGGCCCACGTGATTTCCGGGTGGGGCCCACGTGATTTCCGGGTGGGGCCCACGTGATTTTCGGGTGGGGCCCACGTGATTTCCGGGTGGGGCCCACGTGATTTCCGGGTGGGGCCCACGTGATTTCCGGGTGGGGCCCACGTGATTTCCGGGTGGGGCCCACGTGATTTCCGGGTGGGGCCCACGTGATTTCCCCGTGGAGCCCACGTGATTTCCCCGTGGGGCCCACGTGATTTCCCCGTGGGGCCCACGTGATTTCCGGGTGGGGCCCACGTGATTTCCGGGTGGGGCCCACGTGATTTCCGGGTGGGGCCCACGTGATTTCCCCGTGGGGCCCACGTGATTTCCGGGTGGGGCCCACGTGATTTCCGGGTGGGGCCCACGTGATTTCCGGGTGGGGCCCACGTGATTTCCGGGTGGGGCCCACGTGATTTCCGGGTGGGGCCCACGTGATTTCCCCGTGGGGCCCACGTGATTTCCGGGTGGGGCCCACGTGATTTCCGGGTGGGGCCCACGTGATTTCCGGGTGGGGCCCACGTGATTTCCCCGTGGGGCCAACGTGATTTCCCCGTGGGGCCCACGTGATTTCCGGGTGGGGCCCACGTGATTTCCGGGTGGGGCCCACGTGATTTCCGGGTGGGGCCCACGTGATTTCCGGGTGGGGCCCACGTGATTTCCGGGTTGGCCCCACGTGATTTCCGGGTGGGGCCCACGTGATTTCCGGGTGGGGCCCACGTGATTTCCGGGTGGGGCCCACGTGATTTCCGGGTGGGGCCCACGTGATTTCCGGGTGGGGCCCACGTGATTTCCCCGTGGGCCCACGTGATTTCCCGGTGGGGCCCACGTGATTTCCGTGTGGGGCCCACGTGATTTCCGAGTGGGGCCCACGTGATTTCCGGGTGGGGCCCACGTGATTTCCGGGTGGGGCCCACGTGATTTCCGGGTGGGGCCCACGTGATTTCCGGGTGGGGCCCACGTGATTTCCCCGTGGGGCCCACGTGATTTCCGGGTGGGGCCCACGTGATTTCCCCGTGAGGCCCACGTGATTTCCCCGTGGGGCCCACGTGATTTCCGGGTGGGGCCCACGTGATTTCCGGGTGGGGCCCACGTGATTTCCGGGTGGGGCCCACGTGATTTCCGGTTGGGGCCCACGTGATTTCCGGGTGGGGCCCACGTGATTTCCGGGTGGGGCCCACGTGATTTCCGGGTGGGGCCCACGTGATTTCCCCGTGGGGCCCACGTGATTTCCGGGTGGGGCCCACGTGATTTCCGGGTGGGGCCCACGTGATTTCCGGGTGGGGCCCACGTGATTTCCGGGTGGGGCCCACGTGATTTCCGGGTGGGGCCCACGTGATTTCCGGGTGGGGCCCACGTGATTTCCGGGTGGGGCCCACGTGATTTCCGGGTGGGGCCCACGTGATTTCCGGGTGGGGCCCACGTGATTTCCCCGTGGGGCCAACGTGATTTCCCCGTGGGGACCACGTGATTTCCGGGTGGGGCCCACGTGATTTCCGGGTGGGGCCCACGTGATTTACGGGTGGGGCCCACGTGATTTCCGGGTGGGGCCCACGTGATTTCCGGGTTGGCCCCACGTGATTTCCGGGTGGGGCCCACGTGATTTCCGGGTGGGGCCCACGTGATTTCCGGGTGGGGCCCACGTGATTTCCGGGTGGGGCCCACGTGATTTCCGGGTGGGGCCCACGTGATTTCCGCGTGGGGCCCACGTGATTTCCCCGTGGGGCCCACGTGATTTCCCCGTGGGGCCCACGTGATTTCCGGGTGGGGCCCACGTGATTTCCGGGTGGGGCCCACGTGATTTCCGGGTGGGGCCCACGTGATTTCCGGGTGGGGCCCACGTGATTTCCGGGTGGGGCCCACGTGATTTCCGGGTGGGCCCCACGTGATTTCCGTGTGGGGCCCACGTGATTTCCGGGTGGGGCCCACGTGATTTCCGGGTGGGGCCCACGTGATTTCCGGGTGGGCCCCACGTGATTTCCGGGTGGGGCCCACGTGATTTCCGGGTGGGGCCCACGTGATTTCCGGGTGGGGCCCACGTGATTTCCCCGTGGGGCCCACGTGATTTCCGGCTGGGGCCCACGTGATTTCCGGGTGGGGACCACGTGATTTCCCCGTGGGGCCCACGTAATTTCCCCGTGGGGCCCACGTGATTTCCGGGTGGGGCCCACGTGATTTCCGGGTGGGGCCCACGTGATTTCCCCGTGGGGCCCACGTGATTTCCCCGTGGGGCCCACGTGATTTCCGGGTGGGGCCCACGTGATTTCAGGGTGGGGCCCACGTGATTTCCCCGTGGGGACCACGTGATTTCCCCGTTGGGCCCACGTGATTTCCCCCTGGGGCCCACGTGATTTCCGGGTGGGGCCCACGTGATTTCCCCGTGGGGCCCACGTGATTTCCGGGTGGGCCCCACGTGATTACCGGGTGGGGCCCACGTGATTTCCGGGTGGGGCCCACGTGATTTCCGGGTGGGGCCCACGTGATTTCCGGGTGGGGCCCACGTGATTTCCGGGTGGGGCCCACGTGATTTCCGGGTGGGGCCCACGTGATTTCCGGGTGGGGCCCACATGATTTCCCCGTGGGGCCCACGTGTTTTCCGGGTGGGGCCCACGTGATTTCCGGGTGGGGCCCACGTGATTTCCGGGTGGGGCCCACGTGATTTCCCCGTGGGGCCCACGAGATTTCCGGGTGGGCCCCACGTGATTTCCGGGTGTGGCCCACGTGATTTCCGGGTGGGGCCCACGTGATTTCCGGGTGGGGCCCACGTGATTTCCGGGTGGGGCCCACGTGATTTCCGGGTGGGGCCCACGTGATTTCCCCGTGGGGCCCACGTGATTTCCGGGTGGGGCCCACGTGATTTCCGGGTGGGGCCCACGTGATTTCCGGGTGGGGCCCACGTGATTTCCGGGTGGGTTCCACGTGATTTCCGGGTGGGGCCCACGTGATTTCCGGGTGGGGCCCACGTGATTTCCGGGTGGGGCCCACGTGATTTCCGGGTGGGGCCCACGTGATTTCCGGGTGGGGCCCACGTGATTTCCGGGTGGGGCCCACGTGATTTCCGGGTGGGGCCCACGTGATTTCCCCGTGGGGCCCACGTGATTTCCCCGTGGGGCCCACGTGATTTCCGGGTGGGGCCCACGTGATTTCCGGGTGGGGCCCACGTGATTTCCGGGTGGGGCCCACGTGATTTCCGGGTGGGGCCCACGTGATTTCCCCGTGGGGCCCACGTGATTTCCGGGTGGGGCCCACGTGATTTCCGGGTGGGGCCCACGTGATTTCCGGGTGGGGCCCACGTGATTTCCGGGTGGGGCCCACGTGATTTCCGGGTGGGGCCCACGTGATTTCCGGGTGGGGCCCACGTGATTTCCGGGTGGGGCCCACGTGATTTCCGGGTGGGGCCCACGTGATTTCCGGGTGGGGCCCACATGATTTCCCCGTGGGGCCCACGTGTTTTCCGGGTGGGGCCCACGTGATTTCCGGGTGGGGCCCACGTGATTTCCGGGTGGGGCCCACGTGATTTCCCCGTGGGGCCCACGTGATTTCCGGGTGGGCCCCACGTGATTTCCGGGTGTGGCCCACGTGATTTCCGGGTGGGGCCCACGTGATTTCCGGGTGGGGCCCACGTGACTTCCGGGTGGGGCCCACGTGATTTCCGGGTGGGGCCCACGTGATTTCCCCGTGGGGCCCACGTGATTTCCGGGTGGGGCCAACGTGATTTCCGGGTGGGGCCCACGTGATTTCCGGGTGGGGCCCACGTGATTTCCGGGTGGGTTCCACGTGATTTCCGGGTGGGGCCCACGTGATTTCCGGGTGGGGCCCACGTGATTTCCGGGTGGGGCCCACGTGATTTCCGGGTGGGGCCCACGTGATTTCCGGGTGGGGCCCACGTGATTTCCGGGTGGGGCCCACGTGATTTCCGGGTGGGGCCCACGTGATTTCCGGGTGGGGCCCACGTGATTTCCCCGTGGGGCCCACGTGATTTCCCCGTGGGGCCCACGTGATTTCCGGGTGGGGCCCACGTGATTTCCGGGTGGGGCCCACGTGATTTCCGGGTGGGGCCCACGTGATTTCCGGGTGGGGCCCACGTGATTTCCGGGTGGGGCCCACGTGATTTCCCCGTGGGGCCCACGTGATTTCCGGGTGGGGCCCACGTGATTTCCGGGTGGGGCCCACGTGATTTCCGGGTGGGGCCCACGTGATTTCCGGGTGGGGCCCACGTGATTTCCGGGTGGGGCCCACGTGATTTCCCCGTGGGGCCTACGTGATTTCCGGGTGGGGCCCACGTGATTTCCGGGTGGGGCCCACGTGATTTCCGGGTGGGGCCCACGTGATTTCCCCGTGGGGCCAACGTGATTTCCCCGTGGGGCCCACGTGATTTCCGGGTGGGGCCCACGTGATTTCCGGGTGGGGCCCACGTGATTTCCGGGTGGGGCCCATGTGATTTCCGGGTGGGGCCCACGTGATTTCCGGGTTGGCCCCACGTGATTTCCGGGTGGGGCCCACGTGATTTCCGGGTGGGGCCCACGTGATTTCCGGGTGGGGCCCACGTGATTTCCGGGTGGGGCCCACGTGATTTCCGGGTGGGGCCCACGTGATTTCCCCGTGGGGCCCACGTGATTTCCCGGTGGGGCCCACGTGATTTCCGGGTGGGGCCCACGTGATTTCCGGGTGGGGCCCACGTGATTTCCGGGTGGGGCCCACGTGATTTCCGGGTGGGGCCCACGTGATTTCCGGGTGGGGCCCACGTGATTTCCGGGTGGGGCCCACGTGATTTCCGGGTGGGGCCCACGTGATTTCCGGGTGGGGCCCACGTGATTTCCCCGTGGGGCCCACGTGATTTCCGGGTGGGGCCCACGTGATTTCCCCGTGAGGCCCACGTGATTTCCCCGTGGGGCCCACGTGATTTCCGGGTGGGGCCCACGTGATTTCCGGGTGGGGCCCACGTGATTTCCGGGTGGGGCCCACGTGATTTCCGGTTGGGGCCCACGTGATTTCCGGCTGTGGCCCACGTGATTTCCGGGTGGGGTCCACGTGATTTCCGGGTGGGGCCCACGTGATTTCCCCGTGGGGCCCACGTGATTTCCGGGTGGGGCCCACGTGATTTCCGGGTGGGGCCCACGTGATTTCCGGGTGGGGCCCACGTGATTTCCGGGTGGGGCCCACGTGATTTCCCCGTGGGGCCCACGTGATTTCCGGGTGGGGCCCACGTGATTTCCGGGTGGGGCCCACGTGATTTCCGGGTGGGGCCCACGTGATTTCCGGGTGGGGCCCACGTGATTTCCGGGTGGGGCCCACGTGATTTCCGGGTGGGGCCCACGTGATTTCCGGGTGGGGCCCACGTGATTTCCCCGTGGGGCCCACGTAATTTCCCCGTGGGGCCCACGTGATTTCCGGGTGGGGCCCACGTGATTTCCGGGTGGGGCCCACGTGATTTCCCCGTGGGGCCCACGTGATTTCCCCGTGGGGCCCACGTGATTTCCGGGTGGGGCCCACGTGATTTCAGGGTGGGGCCCACGTGATTTCCCCGTGGGGCCCACGTGATTTCCCCGTTGGGCCCACGTGATGTCCCCGTGGGGCCCACGTAATTTCCGGGTGGGGCCCACGTGATTTCCGGGTGGGGCCCACGTGATTTCCCCGTGGGGCCCACGTGATTTCCGGGTGGGCCCCACGTGATTACCGGGTGGGGCCCACGTGATTTCCGGGTGGGGCCCACATGATTTCCGGGTGGGGCCCACGTGATTTCCGGGTGGGGCCCACGTGATTTCCGGGTGGGGCCCACGTGATTTCCGGGTGGGGCCCACGTGATTTCCGGGTGGGGCCCACATGATTTCCCCGTGGGGCCCTCGTGTTTTCCGGGTGGGGCCCACGTGATTTCCGGGTGGGGCCCACGTGATTTCCGGGTGGGGCCCACGTGATTTCCCCGTGGGGCCCACGTGATTTCCGGGTGGGCCCCACGTGATTTCCGGGTGTGGCCCACGTGATTTCCGGGTGGGGCCCACGTGATTTCCGGGTGGGGCCCACGTGATTTCCGGGTGGGGCCCACGTGATTTCCGGGTGGGGCCCACGTGATTTCCCCGTGGGGCCCACGTGATTTCCGGGTGGGGCCCACGTGATTTCCGGGTGGGGCCCACGTGATTTCCGGGTGGGTTCCACGTGATTTCCGGGTGGGGCCCACGTGATTTCCGGGTGGGGCCCACGTGATTTCCGGGTGGGGCCCACGTGATTTTCGGGTGGGGCCCACGTGATTTCCGGGTGGGGCCCACGTGATTTCCGGGTGGGGCCCACGTGATTTCCGGGTGGGGCCCACGTGATTTCCGGGTGGGGCCCACGTGATTTCCGGGTGGGGCCCACGTGATTTCCCCGTGGGGCCCACGTGATTTCCCCGTGGGGCCCACGTGATTTCCGGGTGGGGCCCACGTGATTTCCGGGTGGGGCCCACGTGATTTCCGGGTGGGGCCCAAGTGATTTCCGGGTGGGGCCCACGTGATTTCCCCGTGGGGCCCACGTGATTTCCGGGTGGGGCCCACGTGATTTCCCCGTGGGGCCCACGTGATTTCCGGGTGGGGCCCACGTGATTTCCCCGTGGGGCCCACGTGATTTCCGGGTGGGGCCCATGGGATTTCCCCGTGGGGCCCACGTGATTTCCGGGTGGGGCCCACGTGATTTCCCCGTGAGGCCCACGTGATTTCCCCGTGGGGCCCACGTGATTTCCGGGTGGGGCCCACGTGATTTCCGGGTGGGGCCCACGTGATTTCCGGGTGGGGCCCACGTGATTTCCGGGTGGGGCCCACGTGATTTCCGGCTGTGGCCCACGTGATTTCCGGGTGGGGCCCACGTGATTTCCGGGTGGGGCCCACATGATTTCCGGGTGGGGCCCACGTGATTTCCGGGTGGGTCCCACGGGATTTCCGGGTGGGGCCCACGTGATTTCCGGGTGGGCCCCACTTGATTTCCGGGTGGGGCCCACGTGATTTCCGGGTGGGGCCCACGTGATTTCCGGGTGGGGCCCACGTGATTTCCGGGTGGGGCCCACGTGATTTCCGGGTGGGGCCCACGTGATTTCCCCGTGGGGCCCACGTGATTTCCGGGTGGGGCCCACGTGATTTCCGGGTGGGGCCCACGTGATTTCCGGGTGGGGCCCACGTGATTTCCGGGTGGGGCCCACGTGATTTCCGGGTGGGGCCCACGTGATTTCCCCGTGGGGCCCACGTGATTTCCGGGTGGGGCCCACGTGATTTCCGGGTGGGGCCCACGTGATTTCCGGGTGGGGCCCACGTGATTTCCCCGTGGGGCCAACGTGATTTCCCCGTGGGGCCCACGTGATTTCCGGGTGGGGCCCACGTGATTTCCGGGTGGGGCCCACGTGATTTACGGGTGGGGCCCACGTGATTTCCGGGTGGGGCCCACGTGATTTCCGGGTTGGCCCCACGTGATTTCCGGGTGGGGCCCACGTGATTTCCGGGTGGGGCCCACGTGATTTCCGGGTGGGGCCCACGTGATTTCCGGGTGGGGCCCACGTGATTTCCGGGTGGGCCCCACGTGATTTCCGGGTGGGGCCCACGTGATTTCCGGGTGGGGCCCACGTGATTTCCGGGTGGGGCCCACGTGATTTCCGGGTGGGGCCCACGTGATTTCCGGGTGGGGCCCACGTGATTTCCCCGTGGGGCCCACGTGATTTCCGGCTGGGGCCCACGTGATTTCCGGGTGGGGACCACGTGATTTCCCCGTGGGGCCCACGTAATTTCCCCGTGGGGCCCACGTGATTTCCGGGTGGGGCCCACGTGATTTCCGGGTGGGGCCCACGTGATTTCCCCGTGGGGCCCACGTGATTTCCCCGTGGGGCCCACGTGATTTCCGGGTGGGGCTCACGTGATTTCAGGGTGGGGCCCACGTGATTTCCCCGTGGGGCCCACGTGATTTCCCCGTTGGGCCCACGTGATTTCCCCCTGGGGCCCACGTGATTTCCGGGTGGGGCCCACGTGATTTCCCCGTGGGGCCCACGTGATTTCCGGGTGGGCCCCACGTGATTACCGGGTGGGGCCCACGTGATGTCCGGGTGGGGCCCACGTGATTTCCGGGTGGGGCCCACGTGATTTCCGGGTGGGGCCCACGTGATTTCCGGGTGGGGCCCACGTGATTTCCGGGTGGGGCCCACGTGATTTCCGGGTGGGGCCCACATGATTTCCCCGTGGGGCCCACGTGTTTTCCGGGTGGGGCCCACGTGATTTCCGGGTGGGGCCCACGTGATTTCCGGGTGGGGCCCACGTGATTTCCGGGTGGGGCCCACGTGATTTCCCCGTGGGGCCCACGTGATTTCCGGGTGGGCCCCACGTGATTTCCGGGTGGGGCCCACGTGATTTCCGGGTGGGGCCCACGTGATTTCCGGGTGGGGCCCACGTGATTTCCGGGTGGGGCCCACGTGATTTCCGGGTGGGGCCCACGTGATTTCCGGGTGGGGCCCACGTGATTTCCGGGTGGGGCCCACGTGATTTCCGGGTGGGTTCCACGTGATTTCCGGGTGGGGCCCACGTGATTTCCGGGTGGGGCCCACGTGATTTCCGGGTGGGGCCCACGTGATTTTCGGGTGGGGCCCACGTGATTTCCGGGTGGGGCCCACGTGATTTCCGGGTGGGGCCCACGTGATTTCCGGGTGGGGCCCACGTGATTTCCCCGTGGGGCCCACGTGATTTCCCCGTGGGGCCCACGTGATTTCCCCGTGGGGCCCACGTGATTTCCGGGTGGGGCCCACGTGATTTCCGGGTGGGGCCCACGTGATTTCCGGGTGGGGCCCACGTGATTTCCGGGTGGGGCCCACGTGATTTCCGGGTGGGGCCCACGTGATTTCCGGGTGGGGCCCACGTGATTTCCGGGTGGGGCCCACGTGATTTCCGGGTGGGGCCCACGTGATTTCCCCGTGGGGCCCACGTGATTTCCGGGTGGGGCCCACGTGATTTCCGGGTGGGGCCCACGTGATTTCCGGGTGGGGCCCACGTGATTTCCCCGTGGGGCCAACGTGATTTCCCCGTGGGGCCCACGTGATTTCCGGGTGGGGCCCACGTGATTTCCGGGTGGGGCCCACGTGATTTCCGGGTGGGGCCCACGTGATTTCCGGGTGGGGCCCACGTGATTTCCGGGTTGGCCCCACGTGATTTCCGGGTGGGGCCCACGTGATTTCCGGGTGGGGCCCACGTGATTTCCGGGTGGGGCCCACGTGATTTCCGGGTGGGGCCCACGTGATTTCCGGGTGGGGCCCACGTGATTTCCCCGTGGGGCCCACGTGATTTCCCGGTGGGGCCCACGTGATTTCCGGGTGGGGCCCACGTGATTTCCGGGTGGGGCCCACGTGATTTCCGGGTGGGGCCCACGTGATTTCCGGGTGGGGCCCACGTGATTTCCGGGTGGGGCCCACGTGATTTCCGGGTGGGGCCCACGTGATTTCCGGGTGGGGCCCACGTGATTTCCGGGTGGGGCCCACGTGATTTCCCCGTGGGGCCCACGTGATTTCCGGGTGGGGCCCACGTGATTTCCCCGTGAGGCCCACGTGATTTCCCCGTGGGGCCCACGTGATTTCCGGGTGGGGCCCACGTGATTTCCGGTGGGGCCCACGTGATTTCCGGGTGGGGCCCACGTGATTTCCGGTTGGGGCCCACGTGATTTCCGGGTGGGGCCCACGTGATTTCCGGGTGGGGCCCACGTGATTTCCGGGTGGGGCCCACGTGATTTCCCCGTGGGGCCCACGTGATTTCCGGGTGGGGCCCACGTGATTTCCGGGTGGGGCCCACGTGATTTCCGGGTGGGGCCCACGTGATTTCCGGGTGGGGCCCACGTGATTTCCGGGTGGGGCCCACGTGATTTCCCCGTGGGGCCCACGTGATTTCCGGGTGGGGCCCACGTGATTTCCGGGTGGGGCCCACGTGATTTCCGGGTGGGGCCCACGTGATTTCCCCGTGGGGCCCACGTGATTTCCGGGTGGGGCCCACGTGATTTCCGGGTGGGGCCCACGTGATTTCCGCGTGGGGCCCACGTGATTTCCCCGTGGGGCCCACGTGATTTCCCCGTGGGGCCCACGTGATTTCCGGGTGGGGCCCACGTGATTTCCGGGTGGGGCCCACGTGATTTCCGGGTGGGGCCCACGTGATTTCCGGGTGGGGCCCACGTGATTTCCGGGTGGGGCCCACGTGATTTCCGGGTGGGCCCCACGTGATTTCCGTGTGGGGCCCACGTGATTTCCGGGTGGGGCCCACGTGATTTCCGGGTGGGGCCCACGTGATTTCCGGGTGGGCCCCACGTGATTTCCGGGTGGGGCCCACGTGATTTCCGGGTGGGGCCCACGTGATTTCCGGGTGGGGCCCACGTGATTTCCGGGTGGGGCCCACGTGATTTCCGGGTGGGGCCCACGTGATTTCCCCGTGGGGCCCACGTGATTTCCGGCTGGGGCCCACGTGATTTCCGGGTGGGGACCACGTGATTTCCCCGTGGGGCCCACGTAATTTCCCCGTGGGGCCCACGTGATTTCCGGGTGGGGCCCACGTGATTTCCGGGTGGGGCCCACGTGATTTCCCCGTGGGGCCCACGTGATTTCCCCGTGGGGCCCACGTGATTTCCGGGTGGGGCCCACGTGATTTCAGGGTGGGGCCCACGTGATTTCCCCGTGGGGCCCACGTGATTTCCCCGTTGGGCCCACGTGATTTCCCCCTGGGGCCCACGTGATTTCCGGGTGGGGCCCACGTGATTTCCCCGTGGGGCCCACGTGATTTCCGGGTGGGCCCCACGTGATTACCGGGTGGGGCCCACGTGATTTCCGGGTGGGGCCCACGTGATTTCCGGGTGGGGCCCACGTGATTTCCGGGTGGGGCCCACGTGATTTCCGGGTGGGGCCCACGTGATTTCCGGGTGGGGCCCACGTGATTTCCGGGTGGGGCCCACATGATTTCCCCGTGGGGCCCACGTGTTTTCCGGGTGGGGCCCACGTGATTTCCGGGTGGGGCCCACGTGATTTCCGGGTGGGGCCCACGTGATTTCCCCGTGGGGCCCACGTGATTTCCGGGTGGGCCCCACGTGATTTCCGGGTGTGGCCCACGTGATTTCCGGGTGGGGCCCACGTGATTTCCGGGTGGGGCCCACGTGATTTCCGGGTGGGGCCCACGTGATTTCCGGGTGGGGCCCACGTGATTTCCGGGTGGGGCCCACGTGATTTCCGGGTGGGGCCCACGTGATTTCCGGGTGGGGCCCACGTGATTTCCGGGTGGGGCCCACGTGATTTCCGGGTGGGGCCCACGTGATTTCCGGGTGGGTTCCACGTGATTTCCGGGTGGGGCCCACGTGATTTCCGGGTGGGGCCCACGTGATTTCCGGGTGGGGCCCACGTGATTTCCGGGTGGGGCCCACGTGATTTCCGGGTGGGGCCCACGTGATTTCCGGGTGGGGCCCACGTGATTTCCGGGTGGGGCCCACGTGATTTCCGGGTGGGGCCCACGTGATTTCCGGGTGGGGCCCACGTGATTTCCCCGTGGGGCCCACGTGATTTCCCCGTGGGGCCCACGTGATTTCCGGGTGGGGCCCACGTGATTTCCGGGTGGGGCCCACGTGATTTCCGGGTGGGGCCCACGTGATTTCCGGGTGGGGCCCACGTGATTTCCCCGTGGGGCCCACGTGATTTCCGGGTGGGGCCCACGTGATTTCCGGGTGGGGCCCACGTGATTTCCGGGTGGGGCCCACGTGATTTCCGGGTGGGGCCCACGTGATTTCCGGGTGGGGCCCACGTGATTTCCCCGTGGGGCCCACGTGATTTCCGGGTGGGGCCCACGTGATTTCCGGGTGGGGCCCACGTGATTTCCGGGTGGGGCCCACGTGATTTCCCCGTGGGGCCAACGTGATTTCCCCGTGGGGCCCACGTGATTTCCGGGTGGGGCCCACGTGATTTCCGGGTGGGGCCCACGTGATTTCCGGGTGGGGCCCATGTGATTTCCGGGTGGGGCCCACGTGATTTCCGGGTTGGCCCCACGTGATTTCCGGGTGGGGCCCACGTGATTTCCGGGTGGGGCCCACGTGATTTCCGGGTGGGGCCCACGTGATTTCCGGGTGGGGCCCACGTGATTTCCGGGTGGGGCCCACGTGATTTCCCCGTGGGGCCCACGTGATTTCCCGGTGGGGCCCACGTGATTTCCGGGTGGGGCCCACGTGATTTCCGGGTGGGGCCCACGTGATTTCCGGGTGGGGCCCACGTGATTTCCGGGTGGGGCCCACGTGATTTCCGGGTGGGGCCCACGTGATTTCCGGGTGGGGCCCACGTGATTTCCGGGTGGGGCCCACGTGATTTCCGGGTGGGGCCCACGTGATTTCCCCGTGGGGCCCACGTGATTTCCGGGTGGGGCCCACGTGATTTCCCCGTGAGGCCCACGTGATTTCCCCGTGGGGCCCACGTGATTTCCGGGTGGGGCCCACGTGATTTCCGGGTGGGGCCCACGTGATTTCCGGGTGGGGCCCACGTGATTTCCGGTTGGGGCCCACGTGATTTCCGGCTGTGGCCCACGTGATTTCCGGGTGGGGTCCACGTGATTTCCGGGTGGGGCCCACGTGATTTCCCCGTGGGGCCCACGTGATTTCCGGGTGGGGCCCACGTGATTTCCGGGTGGGGCCCACGTGATTTCCGGGTGGGGCCCACGTGATTTCCGGGTGGGGCCCACGTGATTTCCCCGTGGGGCCCACGTGATTTCCGGGTGGGGCCCACGTGATTTCCGGGTGGGGCCCACGTGATTTCCGGGTGGGGCCCACGTGATTTCCGGGTGGGGCCCACGTGATTTCCGGGTGGGGCCCACGTGATTTCCGGGTGGGGCCCACGTGATTTCCGGGTGGGGCCCACGTGATTTCCGGGTGGGGCCCACGTGATTTCCCCGAGGGGCCCACGTGATTTCCGGGTGGGGCCCACGTGATTTCCGGGTGGGGCCCACGTGATTTCCGGATGTGGCCCACGTGTTTTCCGGGTGGGGCCCACGTGATTTCCGGGTGGGGCCCACGTGATTTCCGGGTGGGGCCCACGTGATTTCCGGGTGGGCCCCACGTGATTTCCGGGTGGGGCCCACGTGATTTCCGGGTGGGGCCCACGTGATTTCGGGGTGGGGCCCACGTGATTTCCGGGTGGGGCCCACGTGATTTCCGGCTGGGGCCCACGTGATTTCCGGGTGGGGCCCACGTGATTTCCCCGTGGGGCCCACGTGATTTCCGGGTGGGGCCCACGTGATTTCCCCGTGAGGCCCACGTGATTTCCCCGTGGGGCCCACGTGATTTCCGGGTGGGGCCCACGTGATTTCCGGGTGGGGCCCACGTGATTTCCGGTTGGGGCCCACGTGATTTCCGGCTGTGGCCCACGTGATTTCCGGGTGGGGTCCACGTGATTTCCGGGTGGGGCCCACGTGATTTCCCGGTGGGGCCCACGTGATTTCCGGGTGGGGCCCACGTGATTTCCGGGTGGGGCCCACGTGATTTCCGGGTGGGGCCCACGTGATTTCCGGGTGGGGCCCACGTGAATTCCCCATGGGCCCACGTGATTTCCGGGTGGGGCCCACGTGATTTCCGGGTGGGGCCCACGTGATTTCCGGGTGGGGCCCACGTGATTTTCGGGTGGGGCCCACGTGATTTTCGGGTGGGGCCCACGTGATTTCCGGGTGGGGCCCACGTGATTTCCGGGTGGGGCCCAAGTGATTTCCGGGTGGGGCCCACGTGATTTCCCCGTGGGGCCCACGTGATTTCCGGGTGGGGCCCACGTGATTTCCGGGTGGGGCCCACGTGATTTCCCCGTGGGGCCCACGTGATTTCCGGGTGGGGCCCACGTGATTTCCGGGTGGGGCCCACGTGATTTCCGGGTGGGGCCCACGTGATTTCCGGGTGGGGCCCACGTGATTTCCGGGTGGGGCCCACGTGATGTCCGGGTGGGGCCCACGTGATTTCCGGGTGGGGCCCACGTGATTTCCGGGTGGGGCCCACGTGATTTCCGGGTGGGGCCCACGTGATTTCCGGGTGGGGCCCACGTGATTTCCGGGTGGGGCCCACGTGATTTCCCCGAGGGGCCCACGTGATTTCCGGGTGGGGCCCACGTGATTTCCGGGTGGGGCCCACGTGATTTCCGGGTGGGGCCCACGTGATTTCCGGGTGGGGCCCACGTGATTTCCGGGTGGGGCCCACGTGATTTCCGGGTGGGGCCCACGTGATTTCCGGGTGGGGCCCACGTGATTTCCCCGTGGGGCCCACGTGATTTCCCCATGGGGCCCACGTGATTTCCGGCTGGGGCCCACGTGATTTCCGGGTGGGGTCCACGTGATTTCCAGGTGGGGCCCACGTGATTTCCCCGTGGGGCCCACGTGATTTCCGGGTGGGGCCCACGTGATTTCCGGGTGGGGCCCACGTGATTTCCGGGTGGGGCCCACGTGATTTCCGGGTGGGGCCCACGTGATTTCCGGATGTGGCCCACGTGTTTTCCGGGTGGGGCCCACGTGATTTCCGGGTGGGGCCCACGTGATTTCCGGGTGGGGCCCACGTGATTTCCGGGTGGGCCCCACGTGATTTCCGGGTGGGGCCCACGTGATTTCCGGGTGGGGCCCACGTGATTTCGGGGTGGGGCCCACGTGATTTCCGGGTGGGGCCCACGTGATTTCCGGCTGGGGCCCACGTGATTTCCGGGTGGGGCCCACGTGATTTCCGGGTGGGGCCCACGTGATTTCCGGGTGGGGCCCACGTGATTTCCGGGTGGGGCCCACGTGATTTCCCCGTGGGGCCCACGTGATTTCCGGGTGGGGCCCACGTGATTTCCGGGTGGGGCCCACGTGATTTCCCCGTGGGGCCCACGTGATTTCCGGGTGGGGCCCACGTGATTTCCGGGTGGGGCCCACGTGATTTCCGGGTGGGGCCCACGTGATTTCCGGGTGGGGCCCACGTGATTTCCCCGTGGGGCCCACGTGATTTCCGGGTGGGGCCCACGTGATTTCCGGGTGGGGCCCACGTGATTTCCGGGTGGGGCCCACGTGATTTCCCGGTGGGGCCCACGTGATTTCCGGGTGGGGCCCACGTGATTTCCGGGTGGGGCCCACGTGATTTCCTGGTGGGCCCCACGTGATTTCCGTGTGGGGCCCACGTGATTCCCGGGTGGGGCCCACGTGATTTCCCCGTGGGGCCCACGTGATTTCCGGGTGGGCCCCACGTGATTTCCGGGTGGGGCCCACGTGATTTCCCCGTGGGGCCCACGTGATTTCCGGCTGGGGCCCACGTGATTTCCCCGTGGGGCCCACGTGATTTCCGGCTGGGGCCCACGTGATTTCCGGGTGGGGCCCACGTGATTTCCGGGTGGGGCCCACGTGATTTCCGGGTGGGGCCCACGTGATTTCCGGGTGGGTTCCACGTGATTTCCGGGTGGGGCCCACGTGATTTCCGGGTGGGGCCCACGTGATTTCCGGGTGGGGCCCACGTGATTTCCGGGTGGGGCCCACGTGATTTCCGGGTGGGGCCCACGTGATTTCCGGGTGGGGCCCACGTGATTTCCGGGTGGGGCCCACGTGATTTCCGGGTGGGGCCCACGTGATTTCCCCGTGGGGCCCACGTGATTTCCCCGTGGGGCCCACGTGATTTCCGGGTCGGGCCCACGTGATTTCCGGGTGGGGCCCACGTGATTTCCGGGTGGGGCCCACGTGATTTCCGGGTGGGGCCCACGTGATTTCCGGGTGGGGCCCACGTGATTTCCCCGTGGGGCCCACGTGATTTCCGGGTGGGGCCCACGTGATTTCCGGGTGGGGCCCACGTGATTTCCGGGTGGGGCCCACGTGATTTCCGGGTGGGGCCCACGTGATTTCCGGGTGGGGCCCACGTGATTTCCCCGTGGGGCCCACGTGATTTCCGGGTGGGGCCCACGTGATTTCCGGGTGGGGCCCACGTGATTTCCGGGTGGGGCCCACGTGATTTCCCCGTGGGGCCAACGTGATTTCCCCGTGGGGCCCACGTGATTTCCGGGTGGGGCCCACGTGATTTCCGGGTGGGGCCCACGTGATTTCCGGGTGGGGCCCATGTGATTTCCGGGTGGGGCCCACGTGATTTCCGGGTTGGCCCCACGTGATTTCCGGGTGGGGCCCACGTGATTTCCGGGTGGGGCCCACGTGATTTCCAGGTGGGGCCCACGTGATTTCCGGGTGGGGCCCACGTGATTTCCGGGTGGGGCCCACGTGATTTCCCCGTGGGGCCCACGTGATTTCCCGGTGGGGCCCACGTGATTTCCGGGTGGGGCCCACGTGATTTCCGGGTGGGGCCCACGTGATTTCCGGGTGGGGCCCACGTGATTTCCCCGTGGGGCCCACGTGATTTCCGGGTGGGGCCCACGTGATTTCCGGGTGGGGCCCACGTGATTTCCGGGTGGGGCCCACGTGATTTCCGGGTGGGGCCCACGTGATTTCCCCGTGGGGCCCACGTGATTTCCGGGTGGGGCCCACGTGATTTCCCCGTGAGGCCCACGTGATTTCCCCGTGGGGCCCACGTGATTTCCGGGTGGGGCCCACGTGATTTCCGGGTGGGGCCCACGTGATTTCCCCGTGGGGCCCACGTGATTTCCCGGTGGGGCCCACGTGATTTCCGGGTGGGGCCCACGTGATTTCCGGGTGGGGCCCACGTGATTTCCGGGTGGGGCCCACGTGATTTCCCCGTGGGGCCCACGTGATTTCCGGGTGGGGCCCACGTGATTTCCGGGTGGGGCCCACGTGATTTCCGGGTGGGGCCCACGTGATTTCCGGGTGGGGCCCACGTGATTTCCGGGTGGGGCCCACGTGATTTCCGGGTGGGGCCCACGTGATTTCCGGTTGGGGCCCACGTGATTTCCGGCTGTGGCCCACGTGATTTCCGGGTGGGGTCCACGTGATTTCCGGGTGGGGCCCACGTGATTTCCCCGTGGGGCCCACGTGATTTCCGGGTGGGGCCCACGTGATTTCCAGGTGGGGCCCACGTGATTTCCGGGTGGGGCCCACGTGATTTCCGGGTGGGGCCCACGTGATTTCCCCGTGGGGCCCACGTGATTTCCCGGTGGGGCCCACGTGATTTCCGGGTGGGGCCCACGTGATTTCCGGGTGGGGCCCACGTGATTTCCGGGTGGGGCCCACGTGATTTCCCCGTGGGGCCCACGTGATTTCCGGGTGGGGCCCACGTGATTTCCGGGTGGGGCCCACGTGATTTCCGGGTGGGGCCCACGTGATTTCCGGGTGGGGCCCACGTGATTTCCGGGTGGGGCCCACGTGATTTCCGGGTGGGGCCCACGTGATTTCCGGTTGGGGCCCACGTGATTTCCGGCTGTGGCCCACGTGATTTCCGGGTGGGGTCCACGTGATTTCCGGGTGGGGCCCACGTGATTTCCCCGTGGGGCCCACGTGATTTCCGGGTGGGGCCCACGTGATTTCCGGGTGGGGCCCACGTGATTTCCGGGTGGGGCCCACGTGATTTCCGGGTGGGGCCCACGTGATTTCCCCGTGGGGCCCACGTGATTTCCGGGTGGGGCCCACGTGATTTCCGGGTGGGGCCCACGTGATTTCCGGGTGGGGCCCACGTGATTTCCGGGTGGGGCCCACGTGATTTCCGGGTGGGGCCCACGTGATTTCCGGGTGGGGCCCACGTGATTTCCCCGTGGGGCCCACGTGATTTCCGGGTGGGGCCCACGTGATTTCCGGGTGGGGCCCACGTGATTTCCGGGTGGGGCCCACGTGATTTCCCCGTGGGGCCCACGTGATTTCCGGGTGGGGCCCACGTGATTTCCCCGTGAGGCCCACGTGATTTCCCCGTGGGGCCCACGTGATTTCCGGGTGGGGCCCACGTGATTTCCGGGTGGGGCCCACGTGATTTCCGGTTGGGGCCCACGTGATTTCCGGCTGTGGCCCACGTGATTTCCGGGTGGGGTCCACGTGATTTCCGGGTGGGGCCCACGTGATTTCCCCGTGGGGCCCACGTGATTTCCGGGTGGGGCCCACGTGATTTCCGGGTGGGGCCCACGTGATTTCCGGGTGGGGCCCACGTGATTTCCGGGTGGGGCCCACGTGAATTCCCCATGGGCCCACGTGATTTCCGGGTGGGGCCCACGTGATTTCCGGGTGGGGCCCACGTGATTTCCGGGTGGGGCCCACGTGATTTTCGGGTGGGGCCCACGTGATTTCCGGGTGGGGCCCACGTGATTTCCGGCTGTGGCCCACGTGATTTCCGGGTGGGGCCCACGTGATTTCCGGGTGGGGCCCACGTGATTTCCCCGTGGGGCCCACGTGATTTCCGGGTGGGGCCCACGTGATTTCCGGGTGGGGCCCACGTCATTTCCGGGTGGGGCCCACGTGATTTCCGGGTGGGGCCCACGTGATTTCCCCGTGGGGCCCACGTGATTTCCGGGTGGGGCCCACGTGATTTCCGGGTGGGGCCCAGGTGATTTCCGGGTGGGGCCCACGTGATTTCCGGGTGGGGCCCACGTGATTTCCGGGTGGGGCCCACGTGATTTCCGGGTGGGGCCCACGTGATTTCCGGGTGGGGCCCACGTGATTTCCCCGAGGGGCCCACGTGATTTCCGGGTGGGGCCCACGTGATTTCCGGGTGGGGCCCACGTGATTTCCGGGTGGGGCCCACGTGATTTCCGGGTGGGGCCCACGTGATTTCCGGGTGGGGCCCACGTGATTTCCGGGTAGGGCCCACGTGATTTCCGGGTGGGGCCCACGTGATTTCCCCGTGGGGCCCACGTGATTTCCCCATGGGGCCCACGTGATTTCCGGCTGGGGCCCACGTGATTTCCGGGTGGGGTCCACGTGATTTCCGGGTGGGGCCCACGTGATTTCCCCGTGGGGCCCACGTGATTTCCGGGTGGGGCCCACGTGATTTCCGGGTGGGGCCCACGTGATTTCCGGGTGGGGCCCACGTGATTTCCGGGTGGGGCCCACGTGATTTCCGGATGTGGCCCACGTGTTTTCCGGGTGGGGCCCACGTGATTTCCGGGTGGGGCCCACGTGATTTCCGGGTGGGGCCCACGTGATTTCCGGGTGGGCCCCACGTGATTTCCGGGTGGGGCCCACGTGATTTCCGGGTGGGGCCCACGTGATTTCGGGGTGGGGCCCACGTGATTTCCGGGTGGGGCCCACGTGATTTCCGGCTGGGGCCCACGTGATTTCCGGGTGGGGCCCACGTGATTTCCGGGTGGGGCCCACGTGATTTCCGGGTGGGGCCCACGTGATTTCCGGGTGGGGCCCACGTGATTTCCCCGTGGGGCCCACGTGATTTCCGGGTGGGGCCCACGTGATTTCCGGGTGGGGCCCACGTGATTTCCCCGTGGGGCCCACGTGATTTCCGGGTGGGGCCCACGTGATTTCCGGGTGGGGCCCACGTGATTTCCGGGTGGGGCCCACGTGATTTCCGGGTGGGGCCCACGTGATTTCCCCGTGGGGCCCACGTGATTTCCCCGTGGGGCCCACGTGATTTCCGGGTGGGGCCCACGTGATTTCCGGGTGGGGCCCACGTGATTTCCCGGTGGGGCCCACGTGATTTCCGGGTGGGGCCCACGTGATTTCCGGGTGGGGCCCACGTGATTTCCTGGTGGGCCCCACGTGATTTCCGTGTGGGGCCCACGTGATTCCCGGGTGGGGCCCACGTGATTTCCCCGTGGGGCCCACGTGATTTCCGGGTGGGCCCCACGTGATTTCCGGGTGGGGCCCACGTGATTTCCCCGTGGGGCCCACGTGATTTCCGGCTGGGGCCCACGTGATTTCCCCGTGGGGCCCACGTGATTTCCGGCTGGGGCCCACGTGATTTCCGGGTGGGGCCCACGTGATTTCCGGGTGGGGCCCACGTGATTTCCGGGTGGGGCCCACGTGATTTCCGGGTGGGCCCCACGTGATTTCCCCGTGGGGCCCACGTGATTTCCCCGTGGGGCCCACGTGATTTCCGGGTGGGCCCCACGTGATTTCCGTGCGGGGCCCACGTGATTTCCGGGTGGGGCCCACGTGATTTCCGGGTGGGGCCCACGTGATTTCCGGGTGGGGCCCACGTGATTTCCGGGTGGGGCCCACGTGCTTTCCCCGTGGGGCCCACGTGATTTCCGGGTGGGGCCCACGTGATTTCCGGGTGGGGCCCACGTGATTTCCGGGTGGGGCCCACGTGATTTCCGGGTGGGGCCCACGTGATTTCCGGGTGGGGCCCACGTGATTTCCGGGTGGGGCCCACGTGATTTCCCCGTGGGGGCCACGTGATTTCCCCGTGGGGCCCACGTGATTTCCGGGTGGGGCCCACGTGATTTCAGGGTGGGGCCCACGGGATTTCCGGGTGGGGCCCACGTGATTTCCGGGTGGGGCCCACGTGATTTCCGTGTGGGGCCCACGTGATTTCCGGGTGGGGCCCACGTGATTTCCGGGTGGGGCCCACGTGATTTCCGGGTGGGGCCCACGTGATTTCCGGCTGGGGCCCACGTGATTTCCGGGTGGGGCCCACGTGATTTCCGTGTGGGGCCCACGTGATTTCCGGTGGGGCCCACGTGATTTCCGGGTGGGGCCCACGTGATTTCCGGGTGGGGCCCACGTGATTTCCGGGTGGGGCCCACGTGATTTCCGGGTGGTGCCCACGTGATTTCCGGGTGGGGCCCACGTGATTTCCGGGTGGGGCCCACGTGATTTCCGGTTGGGGCCCACGTGATTTCCGGGTGGGGCCCACGTGTTTTCCGGGTGGGGCCCACGTGATTTCCGGGTGGGGCCCACGTGATTTCCGGGTGGGCCCCACGTGATTTCCGGGTGGGCCCCACGTGATTTCCGGGTGGGGCCCACGTGATTTCCGGGTGGGGCCCACGTGATTTCCGGGTGGGGCCCACGTGATTTCCGGGTGGGGCCCACGTGATTTCCGGGTGGGGCCCACGTGATTTCCGGGTGGGGCCCACGTGATTTCCGGGTGGGTCCCACGTGATTTCCCCGTGGGGCCCACGTGATTTCCAGGTGGGCCCCACGTGATTTCCGGGTGGGGCCCACGTGATTTCCGGGTGGGGCCCACGTGATTTCCGGGTGGGGCCCACGTGATTTCCGGGTGGGGCCCACGTGATTTCCGGGTGGGGCCCACGTGATTTCCGGGTGGGGCCCACGTGATTTCCCCGTGGGGCCCACGTGATTTCCGGGTGGGGCCCACGTGATTTCCGGGTGGGGCCCACGTGATTTCCGGGTGGGGCCCACGTGATTTCCGGGTGGGGCCCACGTGATTTCCCCGTGGGGCCCACGTGATTTCCCCGTGGGGCCCACGTGATTTCCGGGTGGGGCCCACGTGATTTCCGGGTGGGGCCCAAGTGATTTCCGGGTGGGGCCCACGTGATTTCCCCGTGGGGCCCACGTGATTTCCGGGTGGGGCCCACGTGATTTCCGGGTGGGGCCCACGTGATTTCCGGGTGGGGCCCACGTGATTTCCGGGTGGGGCCCACGTGATTTCCGGGTGGGGCCCACGTGATTTCCGGCTGTGGCCCACGTGATTTCCGGGTGGGGCCCACGTGATTTCCGGGTGGGGCCCACGTGATTTCCCCGTGGGGCCCACGTGATTTCCGGGTGGGGCCCACGGGATTTCCGGGTGGGGCCCACGTGATTTCCGGGTGGGGGCCCACGTGATTTCCGGGTGGGCCCCACGTGATTTCCGGGAGGGGCCCACGTGATTTCCGGGTGGGGCCCACGTGATTTCTGGGTGGGGCCCACGTGATTTCCGGGTGGGGCCCACGTGATTTCCGGGTGGGCCCCACGTGATTTCCGGGAGGGGCCCACGTGATTTCCGGGTGGGGCCCACGTGATTTCCGGGTGGGGCCCACGTGATTTCCGCGTGGGGCCCACGTGATTTCCCCGTGGGGCCCACGTGATTTCCGGGTGGGGCCCACGTGATTTCCGGGTGGGGCCCACGTGATTTCCGGGTGGGGCCCACGTGATTTCCGCGTGGGGCCCACGTGATTTCCCCGTGGGGCCCACGTGATTTCCGGGTGGGGCCCACGTGATTTCCGGGTGGGGCCCACGTGATTTCCGGGTGGGGCCCACGTGATTTCCGCGTGGGGCCCACGTGATTTCCCCGTGGGGCCCACGTGATTTCCGGGTGGGGCCCACGTGATTTCCGGGTGGGGCCCACGTGATTTCCGGGTGGGGCCCACGTGATTTCCGCGTGGGGCCCACGTGATTTCCCCGTGGGGCCCACGTGATTTCCGGGTGGGGCCCACGTGATTTCCGGGTGGGGCCCACGTGATTTCCGGGTGGGGCCCACGTGATTTCCGCGTGGGGCCCACGTGATTTCCCCGTGGGGCCCACGTGATTTCCGGGTGGGGCCCACGTGATTTCCGGGTGGGGCCCACGTGATTTCCGGGTGGGGCCCACGTGATTTCCGCGTGGGGCCCACGTGATTTCCCCGTGGGGCCCACGTGATTTCCGGGTGGGGCCCACGTGATTTCCGGGTGGGGCCCACGTGATTTCCGGGTGGGGCCCACGTGATTTCCCCGTGGGGCCCACGTGATTTCCCCGTGGGGCCCACGTGATTTCCGGGTGGGGCCCACGTGATTTCCGGGTGGGGCCCACGTGATTTCCGGGTGGGGCCCACGTGATTTCCGGGTGGGGCCCACGTGATTTCCGGGTTGGCCCCACGTGATTTCCGGGTGGGACCCACGTGATTTCCGGGTGGGGCCCACGTGATTTCCGGGTGGGGCCCACGTGATTTCCGGGTGGGGCCCACGTGATTTCCGGGTGGGGCCCACGTGATTTCCCCGTGGGGCCCACGTGATTTCCCGGTGGGGCCCACGTGATTTCCGGGTGGGGCCCACGTGATTTCCGGGTGGGGCCCACGTGATTTCCGGGTGGGGCCCACGTGATTTCCGGGTGGGGCCCACGTGATTTCCGGGTGGGGCCCACGTGATTTCCGGGTGGGGCCCACGTGATTTCCGGGTGGGGCCCACGTGATTTCCGGGTGGGGCCCACGTGATTTCCGGGTGGGGCCCACGTGATTTCCCCGAGGGGCCCACGTGATTTCCGGGTGGGGCCCACGTGATTTCCGGGTGGGGCCCACGTGATTTCCGGGTGGGGCCCACGTGATTTCCGGGTGGGGCCCACGTGATTTCCGGTTGGGGCCCACGTGATTTCCGGGTGGGGCCCACGTGATTTCCGGGTGGGGCCCACGTGATTTCCCCGTGGGGCCCACGTGATTTCCCCATGGGGCCCACGTGATTTCCGGCTGGGGCCCACGTGATTTCCCCGTGGGGCCCACGTGATTTCCGCGTGGGGCCCACGTGATTTCCCCGTGGGGCCCACGTGATTTCCCCGTGGGGCCCACGTGATTTCCGGGAGGGGCCCACGTGATTTCCGGGTGGGGCCCACGTGATTTCCGGGTGGGGCCCACGTGATTTCCGGGTGGGGCCCACGTGATTTCCGGGTGGGGCCCACGTGATTTCCGGGTGGGGCCCACGTGATTTCCGGGTGGGCCCCACGTGATTTCCGTGTGGGGCCCACGTGATTTCCGGGTGGGGCCCACGTGATTTCCGGGTGGGCCCCACGTGATTTCCGGGTGGGGCCCACGTGATTTCCGGGTGGGGCCCACGTGATTTCCGGGTGGGGCCCACGTGATTTCCGGGTGGGGCCCACGTGATTTCCGGGTGGGGCCCACGTGATTTCCCCGTGGGGCCCACGTGATTTCCGGCTGGGGCCCACGTGATTTCCGGGTGGGGCCCACGTGATTTCCGGGTGGGGCCCACGTGATTTCCGGGTGGGGCCCACGTGATTTCCGGGTGGGCCCCACGTGATTTCCCCGTGGGGCCCACGTGATTTCCCCGTGGGGCCCACGTGATTTCCGGGTGGGCCCCACGTGATTTCCGTGCGGGGCCCACGTGATTTCCGGGTGGGGCCCACGTGATTTCCGGGTGGGGCCCACGTGATTTCCGGGTGGGGCCCACGTGATTTCCGGGTGGGGCCCACGTGATTTCCGGGTGGGGCCCACGTGATTTCCCCGTGGGGCCCACGTGATTTCCGGGTGGGGCCCACGTGATTTCCGGGTGGGGCCCACGTGATTTCCGGGTGGGGCCCACGTGATTTCCGGGTGGGGCCCACGTGATTTCCGGGTGGGGCCCACGTGATTTCCCCGTGGGGCCCACGTGATTTCCGGGTGGGGCCCACGTGATTTCCCCGTGGGGGCCACGTGATTTCCCCGTGGGGCCCACGTGATTTCCGGGTGGGGCCCACGTGATTTCCGGGTGGGGCCCACGTGATTTCAGGGTGGGGCCCACGGGATTTCCGGGTGGGGCCCACGTGATTTCCGGGTGGGGCCCACGTGATTTCCGTGTGGGGCCCACGTGATTTCCGGGTGGGGCCCACGTGATTTCCGGGTGGGGCCCACGTGATTTCCGGGTGGGGCCCACGTGATTTCCGGCTGGGGCCCACGTGATTTCCGGGTGGTGCCCACGTGATTTCCCCGTGGGGCCCACGTGATTTCCCCGTGGGGCCCACGTGATTTCCGGGTGGGCCCCACGTGATTTCCGGGTGGGGCCCACGTGATTTCCCCGTGGGGCCCACGTGATTTCCGGGTGGGGCCCACGTGATTTCCGGGTGGGGCCCACGTGATTTCCGGGTGGGGCCCACGTGATTTCCGGGTGGGGCCCACGTGATTTCCGGGTGGGGCCCACGTGATTTCCGGGTGGGGCCCACGTGATTTCCGGGTGGGGCCCACGTGATTTCCGGGTGGGGCCCACGTGATTTCCCCGTGGGGCCCACGTGATTTCCGGCTGGGGCCCACGTGATTTCCGGCTGGGGCCCACGTGATTTCCGGGTGGGGCCCACGTGATTTCCGGGTGGGGCCCACGTGATTTCCGGGTGGGCCCCACGTGATTTCCCCGTGGGGCCCACGTGATTTCCCCGTGGGGCCCACGTGATTTCCGGGTGGGGCCCACGTGATTTCCGGGTGGGGCCCACGAGATTTCCCCGTGGGGCCCACGTGATTTCCGGGTGGGGCCCACGTGATTTCCGGGTGGGGCCCACGTGATTTCCGGGTGGGGCCCACGTGATTTCCGGGTGGGGCCCACGTGATTTCCGGGTGGGGCCCACGTGATTTCCGGGTGGGCCCCACGTGATTTCCGGGTGGGGCCCACGTGATTTCCGGGTGGGGCCCACGTGATTTCCGGGTGGGCCCCACGTGATTTCCGGGTGGGGCCCACGTGATATCCGGGTGGGGCCCACGTGATTTCCGGGTGGGGCCCACGTGATTTCCGGGTGGGGCCCACGTGATTTCCCCGTGGGGCCCACGTGATTTCCGGGTGGGGCCCACGTGATTTCCGGGTGGGGCCCACGTGATTTCCGGGTGGGGCCCACGTGATTTCCGGGTGGGGCCCACGTGATTTCCCCGTGGGGCCCACGTGATTTCCGGGTGGGGCCCACGTGATTTCCGGGTGGGGCCCACGTGATTTCCGGGTGGGGCCCACGTGATTTCCCCGTGGGGCCCACGTGATTTCCCCGTGGGGCCCACGTGATTTCCGGGTGGGGCCCACGTGATTTCCGGGTGGGGCCCACGTGATTTCCGGGTGGGGCCCACGTGATTTCCGGGTGGGGCCCACGTGATTTCCGGGTTGGCCCCACGTGATTTCCGGGTGGGACCCACGTGATTTCCGGGTGGGGCCCACGTGATTTCCGGGTGGGCCCACGTGATTTCCGGGTGGGGCCCACGTGATTTCCGGGTGGGGCCCACGTGATTTCCCCGTGGGGCCCACGTGATTTCCCGGTGGGGCCCACGTGATTTCCGGGTGGGGCCCACGTGATTTCCGGGTGGGGCCCACGTGATTTCCGGGTGGGGCCCACGTGATTTCCGGGTGGGGCCCACGTGATTTCCGGGTGGGGCCCACGTGATTTCCGGGTGGGGCCCACGTGATTTCCGGGTGGGGCCCACGTGATTTCCGGGTGGGGCCCACGTGATTTCCCCGTGGGGCCCACGTGATTTCCGGGTGGGGCCCACGTGATTTCCCCGTGAGGCCCACGTGATTTCCCCGTGGGGCCCACGTGATTTCCGGGTGGGGCCCACGTGATTTCCGGGTGGGGCCCACGTGATTTCCGGGTGGGGCCCACGTGATTTCCGGGTGGGGCCCACGTGATTTCCCCGTGGGGCCCACGTGATTTCCGGGTGGGGCCCACGTGATTTCCCCGTGAGGCCCACGTGATTTCCCCGTGGGGCCCACGTGATTTCCGGGTGGGGCCCACCTGATTTCCGGGTGGGGCCCACGTGATTTCCGGGTGGGGCCCACGTGATTTTCGGGTGGGGCCCACGTGATTTCCGGGTGGGGCCCACGTGATTTCCGGGTGGGGCCCACGTGATTTCCCCGTGGGGCCCACGTGATTTCCGGGTGGGGCCCACGTGATTTCCCCGAGGGGCCCACGTGATTTCCGGGTGGGGCCCACGTGATTTCCGGGTGGGGCCCACGTGATTTCCGGGTGGGGCCCACGTGATTTCAGGGTGGGGCCCACGGGATTTCCGGGTGGGGCCCACGTGATTTCCGGGTGGGGCCCACGTGATTTCCGTGTGGGGCCCACGTGATTTCCGGGTGGGGCCCACGTGATTTCCGGGTGGGGCCCACGTGATTTCCGGGTGGGGCCCACGTGATTTCCGGCTGGGGCCCACGTGATTTCCGGGTGGTGCCCACGTGATTTCCCCGTGGGGCCCACGTGATTTCCCCGTGGGGCCCACGTGATTTCCGGGTGGGCCCCACGTGATTTCCGGGTGGGGCCCACGTGATTTCCCCGTGGGGCCCACGTGATTTCCGGGTGGGGCCCACGTGATTTCCGGGTGGGGCCCACGTGATTTCCGGGTGGGGCCCACGTGATTTCCGGGTGGGGCCCACGTGATTTCCGGGTGGGGCCCACGTGATTTCCGGGTGGGGCCCACGTGATTTCCGGGTGGGGCCCACGTGATTTCCGGGTGGGGCCCACGTGATTTCCCCGTGGGGCCCACGTGATTTCCGGCTGGGGCCCACGTGATTTCCGGCTGGGGCCCACGTGATTTCCGGGTGGGGCCCACGTGATTTCCGGGTGGGGCCCACGTGATTTCCGGGTGGGCCCCACGTGATTTCCCCGTGGGGCCCACGTGATTTCCCCGTGGGGCCCACGTGATTTCCGGGTGGGGCCCACGTGATTTCCGGGTGGGGCCCACGAGATTTCCCCGTGGGGCCCACGTGATTTCCGGGTGGGGCCCACGTGATTTCCGGGTGGGGCCCACGTGATTTCCGGGTGGGGCCCACGTGATTTCCGGGTGGGGCCCACGTGATTTCCGGGTGGGGCCCACGTGATTTCCGGGTGGGGCCCACGTGATTTCCGGGTGGGCCCCACGTGATTTCCGGGTGGGGCCCACGTGATTTCCGGTTGGGGCCCACGTGATTTCCGGGTGGGCCCCACGTGATTTCCGGGTGGGGCCCACGTGATTTCCGGGTGGGGCCCACGTGATTTCCGGGTGGGGCCCACGTGATTTCCGGGTGGGGCCCACGTGATTTCCCCGTGGGGCCCACGTGATTTCCCCGTGGGGCCCACGTGATTTCCGGGTGGGGCCCACGTGATTTCCGGGTGGGGCCCACGTGATTTCCGGGTGGGGCCCACGTGATTTCCGCGTGGGGCCCACGTGATTTCCCCGTGGGGCCCACGTGATTTCCGGGTGGGGCCCACGTGATTTCCGGGTGGGGCCCACGTGATTTCCGGGTGGGGCCCACGTGATTTCCCCGTGGGGCCCACGTGATTTCCCCGTGGGGCCCACGTGATTTCCGGGTGGGGCCCACGTGATTTCCGGGTGGGGCCCACGTGATTTCCGGGTGGGGCCCACGTGATTTCCGGGTGGGGCCCACGTGATTTCCGGGTTGGCCCCACGTGATTTCCGGGTGGGACCCACGTGATTTCCGGGTGGGGCCCACGTGATTTCCGGGTGGGGCCCACGTGATTTCCGGGTGGGGCCCACGTGATTTCCGGGTGGGGCCCACGTGATTTCCCCGTGGGGCCCACGTGATTTCCCGGTGGGGCCCACGTGATTTCCGGGTGGGGCCCACGTGATTTCCGGGTGGGGCCCACGTGATTTCCGGGTGGGGCCCACGTGATTTCCGGGTGGGGCCCACGTGATTTCCGGGTGGCGCCCACGTGATTTCCGGGTGGGGCCCACGTGATTTCCGGGTGGGGCCCACGTGATTTCCGGGTGGGGCCCACGTGATTTCCCCGTGGGGCCCACGTGATTTCCGGGTGGGGCCCACGTGATTTCCCCGTGAGGCCCACGTGATTTCCCCGTGGGGCCCACGTGATTTCCGGGTGGGGCCCACGTGATTTCCGGGTGGGGCCCACGTGATTTCCGGGTGGGGCCCACGTGATTTCCGGGTGGGGCCCACGTGATTTCCCCGTGGGGCCCACGTGATTTCCGGGTGGGGCCCACGTGATTTCCCCGTGAGGCCCACGTGATTTCCCCGTGGGGCCCACGTGATTTCCGGGTGGGGCCCACGTGATTTCCGGGTGGGGCCCACGTGATTTCCGGGTGGGGCCCACGTGATTTCCGGGTGGGGCCCACGTGATTTCCGGGTGGGGCCCACGTGATTTCCGGGTGGGGCCCACGTGATTTCCCCGTGGGGCCCACGTGATTTCCGGGTGGGGCCCACGTGATTTCCCCGAGGGGCCCACGTGATTTCCGGGTGGGGCCCACGTGATTTCCGGGTGGGGCCCACGTGATTTCCGGGTGGGGCCCACGTGATTTCCGGGTGGGGCCCACGTGATTTCCCCGAGGGGCCCACGTGATTTCCGGGTGGGGCCCACGTGATTTCCGGGTGGGGCCCACGTGATTTCCGGGTGGGGCCCACGTGATTTCCGGGTGGGGCCCACGTGATTTCCGGTTGGGGCCCACGTGATTTCCGGGTGGGGCCCACGTGATTTCCGGGTGGGGCCCACGTGATTTCCCCGTGGGGCCCACGTGATTTCCCCATGGGGCCCACGTGATTTCCGGCTGGGGCCCACGTGATTTCCCCGTGGGGCCCACGTGATTTCCGCGTGGGGCCCACGTGATTTCCCCGTGGGGCCCACGTGATTTCCCCGTGGGGCCCACGTGATTTCCGGGAGGGGCCCACGTGATTTCCGGGTGGGGCCCACGTGATTTCCGGGTGGGGCCCACGTGATTTCCGGGTGGGGCCCACGTGATTTCCGGGTGGGGCCCACGTGATTTCCGGGTGGGGCCCACGTGATTTCCGGGTGGGCCCCACGTGATTTCCGTGTGGGGCCCACGTGATTTCCGGGTGGGGCCCACGTGATTTCCGGGTGGGCCCCACGTGATTTCCGGGTGGGGCCCACGTGATTTCCGGGTGGGGCCCACGTGATTTCCGGGTGGGGCCCACGTGATTTCCGGGTGGGGCCCACGTGATTTCCGGGTGGGGCCCACGTGATTTCCCCGTGGGGCCCACGTGATTTCCGGCTGGGGCCCACGTGATTTCCGGGTGGGGCCCACGTGATTTCCGGGTGGGGCCCACGTGATTTCCGGGTGGGGCCCACGTGATTTCCGGGTGGGCCCCACGTGATTTCCCCGTGGGGCCCACGTGATTTCCCCGTGGGGCCCACGTGATTTCCGGGTGGGCCCCACGTGATTTCCGTGCGGGGCCCACGTGATTTCCGGGTGGGGCCCACGTGATTTCCGGGTGGGGCCCACGTGATTTCCGGGTGGGGCCCACGTGATTTCCGGGTGGGGCCCACGTGATTTCCGGGTGGGGCCCACGTGATTTCCCCGTGGGGCCCACGTGATTTCCGGGTGGGGCCCACGTGATTTCCGGGTGGGGCCCACGTGATTTCCGGGTGGGGCCCACGTGATTTCCGGGTGGGGCCCACGTGATTTCCCCGTGGGGCCCACGTGATTTCCGGGTGGGGCCCACGTGATTTCCCCGTGGGGGCCACGTGATTTCCCCGTGGGGCCCACGTGATTTCCGGGTGGGGCCCACGTGATTTCCGGGTGGGGCCCACGTGATTTCAGGGTGGGGCCCACGGGATTTCCGGGTGGGGCCCACGTGATTTCCGGGTGGGGCCCACGTGATTTCCGTGTGGGGCCCACGTGATTTCCGGGTGGGGCCCACGTGATTTCCGGGTGGGGCCCACGTGATTTCCGGGTGGGGCCCACGTGATTTCCGGCTGGGGCCCACGTGATTTCCGGGTGGTGCCCACGTGATTTCCCCGTGGGGCCCACGTGATTTCCCCGTGGGGCCCACGTGATTTCCGGGTGGGCCCCACGTGATTTCCGGGTGGGGCCCACGTGATTTCCCCGTGGGGCCCACGTGATTTCCGGGTGGGGCCCACGTGATTTCCGGGTGGGGCCCACGTGATTTCCGGGTGGGGCCCACGTGATTTCCGGGTGGGGCCCACGTGATTTCCGGGTGGGGCCCACGTGATTTCCGGGTGGGGCCCACGTGATTTCCGGGTGGGGCCCACGTGATTTCCGGGTGGGGCCCACGTGATTTCCCCGTGGGGCCCACGTGATTTCCGGCTGGGGCCCACGTGATTTCCGGCTGGGGCCCACGTGATTTCCGGGTGGGGCCCACGTGATTTCCGGGTGGGGCCCACGTGATTTCCGGGTGGGCCCCACGTGATTTCCCCGTGGGGCCCACGTGATTTCCCCGTGGGGCCCACGTGATTTCCGGGTGGGGCCCACGTGATTTCCGGGTGGGGCCCACGAGATTTCCCCGTGGGGCCCACGTGATTTCCGGGTGGGGCCCACGTGATTTCCGGGTGGGGCCCACGTGATTTCCGGGTGGGGCCCACGTGATTTCCGGGTGGGGCCCACGTGATTTCCGGGTGGGGCCCACGTGATTTCCGGGTGGGGCCCACGTGATTTCCGGGTGGGCCCCACGTGATTTCCGGGTGGGGCCCACGTGATTTCCGGGTGGGGCCCACGTGATTTCCGGGTGGGCCCCACGTGATTTCCGGGTGGGGCCCACGTGATATCCGGGTGGGGCCCACGTGATTTCCGGGTGGGGCCCACGTGATTTCCGGGTGGGGCCCACGTGATTTCCGGGTGGGGCCCACGTGATTTCCCCGTGGGGCCCACGTGATTTCCGGGTGGGGCCCACGTGATTTCCGGGTGGGGCCCACGTGATTTCCGGGTGGGGCCCACGTGATTTCCGGGTGGGGCCCACGTGATTTCCCCGTGGGGCCCACGTGATTTCCGGGTGGGGCCCACGTGATTTCCGGGTGGGGCCCACGTGATTTCCGGGTGGGGCCCACGTGATTTCCCCGTGGGGCCCACGTGATTTCCCCGTGGGGCCCACGTGATTTCCGGGTGGGGCCCACGTGATTTCCGGGTGGGGCCCACGTGATTTCCGGGTGGGGCCCACGTGATTTCCGGGTGGGGCCCACGTGATTTCCGGGTTGGCCCCACGTGATTTCCGGGTGGGACCCACGTGATTTCCGGGTGGGGCCCACGTGATTTCCGGGTGGGCCCACGTGATTTCCGGGTGGGGCCCACGTGATTTCCGGGTGGGGCCCACGTGATTTCCCCGTGGGGCCCACGTGATTTCCCGGTGGGGCCCACGTGATTTCCGGGTGGGGCCCACGTGATTTCCGGGTGGGGCCCACGTGATTTCCGGGTGGGGCCCACGTGATTTCCGGGTGGGGCCCACGTGATTTCCGGGTGGGGCCCACGTGATTTCCGGGTGGGGCCCACGTGATTTCCGGGTGGGGCCCACGTGATTTCCGGGTGGGGCCCACGTGATTTCCCCGTGGGGCCCACGTGATTTCCGGGTGGGGCCCACGTGATTTCCCCGTGAGGCCCACGTGATTTCCCCGTGGGGCCCACGTGATTTCCGGGTGGGGCCCACGTGATTTCCGGGTGGGGCCCACGTGATTTCCGGGTGGGGCCCACGTGATTTCCGGGTGGGGCCCACGTGATTTCCCCGTGGGGCCCACGTGATTTCCGGGTGGGGCCCACGTGATTTCCCCGTGAGGCCCACGTGATTTCCCCGTGGGGCCCACGTGATTTCCGGGTGGGGCCCACGTGATTTCCGGGTGGGGCCCACGTGATTTCCGGGTGGGGCCCACGTGATTTTCGGGTGGGGCCCACGTGATTTCCGGGTGGGGCCCACGTGATTTCCGGGTGGGGCCCACGTGATTTCCCCGTGGGGCCCACGTGATTTCCGGGTGGGGCCCACGTGATTTCCCCGAGGGGCCCACGTGATTTCCGGGTGGGGCCCACGTGATTTCCGGGTGGGGCCCACGTGATTTCCGGGTGGGGCCCACGTGATTTCCGGGTGGGGCCCACGTGATTTCCCCGAGGGGCCCACGTGATTTCCGGGTGGGGCCCACGTGATTTCCGGGTGGGGCCCACGTGATTTCCGGGTGGGGCCCACGTGATTTCCGGGTGGGGCCCACGTGATTTCCGGTTGGGGCCCACGTGATTTCCGGGTGGGGCCCACGTGATTTCCGGGTGGGGCCCACGTGATTTCCCCGTGGGGCCCACGTGATTTCCCCATGGGGCCCACGTGATTTCCGGCTGGGGCCCACGTGATTCCCGGGTGGGGTCCACGTGATTTCCAGGTGGGGCCCACGTGATTTCCCCGTGGGGCCCACGTGATTTCCGGGTGGGGCCCACGTGATTTCCGGGTGGGGCCCACGTGATTTCCGGGTGGGGCCCACGTGATTTCCGGGTGGGGCCCACGTGATTTCCGGATGTGGCCCACGTGTTTTCCGGGTGGGGCCCACGTGATTTCCGGGTGGGGCCCACGTGATTTCCGGGTGGGGCCCACGTGATTTCCGGGTGGGCCCCACGTGATTTCCGGGTGGGGCCCACGTGATTTCCGGGTGGGGCCCACGTGATTTCCGGGTGGGGCCCACGTGATTTCCGGGTGGGGCCCACGTGATTTCCGGCTGGGGCCCACGTGATTTCCGGGTGGGGCCCACGTGATTTCCGGGTGGGGCCCACGTGATTTCCGGGTGGGGCCCACGTGATTTCCGGGTGGGGCCCACGTGATTTCCGGGTGGGGCCCACGTGATTTACCCGTGGGGCCCACGTGATTTCCGGGTGGGGCCCACGTGATTTCCGGGTGGGGCCCACGTGATTTCCGGGTGGGGCCCACGTGATTTCCGGGTGGGGCCCACGTGATTTCCCCGTGGGGCCCACGTGATTTCTCCGTGGGGCCCACGTGATTTCCGGGTGGGGCCCACGTGATTTCCGGGTGGGGCCCACGTGATTTCCCGGTGGGGCCCACGTGATTTCCGGGTGGGGCCCACGTGATTTCCGGGTGGGGCCCACGTGATTTCCGGGTGGGCCCCACGTGATTTCCGTGTGGGGCCCACGTGATTTCCGGGTGGGGCCCACGTGATTTCTGGGTGGGGCCCACGTGATTTCCGGGTGCGGCCCACGTGATTTCCGGCTGGGGCCCACGTGATTTCCGGGTGGTGCCCACGTGATTTCCCCGTGGGGCCCACGTGATTTCCCCGTGGGGCCCACGTGATTTCCGGGTGGGCCCCAAGTGATTTCCGGGTGGGGCCCACGTGATTTCCCCGTGGGGCCCACGTGATTTCCCCATGGGGCCCACGTGATTTCCGGGTGGGGCCCACGTGATTTCCGGGTGGGGCCCACGTGATTTCCGGGTGGGGCCCACGTGATTTCCGGTTGGGCCCCACGTGATTTCCGTGTGGGGCCCACGTGATTTCCGGGTGGGGCCCACGTGATTTCCGGGTGGGGCCCACGTGATTTCCGGGTGGGGCCCACGTGATTTCCGGGTGGGGCCCACGTGATTTCCGGGTGGGGCCCACGTGATTTCCGGGTGGGGCCCCCGTGATTTCCCCGTGGGGCCCACGTGATTTCCCCGTGGGGCCCACGTGATTTCCGGCTGGGGCCCACGTGATTTCCGGGTGGGGCCCACGTGATTTCCGGGTGGGGCCCACGTGATTTCCGGGTGGGGCCCACGTGATTTCCGGTTGGGGCCCACGTGATTTCCGGTTGGGGCCCACGTGATTTCCGGGTGGGGCCCACGTGATTTCCGGGTGGGGCCCACGTGATTTCCAGGTGGGGCCCACGTGATTTCCGCGTGGGGCCCACGTGATTTCCCCGTGGGGCCCACGTGATTTCCGGGTGGGGCCCACGTGATTTCCGGGTGGGGACCACGTGATTTCCCCGTGGGGCCCACGTGATTTCCCCGTGGGGCCCACGTGATTTCCGGGTGGGGCCCACGTGATTTCCGGGTGGGGCCCACGTGATTTCCCCGTGGGGCCCACGTGATTTCCCCGTGGGGCCCACGTGATTTCCGGGTGGGGCCCACGTGATTTCAGGGTGGGGCCCACGTGATTTCCCCGTGGGGCCCACGTGATTTCCCCGTGGGGCCCACGTGATTTCCCCGTGGGGCCCACGTGATTTCCGGGTGGGGCCCACGTGATTTCCGGGTGGGGCCCACGTGATTTCCCCGTGGGGCCCACGTGATTTCCCCGTGGGGCCCACGTGATTTCCCCGTGGGGCCCACGTGATTTCCGGCTGGGGCCCACGTGATTTCCGGCTGGGGCCCACGTGATTTCCGGGTGGGGCCCACGTGATTTCCGGGTGGGGCCCACGTGATTTCCGGGTGGGCCCCACGTGATTTCCCCGTGGGGCCCACGTGATTTCCGGGTGGGGCCCACGTGATTTCCGGGTGGGGCCCACGTGATTTCCGGGTGGGGCCCACGTGATTTCCGGGTGGGGCCCACGTGATTTCCCCGTGGGGCCCACGTGATTTCCCGGTGGGGCCCACGTGATTTCCGGGTGGGGCCCACGTGATTTCCGGGTGGGGCCCACGTGATTTCCGGGTGGGGCCCACGTGATTTCCGGGTGGGGCCCACGTGATTTCCGGGTGGGGCCCACGTGATTTCCGGGTGGGGCCCACGTGATTTCCGGGTGGGGCCCACGTGATTTCCGGGTGGGGCCCACGTGATTTCCCCGTGGGGCCCACGTGATTTCCGGGTGGGGCCCACGTGATTTCCCCGTGAGGCCCACGTGATTTCCCCGTGGGGCCCACGTGATTTCCGGGTGGGGCCCACGTGATTTCCGGGTGGGGCCCACGTGATTTCCGGGTGATGCCCACGTGATTTCCGGGTGGGGCCCACGTGATTTCCCCGTGGGGCCCACGTGATTTCCGGGTGGGGCCCACGTGATTTCCCCGTGAGGCCCACGTGATTTCCCCGTGGGGCCCACGTGATTTCCGGGTGGGGCCCACGTGATTTCCGGGTGGGGCCCACGTGATTTCCGGGTGGGGCCCACGTGATTTCCGGGTGGGGCCCACGTGATTTCCGGGTGGGGCCCACGTGATTTCCGGGTGGGGCCCACGTGATTTCCCCGTGGGGCCCACGTGATTTCCGGGTGGGGCCCACGTGATTTCCCCGAGGGGCCCACGTGATTTCCGGGTGGGGCCCACGTGATTTCCGGGTGGGGCCCACGTGATTTCCGGGTGGGGCCCACGTGATTTCCGGGTGGGGCCCACGTGATTTCCCCGAGGGGCCCACGTGATTTCCGGGTGGGGCCCACGTGATTTCCGGGTGGGGCCCACGTGATTTCCGGGTGGGGCCCACCTGATTTCCGGGTGGGGCCCACGTGATTTCCGGGTGGGGCCCACGTGATTTCCGGGTGGGGCCCACGTGATTTCCGGGTGGGGCCCACGTGATTTCCCCGTGGGGCCCACGTGATTTCCCCATGGGGCCCACGTGATTTCCGGCTGGGGCCCACGTGATTCCCGGGTGGGGTCCACGTGATTTCCAGGTGGGGCCCACGTGATTTCCCCGTGGGGCCCACGTGATTTCCGGGTGGGGCCCACGTGATTTCCGGGTGGGGCCCACGTGATTTCCGGGTGGGGCCCACGTGATTTCCGGGTGGGGCCCACGTGATTTCCGGATGTGGCCCACGTGTTTTCCTGGTGGGGCCCACGTGATTTCCGGGTGGGGCCCACGTGATTTCCGGGTGGGGCCCACGTGATTTCCGGGTGGGCCCCACGTGATTTCCGGGTGGGGCCCACGTGATTTCCGGGTGGGGCCCACGTGATTTCCGGGTGGGGCCCACGTGATTTCCGGGTGGGGCCCACGTGATTTCCGGCTGGGGCCCACGTGATTTCCGGGTGGGGCCCACGTGATTTCCGGGTGGGGCCCACGTGATTTCCGGGTGGGGCCCACGTGATTTCCGGGTGGGGCCCACGTGATTTCCGGGTGGGGCCCACGTGATTTCCGGGTGGGGCCCACGTGATTTACCCGTGGGGCCCACGTGATTTCCGGGTGGGGCCCACGTGATTTCCGGGTGGGGCCCACGTGATTTCCGGGTGGGGCCCACGTGATTTCCGGGTGGGGCCCACGTGATTTCCCCGTGGGGCCCACGTGATTTCCCCGTGGGGCCCACGTGATTTCCGGGTGGGGCCCACGTGATTTCCGGGTGGGGCCCACGTGATTTCCCGGTGGGGCCCACGTGATTTCCGGGTGGGGCCCACGTGATTTCCGGGTGGGGCCCACGTGATTTCCGGGTGGGCCCCACGTGATTTCCGTGTGGGGCCCACGTGATTTCCGGGTGGGGCCCACGTGATTTCTGGGTGGGGCCCACGTGATTTCCGGGTGGGGCCCACGTGATTTCCGGCTGGGGCCCACGTGATTTCCGGGTGGTGCCCACGTGATTTCCCCGTGGGGCCCACGTGATTTCCCCGTGGGGCCCACGTGATTTCCGGGTGGGCCCCACGTGATTTCCGGGTGGGGCCCACGTGATTTCCCCGTGGGGCCCACGTGATTTCCCCATGGGGCCCACGTGATTTCCGGGTGGGGCCCACGTGATTTCTGGGTGGGGCCCACGTGATTTCCGGGTGGGGCCCACGTGATTTCCGGTTGGGCCCCACGTGATTTCCGTGTGGGGCCCACGTGATTTCCGGGTGGGGCCCACGTGATTTCCGGGTGGGGCCCACGTGATTTCCGGGTGGGGCCCACGTGATTTCCGGGTGGGGCCCACGTGATTTCCGGGTGGGGCCCACGTGATTTCCGGGTGGGGCCCCCGTGATTTCCCCGTGGGGCCCACGTGATTTCCCCGTGGGGCCCACGTGATTTCCGGCTGGGGCCCACGTGATTTCCGGCTGGGGCCCACGTGATTTCCGGGTGGGGCCCACGTGATTTCCGGGTGGGGCCCACGTGATTTCCGGGTGGGGCCCACGTGATTTCCGGGTGGGGCCCACGTGATTTCCGGTTGGGTCCCACGTGATTTCCGGGTGGGGCCCACGTGATTTCCGGGTGGGGCCCACGTGATTTCCAGGTGGGGCCCACGTGATTTCCGCGTGGGGCCCACGTGATTTCCCCGTGGGGCCCACGTGATTTCCCCGTGGGGCCCACGTGATTTCCGGGTGGGGCCCACGTGATTTCCGGGTGGGGCCCACGTGATTTCCGGGTGGGGCCCACGTGATTTCCGGGTGGGGCCCACGTGATTTCCGGGTGGGCCCCACGTGATTTCCGTGTGGGGCCCACGTGATTTCCGGGTGGGGCCCACGTGATTTCCGGGTGGGGCCCACGTGATTTCCGGGTGGGCCCCACGTGATTTCCGGGTGGGGCCCACGTGATTTCCGGGTGGGGCCCACGTGATTTCCGGGTGGGGCCCACGTGATTTCCGGGTGGGGCCCACGTGATTTCCGGGTGGGGCCCACGTGATTTCCCCGTGGGGCCCACGTGATTTCCGGCTGGGGCCCACGTGATTTCCGGGTGGGGACCACGTGATTTCCCCGTGGGGCCCACGTGATTTCCCCGTGGGGCCCACGTGATTTCCGGGTGGGGCCCACGTGATTTCCGGGTGGGGCCCACGTGATTTCCCCGTAGGGCCCACGTGATTTCCCCGTGGGGCCCACGTGATTTCCGGGTGGGGCCCACGTGATTTCAGGGTGGGGCCCACGTGATTTCCCCGTGGGGCCCACGTGATTTCCCCGTTGGGCCCACGTGATTTCCCCGTGGGGCCCACGTGATTTCCGGGTGGGGCCCACGTGATTTCCGGGTGGGGCCCACGTGATTTCCCCGTGGGGCCCACGTGATTTCCCCGTGGGGCCCACGTGATTTCCCCGTGGGGCCCACGTGATTTCCGGCTGGGGCCCACGTGATTTCCGGCTGGGGCCCACGTGATTTCCGGGTGGGGCCCACGTGATTTCCGGGTGGGGCCCACGTGATTTCCGGGTGGGCCCCACGTGATTTCCCCGTGGGGCCCACGTGATTTCCGGGTGGGGCCCACGTGATTTCCGGGTGGGGCCCACGTGATTTCCGGGTGGGGCCCACGTGATTTCCGGGTGGGGCCCACGTGATTTCCGGGTGGGGCCCACGTGATTTCCGGGTGGGGCCCACGTGATTTCCGGGTGGGGCCCACGTGATTTCCGGGTGGGCCCCACGTGATTTCCGGGTGGGGCCCACGTGATTTCCGGGTGGGGCCCACGTGATTTCCGGGTGGGGCCCACGTGATTTCCGGGTGGGCCCCACGTGATTTCCGGGTGGGGCCCACGTGATTTCCGGGTGGGGCCCACGTGATTTCCGGGTGGGCCCCACGTGATTTCCGGGTGGGGCCCACGTGATTTCCGGGTGGGGCCCACGTGATTTCCGTGTGGGGCCCACGTGATTTCCGGGTGGGGCCCACGTGATTTCCGGGTGGGGCCCACGTGATTTCCGGGTGGGGCCCACGTGATTTCCGGGTGGGGCCCACGTGATTTCCGGGTGGGGCCCACGTGATTTCCGGGTGGGGCCCACGTGATTTCCGGGTGGGGCCCACGTGATTTCCGGGTGGGGCCCACGTGATTTCCCCGTGGGGCCCACGTGATTTCCGGGTGGGGCCCACGTGATTTCCGGGTGGGGCCCACGTGATTTCCGGGTGGGGCCCACGTGATTTCCCCGTGGGGCCAACGTGATTTCCCCGTGGGGCCCACGTGATTTCCGGGTGGGGCCCACGTGATTTCCGGGTGGGGCCCACGTGATTTCCGGGTGGGGCCCATGTGATTTCCGGGTGGGGCCCACGTGATTTCCGGGTGGGGCCCATGTGATTTCCGGGTGGGGCCCACGTGATTTCCGGGTTGGCCCCACGTGATTTCCCGGTGGGGCCCACGTGATTTCCGGGTGGGCCCCACGTGATTTCCCCGTGGGGCCCACGTGATTTCCGGGTGGGGCCCACGTGATTTCCGGGTGGGGCCCACGTGATTTCCGGGTGGGGCCCACGTGATTTCCGGGTGGGGCCCACGTGATTTCCGGGTGGGGCCCACGTGATTTCCGGGTGGGGCCCACGTGATTTCCGGGTGGGGCCCACGTGATTTCCGGGTGGGCCCCACGTGATTTCCGGGTGGGGCCCACGTGATTTCCGGGTGGGGCCCACGTGATTTCCGGGTGGGGCCCACGTGATTTCCGGGTGGGCCCCACGTGATTTCCGGGTGGGGCCCACGTGATTTCCGGGTGGGGCCCACGTGATTTCCGGGTGGGCCCCACGTGATTTCCGGGTGGGGCCCACGTGATTTCCGGGTGGGGCCCACGTGATTTCCGTGTGGGGCCCACGTGATTTCCGGGTGGGGCCCACGTGATTTCCGGGTGGGGCCCACGTGATTTCCGGGTGGGGCCCACGTGATTTCCGGGTGGGGCCCACGTGATTTCCGGGTGGGGCCCACGTGATTTCCGGGTGGGGCCCACGTGATTTCCGGGTGGGGCCCACGTGATTTCCGGGTGGGGCCCACGTGATTTCCCCGTGGGGCCCACGTGATTTCCGGGTGGGGCCCACGTGATTTCCGGGTGGGGCCCACGTGATTTCCGGGTGGGGCCCACGTGATTTCCCCGTGGGGCCAACGTGATTTCCCCGTGGGGCCCACGTGATTTCCGGGTGGGGCCCACGTGATTTCCGGGTGGGGCCCACGTGATTTCCGGGTGGGGCCCATGTGATTTCCGGGTGGGGCCCACGTGATTTCCGGGTTGGCCCCACGTGATTTCCGGGTGGGGCCCACGTGATTTCCGGGTGGGGCCCACGTGATTTCAGGGTGGGGCCCACGTGATTTCCCCGTGGGGCCCACATGATTTCCTGGTGGGGCCCACGTGATTTCCGGGTGGGGCCCACGTGATTTCCGGGTGGGGCCCACGTGATTTCCCCGTGGGGCCCACGTGATTTCCAGGTGGGGCCCACGTGATTTCCGCGTGGGGCCCACGTGATTTCCCCGTGGGGCCCACGTGATTTCCCCGTGGGGCCCACGTGATTTCCGGGTGGGGCCCACGTGATTTCCGGGTGGGGCCCACGTGATTTCCGGGTGGGGCCCACGTGATTTCCGGGTGGGGCCCACGTGATTTCCGGGTGGGCCCCACGTGATTTCCGTGTGGGGCCCACGTGATTTCCGGGTGGGGCCCACGTGATTTCCGGGTGGGGCCCACGTGATTTCCGGGTGGGCCCCACGTGATTTCCGGGTGGGGCCCACGTGATTTCCGGGTGGGGCCCACGTGATTTCCGGGTGGGGCCCACGTGATTTCCGGGTGGGGCCCACGTGATTTCCCCGTGGGGCCCACGTGATTTCCCCGTGGGGCCCACTTGATTTCCGGCTGGGGCCCACGTGATTTCCGGGTGGGGACCACGTGATTTCCCCGTGGGGCCCACGTGATTTCCCCGTGGGGCCCACGTGATTTCCGGGTGGGGCCCACGTGATTTCCGGGTGGGGCCCACGTGATTTCCCCGTGGGGCCCACGTGATTTCCCCGTGGGGCCCACGTGATTTCCGGGTGGGGCCCACGTGATTTCAGGGTGGGGCCCACGTGATTTCCCCGTGGGGCCCACGTGATTTCCCCGTTGGGCCCACGTGATTTCCCCGTGGGGCCCACGTGATTTCCCCGTGGGGCCCACGTGATTTCCGGGTGGGGCCCACGTGATTTCCCCGTGGGGCCCACGTGATTTCCCCGTGGGGCCCACGTGATTTCCCCGTGGGGCCCACGTGATTTCCGGCTGGGGCCCACGTGATTTCCGGCTGGGGCCCACGTGATTTCCGGGTGGGGCCCACGTGATTTCCGGGTGGGGCCCACGTGATTTCCGGGTGGGCCCCACGTGATTTCCCCGTGGGGCCCACGTGATTTCCGGGTGGGGCCCACGTGATTTCCGGGTGGGGCCCACGTGATTTCCGGGTGGGGCCCACGAGATTTCCCCGTGGGGCCCACGTGATTTCCGGGTGGGGCCCACGTGATTTCCGGGTGGGGCCCACGTGATTTCCGGGTGGGGCCCACGTGATTTCCGGGTGGGGCCCACGTGATTTCCGGGTGGGGCCCACGTGATTTCCGGGTGGGGCCCACGTGATTTCCGGGTGGGGCCCACGTGATTTCCGGGTGGGGCCCACGTGATTTCCGGGTGGGCCCCACGTGATTTCCGGGTGGGGCCCACGTGATTTCCGGGTGGGGCCCACGTGATTTCCGGGTGGGGCCCACGTGATTTCCGGGTGGGCCCCACGTGATTTCCGGGTGGGGCCCACGTGATTTCCGGGTGGGGCCCACGTGATTTCCGGGTGGGCCCCACGTGATTTCCGGGTGGGGCCCACGTGATTTCCGGGTGGGGCCCACGTGATTTCCGGGTGGGGCCCACGTGATTTCCGGGTGGGCCCCACGTGATTTCCGGGTGGGGCCCACGTGATTTCCGGGTGGGGCCCACGTGATTTCCGGGTGGGCCCCACGTGATTTCCGGGTGGGGCCCACGTGATTTCCGGGTGGGGCCCACGTGATTTCCGGGTGGGGCCCACGTGATTTCCGGGTGGGGCCCACGTGATTTCCGGGTGGGGCCCACGTGATTTCCCCGTGGGGCCCACGTGATTTCCGGGTGGGGCCCACGTGATTTCCGGGTGGGGCCCACGTGATTTCCGGGTGGGGCCCACGTGATTTCCGGGTGGGGCCCACGTGATTTCCGGGTGGGGCCCACGTGATTTCCCCGTGGGGCCCACGTGATTTCCGGGTGGGGCCCACGTGATTTCCGGGTGGGGCCCACGTGATTTCCGGGTGGGGCCCACGTGATTTCCCCGTGGGGCCAACGTGATTTCCCCGTGGGGCCCACGTGATTTCCGGGTGGGGCCCACGTGATTTCCGGGTGGGGCCCACGTGATTTCCGGGTTGGGCCCATGTGATTTCCGGGTGGGGCCCACGTGATTTCCGGGTTGGCCCCACGTGATTTCCGGGTGGGGCCCACGTGATTTCCGGGTGGGGCCCACGTGATTTCCGGGTGGGGCCCACGTGATTTCCGGGTGGGGCCCACGTGATTTCCGGGTGGGGCCCACGTGATTTCCCCGTGGGGCCCACGTGATTTCCGGGTGGGGCCCACGTGATTTCCGGGTGGGGCCCACGTGATTTCCGGGTGGGGCCCACGTGATTTCCGGGTGGGGCCCACGTGATTTCCGGGTGGGGCCCACGTGATTTCCGGGTGGGGCCCACGTGATTTCCGGGTGGGGCCCACGTGATTTCCGGGTGGGGCCCACGTGATTTCCCCGTGGGGCCCACGTGATTTCCGGGTGGGGCCCACGTGATTTCCCCGTGAGGCCCACGTGATTTCCCCGTGGGGCCCACGTGATTTCCGGGTGGGGCCCACGTGATTTCCGGGTGGGGCCCACGTGATTTCCGGGTGGGGCCCACGTGATTTCCGGTTGGGGCCCACGTGATTTCCGGCTGTGGCCCACGTGATTTCCGGGTGGGGTCCACGTGATTTCCGGGTGGGGCCCACGTGATTTCCCCGTGGGGCCCACGTGATTTCCGGGTGGGGCCCACGTGATTTCCGGGTGGGGCCCACGTGATTTCCGGGTGGGGCCCACGTGATTTCCGGGTGGGGCCCACGTGAATTCCCCATGGGGCCCACGTGATTTCCGGGTGGGGCCCACGTGATTTCCGGGTGGGGCCCACGTGATTTCCGGGTGGGGCCCACGTGATTTTCGGGTGGGGCCCACGTGATTTCCGGGTGGGGCCCACGTGATTTCCGGCTGTGGCCCACGTGATTTCCGGGTGGGGCCCACGTGATTTCCGGGTGGGGCCCACGTGATTTCCCCGTGGGGCCCACGTGATTTCCGGGTGGGGCCCACGTGATTTCCGGGTGGGGCCCACGTGATTTCCCCGTGGGGCCCACGTGATTTCCGGGTGGGGCCCACGTGATTTCCGGGTGGGGCCCACGTGATTTCCGGGTGGGGCCCACGTGATTTCCGGGTGGGGCCCACGTGATTTCCGGGTGGGGCCCACGTGATTTCCGGGTGGGGCCCACGTGATTTCCGGGTGGGGCCCACGTGATTTCCCCGAGGGGCCCACGTGATTTCCGTGTGGGGCCCACGTGATTTCCGGGTGGGGCCCACGTGATTTCCGGGTGGGGCCCACGTGATTTCCGGGTGGGGCCCACGTGATTTCCGGGTGGGGCCCACGTGATTTCCGGGTGGGGCCCACGTGATTTCCGGGTGGGGCCCACGTGATTTCCGGGTGGGGCCCACGTGATTTCCGGGTGGGGCCCACGTGATTTCCCCGTGGGGCCCACGTGATTTCCCCATGGGGCCCACGTGATTTCCGGCTGGGGCCCACGTGATTTCCGGGTGGGGCCCACGTGATTTCCGGGTGGGGCCCACGTGATTTTCGGGTGGGGCCCACGTGATTTCCGGGTGGGGCCCACGTGATTTCCGGCTGTGGCCCACGTGATTTCCGGGTGGGGCCCACGTGATTTCCGGGTGGGGCCCACGTGATTTCCCCGTGGGGCCCACGTGATTTCCGGGTGGGGCCCACGTGATTTCCGGGTGGGGCCCACGTGATTTCCCCGTGGGGCCCACGTGATTTCCGGGTGGGGCCCACGTGATTTCCGGGTGGGGCCCACGTGATTTCCGGGTGGGGCCCACGTGATTTCCGGGTGGGGCCCACGTGATTTCCGGGTGGGGCCCACGTGATTTCCGGGTGGGGCCCACGTGATTTCCGGGTGGGGCCCACGTGATTTCCCCGAGGGGCCCACGTGATTTCCGTGTGGGGCCCACGTGATTTCCGGGTGGGGCCCACGTGATTTCCGGGTGGGGCCCACGTGATTTCCGGGTGGGGCCCACGTGATTTCCGGGTGGGGCCCACGTGATTTCCGGGTGGGGCCCACGTGATTTCCGGGTGGGGCCCACGTGATTTCCCCGTGGGGCCCACGTGATTTCCCCATGGGGCCCACGTGATTTCCGGCTGGGGCCCACGTGATTTCCGGGTGGGGCCCACGTGATTTCCCCGTGGGGCCCACGTGATTTCCGGGTGGGGCCCACGTGATTTCCGGGTGGGGCCCACGTGATTTCCGGGTGGGGCCCACGTGATTTCCGGGTGGGGCCCACGTGATTTCCGGATGTGGCCCACGTGTTTTCCGGGTGGGGCCCACGTGATTTCAGGGTGGGGCCCACGTGATTTCCGGGTGGGGCCCACGTGATTTCCGGGTGGGCCCCACGTGATTTCCGGGTGGGGCCCACGTGATTTCCGGGTGGGGCCCACGTGATTTCGGGGTGGGGCCCACGTGATTTCCGGGTGGGGCCCACGTGATTTCCGGCTGGGGCCCACGTGATTTCCGGGTGGGGCCCACGTGATTTCCGGGTGGGGCCCACGTGATTTCCGGGTGGGGCCCACGTGATTTCCGGGTGGGGCCCACGTGATTTCCCCGTGGGGCCCACGTGATTTCCGGGTGGGGCCCACGTGATTTCCGGGTGGGGCCCACGTGATTTCCCCGTGGGGCCCACGTGATTTCCGGGTGGGGCCCACGTGATTTCCGGGTGGGGCCCACGTGATTTCCGGGTGGGGCCCATGTGATTTCCGGGTGGGGCCCACGTGATTTCCCCGTGGGGCCCACGTGATTTCCCCGTGGGGCCCACGTGATTTCCGGGTGGGGCCCACGTGATTTCCGGGTGGGGCCCACGTGATTTCCCGGTGGGGCCCACGTGATTTCCGGGTGGGGCCCACATGATTTCCGGGTGGGGCCCACGTGATTTCCTGGTGGGCCCCACGTGATTTCCGTGTGGGGCCCACGTGATTTCCGGGTGGGGCCCACGTGATTTCCCCGTGGGGCCCACGTGATTTCCGGGTGGGCCCCACGTGATTTCCGGGTGGGGCCCACGTGATTTCCCCGTGGGGCCCACGTGATTTCCCCATGGGGCCCACGTGATTTCCGGGTGGGGCCCACGTGATTTCCGGGTGGGGCCCACGTGATTTCCGGGTGGGGCCCACGTGATTTCCGGTTGGGCCCCACGTGATTTCCGTGTGGGGCCCACGTGATTTCCGGGTGGGGCCCACGTGATTTCCGGGTGGGGCCCACGTGATTTCCGGGTGGGGCCCACGTGATTTCCGGGTGGGGCCCACGTGATTTCCGGGTGGGGCCCACGTGATTTCCGGGTGGGGCCCACGTGATTTCCGGGTGGGGCCCACGTGATTTCCGGGTGGGGCCCACGTGATTTCCGGGTGGGGCCCACGTGATTTCCGGGTGGGGCCCACGTGATTTCCGGGTGGGCCCCACGTGATTTCCGGGTGGGCCCCACGTGATTTCCGGGTGGGGCCCACGTGATTTCCCCGTGGGGCCCACGTGATTTCCAGGTGGGGCCCACGTGATTTCCGGGTGGGGCCCACGTGATTTCCCCGTGGGGCCCACGTGATTTCCCCGTGGGGCCCACGTGATTTCCCCGTGGGGCCCACGTGATTTCCGGCTGGGGCCCACGTGATTTCCGGGTGGGGCCCACGTGATTTCCGGGTGGGGCCCACGTGATTTCCGGGTGGGGCCCACGTGATTTCCGGGTGGGGCCCACGTGATTTCCGGGTGGGGCCCACGTGATTTCCGGGTGGGGCCCACGTGATTTCCGCGTGGGGCCCACGTGATTTCCGGGTGGGGCCCACGTGATTTCCGGGTGGGGCCCACGTGATTTCCGGGTGGGGCCTACGTGATTTCCGGGTGGGGCCCACGTGATTTCCGGGTGGGGCCCACGTGATTTCCTCGTGGGGCCCACGTGATTTCCGGCTGGGGCCCACGTGATTTCCGGGTGGGGACCACGTGATTTCCCCGTGGGGCCCACGTGATTTCCCCGTGGGGCCCACGTGATTTCCGGGTGGGGCCCACGTGATTTCCGGGTGGGGCCCACGTGATTTCCCCGTGGGGCCCACGTGATTTCCCCGTGGGGCCCACGTGATTTCCGGGTGGGGCCCACGTGATTTCAGGGTGGGGCCCACGTGATTTCCCCGTGGGGCCCACGTGATTTCCCCGTGGGGCCCACGTGATTTCCCCGTGGGGCCCACGTGATTTCCGGGTGGGGCCCACGTGATTTCCGGGTGGGGCCCACGTGATTTCCCCGTGGGGCCCACGTGATTTCCGGGTGGGCCCCACGTGATTACCGGGTGGGGCCCACGTGATTTCCGGGTGGGGCCCACGTGATTTCCGGGTGGGGCCCACGTGATTTCCCCTTGGGGCCCACGTGATTTCCGGGTGGGCCCCACGTGATTTCCGGGTGTGGCCCACGTGATTTCCGGGTGGGGCCCACGTGATTTCCGGTTGGGGCCCACGTGATTTCCGGGTGGGGCCAACGTGATTTCCGGGTGGGGCCCACGTGATTTCCCCGTGGGGCCCACGTGATTTCCGGGTGGGGCCCACGTGATTTCCGGGTGGGGCCCACGTGATTTCCGGGTGGGGCCCACGTGATTTCCGGGTGGGGTCCACGTGATTTCCGGGTGTGGCCCACGTGATTTCCCGGTGGGGCCCACGTGATTTCCGGGTGGGGCCCTCGTGATTTCCGGGTGGGGCCCACGTGATTTCCGGGTGGGGCCCACGTGATTTCCGGGTGGGGCCCACGTGATTTCCGGGTGGGGCCCACGTGATTTCCGGGTGGGGCCCACGTGATTTCCGGGTGGGGCCCACGTGATTTCCGGGTGGGGTCCACGTGATTTCCGGGTGGGGCCCACGTGATTTCCCGGTGGGGCCCACGTGATTTCCGGGTGGGGCCCACGTGATTTCCGGGTGGGGCCCACGTGATTACCGGGTGGGGCCCACGTGATTTCCCCGAGGGGCCCACGTGATTTCCGGGTGGGGCCCACGTGATTTCCGGGTGGGGCCCACGTGATTTCCGGGTGGGGCCCACGTGATTTCCGGGTGGGGCCCACGTGAATTCCGGGTGGGGCCCACGTGATTTCCGGGTGGGGCCCACGTGATTTCCGGGTGGGGCCCACGTGATTTCCGGGTGGGGCCCACGTGATTTCCGGGTGGGGCCCACGTGATTTCCGGGTGGGGCCCACGTGATTTCCGGGTGGGGCCCACGTGATTTCCCCGTGGGGCCCACGTGATTTCCCCATGGGGCCCACGTGATTTCCGGCTGGGGCCCACGTGATTTCCGGGTGGGGTCCACGTGATTTCCAGGTGGGGCCCACGTGATTTCCCCGTGGGGCCCACGTGATTTCCGGGTGGGGCCCACGTGATTTCCGGGTGGGGCCCACGTGATTTCCGGGTGGGGCCCACGTGATTTCCGGGTGGGGCCCACGTGATTTCCGGATGTGGCCCACGTGATTTCCGGGTGGGGCCCACGTGATTTCCGGGTGGGGCCCACGTGATTTCCGCGTGGGGCCCACGTGATTTCCGGGTGGGGGCCACGGGGGTTCCGGGTGGGGCCCACGGGAGTTCGGGGGGGGGCCCACGTGATTTCCGGGTGGGGCCCACGTGATTTCCGGCTGGGGCCCACGTGATTTCCGGGTGGGGCCCACGTGATTTCCGGGTGGGGCCCACGTGATTTCCGGGTGGGGCCCACGTGATTTCCGGGTGGGTCCCACGTGATTTCCCGGTGGGGCCCACGTGATTTCCGGGTGGGGCCCACGTGATTTCCGGGTGGGGCCCACGTGATTTCCGGGTGGGGCCCACGTGATTTCCGGCTGGGGCCCACGTGATTTCCGGGTGGGGCCCACGTGATTTCCGGGTGGGGCCCACGTGATTTCCGGGTGGGGCCCACGTGATTTCCGGGTGGGGCCCACGTGATTTCCGGGTGGGGCCCACGTGATTTCCGGGTGGGGCCCACGTGATTTCCCCGTGGGGCCCACGTGATTTCCCCGTGGGGCCCACGTGATTTCCGGGTGGGGCCCACGTGATTTCCGGGTGGGGCCCACGTGATTTCCGGCTGGGGCCCACGTGATTTCCGGGTGGTGCCCACGTGATTTCCCCGTGGGGCCCACGTGATTTCCCCGTGGGGCCCACGTGATTTCCGGGTGGGCCCCACGTGATTTCCGGGTGGGGCCCACGTGATTTCCCCATGGGGCCCACGTGATTTCCCCGTGGGGCCCACGTGATTTCCGGGTGGGGCCCACGTGATTTCCGGGTGGGGCCCACGTGATTTCCGGTTGGGCCCCACGTGATTTCCGTGTGGGGCCCACGTGATTTCCGGGTGGGGCCCACGTGATTTCCGGGTGGGGCCCACGTGATTTCCGGGTGGGGCCCACGTGATTTCCGGGTGGGGCCCACGTGATTTCCGGGTGGGGCCCACGTGATTTCCGGGTGGGGCCCACGTGATTTCCGGGTGGGGCCCACGTGATTTCCCCGTGGGGCCCACGTGATTTCCCCGTGGGGCCCACGTGATTTCCGGCTGGGGCCCACGTGATTTCCGGGTGGGGCCCACGTGATTTCCGGGTGGGGCCCACGTGATTTCCGGGTGGGGCCCACGTGATTTCCGGGTGGGGCCCACGTGATTTCCGGGTGGGGCCCACGTGATTTCCGGGTGGGGCCCACGTGATTTCCGGGTGGGCCCCACGTGATTTCCGTGTGGGGCCCACATGATTTCCGGGTGGGGCCCACGTGATTTCCGGGTGGGGCCCACGTGATTTCCGGGTGGGGCCCACGTGATTTCCGGGTGGGGCCCACGTGATTTCCGGGTGGGGCCCACGTGATTTCCCCGTGGGGCCCACGTGATTTCCCCGTGGGGCCCACGTGATTTCCCCGTGGGGCCCACGTGATTTCCGGCTGGGGCCCACGTGATTTCCGGGTGGGGCCCACGTGATTTCCGGGTGGGGCCCACGTGATTTCCGGGTGGGCCCCACGTGATTTCCGGGTGGGGCCCACGTGATTTCCGGGTGGGGCCCACGTGATTTCCGGGTGGGGCCCACGTGATTTCCGGGTGGGGCCCACGTGATTTCCGGCTGGGGCCCACGTGATTTCCGGGTGGGGCCCACGTGATTTCCGGGTGGGGCCCACGTGATTTCCGGGTGGGGCCCACGTGATTTCCGGGTGGGTCCCACGTGATTTCCCGGTGGGGCCCACGTGATTTCCGGGTGGGGCCCACGTGATTTCCGGGTGGGGCCCACGTGATTTCCGGGTGGGGCCCACGTGATTTCCGGGTGGGGCCCACGTGATTTCCGGCTGGGGCCCACGTGATTTCCGGGTGGGGCCCACGTGATTTCCGGGTGGGGCCCACGTGATTTCCGGGTGGGGCCCACGTGATTTCCGGGTGGGGCCCACGTGATTTCCGGGTGGGGCCCACGTGATTTCCGGGTGGGGCCCACGTGATTTCCCCGTGGGGCCCACGTGATTTCCCCGTGGGGCCCACGTGATTTCCGGGTGGGGCCCACGTGATTTCCGGGTGGGGCCCACGTGATTTCCGGCTGGGGCCCACGTGATTTCCGGGTGGTGCCCACGTGATTTCCCCGTGGGGCCCACGTGATTTCCCCGTGGGGCCCACGTGATTTCCGGGTGGGCCCCACGTGATTTCCGGGTGGGGCCCACGTGATTTCCCCATGGGGCCCACGTGATTTCCCCGTGGGGCCCACGTGATTTCCGGGTGGGGCCCACGTGATTTCCGGGTGGGGCCCACGTGATTTCCGGTTGGGCCCCACGTGATTTCCGTGTGGGGCCCACGTGATTTCCGGGTGGGGCCCACGTGATTTCCGGGTGGGGCCCACGTGATTTCCGGGTGGGGCCCACGTGATTTCCGGGTGGGGCCCACGTGATTTCCGGGTGGGGCCCACGTGATTTCCGGGTGGGGCCCACGTGATTTCCGGGTGGGGCCCACGTGATTTCCCCGTGGGGCCCACGTGATTTCCCCGTGGGGCCCACGTGATTTCCGGCTGGGGCCCACGTGATTTCCGGGTGGGGCCCACGTGATTTCCGGGTGGGGCCCACGTGATTTCCGGGTGGGGCCCACGTGATTTCCGGGTGGGGCCCACGTGATTTCCGGGTGGGGCCCACGTGATTTCCGGGTGGGGCCCACGTGATTTCCGGGTGGGCCCCACGTGATTTCCGTGTGGGGCCCACGTGATTTCCGGGTGGGGCCCACGTGATTTCCGGGTGGGGCCCACGTGATTTCCGGGTGGGGCCCACGTGATTTCCGGGTGGGGCCCACGTGATTTCCGGGTGGGGCCCACGTGATTTCCCCGTGGGGCCCACGTGATTTCCCCGTGGGGCCCACGTGATTTCCCCGTGGGGCCCACGTGATTTCCGGCTGGGGCCCACGTGATTTCCGGGTGGGGCCCACGTGATTTCCGGGTGGGGCCCACGTGATTTCCGGGTGGGCCCCACGTGATTTCCGGGTGGGGCCCACGTGATTTCCGGGTGGGGCCCACGTGATTTCCGGGTGGGGCCCACGTGATTTCCGGGTGGGGCCCACGTGATTTCCGGGTGGGGCCCACGTGATTTCCCCGTGGGGCCCACGTGATTTCCGGCTGGGGCCCACGTGATTTCCGGGTGGGGACCACGTGATTTCCCCGTGGGGCCCACGTAATTTCCCCGTGGGGCCCACGTGATTTCCGGGTGGGGCCCACGTGATTTCCGGGTGGGGCCCACGTGATTTCCCCGTGGGGCCCACGTGATTTCCCCGTGGGGCCCACGTGATTTCCGGGTGGGGCCCACGTGATTTCAGGGTGGGGCCCACGTGATTTCCCCGTGGGGCCCACGTGATTTCCCCGTTGGGCCCACGTGATTTCCCCGTGGGGCCCACGTGATTTCCGGGTGGGGCCCACGTGATTTCCGGGTGGGGCCCACGTGATTTCCCCGTGGGGCCCACGTGATTTCCGGGTGGGCCCCACGTGAATACCGGGTGGGGCCCACGTGATTTCCGGGTGGGGCCCACGTGATTTCCGGGTGGGGCCCACGTGATTTCCGGGTGGGGCCCACGTGATTTCCGGGTGGGGCCCACGTGATTTCCGGGTGGGGCCCACGTGATTTCCGGGTGGGGCCCACATGATTTCCCCGTGGGGCCCACGTGTTTTCCGGGTGGGGCCCACGTGATTTCCGGGTGGGGCCCACGTGATTTCCGGGTGGGGCCCACGTGATTTCCCCGTGGGGCCCACGTGATTTCCGGGTGGGCCCCACGTGATTTCCGGGTGTGGCCCACGTGATTTCCGGGTGGGGCCCACGTGATTTCCGGGTGGGGCCCACGTGATTTCCGGGTGTGGCCCACGTGATTTCCGGGTGGGGCCCACGTGATTTCCGGGTGGGGCCCACGTGATTTCCGGGTGGGCCCCACGTGATTTCCGGGTGGGGCCCACGTGATTTCCCCATGGGGCCCACGTGATTTCCCCATGGGGCCCACGTGATTTCCGGGTGGGGCCCACGTGATTTCCGGGTGGGGCCCACGTGATTTCCGGGTGGGGCCCACGTGATTTCCGGTTGGGCCCCACGTGATTTCCGTGTGGGGCCCACGTGATTTCCGGGTGGGGCCCACGTGATTTCCGGGTGGGGCCCACGTGATTTCCGGGTGGGGCCCACGTGATTTCCGGGTGGGGCCCACGTGATTTCCGGGTGGGGCCCACGTGATTTCCGGGTGGGGCCCACGTGATTTCCGGGTGGGGCCCACGTGATTTCCCCGTGGGGCCCACGTGATTTCCCCGTGGGGCCCACGTGATTTCCGGGTGGGGCCCACGTGATTTCCGGGTGGGGCCCACGTGATTTCCGGGTGGGGCCCACGTGATTTCCGGGTGGGGCCCACGTGATTTCCGGGTGGGCCCCACGTGATTTCCGGGTGGGGCCCACGTGATTTCCGGGTGGGGCCCACGTGATTTCCGGGTGGGGCCCACGTGATTTCCGGGTGGGGCCCACGTGATTTCCGGGTGGGCCCCACGTGATTTCCGGGTGGGGCCCACGTGATTTCCGGGTGGGGCCCACGTGATTTCCGGGTGGGGCCCACGTGATTTCCGGGTGGGGCCAACGTGATTTCCGGGTGGGGCCCACGTGATTTCCCCGTGGGGCCCACGTGATTTCCGGCTGGGGCCCACGTGATTTCCGGGTGGGGACCACGTGATTTCCCCGTGGGGCCCACGTAATTTCCCCGTGGGGCCCACGTGATTTCCGGGTGGGGCCCACGTGATTTCCGGGTGGGGCCCACGTGATTTCCCCGTGGGGCCCACGTGATTTCCCCGTGGGGCCCACGTGATTTCCGGGTGGGGCCCACGTGATTTCAGGGTGGGGCCCACGTGATTTCCCCGTGGGGCCCACGTGATTTCCCCGTTGGGCCCACGTGATTTCCCCGTGGGGCCCACGTAATTTCCGGGTGGGGCCCACGTGATGTCCGGGTGGGGCCCACGTGATTTCCCCGTGGGGCCCACGTGATTTCCGGGTGGGCCCCACGTGATTACCGGGTGGGGCCCACGTGATTTCCGGGTGGGGCCCACATGATTTCCGGGTGGGGCCCACGTGATTTCCGGGTGGGGCCCACGTGATTTCCGGGTGGGGCCCACGTGATTTCCGGGTGGGGCCCACGTGATTTCCGGGTGGGGCCCACATGATTTCCCCGTGGGGCCCACGTGTTTTCCGGGTGGGGCCCACGTGATTTCCGGGTGGGGCCCACGTGATTTCCGATTGGGGCCCACGTGATTTCCCCGTGGGGCCCACGTGATTTCCGGGTGGGCCCCACGTGATTTCCGGGTGTGGCCCACGTGATTTCCGGGTGGGGCCCACGTGATTTCCGGGTGGGGCCCACGTGATTTCCGGGTGGGGCCCACGTGATTTCCGGGTGGGGCCCACGTGATTTCCCCGTGGGGCCCACGTGATTTCCGGGTGGGGCCCACGTGATTTCCGGGTGGGGCCCACGTGATTTCCGGGTGGGGCCCACGTGATTTCCGGGTGGGTTCCACGTGATTTCCGGGTGGGGCCCACGTGATTTCCGGGTGGGGCCCACGTGATTTCCGGGTGGGGCCCACGTGATTTTCGGGTGGGGCCCACGTGATTTCCGGGTGGGGCCCACGTGATTTCCGGGTGGGGCCCACGTGATTTCCGGGTGGGGCCCACGTGATTTCCGGGTGGGGCCCACGTGATTTCCGGGTGGGGCCCACGTGATTTCCCCGTGGGGCCCACGTGATTTCCCCGTGGGGCCCACGTGATTTCCGGGTGGGGCCCACGTGATTTCCGGGTGGGGCCCACGTGATTTCCGGGTGGGGCCCACGTGATTTCCCCGTGGGGCCCACGTGATTTCCGGGTGGGGCCCACGTGATTTCCCCGTGGGGCCCACGTGATTTCCGGGTGGGGCCCACGTGATTTCCCCGTGGGGCCCACGTGATTTCCGGGTGGGGCCCATGGGATTTCCCCGTGGGGCCCACGTGATTTCCGGGTGGGGCCCACGTGATTTCCCCGTGAGGCCCACGTGATTTCCCCGTGGGGCCCACGTGATTTCCGGGTGGGGCCCACGTGATTTCCGGGTGGGGCCCACGTGATTTCCGGGTGGGGCCCACGTGATTTCCGGGTGGGGCCCACGTGATTTCCGGCTGTGGCCCACGTGATTTCCGGGTGGGGCCCACGTGATTTCCGGGTGGGGCCCACGTGATTTCCGGGTGGGGCCCACGTGATTTCCGGGTGGGTCCCACGGGATTTCCGGGTGGGGCCCACGTGATTTCCGGGTGGGCCCCACTTGATTTCCGGGTGGGGCCCACGTGATTTCCGGGTGGGGCCCACGTGATTTCCGGGTGGGGCCCACGTGATTTCCGGGTGGGGCCCACGTGATTTCCGGGTGGGGCCCACGTGATTTCCCCGTGGGGCCCACGTGATTTCCGGGTGGGGCCCACGTGATTTCCGGGTGGGGCCCACGTGATTTCCGGGTGGGGCCCACGTGATTTCCGGGTGGGGCCCACGTGATTTCCGGGTGGGGCCCACGTGATTTCCCCGTGGGGCCCACGTGATTTCCGGGTGGGGCCCACGTGATTTCCGGGTGGGGCCCACGTGATTTCCGGGTGGGGCCCAGGTGATTTCCCCGTGGGGCCAACGTGATTTCCCCGTGGGGCCCACGTGATTTCCGGGTGGGGCCCACGTGATTTCCGGGTGGGGCCCACGTGATTTACGGGTGGGGCCCACGTGATTTCCGGGTGGGGCCCACGTGATTTCCGGGTTGGGCCCACGTGATTTCCGGGTGGGGCCCACGTGATTTCCGGGGGGGGCCCACGTGATTTCCGGGGGGGGCCCACGTGATTTCCGGGTGGGGCCCACGTGATTTCCGGGTGGGGCCCAGGTGATTTCCGCGTGGGGCCCACGTGATTTCCCCGTGGGGCCCACGTGATTTCCCCGTGGGGCCCACGTGATTTCCGGGTGGGGCCCACGTGATTTCCGGGTGGGGCCCACGTGATTTCCGGGTGGGGCCCACGTGATTTCCGGGTGGGGCCCACGTGATTTCCGGGTGGGGCCCACGTGATTTCCGGGTGGGCCCCACGTGATTTCCGTGTGGGGCCCACGTGATTTCCGGGTGGGGACCACGTGATTTCCCCGTGGGGCCCACGTAATTTCCCCGTGGGGCCCACGTGATTTCCGGGTGGGGCCCACGTGATTTCCGGGTGGGGCCCACGTGATTTCCCCGTGGGGCCCACGTGATTTCCCCGTGGGGCCCACGTGATTTCCGGGTGGGGCCCACGTGATTTCAGGGTGGGGCCCACGTGATTTCCCCGTGGGGCCCACGTGATTTCCCCGTTGGGCCCACGTGATTTCCCCCTGGGGCCCACGTGATTTCCGGGTGGGGCCCACGTGATTTCCCCGTGGGGCCCACGTGATTTCCGGGTGGGCCCCACGTGATTACCGGGTGGGGCCCACGTGATTTCCGGGTGGGGCCCACGTGATTTCCGGGTGGTGCCCACGTGATTTCCGGGTGGGGCCCACGTGATTTCCGGGTGGGGCCCACGGGATTTCCGGGTGGGGCCCACGTGATTTCCGGGTGGGGCCCACATGATTTCCCCGTGGGGCCCATGTGTTTTCCGGGTGGGGCCCACGTGATTTCCGGGTGGGGCCCACGTGATTTCCGGGTGGGGCCCACGTGATTTCCCCGTGGGGCCCACGTGATTTCCGGGTGGGGCCCACGTGATTTCCGGGTGTGGCCCACGTGATTTCCGGGTGGGTTCCACGTGATTTCCGGGTGGGGCCCACGTGATTTCCGGGTGGGGCCCACGTGATTTCCGGGTGGGGCCCACGTGATTTTCGGGTGGGGCCCACGTGATTTCCGGGTGGGGCCCACGTGATTTCCGGGTGGGGCCCACGTGATTTCCGGGTGGGGCCCACGTGATTTCCGGGTGGGGCCCACGTGATTTCCGGGTGGGGCCCACGTGATTTCCCCGTGGGGCCCACGTGATTTCCCCGTGGGGCCCACGTGATTTCCGGGTGGGGCCCACGTGATTTCCGGGTGGGGCCCACGTGATTTCCGGGTGGGGCCCACGTGATTTCCGGGTGGGGCCCACGTGATTTCCCCGTGGGGCCCACGTGATTTCCGGGTGGGGCCCACGTGATTTCCGGGTGGGGCCCACGTGATTTCCGGGTGGGGCCCACGTGATTTCCGGGTGGGGCCCACGTGATTTCCGGGTGGGGCCCACGTGATTTCCCCGTGGGGCCCACGTGATTTCCGGGTGGGGCCCACGTGATTTCCGGGTGGGGCCCACGTGATTTCCGGGTGGGGCCCACGTGATTTCCCCGTGGGGCCAACGTGATTTCCCCGTGGGGCCCACGTGATTTCCGGGTGGGGCCCACGTGATTTCCGGGTGGGGCCCACGTGATTTCCGGGTGGGGCCCATGTGATTTCCGGGTGGGGCCCACGTGATTTCCGGGTTGGCCCCACGTGATTTCCGGGTGGGGCCCACGTGATTTCCGGGTGGGGCCCACGTGATTTCCGGGTGGGGCCCACGTGATTTCCGGGTGGGGCCCACGTGATTTCCGGGTGGGGCCCACGTGATTTCCCCGTGGGGCCCACGTGATTTCCCGGTGGGGCCCACGTGATTTCCGTGTGGGGCCCACGTGATTTCCGAGTGGGGCCCACGTGATTTCCGGGTGGGGCCCACGTGATTTCCGGGTGGGGCCCACGTGATTTCCGGGTGGGGCCCACGTGATTTCCGGGTGGGGCCCACGTGATTTCCGGGTGGGGCCCACGTGATTTCCGGGTGGGGCCCACGTGATTTCCCCGTGGGGCCCACGTGATTTCCGGGTGGGGCCCACGTGATTTCCCCGTGAGGCCCACGTGATTTCCCCGTGGGGCCCACGTGATTTCCGGGTGGGGCCCACGTGATTTCCGGGTGGGGCCCACGTGATTTCCGGGTGGGGCCCACGTGATTTCCGGTTGGGGCCCACGTGATTTCCGGGTGGGGCCCACGTGATTTCCGGGTGGGGCCCACGTGATTTCCGGGTGGGGCCCACGTGATTTCCCCGTGGGGCCCACGTGATTTCCGGGTGGGGCCCACGTGATTTCCGGGTGGGGCCCACGTGATTTCCGGGTGGGGCCCACGTGATTTCCGGGTGGGGCCCACGTGATTTCCGGGTGGGGCCCACGTGATTTCCCCGTGGGGCCCACGTGATTTCCGGGTGGGGCCCACGTGATTTCCGGGTGGGGCCCACGTGATTTCCGGGTGGGGCCCACGTGATTTCCCCGTGGGGCCAACGTGATTTCCCCGTGGGGACCACGTGATTTCCGGGTGGGGCCCACGTGATTTCCGGGTGGGGCCCACGTGATTTACGGGTGGGGCCCACGTGGTTTCCGGGTGGGGCCCACGTGATTTCCGGGTTGGCCCCACGTGATTTCCGGGTGGGGCCCACGTGATTTCCGGGTGGGGCCCACGTGATTTCCGGGTGGGGCCCACGTGATTTCCGGGTGGGGCCCACGTGATTTCCGGGTGGGGCCCACGTGATTTCCGCGTGGGGCCCACGTGATTTCCCCGTGGGGCCCACGTGATTTCCCCGTGGGGCCCACGTGATTTCCGGGTGGGGCCCACGTGATTTCCGGGTGGGGCCCACGTGATTTCCGGGTGGGGCCCACGTGATTTCCGGGTGGGGCCCACGTGATTTCCGGGTGGGGCCCACGTGATTTCCGTGTGGGGCCCACGTGATTTCCGGGTGGGGCCCACGTGATTTCCGGGTGGGGCCCACGTGATTTCCGGGTGGGCCCCACGTGATTTCCGGGTGGGGCCCACGTGATTTCCGGGTGGGGCCCACGTGATTTCCGGGTGGGGCCCACGTGATTTCCCCGTGGGGCCCACGTGATTTCCGGGTGGGGACCACGTGATTTCCCCGTGGGGCCCACGTAATTTCCCCGTGGGGCCCACGTGATTTCCGGGTGGGGCCCACGTGATTTCCGGGTGGGGCCCACGTGATTTCCCCGTGGGGCCCACGTGATTTCCCCGTGGGGCCCACGTGATTTCCGGGTGGGGCCCACGTGATTTCAGGGTGGGGCCCACGTGATTTCCCCGTGGGGCCCACGTGATTTCCCCGTTGGGCCCACGTGATTTCCCCCTGGGGCCCACGTGATTTCCGGGTGGGGCCCACGTGATTTCCCCGTGGGGCCCACGTGATTTCCGGGTGGGCCCCACGTGATTACCGGGTGGGGCCCACGTGATTTCCGGGTGGGGCCCACGTGATTTCCGGGTGGGGCCCACGTGATTTCCGGGTGGGGCCCACGTGATTTCCGGGTGGGGCCCACGTGATTTCCGGGTGGGGCCCACGTGATTTCCGGGTGGGGCCCACATGATTTCCCCGTGGGGCCCACGTGTTTTCCGGGTGGGGCCCACGTGATTTCCGGGTGGGGCCCACGTGAGTTCCGGGTGGGGCCCACGTGATTTCCCCGTGGGGCCCACGTGATTTCCGGGTGGGCCCCACGTGATTTCCGGGTGTGGCCCACGTGATTTCCGGGTGGGGCCCACGTGATTTCCGGGTGGGGCCCACGTGATTTCCGGGTGGGGCCCACGTGATTTCCGGGTGGGGCCCACGTGATTTCCCCGTGGGGCCCACGTGATTTCCGGGTGGGGCCCACGTGATTTCCGGGTGGGGCCCACGTGATTTCCGGGTGGGGCCCACGTGATTTCCGGGTGGGTTCCACGTGATTTCCGGGTGGGGCCCACGTGATTTCCGGGTGGGGCCCACGTGATTTCCGGGTGGGGCCCACGTGATTTCCGGGTGGGGCCCACGTGATTTCCGGGTGGGGCCCACGTGATTTCCGGGTGGGGCCCACGTGATTTCCGGGTGGGGCCCACGTGATTTCCCCGTGGGGCCCACGTGATTTCCCCGTGGGGCCCACGTGATTTCCGGGTGGGGCCCACGTGATTTCCGGGTGGGGCCCACGTGATTTCCGGGTGGGGCCCACGTGATTTCCGGGTGGGGCCCACGTGATTTCCGGGTGGGGCCCACGTGATTTCCCCGTGGGGCCCACGTGATTTCCGGGTGGGGCCCACGTGATTTCCGGGTGGGGCCCACGTGATTTCCGGGTGGGGCCCACGTGATTTCCGGGTGGGGCCCACGTGATTTCCGGGTGGGGCCCACGTGATTTCCGGGTGGGGCCCACGTGATTTCCGGGTGGGGCCCACGTGATTTCCGGGTGGGGCCCACGTGATTTCCCCGTGGGGCCCACGTGTTTTCCGGGTGGGGCCCACGTGATTTCCGGGTGGGGCCCACGTGATTTCCGGGTGGGGCCCACGTGATTTCCGGGTGGGGCCCACGTGATTTCCGGGTGGGCCCCACGTGATTTCCGGGTGTGGCCCACGTGATTTCCGGGTGTGGCCCACGTGATTTCCGGGTGGGGCCCACGTGATTTCCGGGTGGGGCCCACGTGATTTCCGGGTGGGGCCCACGTGATTTCCGGGTGGGGCCCACGTGATTTCCCCGTGGGGCCCACGTGATTTCCGGGTGGGGCCCACGTGATTTCCGGGTGGGGCCCACGTGATTTCCGGGTGGGGCCCACGTGATTTCCGGGTGGGTTCCACGTGATTTCCGGGTGGGGCCCACGTGATTTCCGGGTGGGGCCCACGTGATTTCCGGGTGGGGCCCACGTGATTTCCGGGTGGGGCCCACGTGATTTCCGGGTGGGGCCCACGTGATTTCCGGGTGGGGCCCACGTGATTTCCGGGTGGGGCCCACGTGATTTCCGGGTGGGGCCCACGTGATTTCCCCGTGGGGCCCACGTGATTTCCCCGTGGGGCCCTCGTGATTTCCGGGTGGGGCCCACGTGATTTCCGGGTGGGGCCCACGTGATTTCCGGGTGGGGCCCACGTGATTTCCGGGTGGGGCCCACGTGATTTCCCCGTGGGGCCCACGTGATTTCCCCGTGGGGCCCACGTGATTTCCGGGTGGGGCCCACGTGATTTCCGGGTGGGGCCCACGTGATTTCCGGGTGGGGCCCACGTGATTTCCGGGTGGGGCCCACGTGATTTCCCCGTGGGGCCCACGTGATTTCCGGGTGGGGCCCACGTGATTTCCGGGTGGGGCCCACGTGATTTCCGGGTGGGGCCCACGTGATTTCCCCGTGGGGCCAACGTGATTTCCCCGTGGGGCCCACGTGATTTCCGGGTGGGGCCCACGTGATTTCCGGGTGGGGCCCACGTGATTTCCGGGTGGGGCCCATGTGATTTCCGGGTGGGGCCCACGTGATTTCCGGGTTGGCCCCACGTGATTTCCGGGTGGGGCCCACGTGATTTCCGGGTGGGGCCCACGTGATTTCCGGGTGGGGCCCACGTGATTTCCGGGTGGGGCCCACGTGATTTCCGGGTGGGGCCCACGTGATTTCCCCGTGGGGCCCACGTGATTTCCCGGTGGGGCCCACGTGATTTCCGGGTGGGGCCCACGTGATTTCCGGGTGGGGCCCACGTGATTTCCGGGTGGGGCCCACGTGATTTCCGGGTGGGGCCCACGTGATTTCCGGGTGGGGCCCACGTGATTTCCGGGTGGGGCCCACGTGATTTCCGGGTGGGGCCCACGTGATTTCCGGGTGGGGCCCACGTGATTTCCCCGTGGGGCCCACGTGATTTCCGGGTGGGGCCCACGTGATTTCCCCGTGAGGCCCACGTGATTTCCCCGTGGGGCCCACGTGATTTCCGGGTGGGGCCCACGTGATTTCCGGGTGGGGCCCACGTGATTTCCGGGTGGGGCCCACGTGATTTCCGGTTGGGGCCCACGTGATTTCCGGCTGTGGCCCACGTGATTTCCGGGTGGGGTCCACGTGATTTCCGGGTGGGGCCCACGTGATTTCCCCGTGGGGCCCACGTGATTTCCGGGTGGGGCCCACGTGATTTCCGGGTGGGGCCCACGTGATTTCCGGGTGGGGCCCACGTGATTTCCGGGTGGGGCCCACGTGATTTCCCCGTGGGGCCCACGTGATTTCCGGGTGGGGCCCACGTGATTTCCGGGTGGGGCCCACGTGATTTCCGGGTGGGGCCCACGTGATTTCCGGGTGGGGCCCACGTGATTTCCGGGTGGGGCCCACGTGATTTCCGGGTGGGGCCCACGTGATTTCCGGGTGGGGCCCACGTGATTTCCCCGTGGGGCCCACGTAATTTCCCCGTGGGGCCCACGTGATTTCCGGGTGGGGCCCACGTGATTTCCGGGTGGGGCCCACGTGATTTCCCCGTGGGGCCCACGTGATTTCCCCGTGGGGCCCACGTGATTTCCGGGTGGGGCCCACGTGATTTCAGGGTGGGGCCCACGTGATTTCCCCGTGGGGCCCACGTGATTTCCCCGTTGGGCCCACGTGATTTCCCCGTGGGGCCCACGTAATTTCCGGGTGGGGCCCACGTGATTTCCGGGTGGGGCCCACGTGATTTCCCCGTGGGGCCCACGTGATTTCCGGGTGGGCCCCACGTGATTACCGGGTGGGGCCCACGTGATTTCCGGGTGGGGCCCACATGATTTCCGGGTGGGGCCCACGTGATTTCCGGGTGGGGCCCACGTGATTTCCGGGTGGGGCCCACGTGATTTCCGGGTGGGGCCCACGTGATTTCCGGGTGGGGCCCACATGATTTCCCCGTGGGGCCCTCGTGTTTTCCGGGTGGGGCCCACGTGATTTCCGGGTGGGGCCCACGTGATTTCCGGGTGGGGCCCACGTGATTTCCCCGTGGGGCCCACGTGATTTCCGGGTGGGCCCCACGTGATTTCCGGGTGTGGCCCACGTGATTTCCGGGTGGGGCCCACGTGATTTCCGGGTGGGGCCCACGTGATTTCCGGGTGGGGCCCACGTGATTTCCGGGTGGGGCCCACGTGATTTCCCCGTGGGGCCCACGTGATTTCCGGGTGGGGCCCACGTGATTTCCGGGTGGGGCCCACGTGATTTCCGGGTGGGTTCCACGTGATTTCCGGGTGGGGCCCACGTGATTTCCGGGTGGGGCCCACGTGATTTCCGGGTGGGGCCCACGTGATTTTCGGGTGGGGCCCACGTGATTTCCGGGTGGGGCCCACGTGATTTCCGGGTGGGGCCCACGTGATTTCCGGGTGGGGCCCACGTGATTTCCGGGTGGGGCCCACGTGATTTCCCCGTGGGGCCCACGTGATTTCCCCGTGGGGCCCACGTGATTTCCGGGTGGGGCCCACGTGATTTCCGGGTGGGGCCCACGTGATTTCCGGGTGGGGCCCACGTGATTTCCGGGTGGGGCCCACGTGATTTCCCCGTGGGGCCCACGTGATTTCCCCGTGGGGCCCACGTGATTTCCCCGTGGGGCCCACGTGATTTCCGGGTGGGGCCCATGGGATTTCCCCGTGGGGCCCACGTGATTTCCGGGTGGGGCCCACGTGATTTCCCCGTGAGGCCCACGTGATTTCCCCGTGGGGCCCACGTGATTTCCGGGTGGGGCCCACGTGATTTCCGGGTGGGGCCCACGTGATTTCCGGGTGGGGCCCACGTGATTTCCGGGTGGGGCCCACGTGATTTCCGGCTGTGGCCCACGTGATTTCCGGGTGGGGCCCACGTGATTTCCGGGTGGGGCCCACGTGATTTCCGGGTGGGGCCCACGTGATTTCCGGGTGGGTCCCACGGGATTTCCGGGTGGGGCCCACGTGATTTCCGGGTGGGCCCCACTTGATTTCCGGGTGGGGCCCACGTGATTTCCGGGTGGGGCCCACGTGATTTCCGGGTGGGGCCCACGTGATTTCCGGGGGGGGCCCACGTGATTTCCGGGTGGGGCCCACGTGATTTCCCCGTGGGGCCCACGTGATTTCCGGGTGGGGCCCACGTGATTTCCGGGTGGGGCCCACGTGATTTCCGGGTGGGGCCCACGTGATTTCCGGGTGGGGCCCACGTGATTTCCGGGTGGGGCCCACGTGATTTCCCCGTGGGGCCCACGTGATTTCCGGGTGGGGCCCACGTGATTTCCGGGTGGGGCCCACGTGATTTCCGGGTGGGGCCCACGTGATTTCCCCGTGGGGCCCACGTGATTTCCCCGTGGGGCCCACGTGATTGCCGGGTGGGGCCCACGTGATTTCCGGGTGGGGCCCACGTGATTTACGGGTGGGGCCCACGTGATTTCCGGGTGGGGCCCACGTGATTTCCGGGTTGGGCCCACGTGATTTCCGGGTGGGGCCCACGTGATTTCCGGGTGGGGCCCACGTGATTTCCGGGTGGGGCCCACGTGATTTCCGGGTGGGGCCCACGTGATTTCCGGGTGGGGCCCACGTGATTTCCGCGTGGGGCCCACGTGATTTCCCCGTGGGGCCCACGTGATTTCCCCGTGGGGCCCACGTGATTTCCGGGTGGGGCCCACGTGATTTCCGGGTGGGGCCCACGTGATTTCCGGGTGGGGCCCACGTGATTTCCGGGTGGGGCCCACGTGATTTCCGGGTGGGGCCCACGTGATTTCCGGGTGGGCCCCACGTGATTTCCGTGTGGGGCCCACGTGATTTCCGGGTGGCGACCACGTGATTTCCCCGTGGGGCCCACGTGATTTCCCCGTGGGGCCCACGTGATTTCCGGGTGGGGCCCACGTGATTTCAGGGTGGGGCCCACGTGATTTCCCCGTGGGGCCCACGTGATTTCCCCGTTGGGCCCACGTGATTTCCCCCTGGGGCCCACGTGATTTCCGGGTGGGGCCCACGTGATTTCCCCGTGGGGCCCACGTGATTTCCGGGTGGGCCCCACGTGATTACCGGGTGGGGCCCACGGGATTTCCGGTTGGGGCCCACGTGATTTCCGGGTGGGGCCCACGTGATTTCCGGGTGGGGCCCACGTGATTTCCGGGTGGGGCCCACGTGATTTCCGGGTGGGGCCCACGTGATTTCCGGGTGGGGCCCACATGATTTCCCCGTGGGGCCCACGTGTTTTCCGGGTGGGGCCCACGTGATTTCCGGGTGGGGCCCACGTGATTTCCGGGTGGGGCCCACGTGATTTCCCCGTGGGGCCCACGTGATTTCCGGGTGGGCCCCACGTGATTTCCGGGTGGGGCCCACGTTATTTCCGGGTGGGGCCCACGTGATTTCCGGGTGGGGCCCACGTGATTTCCGGGTGGGGCCCACGTGATTTCCGGGTGGGGCCCACGTGATTTCCGGGTGGGGCCCACGTGATTTCCGGGTGGGGCCCACGTGATTTCCGGGTGGGTTCCACGTGATTTCCGGGTGGGGCCCACGTGATTTCCGGGTGGGGCCCACGTGATTTCCGGGTGGGGCCCACGTGATTTTCGGGTGGGGCCAACGTGATTTCCGGGTGGGGCCCACGTGATTTCCGGGTGGGGCCCACGTGATTTCCGGGTGGGGCCCACGTGATTTCCGGGTGGGGCCCACGTGATTTCCGGGTGGGGCCCACGTGATTTCCCCGTGGGGCCCACGTGATTTCCCCGTGGGGCCCACGTGATTTCCGGGTGGGGCCCACGTGATTTCCGGGTGGGGCCCACGTGATTTCCGGGTGGGGCCCACGTGATTTCCGGGTGGGGCCCACGTGATTTCCGGGTGGGGCCCACGTGATTTCCGGGTTGGCCCCACGTGATTTCCGGGTGGGGCCCACGTGATTTCCGGGTGGGGCCCACGTGATTTCCGGGTGGGGCCCACGTGATTTCCGGGTGGGGCCCACGTGATTTCCGGGTGGGGCCCACGTGATTTCCGCGTGGGGCCCACGTGATTTCCCCGTGGGGCCCACGTGATTTCCCCGTGGGGCCCACGTGATTTCCGGGTGGGGCCCACGTGATTTCCGGGTGGGGCCCACGTGATTTCCGGGTGGGGCCCACGTGATTTCCGGGTGGGGCCCACGTGATTTCCGGGTGGGGCCCACGTGATTTCCGGGTGGGCCCCACGTGATTTCCGTGTGGGGCCCACGTGATTTCCGGGTGGGGCCCACGTGATTTCCGGGTGGGGCCCACGTGATTTCCGGGTGGGCCCCACGTGATTTCCGGGTGGGGCCTACGTGATTTCCGGGTGGGGCCCACGTGATTTCCGGGTGGGGCCCACGTGATTTCCGGGTGGGGCCCACGTGATTTCCGGGTGGGGCCCACGTGATTTCCCCGTGGGGCCCACGTGATTTCCGGCTGGGGCCCACGTGATTTCCGGGTGGGGACCACGTGATTTCCCCGTGGGGCCCACGTGATTTCCCCGTGGGGCCCACGTGATTTCCGGGTGGGGCCCACGTGATTTCCGGGTGGGGCCCACGTGATTTCCCCGTGGGGCCCACGTGATTGCCCCGTGGGGCCCACGTGATTTCCGGGTGGGGCTCACGTGATTTCAGGGTGGGGCCCACGTGATTTCCCCGTGGGGCCCACGTGATTTCCCCGTTGGGCCCACGTGATTTCCCCCTGGGGCCCACGTGATTTCCGGGTGGGGCCCACGTGATTTCCCCGTGGGGCCCACGTGATTTCCGGGTGGGCCCCACGTGATTACCGGGTGGGGCCCACGTGATTTCCGGGTGGGGCCCACGTGATTTCCGGGTGGGGCCCACGTGATTTCCGGGTGGGGCCCACGTGATTTCCGGGTGGGGCCCACGTGATTTCCGGGTGGGGCCCACGTGATTTCCGGGTGGGGCCCACATGATTTCCCCGTGGGGCCCACGTGTTTTCCGGGTGGGGCCCACGTGATTTCCGGGTGGGGCCCACGTGATTTCCGGGTGGGGCCCACGTGATTTCCGGGTGGGGCCCACGTGATTTCCCCGTGGGGCCCACGTGATTTCCGGGTGGGGCCCACGTGATTTCCCCGTGGGGCCCACGTGATTTCCGGGTGGGGCCCACGTGATTTCCGGGTGGGGCCCACGTGATTTCCGGGTGGGGCCCACGTGATTTCCGGGTGGGGCCCACGTGATTTCCGGGTGGGGCCCACGTGATTTCCGGGTGGGGCCCACGTGATTTCCGGGTGGGTTCCACGTGATTTCCGGGTGGGGCCCACGTGATTTCCGGGTGGGGCCCACGTGATTTCCGGGTGGGGCCCACGTGATTTTCGGGTGGGGCCCACGTGATTTCCGGGTGGGGCCCACGTGATTTCCGGGTGGGGCCCACGTGATTTCCGGGTGGGGCCCACGTGATTTCCGGGTGGGGCCCACGTGATTTCCCCGTGGGGCCCACGTGATTTCCCCGTGGGGCCCACGTGATTTCCGGGTGGGGCCCACGTGATTTCCGGGTGGGGCCCACGTGATTTCCGGGTGGGGCCCACGTGATTTCCGGGTGGGGCCCACGTGATTTCCGGGTGGGGCCCACGTGATTTCCGGGTGGGGCCCACGTGATTTCCGGGTGGGGCCCACGTGATTTCCGGGTGCGGCCCACGTGATTTCCGGGTGGGGCCCACGTGATTTCCCCGTGGGGCCCACGTGATTTCCGGGTGGGGCCCACGTGATTTCCGGGTGGGGCCCACGTGATTTCCGGGTGGGGCCCACGTGATTTCCCCGTGGGGCCAACGTGATTTCCCCGTGGGGCCCACGTGATTTCCGGGTGGGGCCCACGTGATTTCCGGGTGGGGCCCACGTGATTTCCGGGTGGGGCCCATGTGATTTCCGGGTGGGGCCCACGTGATTTCCGGGTTGGCCCCACGTGATTTCCGGGTGGGGCCCACGTGATTTCCGGGTGGGGCCCACGTGATTTCCGGGTGGGGCCCACGTGATTTCCGGGTGGGGCCCACGTGATTTCCGGGTGGGGCCCACGTGATTTCCCCGTGGGGCCCACGTGATTTCCCGGTGGGGCCCACGTGATTTCCGGGTGGGGCCCACGTGATTTCCGGGTGGGGCCCACGTGATTTCCGGGTGGGGCCCACGTGATTTCCGGGTGGGGCCCACGTGATTTCCGGGTGGGGCCCACGTGATTTCCGGGTGGGGCCCACGTGATTTCCGGGTGGGGCCCACGTGATTTCCGGGTGGGGCCCACGTGATTTCCCCGTGGGGCCCACGTGATTTCCGGGTGGGGCCCACGTGATTTCCCCGTGAGGCCCACGTGATTTCCCCGTGGGGCCCACGTGATTTCCGGGTGGGGCCCACGTGATTTCCGGGTGGGGCCCACGTGATTTCCGGGTGGGGCCCACGTGATTTCCGGTTGGGGCCCAGGTGATTTCCGGGTGGGGCCCACGTGATTTCCGGGTGGGGCCCACGTGATTTCCGGGTGGGGCCCACGTGATTTCCCCGTGGGGCCCACGTGATTTCCGGGTGGGGCCCACGTGATTTCCGGGTGGGGCCCACGTGATTTCCGGGTGGGGCCCACGTGATTTCCGGGTGGGGCCCACGTGATTTCCGGGTGGGGCCCACGTGATTTCCCCGTGGGGCCCACGTGATTTCCGGGTGGGGCCCACGTGATTTCCGGGTGGGGCCCACGTGATTTCCGGGTGGGGCCCACGTGATTTCCCCGTGGGGCCAACGTGATTTCCCCGTGGGGCCCACGTGATTTCCGGGTGGGGCCCACGTGATTTCCGGGTGGGGCCCACGTGATTTACGGGTGGGGCCCACGTGATTTCCGGGCGGGGCCCACGTGATTTCCGGGTTGGCCCCACGTGATTTCCGGGTGGGGCCCACGTGATTTCCGGGTGGGGCCCACGTGATTTCCGGGTGGGGCCCACGTGATTTCCGGGTGGGGCCCACGTGATTTCCGGGTGGGGCCCACGTGATTTCCCCGTGGGGCCCACGTGATTTCCCCGTGGGGCCCACGTGATTTCCCCGTGGGGCCCACGTGATTTCCGGGTGGGGCCCACGTGATTTCCGGGTGGGGCCCACGTGATTTCCGGGTGGGGCCCACGTGATTTCCGGGTGGGGCCCACGTGATTTCCGGGTGGGGCCCACGTGATTTCCGGGTGGGCCCCACGTGATTTCCGTGTGGGGCCCACGTGATTTCCGGGTGGGGCCCACGTGATTTCCGGGTGGGGCCCACGTGATTTCCGGGTGGGCCCCACGTGATTTCCGGGTGGGGCCCACGTGATTTCCGGGTGGGGCCCACGTGATTTCCGGGTGGGGCCCACGTGATTTCCGGGTGGGGCCCACGTGATTTCCGGGTGGGGCCCACGTGATTTCCCCGTGGGGCCCACGTGATTTCCGGCTGGGGCCCACGTGATTTCCGGGTGGGGACCACGTGATTTCCCCGTGGGGCCCACGTAATTTCCCCGTGGGGCCCACGTGATTTCCGGGTGGGGCCCACGTGATTTCCGGGTGGGGCCCACGTGATTTCCCCGTGGGGCCCACGTGATTTCCCCGTGGGGCCCACGTGATTTCCGGGTGGGGCCCACGTGATTTCAGGGTGGGGCCCACGTGATTTCCCCGTGGGGCCCACGTGATTTCCCCGTTGGGCCCACGTGATTTCCCCCTGGGGCCCACGTGATTTCCGGGTGGGGCCCACGTGATTTCCCCGTGGGGCCCACGTGATTTCCGGGTGGGCCCCACGTGATTACCGGGTGGGGCCCACGTGATTTCCGGGGGGGGCCCACGTGATTTCCGGGTGGGGCCCACGTGATTTCCGGGTGGGGCCCACGTGATTTCCGGGTGGGGCCCACGTGATTTCCGGGTGGGGCCCACGTGATTTCCGGGTGGGGCCCACATGATTTCCCCGTGGGGCCCACGTGTTTTCCGGGTGGGGCCCACGTGATTTCCGGGTGGGGCCCACGTGATTTCCGGGTGGGGCCCACGTGATTTCCCCGTGGGGCCCACGTGATTTCCGGGTGGGCCCCACGTGATTTCCGGGTGTGGCCCACGTGATTTCCGGGTGGGGCCCACGTGATTTCCGGGTGGGGCCCACGTGATTTCCGGGTGGGGCCCACGTGATTTCCGGGTGGGGCCCACGTGATTTCCCCGTGGGGCCCACGTGATTTCCGGGTGGGGCCCACGTGATTTCCGGGTGGGGCCCACGTGATTTCCGGGTGGGGCCCACGTGATTTCCGGGTGGGTTCCACGTGATTTCCGGGTGGGGCCCACGTGATTTCCGGGTGGGGCCCACGTGATTTCCGGGTGGGGCCCACGTGATTTCCGGGTGGGGCCCACGTGATTTCCGGGTGGGGCCCACGTGATTTCCGGGTGGGGCCCACGTGATTTCCGGGTGGGGCCCACGTGATTTCCGGGTGGGGCCCACGTGATTTCCGGGTGGGGCCCACGTGATTTCCCCGTGGGGCCCACGTGATTTCCCCGTGGGGCCCACGTGATTTCCGGGTGGGGCCCACGTGATTTCCGGGTGGGGCCCACGTGATTTCCGGGTGGGGCCCACGTGATTTCCGGGTGGGGCCCACGTGATTTCCGGGTGGGGCCCACGTGATTTCCCCGTGGGGCCCACGTGATTTCCGGGTGGGGCCCACGTGATTTCCGGGTGGGGCCCACGTGATTTCCGGGTGGGGCCCACGTGATTTCCCCGTGGGGCCCACGTGATTTCCGGGTGGGGCCCACGTGATTTCCGGGTGGGGCCCACGTGATTTCCGGGTGGGGCCCACGTGATTTCCCCGTGGGGCCAACGTGATTTCCCCGTGGGGCCCACGTGATTTCCGGGTGGGGCCCACGTGATTTCCGGGTGGGGCCCACGTGATTTCCGGGTGGGGCCCATGTGATTTCCGGGTGGGGCCCACGTGATTTCCGGGTTGGCCCCACGTGATTTCCGGGTGGGGCCCACGTGATTTCCGGGTGGGGCCCACGTGATTTCCAGGTGGGGCCCACGTGATTTCCGGGTGGGGCCCACGTGATTTCCGGGTGGGGCCCACGTGATTTCCCCGTGGGGCCCACGTGATTTCCCGGTGGGGCCCACGTGATTTCCGGGTGGGGCCCACGTGATTTCCGGGTGGGGCCCACGTGATTTCCGGGTGGGGCCCACGTGATTTCCGGGTGGGGCCCACGTGATTTCCGGGTGGGGCCCACGTGATTTCCGGGTGGGGCCCACGTGATTTCCGGGTGGGGCCCACGTGATTTCCGGGTGGGGCCCACGTGATTTCCCCGTGGGGCCCACGTGATTTCCGGGTGGGGCCCACGTGATTTCCCCGTGAGGCCCACGTGATTTCCCCGTGGGGCCCACGTGATTTCCGGGTGGGGCCCACGTGATTTCCGGGTGGGGCCCACGTGATTTCCGGGTGGGGCCCACGTGATTTCCGGTTGGGGCCCACGTGATTTCCGGCTGTGGCCCACGTGATTTCCGGGTGGGGTCCACGTGATTTCCGGGTGGGGCCCACGTGATTTCCCCGTGGGGCCCACGTGATTTCCGGGTGGGGCCCACGTGATTTCCGGGTGGGGCCCACGTGATTTCCGGGTGGGGCCCACGTGATTTCCGGGTGGGGCCCACGTGATTTCCCCGTGGGGCCCACGTGATTTCCGGGTGGGGCCCACGTGATTTCCGGGTGGGGCCCACGTGATTTCCGGGTGGGGCCCACGTGATTTCCGGGTGGGGCCCACGTGATTTCCGGGTGGGGCCCACGTGATTTCCGGGTGGGGCCCACGTGATTTCCGGGTGGGGCCCACGTGATTTCCGGGTGGGGCCCACGTGATTTCCGGGTGGGGCCCACGTGATTTCCCCGAGGGGCCCACGTGATTTCCGGGTGGGGCCCACGTGATTTCCGGGTGGGGCCCACGTGATTTCCGGATGTGGCCCACGTGTTTTCCGGGTGGGGCCCACGTGATTTCCGGGTGGGGCCCACGTGATTTCCGGGTGGGGCCCACGTGATTTCCGGGTGGGCCCCACGTGATTTCCGGGTGGGGCCCACGTGATTTCCGGGTGGGGCCCACGTGATTTCGGGGTGGGGCCCACGTGATTTCCGGGTGGGGCCCACGTGATTTCCGGCTGGGGCCCACGTGATTTCCGGGTGGGGCCCACGTGATTTCCCCGTGGGGCCCACGTGATTTCCGGGTGGGGCCCACGTGATTTCCCCGTGAGGCCCACGTGATTTCCCCGTGGGGCCCACGTGATTTCCGGGTGGGGCCCACGTGATTTCCGGGTGGGGCCCACGTGATTTCCGGTTGGGGCCCACGTGATTTCCGGCTGTGGCGCACGTGATTTCCGGGTGGGGTCCACGTGATTTCCGGGTGGGGCCCACGTGATTTCCCCGTGGGGCCCACGTGATTTCCGGGTGGGGCCCACGTGATTTCCGGGTGGGGCCCACGTGATTTCCGGGTGGGGCCCACGTGATTTCCGGGTGGGGCCCACGTGAATTCCCCATGGGCCCACGTGATTTCCGGGTGGGGCCCACGTGATTTCCGGGTGGGGCCCACGTGATTTCCGGGTGGGGCCCACGTGATTTTCGGGTGGGGCCCACGTGATTTCCGGGTGGGGCCCACGTGATTTCCGGCTGTGGCCCACGTGATTTCCGGGTGGGGCCCACGTGATTTCCGGGTGGGGCCCACGTGATTTCCCCGTGGGGCCCACGTGATTTCCGGGTGGGGCCCACGTGATTTCCGGGTGGGGCCCACGTCATTTCCGGGTGGGGCCCACGTGATTTCCGGGTGGGGCCCACGTGATTTCCCCGTGGGGCCCACGTGATTTCCGGGTGGGGCCCACGTGATTTCCGGGTGGGGCCCACGTGATTTCCGGGTGGGGCCCACGTGATTTCCGGGTGGGGCCCACGTGATTTCCGGGTGGGGCCCACGTGATTTCCGGGTGGGGCCCACGTGATTTCCGGGTGGGGCCCACGTGATTTCCGGGTGGGGCCCACGTGATTTCCCCGAGGGGCCCACGTGATTTCCGGGTGGGGCCCACGTGATTTCCGGGTGGGGCCCACGTGATTTCCGGGTGGGGCCCACGTGATTTCCGGGTGGGGCCCACGTGATTTCCGGGTGGGGCCCACGTGATTTCCGGGTGGGGCCCACGTGATTTCCGGGTGGGGCCCACGTGATTTCCCCGTGGGGCCCACGTGATTTCCCCATGGGGCCCACGTGATTTCCGGCTGGGGCCCACGTGATTTCCGGGTGGGGTCCACGTGATTTCCAGGTGGGGCCCACGTGATTTCCCCGTGGGGCCCACGTGATTTCCGGGTGGGGCCCACGTGATTTCCGGGTGGGGCCCACGTGATTTCCGGGTGGGGCCCACGTGATTTCCGGGTGGGGCCCACGTGATTTCCGGATGTGGCCCACGTGTTTTCCGGGTGGGGCCCACGTGATTTCCGGGTGGGGCCCACGTGATTTCCGGGTGGGGCCCACGTGATTTCCGGGTGGGCCCCACGTGATTTCCGGGTGGGGCCCACGTGATTTCCGGGTGGGGCCCACGTGATTTCGGGGTGGGGCCCACGTGATTTCCGGGTGGGGCCCACGTGATTTCCGGCTGGGGCCCACGTGATTTCCGGGTGGGGCCCACGTGATTTCCGGGTGGGGCCCACGTGATTTCCGGGTGGGGCCCACGTGATTTCCGGGTGGGGCCCACGTGATTTCCCCGTGGGGCCCACGTGATTTCCGGGTGGGGCCCACGTGATTTCCGGGTGGGGCCCACGTGATTTCCCCGTGGGGCCCACGTGATTTCCGGGTGGGGCCCACGTGATTTCCGGTTGGGGCCCACGTGATTTCCGGGTGGGGCCCACGTGATTTCCGGGTGGGGCCCACGTGATTTCCCCGTGGGGCCCACGTGATTTCCCCGTCGGGCCCACGTGATTTCCGGGTGGGGCCCACGTGATTTCCCCGTGGGGCCCACGTGATTTCCCCATGGGGCCCACGTGATTTCCGGGTGGGGCCCACGTGATTTCCGGGTGGGGCCCACGTGATTTCCGGGTGGGGCCCACGTGATTTCCGGTTGGGCCCCACGTGATTTCCGGGTGGGGCCCACGTGATTTCCGGGTGGGGCCCACGTGATTTCCGGGTGGGGCCCACGTGATTTCCGGGTGGGGCCCACGTGATTTCCGGGTGGGGCCCACGTGATTTCCGGGTGGGGCCCACGTGATTTCCGGGTGGGGCCCACGTGATTTCCGGGTGGGGCCCACGTGATTTCCGGGTGGGGCCCACGTGATTTCCGGGTGGGGCCCACGTGATTTCCGGGTGGGCCCCACGTGATTTCCGGGTGGGGCCCACGTGATTTCCGGGTGGGGCCCACGTGATTTCCGGGTGGGGCCCACGTGATTTCCGGGTGGGGCCCACGTGATTTCCGGGTGGGCCCCACGTGATTTCCGGGTGGGGCCCACGTGATTTCCGGGTGGGGCCCACGTGATTTCCCCGTGGGGCCCACGTGATTTCCGGGTGGGGCCCACGTGATTTCCGGGTGGGGCCCACGTGATTTCCCCGTGGGGCCCACGTGATTTCCCCGTGGGGCCCACGTGATTTCCCCGTGGGGCCCACGTGATTTCCGGCTGGGGCCCACGTGATTTCCGGGTGGGGCCCACGTGATTTCCGGGTGGGGCCCACGTGATTTCCGGGTGGGGCCCACGTGATTTCCGGGTGGGGCCCACGTGATTTCCGGGTGGGGCCCACGTGATTTCCGCGTGGGGCCCACGTGATTTCCCCGTGGGGCCCACGTGATTTCCCCGTGGGGCCCACGTGATTTCCGGGTGGGGCCCACGTGATTTCCGGGTGGGGCCCACGTGATTTCCGGGTGGGGCCCACGTGATTTCCGGGTGGGGCCCACGTGATTTCCCCGTGGGGCCCACGTGATTTCCGGGTGGGCCCCACGTGATTTCCGTGTGGGGCCCACGTGATTTCCGGGTGGGGCCCACGTGATTTCCGGGTGGGGCCCACGTGATTTCCGGGTGGGCCCACGTGATTTCCGGGTGGGGCCCACGTGATTTCCGGGTGGGGCCCACGTGATTTCCGGGTGGGGCCCACGTGATTTCCGGGTGGGGCCCACGTGATTTCCGGGTGGGGCCCACGTGATTTCCTCGTGGGGCCCACGTGATTTCCGGCTGGGGCCCACGTGATTTCCGGGTGGGGCCCACGTGATTTCCCCGTGGGGCCCACGTGATTTCCCCGTGGGGCCCACGTGATTTCCGGGTGGGGCCCACGTGATTTCAGGGTGGGGCCCACGTGATTTCCCCGTGGGGCCCACGTGATTTCCCCGTTGGGCCCACGTGATTTCCCCGTGGGGCCCACGTGATTTCCGGGTGGGGCCCACGTGATTTCCGGGTGGGGCCCACGTGATTTCCCCGTGGGGCCCACGTGATTTCCGGGTGGGCCCCACGTGATTACCGGGTGGGGCCCACGTGATTTCCGGGTGGGGCCCACGTGATTTCCGGGTGGGGCCCACGTGATTTCCCCGTGGGGCCCACGTGATTTCCGGGTGGGCCCCACGTGATTTCCGGGTGTGGCCCACGTGATTTCCGGGTGGGGCCCACGTGATTTCCGGGTGGGGCCCACGTGATTTCCGGGTGGGGCCCACGTGATTTCCGGGTGGGGCCCACGTGATTTCCCCGTGGGGCCCACGTGATTTCCGGGTGGGGCCCACGTGATTTCCGGGTGGGGCCCACGTGATTTCCGGGTGGGGCCCACGTGATTTCCGGGTGGGGTCCACGTGATTTCCAGGTGTGGCCCACGTGATTTCCCGGTGGGGCCCACGTGATTTCCGGGTGGGGCCTTCGTGATTTCCGGGTGGGGCCCACGTGATTTCCGGGTGGGGCCCACGTGATTTCCGGGTGGGGCCCACGTGATTTCCGGGTGGGGCCCACGTGATTTCCGGGTGGGGCCCACGTGATTTCCGGGTGGGGTCCACGTGATTTCCGGGTGGGGCCCACGTGATTTCCCGGTGGGGCCCACGTGATTTCCGGGTGGGGCCCACGTGATTTCCGGGTGGGGCCCACGTGATTTCCGAGTGGGGCCCACGTGATTTCCGGGTGGGGCCCACGTGATTTCCGGGTGGGGCCCACGTGATTTCCGGGTGGGGCCCACGTGATTTCCCCGTGGGGCCCACGTGATTTCCGGGTGGGGCCCACGTGATTTCCCCGTGAGGCCCACGTGATTTCCCCGTGGGGCCCACGTGATTTCCGGGTGGGGCCCACGTGATTTCCGGGTGGGGCCCACGTGATTTCCGGGTGGGGCCCACGTGATTTCCGGTTGGGGCCCACGTGATTTCCGGCTGTGGCCCACGTGATTTCCGGGTGGGGTCCACGTGATTTCCGGGTGGGGCCCACGTGATTTCCCCGTGGGGCCCACGTGATTTCCGGGTGGGGCCCACGTGATTTCCGGGTGGGGCCCACGTGATTTCCGGGTGGGGCCCACGTGATTTCCCCGTGGGGCCCACGTGATTTCCGGGTGGGGCCCACGTGATTTCCGGGTGGGGCCCACGTGATTTCCGGGTGGGGCCCACGTGATTTCCGGGTGGGGCTCACGTGATTTCCGGGTGGGGCCCACGTGATTTCCGGGTGGGGCCCACGTGATTTCCGGGTGGGGCCCACGTGATTTCCGCGTGGGGCCCACGTGATTTCCCCGAGGGGCCCACGTGATTTCCGGGTGGGGCCCACGTGATTTCCGGGTGGGGCCCACGTGATTTCCGGGTGGGGCCCACGTGATTTCCGGGTGGGGCCCACGTGAATTCCGGGTGGGGCCCACGTGATTTCCCCGTGGGGCCCACGTGATTTCCCCGTGGGGCCCACGTGATTTCCGGGTGGGGCCCACGTGATTTCCGGGTGGGGCCCACGTGATTTCCGGGTGGGGCCCACGTGATTTCCGGGTGGGGCCCACGTGATTTCCCCGTGGGGCCCACGTGATTTCCCCGTGGGGCCCACGTGATTTCCCCATGGGGCCCACGTGATTTCCGGGTGGGGTCCACGTGATTTCCAGGTGGGGCCCACGTGATTTCCCCGTGGGGCCCACGTGATTTCCGGGTGGGGCCCACGTGATTTCCGGGTGGGGCCCACGTGATTTCCGGGTGGGGCCCACGTGATTTCCGGGTGGGGCCCACGTGATTTCCGGATGTGGCCCACGTGTTTTCCGGGTGGGGCCCACGTGATTTCCTGGTGGGGCCCACGTGATTTCCGGGTGGGGCCCACGTGATTTCCGGGTGGGCCCCACGTGATTTCCGGGTGGGGCCCACGTGATTTCCGGGTGGCGCCCACGTGATTTCCGGGTGGGGCCCACGTGATTTCCGGGTGGGGCCCACGTGATTTCCGGCTGGGGCCCACGTGATTTCCGGGTGGGGCCCACGTGATTTCCGGGTGGGGCCCACGTGATTTCCGGGTGGGGCCCACGTGATTTCCGGGTGGGTCCCACGTGATTTCCCGGTGGGGCCCACGTGATTTCCGGGTGGGGCCCACGTGATTTCCGGGTGGGGCCCACGTGATTTCCGGGTGGGGCCCACGTGATTTCCGGGTGGGGCCCACGTGATTTCCGGCTGGGGCCCACGTGATTTCCGGGTGGGGCCCACGTGATTTCCGGGTGGGGCCCACGTGATTTCCGGGTGGGGCCCACGTGATTTCCGGGTGGGGCCCACGTGATTTCCGGGTGGGGCCCACGTGATTTCCCCGTGGGGCCCACGTGATTTCCGGGTGGGGCCCACGTGATTTCCGGGTGGGGCCCACGTGATTTCCCGGTGGGGCCCACGTGATTTCCCCGTGGGGCCCACGTGATTTCCGGGTGGGGCCCACGTGATTTCCGGGTGGGGCCCACGTGATTTCCCGGTGGGGCCCACGTGATTTCCGGGTGGGGCCCACGTGATTTCCGGGTGGGGCCCACGTGATTTCCGGGTGGGCCCCACGTGATTTCCATGTGGGGCCCACGTGATTTCCGGGTGGGGCCCACGTGATTTCCGGGTGGGGCCCACGTGATTTCCGGGTGGGGCCCACGTGATTTCCGGCTGGGGCCCACGTGATTTCCGGGTGGTGCCCACGTGATTTCCCCGTGGGGCCCACGTGATTTCCCCGTGGGGCCCACGTGATTTCCGGGTGGGCCCCACGTGATTTCCGGGTGGGGCCCACGTGATTTCCCCATGGGGCCCACGTGATTTCCCCATGGGGCCCACGTGATTTCCGGGTGGGGCCCACGTGATTTCCGGGTGGGGCCCACGTGATTTCCGGGTGGGGCCCACGTGATTTCCGGTTGGGCCCCACGTGATTTCCGTGTGGGGCCCACGTGATTTCCGGGTGGGGCCCACGTGATTTCCGGGTGGGGCCCACGTGATTTCCGGGTGGGGCCCACGTGATTTCCGGGTGGGGCCCACGTGATTTCCGGGTGGGGCCCACGTGATTTCCGGGTGGGGCCCACGTGATTTCCGGGTGGGGCCCACGTGATTTCCCCGTGGGGCCCACGTGATTTCCCCGTGGGGCCCACGTGATTTCCGGCTGGGGCCCACGTGATTTCCGGGTGGGGCCCACGTGATTTCCGGGTGGGGCCCACGTGATTTCCGGGTGGGGCCCACGTGATTTCCGGGTGGGGCCCACGTGATTTCCGGGTGGGGCCCACGTGATTTCCGGGTGGGGCCCACGTGATTTCCGGGTGGGGCCCACGTGATTTCCGGGTGGGCCCCACGTGATTTCCGGGTGGGGCCCACGTGATTTCCGGGTGGGGCCCACGTGATTTCCGGGTGGGGCCCACGTGATTTCCGGGTGGGGCCCACGTGATTTCCGGGTGGGGCCCACGTGATTTCCCCGTGGGGCCCACGTGATTTCCCCGTGGGGCCCACGTGATTTCCCCGTGGGGCCCACGTGATTTCCGGCTGGGGCCCACGTGATTTCCGGGTGGGGCCCACGTGATTTCCGGGTGGGGCCCACGTGATTTCCGGGTGGGCCCCACGTGATTTCCGGGTGGGGCCCACGTGATTTCCGGGTGGGGCCCACGTGATTTCCGGGTGGGGCCCACGTGATTTCCGGCTGGGGCCCACGTGATTTCCGGGTGGGGCCCACGTGATTTCCCCGTGGGGCCCACGTGATTTCCGGCTGGGGCCCACGTGATTTCCGGGTGGGGACCACGTGATTTCCCCGTGGGGCCCACGTAATTTCCCCGTGGGGCCCACGTGATTTCCGGGTGGGGCCCACGTGATTTCCGGGTGGGGCCCACGTGATTTCCCCGTGGGGCCCACGTGATTTCCCCGTGGGGCCCACGTGATTTCCGGGTGGGGCCCACGTGATTTCAGGGTGGGGCCCACGTGATTTCCCCGTGGGGCCCACGTGATTTCCCCGTTGGGCCCACGTGATTTCCCCGTGGGGCCCACGTGATTTCCGGGTGGGGCCCACGTGATTTCCGGGTGGGGCCCACGTGATTTCCCCGTGGGGCCCACGTGATTTCCGGGTGGGGCCCACGTGATTTCCGGGTGGGGCCCACGTGATTTCCGGGTGGGGCCCACGTGATTTCCGGGTGGGGCCCACGTGATTTCCGGGTGGGGCCCACGTGATTTCCGGGTGGGGCCCACGTGATTTCCGGGTGGGGCCCACGTGATTTCCCCGTGGGGCCCACGTGATTTCCGGGTGGGCCCCACGTGATTTCCGGGTGGGGCCCACGTGATTTCCGGGTGGGCCCCACGTGATTTCCGGGTGGGCCCCACGTGATTTCCGGGTGGGGCCCACGTGATTTCCCCGTGGGGCCCACGTGATTCTTATTCAGTTACAGCAAGGGTGTGAAGTACCTGTTGGAAGTTCCAGAGGTTAGATGTCATTATCAGTGAGATGCCTCAGCGGAAAACGGCCTCATCTAGCCTGGAGTGGAGAACCTCCTGGATTTTTTCGAGTTGGGGCAGGTGCTCTCGTCTTATGACGGTGACCTATGGGACTCGCTCTGGTGTCCTCAGGACTGGCCAGTCCCCATGCGAGTTGCTCGCGGGCCTTTTGGGATTCCTCTCCCTTCGATGCCAGGGCCAAAGACCTTGTGTGGAGTCGGGGCCGGAACCTGAGGATTCCTCTCCAGTGCTGACATGGAACTTGGGGTACTTCTGGACTCTCCCCAGGGGAGTCAGTACTCGTCTCGAGAGGTGGCATGCATGTGCGCTTTCCTCTCGAGCTGTAGCAGCAGTGTCACGCTTCCGGTCGCGTCGATCATGGGATCAGTGGCTTTCCCTTGAGGATTTCCCACGAGGCTTTTCCACGAGTCTGCGGGGGGCGGGGTCCGGTGGGAGCGGGTGCTGTGCTGGGATGAGGCCCTTTATCCTTACATCTTCCTGTGGGAACGGAATCGGGGAGCTCTGTGGCCTTGCCGCCTTCAGTGGCTTCCTCTGCACAGGGGCCTAGTGCCTTCTGCCTTCTGTCAGGCGTTACGGGGTTTGGGCTTCGCTTTGTCGGCCTTGGCCTTGGCCCTGGCCTGGGCCTTGGCCTTACCCTTGGCGTTGCCCTTGCCCTTGCCCTTGGCCTTGGGCTTGGCCTTCCCTAGGCCTTGTCCTTGGCCTTACCTTGTCCTTGCCCTTACATTGTCCTTGCCCTTAAACTTAAACTTGACCTTGACCTTGACTTTGACCTTGACCTTGGACTTGACTTTGACCTTGAACTTGACCTTGACCTTGAACTTGAACTTGACCAACAAGGGGAGACCAGATTTGCTCAGAGCAGCGGAGGTCCAGAGGCAGGGCCGTGTATCTCCCCTTCCCTTTGTGATCACTGCAAAGACATTCCTAGCTGATAGCGGGAGTGCCCATGAAGAAGCAAGCAGTGGGAGTGTGTTTGACACGACTGTGTGCCTCAACTCCACAAGGGGCCTTTCCTCTTGAAGTAGTCCACTTGTCCCCTTGGGGAGGGTGTCATGCCTCTTTTCTCACACTGCCAAAGGGTGGAGCAAAGCTCGCTCTGTCAGAGGTACAAAAACAGCAACTGAATGGATTTTCAAGCTCTTGCTAGGCTGCACCCTTTCAGGGCCCACTTTACTGAAACAGGTGCTCTGTGGCCCCCGGTTGGGTATGCAGGTTCACAAACAGGGTGAGATCCTGTCCAAGCCAACAATTTTCCTGAAAGACCTAGGCTCACTAAAGCTCTCCTCCAGAGCAAAGGGGATAGAGGAGATGTATGGAGGAGTCTTTGCCTTTCCCTATGAGTGTGGGGCTACTCCCTACAGCCCCAAGCTCAGGGATAACTGCCTCTAAGAAAGGAATGGCAAGAAGTGCTAATCTTGGAGGTTGGGACAGGGAGTTCGCAGCATGTGGGGAAAGAAAGACTTCTTCGGGGAAGAAGAGGCAACCACCGGGGGTGTGTTTGCAAGCCTCTATTTGGAAGGAACAGGTTTGCTTATACAACTCAAGACCTCCAGATCTGCTCAGAGGACTGAAGTTCCAGAGACAGGGCCATGTATCTCCCCTTCCCTTTGAGATCCTTGCCAAGACATTCCTAGCAGATTGTCGGAGTGCCCATGAAGAAGCAAGCAGCGGGAGTGTGCTTGACATCACTGGCTGCCTACCTGGGCTCAGCTCCTCAAGGGGCCTTTCTCTCCTGGTAGGCCCTATGTCCCCTTTGGGAGAGGGTTGTGCCCTCTTCCCTCCACACTGCCAAAGGGTGGAGGTGGAGCAAACTCGTTCTCTCCGAGGTAAAAGAAAGACAAATTGGATGGATTTTTAAGCTCTTGCTATGCTGCACCCCTCCAGGACCCACTCGAGCAAAACAGGTGCCCTGTGGCCCCTAGGTCGGGTATGCAGGTTCACACACTGGGTGTGATCCCGTCAAAGCCAAGAATTTTCCTGACAGACCTAGGCTCACTAGAGCTCTCCTCCAGAGGAAAGGGGACAGAAAAGATGTGTGTGTGGAGGTGGCTCTGCCTTTCCAGGTCCCAATCTCAGGGATAACTGCCCCTAAGAAAGGAACTGCTGCTGCTGCTGCTGCTGCTGCTGCTGCTGCTGCTAAGTTGCTTCAGTCGTGTTCGACTCTGTGCGACGCCATAGACGGTAGCCCACTAGGCTCCCCCGTCCCTGGGATTCTCCAGGCAAGAACAGTAAGTGGGTTGCCATTGCCTTCTCCAATGCATGAAAGTGAAAATGAAAGTGCAGTCGCTCAGTCGTGTCCGACCCTCAGCGACCCCATGGACTGCAGCCTACCAGGCTTCTCTGTCCATAGGATTTTCTGAAAGGAACTGCAAGAAGCACTTTTCCAGGAGGCTGGGAAAGGGAGTTCGCAGGATGTGGGGAAAGAGAGCCTCCTTCGGGGAAGAATAGGCGGCCACTTGTTTTGTGTTGCAAACCTCTATTTGGAAGGAACAGGTTAGCTTATACAAAGGGAGACCTCCAGATCTGCTCAGAGGACCGAAGTTGCAGAGGCAGGTCGGTGTATTTTCCCTTCACTTTGCGATCCTTGCAAAGACATTCCTTGCTGATAGATGACTCAGCAAGGGCCTTTGAGACTGTTGTTTTCTTTCCTAGGTTCAAAGATTCCTTCAGTTCCTAATATAGATATCCTAGAAATTATGTGACATCCGTGAAAATCTGATATGTCCTGGTCAAATGCTGTCAGTTATAATTCTAGTTATCATATTAAAGCATTTCAAGTCGCAGCAGTGACCAGATGACATTGTCAATTTCTATTTCATCAGGTTTTAACCATGTCCTCTATGGTTTCACACTGATGCCTTTGCAGAAATACTGCTACTTCAAGATATATGGAAAATACTTTTTTTAAGCTTACTGATAATTTGTTTGTTTGTTTGCTTGTCTTCTGGTAAGCTGGTACCAGATGCAATTTAGTCTCCTCTCTAGGTTAAGAGAACAAAGTTTTCTTAGAATGCAATTTTTGATCACAGACTATGAGTTTCTCTACCTTTCATTGATTTATAATTGTTTTCATCATCTGTTTTTTTTTTTTTTTACTTCGGTAAAGTAAATAAGCCTTATTTAAGATTTTGGTACATGTAGGATGGACTAAGCTTTCCCCACTCTTGCAAGTTCCCTTAACCCTTCAGATTCTTCTCGTGGGACCAAGATCTCACTTTCCTCCAGAGGGACAATCCAAGCTTTTTATCAGTTGATCTGCCCCTGACATCAGAGTCAAGTTGAGCACGAGTTGGCCTATAATTTAGGCATGAAACTATGACTACATAAAGAAAAGGTGACTTTATGATTCAGGGATGGCCATGATATGCCTTGCACTTCAGAGAAAATGGGTTAAAATGATTTTTTTTTCTTCAGAACTGCACAGCCAGTTCTTTCAGCATATGCAATTGAAAACATCTAGTCATTAGGTCAGTTTTCATTCCAATCCCAAAGAAAGGCAATGACAAAGAATATTCAAGCAGCTGCACAATTGCACTCATCTCACACACTAGTAAAGTAATGTTCAAAATTCTCCAAGTTCACATGAACTGTGAACTTCCAGATGTTCAAGAGGGATTTAAAAAATGCAGAGAAACCAGAGATCAAATTGCCAACATCCACTGGCTCATTGAAAAAGCAAGAGAGTTCCAGAAAAAAAAAATCTATTTCTGCTTTATTGACAATGCCAAAGCCTTTGACTGTGTGGATCACAAGAAACTGGGAAAAATTCTGAAAGAGATGGGAATACCAGACCACCTGACCTGTCTCTTGAGAAACCTGTATGCAGGTCAGGAAGAAACAGTTCGAACTGGACATGGAACAACAGACTGGTTCTAAATAGGAAAAGGAACATGTCAAGGCTGTATATTGTCACCCTGCTTATTTAACTTATATGCAGAGTACAGCATGAGAAACACTGGGCTGGAGGAAGCACACGCTGGAATCAAGGTTGCTGGGAGAAATATCAATAATCTCAGATATTCAGATGACACCACCCTTATGGCAGAAAGTGAAGAAGAGCTAAAGAGTCTCCTGATGAAAGTGAAAGAGGAGAGTGAAAAAGTTAGCTTAAAGCTCAGCATTCAGAAAACTAAAATCATTGCATCCAGTCTCATCACTTCATGGCAAATAGATGGGAAAACATTGGAAACAGCAGCAGACTATTTTTGGGGCTTGGAAATCACTGCAGGTGATGGCTGCCTCCATGAACTTAAAACATATTTATGACTTGGAAGAAAAGTGATGACCAAACTAGACAGCATATTAAAAAGCCGAGACGTTGCTTTGCCAACAAAGATCCATCCGGTCAAGGCTATGGTTTTTCCATATGTCATGGATGGATATGAAAGATGTACTATAAAGAAAGTGACAGCTGAAAATTTGATGCTTTTGAACTGTGGTGTTGGAGAAGATGCTTGTAGGTCGCTTAGACTACAAGGAGACGCACCCACTCCATCCTAAAGGAAATCAGGTCTGAATATCCATTGGAAGGACTAATACTGAACCTGAAACTCCAATACTTTGGCCACTTGATGTGAAGAGCTGACTCACTTGGAAGTTGCTTTGATTTGCCTATGAGTGTGGGAGCCCTCCCTGGGCAAAGGGCCTCAGGGGTCATTGCCACTGAATCACGACATCCAAGCAAGCGCATTCCAGCTGTGTGACATGCAGGAAGCAGGAGACTGGGAAAACTGTCTTCCTTAGAAGAAGGAAAGTCATCCACAGAGAGTGTGTTTTCAGGCCTCTCTTTGCAGCAAGTGTTTTGCTTCTCAGACATCAGAGCTGCAGGCTTGCTCTGAGGGCCTCAATTCCAGAGTCAGGGCTGTGTGTCTCACTGCACTTTCCAAGCATTGCAGACACATTCCTAGGTTGGAGCAGTGCTTCCCGTGAGAAAGAAGCCTCGGGAGTGTGTCTGAGCGGGCTGAGTGCCATGCTAGGGTCACCTAGTCGAGGGCACCTTGCACATCCAATGGGCCCCAGGCGAGTAGCTATGGACCGGCCCCTCGGTTGAGATATCCCAAAGCAGGGAACAAAGCTAGCTCTGTCAGAAGGAGGAAAACGGCAATGGGATGGATTTTCAAGCGGTTGCTAAGTCACACCACGTGAGGGCTCCGCGGGAAAGAAATGCGAATTTTGGCCTCTAGGCCCAGTATCCAGATGTGTGCACAGGATATTTTCCCCACAGGATCCAAGAATGTTCCAGACAGACCTAAGCTCACTAGCTCTCTCCTGCAGAGGAAATGAAATATTGTTGCTGAACCACGAAAAGATGCTGGGATTCTTGGCTCATGGAGGAGAAGAATTCAATCCAGGGCCCAAGATGAGGCTTGATTGCTCAGAGCTTTTGTGCAATCGAGTTTTATTCAAGTAGAAAGGAGATAGAGAAAGCTTCTGACAGAGACATCACAAGGGGCAGAAAGCGTACCCCCTTGCTAGCGTTAGTAATGGAGTTATATACTCTCCAATAAGTTATTACAATGAACAAAAGAATGTGTGGAGGTTGTAAAGACTCACTAGACCTACTCCCATAATTTACATTTTAAGATAACAGGATTAGCCAGAAGGTTTTTCCAGAGACCGTCCTCAAGAAGGATGCATGATTGTTATATAATCCTAAGGAATGTAGAGGGAAAAAAAAGTGTGTCCTTTCTTCCTCCTTGAGAATTCTAGACCCCTCTCTCCTTGGGGACCCTTGAACTTCTTATAAACCTGCCTTGGCAATGACTCTCTCAGAAACATGATTGAACAGCCGTTTGGAGCTTCCTTTGACTTTCCCTGGGAGGGAGGGAGCCCTCCCTGAGCACAGGGCCTCAGGGGCCATGGCCAATGAAAACTCATCTCCCAGTAAGTGCTTTTCAGCCCTGTGTGACTCTCAGCCCACAGGAGGCTGAGAAAACTCTCTTCCTTGGAGGAAGGAAAGGCAGCCCAAGAGTGTGTTTTCAGGCCTGTATCTTGCAGCAAGTGTTTGGCTTGTTAGACATAAGACCTGCAGGCCTGCTCCAACAGACTCCATTCCAGAATCAGGGCCTTGTGTCTCCCTGCAGTTTCCTGGCCTCGCAAACACATTCCTAGGTGAGAGCAGTCCTGCCCATGGGGAAGCAGGCTGCGGGAGTGTGTCTGAGGGGGCCAGGTGCCATGCTGGGGTCACCTGGTCGAGGGCACCTTGCACCTCCAATGGACCCCAGGCAAGGAGTTGCAGGCCACCACCTTGCTTCTGAAATCCCAAAGTGGGGAGCAAAGCTCGCTCTGTCAGAGGGAAGAAAACAGCAACAGGATGGATTTTCAAGCAGTTGCTAGGCTGTACTGCGTTAGGGCTCCAAGGAAGAAAAATGCAAATGTTAGCCCCTACGACTGGTATCCAGGTGGGCTCCCAGGATGATTTCCCCGCAGGATCCAAGAACGTTCCAGACAGACCTGGGCTCACTAGCTCCCTCCTGCAGAGGAAACATGATAGAACAGCTGTTTGGAGGTTGCTTTGACTTCCCCTGGGAGGGTAGGATCCCTCCCTGGGTGCAGGGCCTCAGGGGCCATTGCCGCTGAGAAATGCCCTCTAAGCCAGACCTTTCCAGCCTTGTATGACTCAGCACGGAGGAGACTGGAAAAGCTATCTTCCTTGGAGGAAGGAAAGGCAGCCCCAGAGAGTGTGTTTTCACACCTGTATCTTGCAGCAAGTGTTTGCGTCTCAGACGTCAGACCTCCAGGCCTGCTCCAACGGCCTCAGTTCCAGAGTCAGGGCCGTGTGTCTCCCTGCATTTTCTGAGCCTTGGGAACACATTCCTAGGTCAGAACAGTCCTGCCCATGGGGAAGGAGGCTGCGGGAGTGTGTCTGAGGGGGTCGGGTGCCATGCTGGGGTCCAATAGAGCTGGAACCTCCAATAGACCCCAGGACAACAGCGGTGGGGCTGCCCCTGGCATCCGAAATGCCAAAGTGAGAAGCAAAGCTAGCTCTATCAGAAGGAAGAAAAGAACAATTGGATGCATGTTCAGGCTGTTGTTGGGCCGCACCACTTCAGGGTCCCCCCCGAGAGGAACGGGCGCCCTGTGGCCCCTAGGTCCGATATGCAGGTTAACACACAGGGTGTGTCCCCATAGGAGCCAAGAATTTTCCTGACAGACCTAGGCTCACTAGAGCTCTCCTACAGGGCAAAAGGGATAGAACAGACTGTGGATGTGACTCTGCCTTTCCCAGCGAGCATGGGGCCCTGCCTACAGCCCCGGGCTCCAGGGAAAATTGTCCCTGAAAAATGACCTCCAAGAAGCGCTTTTCCAGCAGGCTGGGATGCAGAGTTCACAGGATGCGGGGAAAGTGATCGTCCTTCAGGGAAGAAGAGGCAGCCACCCAGTGTGTGTTTGCAAGCCTGTATTTGGAAGAAACTGGTTAGCTTCTTCAAGGGGAGACCTCCAGGTCTGCTCAGAGGACCGATATTCCAGAGGCAGCACCGCGGTATTGCTCATGAAGAAGCAGGATGCAGCAATGTGTCAGACATGACTGGGTGCCTTCCTGGGTTCAGCTCCGTGAGGGGCCTTTCCACTCAAAGTAGGTCCCATGCCTCCTTGGGGAGGAAGTGGGGCCCGCTTGCCTCCAAATTGCCAAAGGCTGGAACAAAGCTAGTTCTATCAGAGGTAAGAAAAGAGCAATTGGATGGATGTGGAAGCTGTTGCTGGGCCGCACTGCTTCAGGCCCCCCACCCCTCCGGCCCCGAGAGAAACAGGCGCCCTGTGGCCCCTCGGTCCTGTATGCAGTTTCACACATAGAATGTGTCCCCATAGGAGCCAAGAACTTTCCTGACAGACCTAGGCTCACTAGAGCTCTCCTACAGAGCAAAGGGGATGGGACAGATGTGTGGCTGTGGCTCTGCCTTTCCCTGGGAGTGTGGAGCCGCTCCCTATGGCCCTGGGCTCCAGGGGAAATTGCCCCTGAATAATGACCTCCAAGAAGCGCTTTTCCAACTGGCTGAGACGTGGAGTTCTCAGGATGCAGGGAAAGCGAGTGTCCCTTCAGGGAAGCAAAGGCAGTCACCTGTTATCATTACTTACTAGAATAGTAGGTACCTTCTCTGGTTGGGCAGAGGCCTTCACTACCTGATCTGAAAAAGAAAATGAAGTAGCTCGCTGATTTGAGAAATAATTCACAGACTTGGGTTTCCAACCAGTATAGAATCCGACAATGGCCCTGTCTTTGTAGCCGCGTTAATTAACAGGTATGTGAAGCTCTAAATATCAGTGGAAATTACATACAGCATATAGGCCCCTGTGTTCTGGAATGGTGGAAAGAAACAACCAAACTCTTCAAGAGACTCTTTCAAAATGGATCATAGAGACTGACTGTACATGGATGGGCTTGCTTCTGGCAGACTTACTCATATTACGGGTAACTGCACGTTCCCATAGTTGTTGTCCTTATGAAATTTTCGATGGGAGAACCCCCCACCCCACAATGAGGCAGGTGTTAGCAGATTTGCCACAAGTAAGCAGGTGGGATTTCACAGCAGCTGGAACAATTAGGTAAGGTAATAAATCAGGTAACTAAGTTTGTGTAAAAAAAAATATCATTCCCCCTTGAGGAACAGATTCATGAATTTGTGCTCAGTGATCAGGTGTGGCTCAATGACTGGAAACACAATTCCTTGGCCTGACATCGGAAAGGTCCTTATACTGCTGTTTTAGCCACAATTCTGAAAGAGAAGGGAATACTAGACCACCTAACCTGCCTCTTGAGAAATCTGTATGAAGGTTAGAGCAGGACATGGAACAACAGACTGGTTCCAAAAAGGAAAAGGAGTATGTCAAGGCTGTATATTGTCACCCTGTTTTATTAACTTATATGCAGACTACATCATGAAAAATGCTGGGATGGAAGATACGTGAGCTGGAATCAAGATTCCCGGAAGAAATAGCAATAAACTTAGATATGCAGATGTCATCACAATTATGGCAGAATGGGAAGAGGAACGGGTATGTCGGGGAACTTTTTGAGTTGCAGTAAGGGTGTGAAGGACCTTTTGGAAGTTCCAGAGGTTTGGTGTGATTAGCCTCGAGAAGCCTCAGCGGAATTGGGCCTCATCTCGCCTGGAGGTCAAAACCTCCTGGATTTTCTCTAGTTCTGGCAGGTTCTCTCCACTTAGGACGGGGACCTCAGGGACCCCCTCTGGTGGCCTCAGGAAAGGCCAGTCCCCATGCGAGTTACTAGGAGGCCTCTCGGGATTCCTCTCACTTCGATGCCGGGGCCTAAGACCTTGTGTGGAGTCGGGGCCGGAACGTGAGGATTCCTCTCCAGTGCTGACATGGATCTTGGGGTACTTCTGGAGTCTCCCCAGGGGACTAAGTCCGCGTCTCGAATGGAGGCATGCACGTGCGCTTTCCTCCAGAGCGGTAGCAGCAGTGTCACCCTTCCCGTCGCGTCGATCATGGGATCTTTGTCTTTCCCCTGAGGATTTCCCATGAGGCTTTCCCACGAGGCTTTCCCACAAGGCTATCCCTCAGGGCCGTCCCACGTGCCACCGTGGTGTGAGTCGAAAACAGTTTCCTCTGGACTGTACTGGGACATCTAGAAGACTCTGGGAATGGTGGAACGACCCTGGAGTTCCTCTCGCCTTTCCTATGGAGAGCGCCTCCTATTGAGATGCGACTGTAACGCCCAGAATTCTTTCCCAACCAAGCAGGGAAAGGATCCCTCATCGGGAACTACGATGCGGCAACGGGGCTCCTCTCGATGTGGGCGGGACCATCGTGTTTCCTCTAGAGTGGAGATGGGTAGTTGGGGAACTTCTTGTGTTGCAGCAACTGTGTGAAGGTCCTTTTGGAAGTTCCAGAGGTTCGGTGTGATTAGCCTGGAGAAGCCTCAGCGGAAATGGGCCTCATCTCGCCTGGAGGGCAAAACCTCCTGGATTTTCTCGAGTTGCGGCAGGTGCTCTCGACTTACGATGGGGACCTTAGGGACCCGCTCTGGTGGCCTCAGGAAATCCAGTCCCCATGCGAATTAGTAGGGGGCCTCTCGGGATGCCTCTCCCGTCCATGCTGGGGCCCAAGACATTGTTGGTAGTCATGGCCGGAACCTGAGGATTCCTCTCCAGTGCTGACATTGGTCTTGGGGTACTTCGGGAGTCTCCCCCAGGGAGTCAGTCCTCGTCTCGAGAGGGGGCATGCACGTGCGCTTTCCTCCCGAGTTGTAGCAACAGTGTCACGCTTCCTGTAGGGTGGATCAAGGGATCTGTGGCTTTCCCTAGACTCTTTCCCACGAGGCTTTCCATGAGTCTTACCCACAGCGCTTTCCCACGTGCCACCGTGCTGTGCGTCGATCCTCGGCGTGGAAGTCGATGCAGTGCAGGGAAAACAGGTTCCTCTGGAATGGACTGAGACATCTGGGGGACTCTTGGAATGGAGGCAGGACCCTGGAATTCCTCTCGCCTTTCCTGTGGAGAATGCCTCCTCTTGAGATGCGACGGGAACGCAGGGAATTTTTTCCCTAACAAGCAGGGAAGGGATCCCTCATCTCGAGCTACGAGGCGGAAACGGGGCTCCTCTGGATGTGGGCGGGACCCTCGTGCTTCCTCTCGAGTGGAGACGAGTATGTCGGGAAACTTCTTGAGTTGCAGCAGGGCTTTGAAGGACCTTTAATAAGTTCCAGAGGTTAGGTGTGATTAGCCTCGAGAATCCTCAGTGGAAATGGGCCTCATCTAGCCTGGAGGGGAGAACCTCCTGGATTTTCACGAGTTGCGGCAGGTGCTCTCCACTTACGATGGTGACCTATGGGACCCGCTCTGGTGGCCTCAGGAAAGGCCAGTCCCCATGCGAGTTGCTTGCGGGCCTTTTGGGATTCCTCTCCCTTCGATGCCGGGGCCTTAAACCTTGTGTGGAGGCCGGGCCAGAACCTGAGGATTCCTCTCCAGTGCTGACATGGATCTTGGGGTACTTCTCGAGTCTCCCCAGGGGAGTAAGTCCTCGTCTCGGATGGGGGCATGCACGTGCTCTTTCCTCCAGAGCGGTAGCAGCTGTGTCACGCTTCCCAACGCCTGGATCAAGGGATCTTTGGCTTTCCCTCGAGGCTTTTGCACGACGCTTTCCCACAGGGCTGTCCCACGTGCCCCCGTGGTGGGAGTCAATCCTCGGCGTGAAAGTCGACTCATTGCAGGGAAAACAGGTTCCTCTGGTATGGACTGAGACATCTGGGGGACTCTTGGAATGGTAGCACGACCCTGGAGTTCCTCTCGCCTTTCCTGTGGAGAGCGCCTCCTCTTGAGGTGAGAGGGGAATGCCGGGAACTCTTTCCCGACAAAGAGGCGAAATGTCCCTCATCTCGAGCTACGAGGCGGAAACGGGGCTCCTCTGCATATGCCCGGGACCCTCGTGCTTCCTCTAGAGTGGAGACGGGTATGTCAGGCAACTTCTTGAGTAGCAGTAAGGGTGTGAAGGACCTTTTGGAAGTTCCAGAGGTTAGGTGTGATTAGCTTTGAGAAGCCTCAGCGGAAATGGGTCTCATCTCGCCGGGAGGTTAAAACCTCCTTGATTTTCTCGAGTTGCGGCAGGTGCTCTCGATTTACAACGGGGACCTCAGGGACCCGCTCTGGTGGCCTCAGGAAAGGCCAGTCCACATGCGAGTTGCTCGGGGGCCTCTCGGGATTCCTCTCCCTTTGATGACGGGGCCTTTGACCTTGAGTGGTGTCAGGTCCGGAACCTGAGGATTCCTCTCCAGTGCTCACATGGTTCTTGGGTACTTCTGGAGTCTCCCCAGGGGAGTAACTCCTCGTCTCGAATGGGGGCATGCACGTGCGCTTTCCTCCAGAGCTGTAGCAGTAGTGTCACGCTTCCCATCGCCTGGATCAAGGGATCTGTGGCTTTCCCTCGAGGCTTTCCCACGAGGCTTTCCCACGAGGCTTTCCCACAGGGCTGTCCCTCTTGCCACCGTGGTGTGATTCGATCCTCGGCGTGAAAGTCGACGCAGTGCAGGGAAAACAGGTTCCTCTGGAATGGACTGAGAATTCTGGGGGACTCTTGGATTGGTGGCACGACACTGGAGTTCCTCTCGCCTTTCCTGTGGAGAGGGCCTCCTGTTGAGATGGGACGGGAACGCCGGGAATTCTTTCCCGACCAAGCAGCGAAAGGATCCCTCATCTCGAGCTACGAGGCGGAAACGGGGCTCCTCTGGATGTTTGCAGGACACTCGTGCTTCCTCTAGAGTGGAGCCGGGTATGTCAGGGAACTTCTTGAGTTGCAGCAAGGTTGTGAAGCACCCTTTGGAAGTTCCAGAGGTTAGATGTGATTAGCCTAGAGATGCCTCATCAGAAATGGGCCTCATCAAGCCTGGAGGGGAGAACCTCCTGGATTTTCTCGAGTTGCAGCAGGTTCTCCCGTCTTACGACGGTTACCTTAGGGACCCGCTCTGGTGGCCTCAGGTTTGGCCAGTCCCCAATCGATGCTCATGGGCCTCCTGGATTCCTTTCTCGTCAATGCCTGGGCCTAAGACCTTTTGTGGAGTCGGGCCCAGAACCTGAGGATTCCTCTCCAGTGCTGACATGGATCTTGGGGTACTTCTGGAGTCTCCCCAGGGGAGTCAGTCCTCATCTTGAATGGGGGCATGCACGAGCGCTTTCCTCCAGAGCGGTAGCAGCAGTGTCACGCTTCCCATCGCGTGGATCAAGAGATCTGTGGCTTTCCCTCGATGCTTTCCCACGAGGCTTTCCCACAGGGCTGTCCCAGGTGCCATCGTGGTGGGAGTCGATCCTCGCCATGATAGTCGAGGAAGTCAGGGAAAACAGGTTCCTCTGGAATGGACTGAGACACCTGGGGGACTCTGGGATGGTGGCACGACCCTTGAGTTCCTCTCGCCTTCCTGTGGAGAACGCCTCCTCTTGAGATGTGACGGGAACGTCCAGAATTCTTTCCCGACAAAGCAGCGAAAGGATCCCTCATCTCCAGCTAAGAGGCGGAAACGGGGCTCCTCTGGATGTGGGCGGGACCCTCGTGCTTCCTCTCGAGTGGAGACGGGTATGTCGGGGAACTTCTTGAGCTGCAGCAAGGGTGTGAAGGACCTTTTGGAAGATCCAGAGGTTAGGTGTGATTAGCCTCGTGAAGCCTCAGTGGAAATGGGCCTCATCTCGCCTGGAGGGCAAAACCTCCTGGATTTTCTCGAGTTGTGGCAGGTGCTCTCGACTTAAGACAGGGACCTCAGGGACCCGCTCTGGTGGCCTCGGGACTGGCCAGTCCCCCAGTGAGTTGCTCGCGGGCCTCTGGGATTCTTCTCCCTTCGATGCCAGGGCCTAAGACATTGTGTGGAGTCGGGGCGGGAACCTGAGGATTCCTCTCCAGTGCTGACTTGGTTCTTGGGGTACTTCTGGAGTCTCCTCAGGGGAGTAAGTCCTCGTCTCGAATGGGGGCATGCACCTGCGGTTTCCTCCAGAGCGGTAGCAGCAGTGTCGCGCTTCCCGGCGCGTGGATCAAGGGATCTGTGGCTTTCCCTCCAGGCTTTCCCACGAGGCTTTCCCACGAGGCTTTCCCACAGGGCTGTCCCACGTGCCACCTTGGTGGGAGTCGATCCTCGGCATGAAAGTCGAGGCAGTGCAGGTAACACAGGTTCCTCTGGAATGGACTGAGACATCTGGGGTCTCTGGGAATGGTGACAAGACCCTGGAGTTCCTGTCGCCTTTCCTGTGGAGAGTGCCTCCTTTTGAGATTCGACAGGTACGCCGGGAATTCTTTCCAGACCAAGCAGAGAAAGAATCCCTCATCTCGAGCTACGAGGCGGAAACGGGGCTCCTCTGGATGTGGGCGGGACCGTCGTGCTTCCTTGAGAGTTAGGCCGGGTATGTCGGGGAACTTCTTGAGTTGCAGCAAGGGTGTGAAGGACCTTTGGAAGTTCCACAGGTTAAGTGTGATTAGCCTCGTGACGCCTCAGCGGAAATGGGCCTCATCTAGCCTGAAGGGCAAAACCTCCTGGATTTTCTCGTGTTGCCGCAGGTACTTTCGTCTTACGACGGTGACCTAAGTGACCCACTCTGGTGGCCTCAGGAAAGGCCAGTCCCCATGCGAGTTGCTCGGGCGCCTCTCGGGGTTCCTCTCCCTTCGATGCCGGGGCCTAAGTCCTTGTGTGGAGTCGGGGCCAGAACCTGAGGATTCCTCTGCAGTGCTGACATGGATCTTGGGTTATTTCTGCAGTCTCCCCATGGGAGTAAGTCCTCATCTCGAATGGGGGCATGCACGTGCGCTTTCCTCCAGTGCCGTAGCAGCAGTGTCACGCTTCCCGTCGCGTCAATCAAGGGATCTGTGGCTTTCCCTCGAGGCTTTCCCACAGGGCTGTCCCACGTGCCACCGTGGTGGGAGTCGATCCTCGGCATGAAAGTTGAGGCAGTGAAGGGAAAACAGGTTCCTCTGGAATGGACTGAAAGATATGTGGGACTCTGGGAATGGAGACAAGACCCTGGAGTTCCTCTCGCCTTTCCTCTGGAGAGCGCCTCCTCTTGAGATGCGCCAGGAATGCCCAGAATTCTTTCCCGACCAAGCAGCGAAAGGATCCCTCATCTCGAGCTAAGAGGTGAAAACTGGGCTCCTCTGGATGTGGGCGTGACCCTCGTGCTTCCTCTAGAATGGAGACGGGTTGTCGGGGAACTTCTTGAGTTGCAGCAAGGTTGTGAAGCACCCTTTGGAAGTTCCAGATGTTAGATGTGATTAGCCTCGAGACGCCTCATCGGAAATGGTCCTCATCTAGCCTGGAGGGCAAAATATCCTGGATTTTCTCGAGTTCCGGCAGATGCTGTCATCTTACGACGGTGACGATAGGGCCCGCTCTGGTGGCCTCAGGACTGCTCAGTCCCCATTCGAGTTGCTCGGGGGTCTCCTGGGATTCCTCTCCCTTTGATGCCGGGGACTAAGACCTTCTGTGGAGTAGAGCCCGGAACATGAGGATTCCTCTCCAGTGCTGACATGGAACTTGGGCTACTTCTGGAGCCTCCCCAGGGCAGTAAGTCCTCTTCTCAAGAGGGGGCATGCACTTTCGCTTTCCTCCAAAGCGGGTGCAGCAGTGTCACGCTTCCCATAGCGTCGATCAAGGGATCTGCGCCTTTCTGTCTAGGCTTTCCCACGAGGCTTTCCCACGAGGCTTTCCCACAGGGCTGTCCCACGTGCCGCCTTGGTGGGAGTCGATCCTTGGCATGAAAGTCGAGGCAGTGCAGGGAACACAGGTTCCTCTGGAATGGACTGAGACATCTGGGGGACTCTGGGAATGGTGACAAGACCCTGGAGTTCCTCTCGCCTTTCCTGTGGAGAGCTCCTCCTTTTGAGATTGGACACGGGAATTCTTTCCAGACCAAGCAGAGAAAGGATCCCTCATCTCGAGCTACGAGGCGGAAACGGGGCTCCTCTGGATGTGAGCGGGACCCTCGTGCTTCCTTTAGGGTTAGGGCGGGTATGTCGGGGAACTTCTTGAGTTGCAGCAAGGGTGTGAAGGACCTTTGGAAGTTCCAGAGGTTAGGTGTGATTAGCCTCGTGAGGCCTCAGCGGAAATGGGCCTCATCTAGCCTGAAGGGCAAAACCTCCTGGATTTTCTCGAGTTGCCGCAGGTCCTTTCGTCTTAGGACGGTGACCTAAGGGACCCGCTCTGGTGGCCTCAGGAAAGGACAGTCCCCATGCGAGTTGCTCGGGGGCCTCTCGTGGTCCTCTCCCTTCGATGCCGGGTCCTAAGACCTTGTGTGGAGTCGGGGTCGGAACCTGAGGATTCCTCTCCAGTGCTGACATGGATCTTAGGGTACTTCTGGAGTCTCCCCAGGGGAGTAAGTCCTCGTCTCGAATGGGGGCATGCACGTTCGCTTTCCACCAGAGCGGTAGCAGCAATGTCATGCACCCGTCGCATGGATCAAGGGATCTGTGGCTTTCCCTCGAGGCTTTCCCCCGAGGTTTTGCAACGAGGCTTTCCCACAGGGCTGTCCCACGTGCCACCGTGGTGGGAGTCGAGCCTTGGCGTGAAAGTCGAGGCAGTGCAGGAAAACAGGTTCCTCTGGAATGGACTGAGACATCTGGGGGTCTCTGGGAATGGTGGCACGACGCTGGAGTTCTCGCCTTTTCTGTGGAGAGCACCTCCTCTTGAGATGCGACAGGAATGCCCAGAATTCTTTCCCGAACAAGCAGCCAAAGGATCCCTCATCACGAGCTACGAGGCGGAAATGGGGCTCCTCTGGATGTGGGCGGGGCCCTCTTGCTTCCTCTCGAGTGGAGACGGGTATGTCGGGGAACTTCTTGAGTTGCAGAAAGGGTGTGAAGGACCCTTTGGACTTTCTAGAGGTTAGATGTGATTAACCTCAACGCCTCAGCGGAAATGGGCCTCATCTAGCCTGGAGGGCAGAACCTCCTGGATTTTCTCGAGATGCAGCAGGTGCTCTCGTCTTACCACGGTGACGAAAGGGACCTGCTCTTATCGCCTTAGGACTGGCCAGTCCCCATGCGAGTTACTCGGGAGCCTCTCGGGATTCCTTTCCCGTCGATGCCGGGCCTAAGACCTTGTGTGGAGTAGTGGCCGGAACCTGAGGATTCCTCTAAAGTGCTGACATGGATCATGGGGTGCTTCTGGAGTCTCCCCAGGGGAGTAAGTCCTCATCTCGAAAGGAGGCATGCACGTGCGCTTCCCTGCAGAGCGGTAGCAGCAGTGTCACGATTCCCGTCACGTGCATCAAGGGAACTGTGGCTTTCCCTCGAGGCTTTCCACAGGGCTGTCCCACGTGCCACCGTGGTGGGAGACGATCCTCGGCGTGAAAGTCGAGGCAGTGCAGGGAAAACAGGTTCCTCTGTAATGGACTGAGACATCTGGGGTACTCTGGGAATGGTGGCACGACCCTGGAGTTCCTCTCGCCTTTCCTGTGGAGAGCGCCTCCCCTTGAGATGCGACGGGGACTCACAGAATTCTTTCCGGACCAAGTAGCAAAAGGATCCCTCATCTCCAGCTATGAGGCGAAACGGGGCTCCTCTGGATGTGGGCGGGACCCTCGTGCTTCCTCTAGAGTGGAGACGGGGATGTCCGGGAACTTCTTGAGTTGCAGCAAAGGTGTGAAGGACCTTTTGGAAGTTCCAGAGTTTAGATGTGATTAGCCTTGAGAAGCCTCAGCGGAAATGGGCCTCATCTCGCCTGGAGGGCAAAACCTCCTGGATTTTCTCGAGTTGCGGCAGGTGCTCTCGACTTACGACGGGGACCTCAGGGACTCGCTCTGGTGGCCTCAGGAAAGGCCAGTCTCCATGCGAGTTGCTCGCGGGCCTCTCGGTATTCCTCTCTCGTCGATGCCGGGGCCCAAGACCTTGTGTGGAGTCGGGGCCGGAACCTGAGGATTCCTCTCCAGTGCTGACATGGATCTTGGGGTACTTCTGGAGTCTCCTCAGGGTAGTGAGTCCTCGTCTCGAGAGGGAGCATTCACGTGGGCTTTCCTCCCGAGCTGTAGCAGCAGTGTCACACTTCCCTTCTCGTCGATCATGGGATCTGTGGCTTTCCCTCGAGGATTTCCCATAAGGCTTTCCCACGAGGCTTTCCCACAGGGCTGTCCCACGTGCCACCGTGGTGGGAGTCGATCCTCAGCGTGAAAGTCGAGGCAGTGCAGGGAAAACAGGTTCCTCTGGAATGGATTGAGACATCTGGGGGACTCTCCGAATGGTGGCACGACCCTGGAGTTCCTCTCGCCTTTCCTGTGGAGAGGACCTCCTCTTGAGATGCGACGGGAATGCCAGGAATTCTTTCCCGACCAAGCAGGGAAAGGATCTCTCATCTCGAGGTACGAGGCGGAAACGGGGCTCCTCTGGATGTGGGCGGGACCCTCGTGCTTCCTCTGTAGTGGAGACGGGTATGTCAGGGAACTTCCTGAGTCGCAGCAATGGTTGAAGGACCTTTTGGAAGTTCCAGAGAGTAGGTGTGATTAACCTCGAGAAGCCTCAGCGGAAATGGGCATCATCTCGCCTGGAGGGCAAAACATCCTGGATTGTCTCGAATTGTGGCAGGTGCTCTGGACTTACGACGGGTACTTCAGGGACCCACTCTGGTGGCCTCACGAAAGGCCAGTCCCCATGCCAGTTGATCGGGGGCCTCTCGGGATTCCTCTCCCGTCGATGTCGAGGCCTAAGAATTGTGTGGAGTCGGGGCCGGAAACTTGAGAATTCCTCTCCAGTGCTGACATGGATCTTGGGGTACTTCTGGAGTCTCCCCAGAGGAGTAAGTACTCGTCTCCAATGGGGGCATGCACGTGCGCTTTACTCCAGAGCGGTAGCAGCAGTGTGACGCTTCCCATCGCCTGGATCAAGGGATCTGTGGCTTTCCCTCGAGGCTTTTCCAGGAGGCTTTCCCACAAGGCTTTCCCACAGGGCTGTCCCACGTGCGACCGTGGTGGTAGTCGATCCTCATCCTGAAAGTCGAGGCAGTGCAGGGAAAACAGGTTCCTCTGGAATGGACTGAGACATCAGGGGAACTCTGGGAATGGTGACACGACCCTGGAGTTCCTCTCGCCTTTCCTGTGGAGAGCGCCTCCTCTTGAGATGCGACGGGAACACCGGCAATTCTTTCCAGACCAAGCAGGGAAAGGATCCCTCATCTCAAGCTTCGAGGCGGAAACGGGGCTCTTCTGGATGTGGGCGGGAACCGCTTGCTTCCTCTAGAGTGGAGACGGGGATGTCAGGGAACTTCTTGAGTTGCAGCAGGGGTGTGAAGGACCTTTTGGAAGTTCCAGAGGTTAGGTGTGATTAGCCTCGAGAAGCCTCAGCGGAAATGGGCCTCATCTCGCCTGGAGGCAGAACCTCCTGGATTTTCTCGAGTTGAGGCAGGTGGTTTCGTGATTTCCGGGTGGGGCCCACGTGATTTCCGGGTGGGGCCCACGTGATTTCCGGGTGGGGCCCACGTGATTTCCGGGTGGGGCCCACGTGATTTCCGGGTGGGGCCCACGTGATTTCCGGGTGGGGCCCACGTGATTTCCGGGTGGGGCCCACGTGATTTCCCCGTGGGGCCCACGTGATTTCCGGCTGGGGCACACGTGATTTCCGGCTGGGGCCCACGTGATTTCCGGGTGGGGCCCACGTGATTTCCCCGTGGGGCCCACGTGATTTCCGGGTGGGGCCCACGTGATTTCCCCGTGGGGCCCACGTGATTTCCGGGTGGGGCCCACGTGACTTCCGTGTGGGGCCCACGTGATTTCCGGGTGGGGCCCACGTGATTTCCGGGTGGGGCCCACGTGATTTCCGGGTGGGCCCCACGTGATTTCCGGGTGGGCCCCACGTGATTTCCGGGTGGGGCCCACGTGATTTCCCCGTGGGGCCCACGTGATTTCCCCGTGGGGCCCACGTGATTTCCGGGTGGGGCCCACGTGATTTCCGGGTGGGGCCCACGTGATTTCCGGGTGGGGCCCACGTGATTTCCGGGTGGGGCCCACGTGATTTCCGGTGGGGCCCACGTGATTTCCGGGTGGGGCCCACGTGATTTCCGGGTGGGGCCCACGTGATTTCCGGCTGGGGCCCACGTGATTTCCGGGTGGTGCCCACGTGATTTCCGGGTGGGGCCCACGTGATTTCCGGGTGGGGCCCACGTGATTTCCGGTTGGGGCCCACGTGATTTCCGGGTGGGGCCCACGTGTTTTCCGGGTGGGGCCCACGTGATTTCCGGGTGGGGCCCACGTGATTTCCGGGTGGGCCCCACGTGATTTCCGGGTGGGCCCCACGTGATTTCCGGGTGGGGCCCACGTGATTTCCGGGTGGGGCCCACGTGATTTCCGGGTGGGGCCCACGTGATTTCCGGGTGGGGCCCACGTGATTTCCGGGTGGGGCCCACGTGATTTCCGGGTGGGGCCCACGTGATTTCCGGGTGGGGCCCACGTGATTTCCCCGTGGGGCCCACGTGATTTCCGGGTGGGGCCCACGTGATTTCCGGGTGGGGCCCACGTGATTTCCGGGTGGGGCCCACGTGATTTCCGGGTGGGGCCCACGTGATTTCCCCGTGGGGCCCACGTGATTTCCCCGTGGGGCCCACGTGATTTCCCCGTGGGGCCCACGTGATTTCCGGGTGGGGCCCACGTGATTTCCGGGTGGGGCCCACGTGATTTCCCCGTGGGGCCCACGTGATTTCCGGGTGGGGCCCACGTGATTTCCGGGTGGGGCCCACGTGATTTCCGGGTGGGGCCCACGTGATTTCCGGGTGGGGCCCACGTGATTTCCCCGTGGGGCCCACGTGATTTCCGGGTGGGCCCCACGTGATTTCCGGGTGGGGCCCACGTGATTTCCGGGTGGGGCCCACGTGATTTCCGGGAGGGGCCCACGTGATTTCCGGGTGGGGCCCACGTGATTTCCGGGTGGGGCCCACGTGATTTCCGGGTGGGGCCCACGTGATTTCCCCGTGGGGCCCACGTGATTTCCGGGTGGGCCCCACGTGATTTCCGGGTGGGGCCCACGTGATTTCCGGGTGGGCCCCACGTGATTTCCGGGTGGGGCCCACGTGATTTCCGGGTGGGGCCCACGTGATTTCCGGGTGGGGCCCACGTGATTTCCGGGTGGGGCCCACGTGATTTCCCCGTGGGGCCCACGTGATTTCCGGGTGGGGCCCACGTGATTTCCGGGTGGGGCCCACGTGATTTCCGGGTGGGGCCCACGTGATTTCCGGGTGGGGCCCACGTGATTTCCCCGTGGGGCCCACGTGATTTCCGGGTGGGGCCCACGTGATTTCCCCGTGACGCCCACGTGATTTCCCCGTGGGGCCCACGTGATTTCCGGGTGGGGCCCACGTGATTTCCGGGTGGGTCCCACGTGATTTCCGGGTGGGGCCCACGTGATTTCCGGGTGGGGCCCACGTGATTTCCGGATGTGGCCCACGTGATTTCCGGGTGGGGCCCACGTGATTTCCGGGTGGGGCCCACGTGATTTCCCCGTGGGGCCCACGTGATTTCCGGGTGGGGCCCACGGGATTTCCCGGTGGGGCCCACGTGATTTCCGGGTGGGGGCCCACGTGATTTCCGGGTGGGGCCCACGTGATTTCCGGGTGGGGCCCACGTGATTTCCGGGTGGGCCCCACGTGATTTCCGGGAGGGGCCCACGTGATTTCCGGGTGGGGCCCACGTGATTTCCGGGTGGGGCCCACGTGATTTCCGGGTGGGGCCCACGTGATTTCCGGGTGGGGCCCACGTGATTTCCGGGTGGGCCCCACGTGATTTCCGTGTGGGGCCCACGTGATTTCCGGGTGGGGCCCACGTGATTTCCGGGTGGGCCCCACGTGATTTCCGGGTGGGGCCCACGTGATTTCCGGGTGGGGCCCACGTGATTTCCGGGTGGGGCCCACGTGATTTCCGGGTGGGGCCCACGTGATTTCCGGGTGGGGCCCACGTGATTTCCCCGTGGGGCCCACGTGATTTCCGGCTGGGGCCCACGTGATTTCCGGGTGGGGCCCACGTGATTTCCGGGTGGGGCCCACGTGATTTCCGGGTGGGGCCCACGTGATTTCCGGGTGGGCCCCACGTGATTTCCCCGTGGGGCCCACGTGATTTCCCCGTGGGGCCCACGTGATTTCCGGGTGGGCCCCACGTGATTTCCGTGCGGGGCCCACGTGATTTCCGGGTGGGGCCCACGTGATTTCCGGGTGGGGCCCACGTGATTTCCGGGTGGGGCCCACGTGATTTCCGGGTGGGGCCCACGTGATTTCCGGGTGGGGCCCACGTGATTTCCCCGTGGGGCCCACGTGATTTCCGGGTGGGCCCCACGTGATTTCCGGGTGGGGCCCACGTGATTTCCGGGTGGGGCCCACGTGATTTCCGGGTGGGGCCCACGTGATTTCCGGGTGGGGCCCACGTGATTTCCGGGTGGGGCCCACGTGATTTCCGGGTGGGGCCCACGTGATTTCCCCGTGGGGCCCACGTGATTTCCGGGTGGGGCCCACGTGATTTCCGGGTGGGGCCCACGTGATTTCCGGGTGGGGCCCACGTGATTTCCGGGTGGGGCCCACGTGATTTCCCCGTGGGGCCCACGTGATTTCCCCGTGGGGCCCACGTGATTTCCGGGTGGGGCCCACGTGATTTCCGGGTGGGGCCCACGTGATTTCCGGGTGGGGCCCACGTGATTTCCCCGTGGGGCCCACGTGATTTCCGGGTGGGGCCCACGTGATTTCCGGGTGGGGCCCACGTGATTTCCGGGTGGGGCCCACGTGATTTCCGGGTGGGGCCCACGTGATTTCCGGGTGGGGCCCACGTGATTTCCGGCTGTGGCCCACGTGATTTCCGGGTGGGGCCCACGTGATTTCCGGGTGGGGCCCACGTGATTTCCCCGTGGGGCCCACGTGATTTCCGGGTGGGGCCCACGGGATTTCCGGGTGGGGCCCACGTGATTTCCGGGTGGGGGCCCACGTGATTTCCGGGTGGGGCCCACGTGATTTCCGGGTGGGGCCCACGTGATTTCCGGGTGGGCCCCACGTGATTTCCGGGAGGGGCCCACGTGATTTCCGGGTGGGGCCCACGTGATTTCCGGGTGGGGCCCACGTGATTTCCGGGTGGGGCCCACGTGATTTCCGGGTGGGGCCCACGTGATTTCCGGGTGGGGCCCACGTGATTTCCCCGTGGGGCCCACGTGATTTCCGGGTGGGCCCCACGTGATTTCCGGGTGGGGCCCACGTGATTTCCGGGTGGGGCCCACGTGATTTCCGGGAGGGGCCCACGTGATTTCCGGGTGGGGCCCACGTGATTTCCGGGTGGGGCCCACGTGATTTCCGGGTGGGGCCCACGTGATTTCCCCGTGGGGCCCACGTGATTTCCGGGTGGGCCCCACGTGATTTCCGGGTGGGGCCCACGTGATTTCCGGGTGGGCCCCACGTGATTTCCGGGTGGGGCCCACGTGATTTCCGGGTGGGGCCCACGTGATTTCCGGGTGGGGCCCACGTGATTTCCGGGTGGGGCCCACGTGATTTCCCCGTGGGGCCCACGTGATTTCCGGGTGGGGCCCACGTGATTTCCGGGTGGGGCCCACGTGATTTCCGGGTGGGGCCCACGTGATTTCCGGGTGGGGCCCACGTGATTTCCCCGTGGGGCCCACGTGATTTCCGGGTGGGGCCCACGTGATTTCCCCGTGACGCCCACGTGATTTCCCCGTGGGGCCCACGTGATTTCCGGGTGGGGCCCACGTGATTTCCGGGTGGGGCCCACGTGATTTCCGGGTGGGGCCCACGTGATTTCCGGGTGTGGCCCACGTGATTTCCGGATGTGGCCCACGTGATTTCCGGGTGGGGCCCACGTGATTTCCGGGTGGGGCCCACGTGATTTCCCCGTGGGGCCCACGTGATTTCCGGGTGGGGCCCACGGGATTTCCCGGTGGGGCCCACGTGATTTCCGGGTGGGGGCCCACGTGATTTCCGGGTGGGGCCCACGTGATTTCCGGGTGGGGCCCCCGTGATTTCCGGGTGGGCCCCACGTGATTTCCGGGAGGGGCCCACGTGATGTCCGGGTGGGGCCCACGTGATTTCCGGGTGGGGCCCACGTGATTTCCGGGTGGGGCCCACGTGATTTCCGGGTGGGGCCCACGTGATTTCCGGGTGGGGCCCACGTGATTTCCGGGTGGGCCCCACGTGATTTCCGTGTGGGGCCCACGTGATTTCCGGGTGGGGCCCACGTGATTTCCGGGTGGGCCCCACGTGATTTCCGGGTGGGGCCCACGTGATTTCCGGGTGGGGCCCACGTGATTTCCGGGTGGGGCCCACGTGATTTCCGGGTGGGGCCCACGTGATTTCCGGGTGGGGCCCACGTGATTTCCCCGTGGGGCCCACGTGATTTCCGGCTGGGGCCCACGTGATTTCCGGGTGGGGCCCACGTGATTTCCGGGTGGGGCCCACGTGATTTCCGGGTGGGGCCCACGTGATTTCCGGGTGGGCCCCACGTGATTTCCCCGTGGGGCCCACGTGATTTCCCCGTGGGGCCCACGTGATTTCCGGGTGGGCCCCACGTGATTTCCGTGCGGGGCCCACGTGATTTCCGGGTGGGGCCCACGTGATTTCCGGGTGGGGCCCACGTGATTTCCGGGTGGGGCCCACGTGATTTCCGGGTGGGGCCCACGTGATTTCCGGGTGGGGCCCACGTGATTTCCCCGTGGGGCCCACGTGATTTCCGGGTGGCGCCCACGTGATTTCCGGGTGGGGCCCACGTGATTTCCGGGTGGGGCCCACGTGATTTCCGGGTGGGGCCCACGTGATTTCCGGGTGGGGCCCACGTGATTTCCCCGTGGGGCCCACGTGATTTCCGGGTGGGGCCCACGTGATTTCCCCGTGGGGGCCACGTGATTTCCCCGTGGGGCCCACGTGATTTCCGGGTGGGGCCCACGTGATTTCCGGGTGGGGCCCACGTGATTTCAGGGTGGGGCCCACGGGATTTCCGGGTGGGGCCCACGTGATTTCCGGGTGGGGCCCACGTGATTTCCGTGTGGGGCCCACGTGATTTCCGGGTGGGGCCCACGTGATTTCCGGGTGGGGCCCACGTGATTTCCGGGTGGGGCCCACGTGATTTCCGGCTGGGGCCCACGTGATTTCCGGGTGGTGCCCACGTGATTTCCCCGTGGGGCCCACGTGATTTCCCCGTGGGGCCCACGTGATTTCCGGGTGGGCCCCACGTGATTTCCGGGTGGGGCCCACGTGATTTCCCCGTGGGGCCCACGTGATTTCCGGGTGGGGCCCACGTGATTTCCGGGTGGGGCCCACGTGATTTCCGGGTGGGGCCCACGTGATTTCCGGGTGGGGCCCACGTGATTTCCGGGTGGGGCCCACGTGATTTCCGGGTGGGGCCCACGTGATTTCCGGGTGGGGCCCACGTGATTTCCCCGTGGGGCCCACGTGATTTCCGGCTGGGGCCCACGTGATTTCCGGCTGGGGCCCACGTGATTTCCGGGTGGGGCCCACGTGATTTCCGGGTGGGGCCCACGTGATTTCCGGGTGGGCCCCACGTGATTTCCCCGTGGGGCCCACGTGATTTCCCCGTGGGGCCCACGTGATTTCCGGGTGGGGCCCACGTGATTTCCGGGTGGGGCCCACGAGATTTCCCCGTGGGGCCCACGTGATTTCCGGGTGGGGCCCACGTGATTTCCGGGTGGGGCCCACGTGATTTCCGGGTGGGGCCCACGTGATTTCCGGGTGGGGCCCACGTGATTTCCGGGTGGGGCCCACGTGATTTCCGGGTGGGGCCCACGTGATTTCCGGGTGGGCCCCACGTGATTTCCGGGTGGGGCCCACGTGATTTCCGGGTGGGGCCCACGTGATTTCCGGGTGGGCCCCACGTGATTTCCGGGTGGGGCCCACGTGATTTCCGGGTGGGGCCCACGTGATTTCCGGGTGGGGCCCACGTGATTTCCGGGTGGGGCCCACGTGATTTCCCCGTGGGGCCCACGTGATTTCCCCGTGGGGCCCACGTGATTTCCGGGTGGGGCCCACGTGATTTCCGGGTGGGGCCCACGTGATTTCCGGGTGGGGCCCACGTGATTTCCGCGTGGGGCCCACGTGATTTCCCCGTGGGGCCCACGTGATTTCCGGGTGGGGCCCACGTGATTTCCGGGTGGGGCCCACGTGATTTCCGGGTGGGGCCCACGTGATTTCCCCGTGGGGCCCACGTGATTTCCCCGTGGGGCCCACGTGATTTCCGGGTGGGGCCCACGTGATTTCCGGGTGGGGCCCACGTGATTTCCGGGTGGGGCCCACGTGATTTCCGGGTGGGGCCCACGTGATTTCCGGGTTGGCCCCACGTGATTTCCGGGTGGGACCCACGTGATTTCCGGGTGGGGCCCACGTGATTTCCGGGTGGGGCCCACGTGATTTCCGGGTGGGGCCCACGTGATTTCCGGGTGGGGCCCACGTGATTTCCCCGTGGGGCCCACGTGATTTCCCGGTGGGGCCCACGTGATTTCCGGGTGGGGCCCACGTGATTTCCGGGTGGGGCCCACGTGATTTCCGGGTGGGGCCCACGTGATTTCCGGGTGGGGCCCACGTGATTTCCGGGTGGGGCCCACGTGATTTCCGGGTGGGGCCCACGTGATTTCCGGGTGGGGCCCACGTGATTTCTGGGTGGGGCCCACGTGATTTCCCCGTGGGGCCCACGTGATTTCCGGGTGGGGCCCACGTGATTTCCCCGTGAGGCCCACGTGATTTCCCCGTGGGGCCCACGTGATTTCCGGGTGGGGCCCACGTGATTTCCGGGTGGGGCCCACGTGATTTCCGGGTGGGGCCCACGTGATTTCCGGGTGGGGCCCACGTGATTTCCCCGTGGGGCCCACGTGATTTCCGGGTGGGGCCCACGTGATTTCCCCGTGAGGCCCACGTGATTTCCCCGTGGGGCCCACGTGATTTCCGGGTGGGGCCCACGTGATTTCCGGGTGGGGCCCACGTGATTTCCGGGTGGGGCCCACGTGATTTCCGGGTGGGGCCCACGTGATTTCCGGGTGGGGCCCACGTGATTTCCGGGTGGGGCCCACGTGATTTCCCCGTGGGGCCCACGTGATTTCCGGGTGGGGCCCACGTGATTTCCCCGAGGGGCCCACGTGATTTCCGGGTGGGGCCCACGTGATTTCCGGGTGGGGCCCACGTGATTTCCGGGTGGGGCCCACGTGATTTCCGGGTGGGGCCCACGTGATTTCCCCGAGGGGCCCACGTGATTTCCGGGTGGGGCCCACGTGATTTCCGGGTGGGGCCCACGTGATTTCCGGGTGGGGCCCACGTGATTTCCGGGTGGGGCCCACGTGATTTCCGGTTGGGGCCCACGTGATTTCCGGGTGGGGCCCACGTGATTTCCGGGTGGGGCCCACGTGATTTCCCCGTGGGGCCCACGTGATTTCCCCATGGGGCCCACGTGATTTCCGGCTGGGGCCCACGTGATTTCCCCGTGGGGCCCACGTGATTTCCGCGTGGGGCCCACGTGATTTCCCCGTGGGGCCCACGTGATTTCCCCGTGGGGCCCACGTGATTTCCGGGAGGGGCCCACGTGATTTCCGGGTGGGGCCCACGTGATTTCCGGGTGGGGCCCACGTGATTTCCGGGTGGGGCCCACGTGATTTCCGGGTGGGGCCCACGTGATTTCCGGGTGGGGCCCACGTGATTTCCGGGTGGGCCCCACGTGATTTCCGTGTGGGGCCCACGTGATTTCCGGGTGGGGCCCACGTGATTTCCGGGTGGGCCCCACGTGATTTCCGGGTGGGGCCCACGTGATTTCCGGGTGGGGCCCACGTGATTTCCGGGTGGGGCCCACGTGATTTCCGGGTGGGGCCCACGTGATTTCCGGGTGGGGCCCACGTGATTTCCCCGTGGGGCCCACGTGATTTCCGGCTGGGGCCCACGTGATTTCCGGGTGGGGCCCACGTGATTTCCGGGTGGGGCCCACGTGATTTCCGGGTGGGGCCCACGTGATTTCCGGGTGGGCCCCACGTGATTTCCGTGTGGGGCCCACGTGATTTCCGGGTGGGGCCCACGTGATTTCCGGGTGGGCCCCACGTGATTTCCGGGTGGGGCCCACGTGATTTCCGGGTGGGGCCCACGTGATTTCCGGGTGGGGCCCACGTGATTTCCGGGTGGGGCCCACGTGATTTCCGGGTGGGGCCCACGTGATTTCCCCGTGGGGCCCACGTGATTTCCGGCTGGGGCCCACGTGATTTCCGGGTGGGGCCCACGTGATTTCCGGGTGGGGCCCACGTGATTTCCGGGTGGGGCCCACGTGATTTCCGGGTGGGCCCCACGTGATTTCCCCGTGGGGCCCACGTGATTTCCCCGTGGGGCCCACGTGATTTCCGGGTGGGCCCCACGTGATTTCCGTGCGGGGCCCACGTGATTTCCGGGTGGGGCCCACGTGATTTCCGGGTGGGGCCCACGTGATTTCCGGGTGGGGCCCACGTGATTTCCGGGTGGGGCCCACGTGATTTCCGGGTGGGGCCCACGTGATTTCCCCGTGGGGCCCACGTGATTTCCGGGTGGGGCCCACGTGATTTCCGGGTGGGGCCCACGTGATTTCCGGGTGGGGCCCACGTGATTTCCGGGTGGGGCCCACGTGATTTCCGGGTGGGGCCCACGTGATTTCCCCGTGGGGCCCACGTGATTTCCGGGTGGGGCCCACGTGATTTCCCCGTGGGGGCCACGTGATTTCCCCGTGGGGCCCACGTGATTTCCGGGTGGGGCCCACGTGATTTCCGGGTGGGGCCCACGTGATTTCAGGGTGGGGCCCACGGGATTTCCGGGTGGGGCCCACGTGATTTCCGGGTGGGGCCCACGTGATTTCCGTGTGGGGCCCACGTGATTTCCGGGTGGGGCCCACGTGATTTCCGGGTGGGGCCCACGTGATTTCCGGGTGGGGCCCACGTGATTTCCGGCTGGGGCCCACGTGATTTCCGGGTGGTGCCCACGTGATTTCCCCGTGGGGCCCACGTGATTTCCCCGTGGGGCCCACGTGATTTCCGGGTGGGCCCCACGTGATTTCCGGGTGGGGCCCACGTGATTTCCCCGTGGGGCCCACGTGATTTCCGGGTGGGGCCCACGTGATTTCCGGGTGGGGCCCACGTGATTTCCGGGTGGGGCCCACGTGATTTCCGGGTGGGGCCCACGTGATTTCCGGGTGGGGCCCACGTGATTTCCGGGTGGGGCCCACGTGATTTCCGGGTGGGGCCCACGTGATTTCCGGGTGGGGCCCACGTGATTTCCCCGTGGGGCCCACGTGATTTCCGGCTGGGGCCCACGTGATTTCCGGCTGGGGCCCACGTGATTTCCGGGTGGGGCCCACGTGATTTCCGGGTGGGGCCCACGTGATTTCCGGGTGGGCCCCACGTGATTTCCCCGTGGGGCCCACGTGATTTCCCCGTGGGGCCCACGTGATTTCCGGGTGGGGCCCACGTGATTTCCGGGTGGGGCCCACGAGATTTCCCCGTGGGGCCCACGTGATTTCCGGGTGGGGCCCACGTGATTTCCGGGTGGGGCCCACGTGATTTCCGGGTGGGGCCCACGTGATTTCCGGGTGGGGCCCACGTGATTTCCGGGTGGGGCCCACGTGATTTCCGGGTGGGGCCCACGTGATTTCCGGGTGGGCCCCACGTGATTTCCGGGTGGGGCCCACGTGATTTCCGGGTGGGGCCCACGTGATTTCCGGGTGGGCCCCACGTGATTTCCGGGTGGGGCCCACGTGATATCCGGGTGGGGCCCACGTGATTTCCGGGTGGGGCCCACGTGATTTCCGGGTGGGGCCCACGTGATTTCCCCGTGGGGCCCACGTGATTTCCCCGTGGGGCCCACGTGATTTCCGGGTGGGGCCCACGTGATTTCCGGGTGGGGCCCACGTGATTTCCGGGTGGGGCCCACGTGATTTCCGGGTGGGGCCCACGTGATTTCCCCGTGGGGCCCACGTGATTTCCGGGTGGGGCCCACGTGATTTCCGGGTGGGGCCCACGTGATTTCCGGGTGGGGCCCACGTGATTTCCCCGTGGGGCCCACGTGATTTCCCCGTGGGGCCCACGTGATTTCCGGGTGGGGCCCACGTGATTTCCGGGTGGGGCCCACGTGATTTCCGGGTGGGGCCCACGTGATTTCCGGGTGGGGCCCACGTGATTTCCGGGTTGGCCCCACGTGATTTCCGGGTGGGACCCACGTGATTTCCGGGTGGGGCCCACGTGATTTCCGGGTGGGCCCACGTGATTTCCGGGTGGGGCCCACGTGATTTCCGGGTGGGGCCCACGTGATTTCCCCGTGGGGCCCACGTGATTTCCCGGTGGGGCCCACGTGATTTCCGGGTGGGGCCCACGTGATTTCCGGGTGGGGCCCACGTGATTTCCGGGTGGGGCCCACGTGATTTCCGGGTGGGGCCCACGTGATTTCCGGGTGGGGCCCACGTGATTTCCGGGTGGGGCCCACGTGATTTCCGGGTGGGGCCCACGTGATTTCCGGGTGGGGCCCACGTGATTTCCCCGTGGGGCCCACGTGATTTCCGGGTGGGGCCCACGTGATTTCCCCGTGAGGCCCACGTGATTTCCCCGTGGGGCCCACGTGATTTCCGGGTGGGGCCCACGTGATTTCCGGGTGGGGCCCACGTGATTTCCGGGTGGGGCCCACGTGATTTCCGGGTGGGGCCCACGTGATTTCCCCGTGGGGCCCACGTGATTTCCGGGTGGGGCCCACGTGATTTCCCCGTGAGGCCCACGTGATTTCCCCGTGGGGCCCACGTGATTTCCGGGTGGGGCCCACGTGATTTCCGGGTGGGGCCCACGTGATTTCCGGGTGGGGCCCACGTGATTTTCGGGTGGGGCCCACGTGATTTCCGGGTGGGGCCCACGTGATTTCCGGGTGGGGCCCACGTGATTTCCCCGTGGGGCCCACGTGATTTCCGGGTGGGGCCCACGTGATTTCCCCGAGGGGCCCACGTGATTTCCGGGTGGGGCCCACGTGATTTCCGGGTGGGGCCCATGTGATTTCCGGGTGGGGCCCACGTGATTTCCGGGTGGGGCCCACGTGATTTCCCCGAGGGGCCCACGTGATTTCCGGGTGGGGCCCACGTGATTTCCGGGTGGGGCCCACGTGATTTCCGGGTGGGGCCCACGTGATTTCCGGGTGGGGCCCACGTGATTTCCGGTTGGGGCCCACGTGATTTCCGGGTGGGGCCCACGTGATTTCCGGGTGGGGCCCACGTGATTTCCCCGTGGGGCCCACGTGATTTCCCCATGGGGCCCACGTGATTTCCGGCTGGGGCCCACGTGATTCCCGGGTGGGGTCCACGTGATTTCCAGGTGGGGCCCACGTGATTTCCCCGTGGGGCCCACGTGATTTCCGGGTGGGGCCCACGTGATTTCCGGGTGGGGCCCACGTGATTTCCGCGTGGGGCCCACGTGATTTCCGGGTGGGGCCCACGTGATTTCCGGATGTGGCCCACGTGTTTTCCGGGTGGGGCCCACGTGATTTCCGGGTGGGGCCCACGTGATTTCCGGGTGGGGCCCACGTTATTTCCGGGTGGGCCCCACGTGATTTCCGGGTGGGGCCCTCGTGATTTCCGGGTGGGGCCCACGTGATTTCCGGGTGGGGCCCACGTGATTTCCGGGTGGGGCCCACGTGATTTCCGGCTGGGGCCCACGTGATTTCCGGGTGGGGCCCACGTGATTTCCGGGTGGGGCCCACGTGATTTCCGGGTGGGGCCCACGTGATTTCCGGGTGGGGCCCACGTGATTTCCGGGTGGGGCCCACGTGATTTCCGGGTGGGGCCCACGTGATTTACCCGTGGGGCCCACGTGATTTCCGGGTGGGGCCCACGTGATTTCCGGGTGGGGCCCACGTGATTTCCGGGTGGGGCCCACGTGATTTCCGGGTGGGGCCCACGTGATTTCCCCGTGGGGCCCACGTGATTTCTCCGTGGGGCCCACGTGATTTCCGGGTGGGGCCCACGTGATTTCCGGGTGGGGCCCACGTGATTTCCCGGTGGGGCCCAGGTGATTTCCGGGTGGGGCCCACGTGATTTCCGGGTGGGGCCCACGTGATTTCCGGGTGGGCCCCACGTGATTTCCGTGTGGGGCCCACGTGATTTCCGGGTGGGGCCCACGTGATTTCTGGGTGGGGCCCACGTGATTTCCGGGTGCGGCCCACGTGATTTCCGGCTGGGGCCCACGTGATTTCCGGGTGGTGCCCACGTGATTTCCCCGTGGGGCCCACGTGATTTCCCCGTGGGGCCCACGTGATTTCCGGGTGGGCCCCAAGTGATTTCCGGGTGGGGCCCACGTGATTTCCCCGTGGGGCCCACGTGATTTCCCCATGGGGCCCACGTGATTTCCGGGTGGGGCCCACGTGATTTCCGGGTGGGGCCCACGTGATTTCCGGGTGGGGCCCACGTGATTTCCGGTTGGGCCCCACGTGATTTCCGTGTGGGGCCCACGTGATTTCCGGGTGGGGCCCACGTGATTTCCGGGTGGGGCCCACGTGATTTCCGGGTGGGGCCCACGTGATTTCCGGGTGGGGCCCACGTGATTTCCGGGTGGGGCCCACGTGATTTCCGGGTGGGGCCCCCGTGATTTCCCCGTGGGGCCCACGTGATTTCCCCGTGGGGCCCACGTGATTTCCGGCTGGGGCCCACGTGATTTCCGGGTGGGGCCCACGTGATTTCCGGGTGGGGCCCACGTGATTTCCGGGTGGGGCCCACGTGATTTCCGGGTGGGGCCCACGTGATTTCCGGTTGGGGCCCACGTGATTTCCGGGTGGGGCCCACGTGATTTCCGGGTGGGGCCCACGTGATTTCCAGGTGGGGCCCACGTGATTTCCGCGTGGGGCCCACGTGATTTCCCCGTGGGGCCCACGTGATTTCCGGGTGGGGCCCACGTGATTTCCGGGTGGGGACCACGTGATTTCCCCGTGGGGCCCACGTGATTTCCCCGTGGGGCCCACGTGATTTCCGGGTGGGGCCCACGTGATTTCCGGGTGGGGCCCACGTGATTTCCCCGTGGGGCCCACGTGATTTCCCCGTGGGGCCCACGTGATTTCCGGGTGGGGCCCACGTGATTTCAGGGTGGGGCCCACGTGATTTCCCCGTGGGGCCCACGTGATTTCCCCGTTGGGCCCACGTGATTTCCCCGTGGGGCCCACGTGATTTCCGGGTGGGGCCCACGTGATTTCCGGGTGGGGCCCACGTGATTTCCCCGTGGGGCCCACGTGATTTCCCCGTGGGGCCCACGTGATTTCCCCGTGGGGCCCACGTGATTTCCGGCTGGGGCCCACGTGATTTCCGGCTGGGGCCCACGTGATTTCCGGGTGGGGCCCACGTGATTTCCGGGTGGGGCCCACGTGATTTCCGGGTGGGCCCCACGTGATTTCCCCGTGGGGCCCACGTGATTTCCGGGTGGGGCCCACGTGATTTCCGGGTGGGGCCCACGTGATTTCCGGGTGGGGCCCACGTGATTTCCGGGTGGGGCCCACGTGATTTCCCCGTGGGGCCCACGTGATTTCCCGGTGGGGCCCACGTGATTTCCGGGTGGGGCCCACGTGATTTCCGGGTGGGGCCCACGTGATTTCCGGGTGGGGCCCACGTGATTTCCGGGTGGGGCCCACGTGATTTCCGGGTGGGGCCCACGTGATTTCCGGGTGGGGTCCACGTGATTTCCGGGTGGGGCCCACGTGATTTCCGGGTGGGGCCCACGTGATTTCCGGGTGGGGCCCACGTGATTTCCGGGTGGGGCCCACGTGATTTCCCCGTGAGGCCCACGTGATTTCCCCGTGGGGCCCACGTGATTTCCGGGTGGGGCCCACGTGATTTCCGGGTGGGGCCCACGTGATTTCCGGGTGATGCCCACGTGATTTCCGGGTGGGGCCCACGTGATTTCCCCGTGGGGCCCACGTGATTTCCGGGTGGGGCCCACGTGATTTCCCCGTGAGGCCCACGTGATTTCCCCGTGGGGCCCACGTGATTTCCGGGTGGGGCCCACGTGATTTCCGGGTGGGGCCCACGTGATTTCCGGGTGGGGCCCACGTGATTTCCGGGTGGGGCCCACGTGATTTCCGGGTGGGGCCCACGTGATTTCCGGGTGGGGCCCACGTGATTTCCCCGTGGGGCCCACGTGATTTCCGGGTGGGGCCCACGTGATTTCCCCGAGGGGCCCACGTGATTTCCGGGTGGGGCCCACGTGATTTCCGGGTGGGGCCCACGTGATTTCCGGGTGGGGCCCACGTGATTTCCGGGTGGGGCCCACGTGATTTCCCCGAGGGGCCCACGTGATTTCCGGGTGGGGCCCACGTGATTTCCGGGTGGGGCCCACGTGATTTCCGGGTGGGGCCCACCTGATTTCCGGGTGGGGCCCACGTGATTTCCGGTTGGGGCCCACGTGATTTCCGGGTGGGGCCCACGTGATTTCCGGGTGGGGCCCACGTGATTTCCCCGTGGGGCCCACGTGATTTCCCCATGGGGCCCACGTGATTTCCGGCTGGGGCCCACGTGATTCCCGGGTGGGGTCCACGTGATTTCCAGGTGGGGCCCACGTGATTTCCCCGTGGGGCCCACGTGATTTCCGGGTGGGGCCCACGTGATTTCCGGGTGGGGCCCACGTGATTTCCGGGTGGGGCCCACGTGATTTCCGGGTGGGGCCCACGTGATTTCCGGATGTGGCCCACGTGTTTTCCTGGTGGGGCCCACGTGATTTCCGGGTGGGGCCCACGTGATTTCCGGGTGGGGCCCACGTGATTTCCGGGTGGGCCCCACGTGATTTCCGGGTGGGGCCCACGTGATTTCCGGGTGGGGCCCACGTGATTTCCGGGTGGGGCCCACGTGATTTCCGGGTGGGGCCCACGTGATTTCCGGCTGGGGCCCACGTGATTTCCGGGTGGGGCCCACGTGATTTCCGGGTGGGGCCCACGTGATTTCCGGGTGGGGCCCACGTGATTTCCGGGTGGGGCCCACGTGATTTCCGGGTGGGGCCCACGTGATTTCCGGGTGGGGCCCACGTGATTTACCTGTGGGGCCCACGTGATTTCCGGGTGGGGCCCACGTGATTTCCGGGTGGGGCCCACGTGATTTCCGGGTGGGGCCCACGTGATTTCCGGGTGGGGCCCACGTGATTTCCCCGTGGGGCCCACGTGATTTCCCCGTGGGGCCCACGTGATTTCCGGGTGGGGCCCACGTGATTTCCGGGTGGGGCCCACGTGATTTCCCGGTGGGGCCCACGTGATTTCCGGGTGGGGCCCACGTGATTTCCGGGTGGGGCCCACGTGATTTCCGGGTGGGCCCCACGTGATTTCCGTGTGGGGCCCACGTGATTTCCGGGTGGGGCCCACGTGATTTCTGGGTGGGGCCCACGTGATTTCCGGGTGGGGCCCACGTGATTTCCGGCTGGGGCCCACGTGATTTCCGGGTGGTGCCCACGTGATTTCCCCGTGGGGCCCACGTGATTTCCCCGTGGGGCCCACGTGATTTCCGGGTGGGCCCCACGTGATTTCCGGGTGGGGCCCACGTGATTTCCCCGTGGGGCCCACGTGATTTCCCCATGGGGCCCACGTGATTTCCGGGTGGGGCCCACGTGATTTCTGGGTGGGGCCCACGTGATTTCCGGGTGGGGCCCACGTGATTTCCGGTTGGGCCCCACGTGATTTCCGTGTGGGGCCCACGTGATTTCCGGGTGGGGCCCACGTGATTTCCGGGTGGGGCCCACGTGATTTCCGGGTGGGGCCCACGTGATTTCCGGGTGGGGCCCACGTGATTTCCGGGTGGGGCCCACGTGATTTCCGGGTGGGGCCCCCGTGATTTCCCCGTGGGGCCCACGTGATTTCCCCGTGGGGCCCACGTGATTTCCGGCTGGGGCCCACGTGATTTCCGGGTGGGGCCCACGTGATTTCCGGGTGGGGCCCACGTGATTTCCGGGTGGGGCCCACGTGATTTCCGGTTGGGTCCCACGTGATTTCCGGGTGGGGCCCACGTGATTTCCGGGTGGGGCCCACGTGATTTCCGGGTGGGGCCCACGTGATTTCCGCGTGGGGCCCACGTGATTTCCGCGTGGGGCCCACGTGATTTCCCCGTGGGGCCCACGTGATTTCCGGGTGGGGCCCACGTGATTTCCGGGTGGGGCCCACGTGATTTCCGGGTGGGGCCCACGTGATTTCCGGGTGGGGCCCACGTGATTTCCGGGTGGGCCCCACGTGATTTCCGTGTGGGGCCCACGTGATTTCCGGGTGGGGCCCACGTGATTTCCGGGTGGGGCCCACGTGATTTCCGGGTGGGCCCCACGTGATTTCCGGGTGGGGCCCACGTGATTTCCGGGTGGGGCCCACGTGATTTCCGGGTGGGGCCCACGTGATTTCCGGGTGGGGCCCACGTGATTTCCGGGTGGGGCCCACGTGATTTCCCCGTGGGGCCCACGTGATTTCCGGCTGGGGCCCACGTGATTTCCGGGTGGGGACCACGTGATTTCCCCGTGGGGCCCACGTGATTTCCCCGTGGGGCCCACGTGATTTCCGGGTGGGGCCCACGTGATTTCCGGGTGGGGCCCACGTGATTTCCCCGTAGGGCCCACGTGATTTCCCCGTGGGGCCCACGTGATTTCCGGGTGGGGCCCACGTGATTTCAGGGTGGGGCCCACGTGATTTCCCCGTGGGGCCCACGTGATTTCCCCGTTGGGCCCACGTGATTTCCCCGTGGGGCCCACGTGATTTCCGGGTGGGGCCCACGTGATTTCCGGGTGGGGCCCACGTGATTTCCCCGTGGGGCCCACGTGATTTCCCCGTGGGGCCCACGTGATTTCCCCGTGGGGCCCACGTGATTTCCGGCTGGGGCCCACGTGATTTCCGGCTGGGGCCCACGTGATTTCCGGGTGGGGCCCACGTGATTTCCGGGTGGGGCCCACGTGATTTCCGGGTGGGCCCCACGTGATTTCCCCGTGGGGCCCACGTGATTTCCGGGTGGGGCCCACGTGATTTCCGGGTGGGGCCCACGTGATTTCCGGGTGGGGCCCACGTGATTTCCGGGTGGGGCCCACGTGATTTCCGGGTGGGGCCCACGTGATTTCTGGGTGGGGCCCACGTGATTTCCGGGTGGGGCCCACGTGATTTCCGGGTGGGCCCCACGTGATTTCCGGGTGGGGCCCACGTGATTTCCGGGTGGGGCCCACGTGATTTCCGGGTGGGGCCCACGTGATTTCCGGGTGGGCCCCACGTGATTTCCGGGTGGGGCCCACGTGATTTCCGGGTGGGGCCCACGTGATTTCCGGGTGGGCCCCACGTGATTTCCGGGTGGGGCCCACGTGATTTCCGGGTGGGGCCCACGTGATTTCCGTGTGGGGCCCACGTGATTTCCGGGTGGGGCCCACGTGATTTCCGGGTGGGGCCCACGTGATTTCCGGGTGGGGCCCACGTGATTTCCGGGTGGGGCCCACGTGATTTCCGGGTGGGGCCCACGTGATTTCCGGGTGGGGCCCACGTGATTTCCGGGTGGGGCCCACGTGATTTCCGGGTGGGGCCCACGTGATTTCCCCGTGGGGCCCACGTGATTTCCGGGTGGGGCCCACGTGATTTCCGGGTGGGGCCCACGTGATTTCCGGGTGGGGCCCACGTGATTTCCCCGTGGGGCCAACGTGATTTCCCCGTGGGGCCCACGTGATTTCCGGGTGGGGCCCACGTGATTTCCGGGTGGGGCCCACGTGATTTCCGGGTGGGGCCCATGTGATTTCCGGGTGGGGCCCACGTGATTTCCGGGTTGGCCCCACGTGATTTCCGGGTGGGGCCCACGTGATTTCCGGGTGGGGCCCACGTGATTTCCGGGTGGGGCCCACGTGATTTCCCCGTGGGGCCCACATGATTTCCTGGTGGGGCCCACGTGATTTCCGGGTGGGGCCCACGTGATTTCCGGGTGGGGCCCACGTGATTTCCCCGTGGGGCCCACGTGATTTCCAGGTGGGGCCCACGTGATTTCCGCGTGGGGCCCACGTGATTTCCCCGTGGGGCCCACGTGATTTCCCCGTGGGGCCCACGTGATTTCCGGGTGGGGCCCACGTGATTTCCGGGTGGGGCCCACGTGATTTCCGGGTGGGGCCCACGTGATTTCCGGGTGGGGCCCACGTGATTTCCGGGTGGGCCCCACGTGATTTCCGTGTGGGGCCCACGTGATTTCCGGGTGGGGCCCACGTAATTTCCGGGTGGGGCCCACGTGATTTCCGGGTGGGCCCCACGTGATTTCCGGGTGGGGCCCACGTGATTTCCGGGTGGGGCCCACGTGATTTCCGGGTGGGGCCCACGTGATTTCCGGGTGGGGCCCACGTGATTTCCCCGTGGGGCCCACGTGATTTCCCCGTGGGGCCCACTTGATTTCCGGCTGGGGCCCACGTGATTTCCGGGTGGGGACCACGTGATTTCCCCGTGGGGCCCACGTGATTTCCCCGTGGGGCCCACGTGATTTCCGGGTGGGGCCCACGTGATTTCCGGGTGGGGCCCACGTGATTTCCCCGTGGGGCCCACGTGATTTCCCCGTGGGGCCCACGTGATTTCCGGGTGGGGCCCACGTGATTTCAGGGTGGGGCCCACGTGATTTCCCCGTGGGGCCCACGTGATTTCCCCGTTGGGCCCACGTGATTTCCCCGTGGGGCCCACGTGATTTCCCCGTGGGGCCCACGTGATTTCCGGGTGGGGCCCACGTGATTTCCCCGTGGGGCCCACGTGATTTCCCCGTGGGGCCCACGTGATTTCCCCGTGGGGCCCACGTGATTTCCGGCTGGGGCCCACGTGATTTCCGGCTGGGGCCCACGTGATTTCCGGGTGGGGCCCACGTGATTTCCGGGTGGGGCCCACGTGATTTCCGGGTGGGCCCCACGTGATTTCCCCGTGGGGCCCACGTGATTTCCGGGTGGGGCCCACGTGATTTCCGGGTGGGGCCCACGTGATTTCCGGGTGGGGCCCACGAGATTTCCCCGTGGGGCCCACGTGATTTCCGGGTGGGGCCCACGTGATTTCCGGGTGGGGCCCACGTGATTTCCGGGTGGGGCCCACGTGATTTCCGGGTGGGGCCCACGTGATTTCCGGGTGGGGCCCACGTGATTTCCGGGTGGGGCCCACGTGATTTCCGGGTGGGGCCCACGTGATTTCCGGGTGGGGCCCACGTGATTTCCGGGTGGGCCCCACGTGATTTCCGGGTGGGGCCCACGTGATTTCCGGGTGGGGCCCACGTGATTTCCGGGTGGGGCCCACGTGATTTCCGGGTGGGCCCCACGTGATTTCCGGGTGGGGCCCACGTGATTTCCGGGTGGGGCCCACGTGATTTCCGGGTGGGCCCCACGTGATTTCCGGGTGGGGCCCACGTGATTTCCGGGTGGGGCCCACGTGATTTCCGGGTGGGGCCCACGTGATTTCCGGGTGGGCCCCACGTGATTTCCGGGTGGGGCCCACGTGATTTCCGGGTGGGGCCCACGTGATTTCCGGGTGGGCCCCACGTGATTTCCGGGTGGGGCCCACGTGATTTCCGGGTGGGGCCCACGTGATTTCCGGGTGGGGCCCACGTGATTTCCGGGTGGGGCCCACGTGATTTCCGGGTGGGGCCCACGTGATTTCCCCGTGGGGCCCACGTGATTTCCGGGTGGGGCCCACGTGATTTCCGGGTGGGGCCCACGTGATTTCCGGGTGGGGCCCACGTGATTTCCGGGTGGGGCCCACGTGATTTCCGGGTGGGGCCCACGTGATTTCCCCGTGGGGCCCACGTGATTTCCGGGTGGGGCCCACGTGATTTCCGGGTGGGGCCCACGTGATTTCCGGGTGGGGCCCACGTGATTTCCCCGTGGGGCCAACGTGATTTCCCCGTGGGGCCCACGTGATTTCCGGGTGGGGCCCACGTGATTTCCGGGTGGGGCCCACGTGATTTCCGGGTTGGGCCCATGTGATTTCCGGGTGGGGCCCACGTGATTTCCGGGTTGGCCCCACGTGATTTCCGGGTGGGGCCCACGTGATTTCCGGGTGGGGCCCACGTGATTTCCGGGTGGGGCCCACGTGATTTCCGGGTGGGGCCCACGTGATTTCCGGGTGGGGCCCACGTGATTTCCCCGTGGGGCCCACGTGATTTCCGGGTGGGGCCCACGTGATTTCCGGGTGGGTTCCACGTGATTTCCGGGTGGGGCCCACGTGATTTCCGGGTGGGGCCCACGTGATTTCCGGGTGGGGCCCACGTGATTTCCGGGTGGGGCCCACGTGATTTCCGGGTGGGGCCCACGTGATTTCCGGGTGGGGCCCACGTGATTTCCCCGTGGGGCCCACGTGATTTCCGGGTGGGGCCCACGTGATTTCCCCGTGAGGCCCACGTGATTTCCCCGTGGGGCCCACGTGATTTCCGGGTGGGGCCCACGTGATTTCCGGGTGGGGCCCACGTGATTTCCGGGTGGGGCCCACGTGATTTCCGGTTGGGGCCCACGTGATTTCCGGCTGTGGCCCACGTGATTTCCGGGTGGGGTCCACGTGATTTCCGGGTGGGGCCCACGTGATTTCCCCGTGGGGCCCACGTGATTTCCGGGTGGGGCCCACGTGATTTCCGGGTGGGGCCCACGTGATTTCCGGGTGGGGCCCACGTGATTTCCGGGTGGGGCCCACGTGAATTCCCCATGGGGCCCACGTGATTTCCGGGTGGGGCCCACGTGATTTCCGGGTGGGGCCCACGTGATTTCCGGGTGGGGCCCACGTGATTTTCGGGTGGGGCCCACGTGATTTCCGGGTGGGGCCCACGTGATTTCCGGCTGTGGCCCACGTGATTTCCGGGTGGGGCCCACGTGATTTCCGGGTGGGGCCCACGTGATTTCCCCGTGGGGCCCACGTGATTTCCGGGTGGGGCCCACGTGATTTCCGGGTGGGGCCCACGTGATTTCCGGGTGGGGCCCACGTGATTTCCGGGTGGGGCCCACGTGATTTCCGGTGGGGCCCACGTGATTTCCGGGTGGGGCCCACGTGATTTCCCCGAGGGGCCCACGTGATTTCCGGGTGGGGCCCACGTGATTTCCGGGTGGGGCCCACGTGATTTCCGGGTGGGGCCCACGTGATTTCCGGGTGGGGCCCACGTGATTTCCGGGTGGGGCCCACGTGATTTCCGGGTGGGGCCCACGTGATTTCCGGGTGGGGCCCACGTGATTTCCCCGTGGGGCCCACGTGATTTCCCCATGGGGCCCACGTGATTTCCGGCTGGGGCCCACGTGATTTCCGGGTGGGGTCCACGTGATTTCCAGGTGGGGCCCACGTGATTTCCCCGTGGGGCCCACGTGATTTCCGGGTGGGGCCCACGTGATTTCCGGGTGGGGCCCACGTGATTTCCGGGTGGGGCCCACGTGATTTCCGGGTGGGGCCCACGTGATTTCCGGATGTGGCCCACGTGTTTTCCGGGTGGGGCCCACGTGATTTCCGGGTGGGGCCCACGTGATTTCCGGGTGGGGCCCACGTGATTTCCGGGTGGGCCCCACGTGATTTCCGGGTGGGGCCCACGTGATTTCCGGGTGGGGCCCACGTGATTTCGGTGTGGGGCCCACGTGATTTCCGGGTGGGGCCCACGTGATTTCCGGCTGGGGCCCACGTGATTTCCGGGTGGGGCCCACGTGATTTCCGGGTGGGGCCCACGTGATTTCCGGGTGGGGCCCACGTGATTTCCGGGTGGGGCCCACGTGATTTCCCCGTGGGGCCCACGTGATTTCCGGGTGGGGCCCACGTGATTTCCGGGTGGGGCCCACGTGATTTCCCCGTGGGGCCCACGTGATTTCCGGGTGGGGCCCACGTGATTTCCGGGTGGGGCCCACGTGATTTCCGGGTGGGGCCCATGTGATTTCCGGGTGGGGCCCACGTGATTTCCCCGTGGGGCCCACGTGATTTCCCCGTGGGGCCCACGTGATTTCCGGGTGGGGCCCACGTGATTTCCGGGTGGGGCCCACGTGATTTCCCGGTGGGGCCCACGTGATTTCCGGGTGGGGCCCACATGATTTCCGGGTGGGGCCCACGTGATTTCCTGGTGGGCCCCACGTGATTTCCGTGTGGGGCCCACGTGATTTCCGGGTGGGGCCCACGTGATTTCCCCGTGGGGCCCACGTGATTTCCGGGTGGGCCCCACGTGATTTCCGGGTGGGGCCCACGTGATTTCCCCGTGGGGCCCACGTGATTTCCCCATGGGGCCCACGTGATTTCCGGGTGGGGCCCACGTGATTTCCGGGTGGGGCCCACGTGATTTCCGGGTGGGGCCCACGTGATTTCCGGTTGGGCCCCACGTGATTTCCGTGTGGGGCCCACGTGATTTCCGGGTGGGGCCCACGTGATTTCCGGGTGGGGCCCACGTGATTTCCGGGTGGGGCCCACGTGATTTCCGGGTGGGGCCCACGTGATTTCCGGGTGGGGCCCACGTGATTTCCGGGTGGGGCCCACGTGATTTCCGGGTGGGGCCCACGTGATTTCCGGGTGGGGCCCACGTGATTTCCGGGTGGGGCCCACGTGATTTCCGGGTGGGGCCCACGTGATTTCCGGGTGGGGCCCACGTGATTTCCGGGTGGGCCCCACGTGTTTTCCGGGTGGGCCCCACGTGATTTCCGGGTGGGGCCCACGTGATTTCCCCGTGGGGCCCACGTGATTTCCAGGTGGGGCCCACGTGATTTCCGGGTGGGGCCCACGTGATTTCCCCGTGGGGCCCACGTGATTTCCCCGTGGGGCCCACGTGATTTCCCCGTGGGGCCCACGTGATTTCCGGCTGGGGCCCACGTGATTTCCGGGTGGGGCCCACGTGATTTCCGGGTGGGGCCCACGTGATTTCCGGGTGGGGCCCACGTGATTTCCGGGTGGGGCCCACGTGATTTCCGGGTGGGGCCCACGTGATTTCCGGGTGGGGCCCACGTGATTTCCGCGTGGGGCCCACGTGATTTCCGGGTGGGGCCCACGTGATTTCCGGGTGGGGCCCACGTGATTTCCGGGTGGGGCCCACGTGATTTCCGGGTGGGGCCCACGTGATTTCCGGGTGGGGCCCACGTGATTTCCTCGTGGGGCCCACGTGATTTCCGGCTGGGGCCCACGTGATTTCCGGGTGGGGACCACGTGATTTCCCCGTGGGGCCCACGTGATTTCCCCGTGGGGCCCACGTGATTTCCGGGTGGGGCCCACGTGATTTCCGGGTGGGGCCCACGTGATTTCCCCGTGGGGCCCACGTGATTTCCCCGTGGGGCCCACGTGATTTCCGGGTGGGGCCCACGTGATTTCAGGGTGGGGCCCACGTGATTTCCCCGTGGGGCCCACGTGATTTCCCCGTGGGGCCCACGTGATTTCCCCGTGGGGCCCACGTGATTTCCGGGTGGGGCCCACGTGATTTCCGGGTGGGGCCCACGTGATTTCCCCGTGGGGCCCACGTGATTTCCGGGTGGGCCCCACGTGATTACCGGGTGGGGCCCACGTGATTTCCGGGTGGGGCCCACGTGATTTCCGGGTGGGGCCCACGTGATTTCCCCTTGGGGCCCACGTGATTTCCGGGTGGGCCCCACGTGATTTCCGGGTGTGGCCCACGTGATTTCCGGGTGGGGCCCACGTGATTTCCGGGTGGGGCCCACGTGATTTCCGGGTGGGGCCCACGTGATTTCCGGGTGGGGCCCACGTGATTTCCCCGTGGGGCCCACGTGATTTCCGGGTGGGGCCCACGTGATTTCCGGGTGGGGCCCACGTGATTTCCGGGTGGGGCCCACGTGATTTCCGGGTGGGGTCCACGTGATTTCCAGGTGTGGCCCACGTGATTTCCCGGTGGGGCCCACGTGATTTCCGGGTGGGGCCTTCGTGATTTCCGGGTGGGGCCCACGTGATTTCCGGGTGGGGCCCACGTGATTTCCGGGTGGGGCCCACGTGATTTCCGGGTGGGGCCCACGTGATTTCCGGGTGGGGCCCACGTGATTTCCGGGTGGGGCCCACGTGATTTCCGGGTGGGGTCCACGTGATTTCCGGGTGGGGCCCACGTGATTTCCCGGTGGGGCCCACGTGATTTCCGGGTGGGGCCCACGTGATTTCCGGGTGGGGCCCACGTGATTTCCGGGTGGGGCCCACGTGATTTCCGGGTGGGGCCCACGTGATTTCCGGGTGGGGCCCACGTGATTTCCGGGTGGGGCCCACGTGATTTCCCCGTGGGGCCCACGTGATTTCCGGGTGGGGCCCACGTGATTTCCCCGTGAGGCCCACGTGATTTCCCCGTGGGGCCCACGTGATTTCCGGGTGGGGCCCACGTGATTTCCGGGTGGGGCCCACGTGATTTCCGGGTGGGGCCCACGTGATTTCCGGGTGGGGCCCACGTGATTTCCGGGTGGGGCCCACGTGATTTCCGGGTGGGGCCCACGTGATTTCCCCGAGGGGCCCACGTGATTTCCGGGTGGGGCCCACGTGATTTCCGGGTGGGGCCCACGTGATTTCCGGGTGGGGCCCACGTGATTTCCGGGTGGGGCCCACGTGAATTCCGGGTGGGGCCCACGTGATTTCCGGGTGGGGCCCACGTGATTTCCGGGTGGGGCCCACGTGATTTCCGGGTGGGGCCCACGTGATTTCCGGATGTGGCCCACGTGTTTTCCGGGTGGGGCCCACGTGATTTCCGGGTGGGGCCCACGTGATTTCCGGGTGGGGCCCACGTGATTTCCGGGTGGGCCCCACGTGATTTCCGGGTGGGGCCCACGTGATTTCCGGGTGGGGCCCACGTGATTTCCGGGTGGGGCCCACGTGATTTCCGGCTGGGGCCCACGTGATTTCCGGGTGGGGCCCACGTGATTTCCGGGTGGGTCCTACGTGATTTCCCGGTGGGGCCCACGTGATTTCCGGGTGGGGCCCACGTGATTTCCGGGTGGGGCCCACGTGATTTCCGGGTGGGGCCCACGTGATTTCCGGGTGGGGCCCACGTGATTTCCGGCTGGGGCCCACGTGATTTCCGGGTGGGGCCCACGTGATTTCCGGGTGGGGCCCACGTGATTTCCGGGTGGGGCCCACGTGATTTCCGGGTGGGGCCCACGTGATTTCCGGGTGGGGCCCACGTGATTTCCGGGTGGGGCCCACGTGATTTCCCCGTGGGGCCCACGTGATTTCCCCGTGGGGCCCACGTGATTTCCGGGTGGGGCCCACGTGATTTCCGGGTGGGGCCCACGTGATTTCCGGCTGGGGCCCACGTGATTTCCGGGTGGTGCCCACGTGATTTCCCCGTGGGGCCCACGTGATTTCCCCGTGGGGCCCACGTGATTTCCGGGTGGGCCCCACGTGATTTCCGGGTGGGGCCCACGTGATTTCCCCATGGGGCCCACGTGATTTCCCCGTGGGGCCCACGTGATTTCCGGGTGGGGCCCACGTGATTTCCGGGTGGGGCCCACGTGATTTCCGGTTGGGCCCCACGTGATTTCCGTGTGGGGCCCACGTGATTTCCGGGTGGGGCCCACGTGATTTCCGGGTGGGGCCCACGTGATTTCCGGGTGGGGCCCACGTGATTTCCGGGTGGGGCCCACGTGATTTCCGGGTGGGGCCCACGTGATTTCCGGGTGGGGCCCACGTGATTTCCGGGTGGGGCCCACGTGATTTCCCCGTGGGGCCCACGTGATTTCCCCGTGGGGCCCACGTGATTTCCGGCTGGGGCCCACGTGATTTCCGGGTGGGGCCCACGTGATTTCCGGGTGGGGCCCACGTGATTTCCGGGTGGGGCCCACGTGATTTCCGGGTGGGGCCCACGTGATTTCCGGGTGGGGCCCACGTGATTTCCGGGTGGGGCCCACGTGATTTCCGGGTGGGCCCCACGTGATTTCCGTGTGGGGCCCACATGATTTCCGGGTGGGGCCCACGTGATTTCCGGGTGGGGCCCACGTGATTTCCGGGTGGGGCCCACGTGATTTCCGGGTGGGGCCCACGTGATTTCCGGGTGGGGCCCACGTGATTTCCCCGTGGGGCCCACGTGATTTCCCCGTGGGGCCCACGTGATTTCCCCGTGGGGCCCACGTGATTTCCGGCTGGGGCCCACGTGATTTCCGGGTGGGGCCCACGTGATTTCCGGGTGGGGCCCACGTGATTTCCGGGTGGGCCCCACGTGATTTCCGGGTGGGGCCCACGTGATTTCCGGGTGGGGCCCACGTGATTTCCGGGTGGGGCCCACGTGATTTCCGGGTGGGGCCCACGTGATTTCCGGCTGGGGCCCACGTGATTTCCGGGTGGGGCCCACGTGATTTCCGGGTGGGGCCCACGTGATTTCCGGGTGGGGCCCACGTGATTTCCGGGTGGGTCCCACGTGATTTCCCGGTGGGGCCCACGTGATTTCCGGGTGGGGCCCACGTGATTTCCGGGTGGGGCCCACGTGATTTCCGGGTGGGGCCCACGTGATTTCCGGGTGGGGCCCACGTGATTTCCGGCTGGGGCCCACGTGATTTCCGGGTGGGGCCCACGTGATTTCCGGGTGGGGCCCACGTGATTTCCGGGTGGGGCCCACGTGATTTCCGGGTGGGGCCCACGTGATTTCCGGGTGGGGCCCACGTGATTTCCGGGTGGGGCCCACGTGATTTCCCCGTGGGGCCCACGTGATTTCCCCGTGGGGCCCACGTGATTTCCGGGTGGGGCCCACGTGATTTCCGGGTGGGGCCCACGTGATTTCCGGCTGGGGCCCACGTGATTTCCGGGTGGTGCCCACGTGATTTCCCCGTGGGGCCCACGTGATTTCCCCGTGGGGCCCACGTGATTTCCGGGTGGGCCCCACGTGATTTCCGGGTGGGGCCCACGTGATTTCCCCATGGGGCCCACGTGATTTCCCCGTGGGGCCCACGTGATTTCCGGGTGGGGCCCACGTGATTTCCGGGTGGGGCCCACGTGATTTCCGGTTGGGCCCCACGTGATTTCCGTGTGGGGCCCACGTGATTTCCGGGTGGGGCCCACGTGATTTCCGGGTGGGGCCCACGTGATTTCCGGGTGGGGCCCACGTGATTTCCGGGTGGGGCCCACGTGATTTCCGGGTGGGGCCCACGTGATTTCCGGGTGGGGCCCACGTGATTTCCCCGTGGGGCCCACGTGATTTCCCCGTGGGGCCCACGTGATTTCCGGCTGGGGCCCACGTGATTTCCGGGTGGGGCCCACGTGATTTCCGGGTGGGGCCCACGTGATTTCCGGGTGGGGCCCACGTGATTTCCGGGTGGGGCCCACGTGATTTCCGGGTGGGGCCCACGTGATTTCCGGGTGGGGCCCACGTGATTTCCGGGTGGGCCCCACGTGATTTCCGTGTGGGGCCCACGTGATTTCCGGGTGGGGCCCACGTGATTTCCGGGTGGGGCCCACGTGATTTCCGGGTGGGGCCCACGTGATTTCCGGGTGGGGCCCACGTGATTTCCGGGTGGGGCCCACGTGATTTCCCCGTGGGGCCCACGTGATTTCCCCGTGGGGCCCACGTGATTTCCCCGTGGGGCCCACGTGATTTCCGGCTGGGGCCCACGTGATTTCCGGGTGGGGCCCACGTGATTTCCGGGTGGGGCCCACGTGATTTCCGGGTGGGCCCCACGTGATTTCCGGGTGGGGCCCACGTGATTTCCGGGTGGGGCCCACGTGATTTCCGGGTGGGGCCCACGTGATTTCCGGGTGGGGCCCACGTGATTTCCGGGTGGGGCCCACGTGATTTCCCCGTGGGGCCCACGTGATTTCCGGCTGGGGCCCACGTGATTTCCGGGTGGGGACCACGTGATTTCCCCGTGGGGCCCACGTAATTTCCCCGTGGGGCCCACGTGATTTCCGGGTGGGGCCCACGTGATTTCCGGGTGGGGCCCACGTGATTTCCCCGTGGGGCCCACGTGATTTCCCCGTGGGGCCCACGTGATTTCCGGGTGGGGCCCACGTGATTTCAGGGTGGGGCCCACGTGATTTCCCCGTGGGGCCCACGTGATTTCCCCGTTGGGCCCACGTGATTTCCCCGTGGGGCCCACGTGATTTCCGGGTGGGGCCCACGTGATTTCCGGGTGGGGCCCACGTGATTTCCCCGTGGGGCCCACGTGATTTCCGGGTGGGCCCCACGTGATTACCGGGTGGGGCCCACGTGATTTCCGGGTGGGGCCCACGTGATTTCCGGGTGGGGCCCACGTGATTTCCGGGTGGGGCCCACGTGATTTCCGGGTGGGGCCCACGTGATTTCCGGGTGGGGCCCACGTGATTTCCGGGTGGGGCCCACATGATTTCCCCGTGGGGCCCACGTGTTTTCCGGGTGGGGCCCACGTGATTTCCGGGTGGGGCCCACGTGATTTCCGGGTGGGGCCCACGTGATTTCCCCGTGGGGCCCACGTGATTTCCGGGTGGGCCCCACGTGATTTCCGGGTGTGGCCCACGTGATTTCCGGGTGGGGCCCACGTGATTTCCGGGTGGGGCCCACGTGATTTCCGGGTGTGGCCCACGTGATTTCCGGGTGGGGCCCACGTGATTTCCGGGTGGGGCCCACGTGATTTCCGGGTGGGCCCCACGTGATTTCCGGGTGGGGCCCACGTGATTTCCCCATGGGGCCCACGTGATTTCCCCATGGGGCCCACGTGATTTCCGGGTCGGGCCCACGTGATTTCCGGGTGGGGCCCACGTGATTTCCGGGTGGGGCCCACGTGATTTCCGGTTGGGCCCCACGTGATTTCCGTGTGGGGCCCACGTGATTTCCGGGTGGGGCCCACGTGATTTCCGGGTGGGGCCCACGTGATTTCCGGGTGGGGCCCACGTGATTTCCGGGTGGGGCCCACGTGATTTCCGGGTGGGGCCCACGTGATTTCCGGGTGGGGCCCACGTGATTTCCGGGTGGGGCCCACGTGATTTCCCCGTGGGGCCCACGTGATTTCCCCGTGGGGCCCACGTGATTTCCGGGTGGGGCCCACGTGATTTCCGGGTGGGGCCCACGTGATTTCCGGGTGGGGCCCACGTGATTTCCGGGTGGGGCCCACGTGATTTCCGGGTGGGGCCCACGTGATTTCCGGGTGGGGCCCACGTGATTTCCGGGTGGGCCCCACGTGATTTCCGTGTGGGGCCCACGTGATTTCCGGGTGGGGCCCACGTGATTTCCGGGTGGGGCCCACGTGATTTCCGGGTGGGGCCCACGTGATTTCCGGGTGGGGCCCACGTGATTTCCGGGTGGGGCCCACGTGATTTCCCCGTGGGGCCCACGTGATTTCCCCGTGGGGCCCACGTGATTTCCCCGTGGGGCCCACGTGATTTCCGGCTGGGGCCCACGTGATTTCCGGGTGGGGCCCACGTGATTTCCGGGTGGGGCCCACGTGATTTCCGGGTGGGGCCCACGTGATTTCCGGGTGGGGCCCACGTGATTTCCGGGTGGGGCCCACGTGATTTCCGGGTGGGGCCCACGTGATTTCCGGGTGGGGCCCACGTGATTTCCGGGTGGGGCCCACGTGATTTCCGGGTGGGGCCCACGTGATTTCCCCGTGGGGCCCACGTGATTTCCCCGTGGGGCCCACGTGATTTCCGGGTGGGGCCCACGTGATTTCCGGGTGGGGCCCACGTGATTTCCGGGTGGGGCCCACGTGATTTCCGGGTGGGGCCCACGTGATTTCCGGGTGGGGCCCACGTGATTTCCGGGTGGGCCCCACGTGATTTCCGTGTGGGGCCCACGTGATTTCCGGGTGGGGCCCACGTGATTTCCGGGTGGGGCCCACGTGATTTCCGGGTGGGCCCCACGTGATTTCCGGGTGGGGCCCACGTGATTTCCGGGTGGGGCCCACGTGATTTCCGGGTGGGGCCCACGTGATTTCCGGGTGGGGCCAACGTGATTTCCGGGTGGTGCCCACGTGATTTCCCCGTGGGGCCCACGTGATTTCCGGCTGGGGCCCACGTGATTTCCGGGTGGGGACCACGTGATTTCCCCGTGGGGCCCACGTAATTTCCCCGTGGGGCCCACGTGATTTCCGGGTGGGGCCCACGTGATTTCCGGGTGGGGCCCACGTGATTTCCCCGTGGGGCCCACGTGATTTCCCCGTGGGGCCCACGTGATTTCCGGGTGGGGCCCACGTGATTTCAGGGTGGGGCCCACGTGATTTCCCCGTGGGGCCCACGTGATTTCCCCGTTGGGCCCACGTGATTTCCCCGTGGGGCCCACGTAATTTCCGGGTGGGGCCCACGTGATTTCCGGGTGGGGCCCACGTGATTTCCCCGTGGGGCCCACGTGATTTCCGGGTGGGCCCCACGTGATTACCGGGTGGGGCCCACGTGATTTCCGGGTGGGGCCCACGTGATTTCCGGGTGGGGCCCACGTGATTTCCGGGTGGGGCCCACGTGATTTCCGGGTGGGGCCCACGTGATTTCCGGGTGGGGCCCACGTGATTTCCGGGTGGGGCCCACATGATTTCCCCGTGGGGCCCACGTGTTTTCCGGGTGGGGCCCACGTGATTTCCGGGTGGGGCCCACGTGATTTCCGATTGGGGCCCACGTGATTTCCCCGTGGGGCCCACGTGATTTCCGGGTGGGCCCCACGTGATTTCCGGGTGTGGCCCACGTGATTTCCGGGTGGGGCCCACGTGATTTCCGGGTGGGGCCCACGTGATTTCCGGGTGGGGCCCACGTGATTTCCGGGTGGGGCCCACGTGATTTCCCCGTGGGGCCCACGTGATTTCCGGGTGGGGCCCACGTGATTTCCGGGTGGGGCCCACGTGATTTCCGGGTGGGGCCCACGTGATTTCCGGGTGGGTTCCACGTGATTTCCGGGTGGGGCCCACGTGATTTCCGGGTGGGGCCCACGTGATTTCCGGGTGGGGCCCACGTGATTTTCGGGTGGGGCCCACGTGATTTCCGGGTGGGGCCCACGTGATTTCCGGGTGGGGCCCACGTGATTTCCGGGTGGGGCCCACGTGATTTCCGGGTGGGGCCCACGTGATTTCCGGGTGGGGCCCACGTGATTTCCCCGTGGGGCCCACGTGATTTCCCCGTGGGGCCCACGTGATTTCCGGGTGGGGCCCACGTGATTTCCGGGTGGGGCCCACGTGATTTCCGGGTGGGGCCCACGTGATTTCCGGGTGGGGCCCACGTGATTTCCCCGTGGGGCCCACGTGATTTCCGGGTGGGGCCCACGTGATTTCCCCGTGGGGCCCACGTGATTTCCGGGTGGGGCCCACGTGATTTCCCCGTGGGGCCCACGTGATTTCCGGGTGGGGCCCATGGGATTTCCCCGTGGGGCCCACGTGATTTCCGGGTGGGGCCCACGTGATTTCCCCGTGAGGCCCACGTGATTTCCCCGTGGGGCCCACGTGATTTCCGGGTGGGGCCCACGTGATTTCCGGGTGGGGCCCACGTGATTTCCGGGTGGGGCCCACGTGATTTCCGGGTGGGGCCCACGTGATTTCCGGCTGTGGCCCACGTGATTTCCGGGGGGGGCCCACGTGATGTCCGGGTGGGGCCCACGTGATTTCCGGGTGGGGCCCACGTGATTTCCGGGTGGGTCCCACGGGATTTCCGGGTGGGGCCCACGTGATTTCCGGGTGGGCCCCACTTGATTTCCGGGTGGGGCCCACGTGATTTCCGGGTGGGGCCCACGTGATTTCCGGGTGGGGCCCACGTGATTTCCGGGTGGGGCCCACGTGATTTCCGGGTGGGGCCCACGTGATTTCCCCGTGGGGCCCACGTGATTTCCGGGTGGGGCCCACGTGATTTCCGGGTGGGGCCCACGTGATTTCCGGGTGGGGCCCACGTGATTTCCGGGTGGGGCCCACGTGATTTCCGGGTGGGGCCCACGTGATTTCCCCGTGGGGCCCACGTGATTTCCGGGTGGGGCCCACGTGATTTCCGGGTGGGGCCCACGTGATTTCCGGGTGGGGCCCAGGTGATTTCCCCGTGGGGCCAACGTGATTTCCCCGTGGGGCCCACGTGATTTCCGGGTGGGGCCCACGTGATTTCCGGGTGGGGCCCACGTGATTTACGGGTGGGGCCCACGTGATTTCCGGGTGGGGCCCACGTGATTTCCGGGTTGGCCCCACGTGATTTCCGGGTGGGGCCCACGTGATTTCCGGGTGGGGCCCACGTGATTTCCGGGTGGGGCCCACGTGATTTCCGGGTGGGGCCCACGTGATTTCCGGGTGGGGCCCACGTGATTTCCGCGTGGGGCCCACGTGATTTCCCCGTGGGGCCCACGTGATTTCCCCGTGGGGCCCACGTGATTTCCGGGTGGGGCCCACGTGATTTCCGGGTGGGGCCCACGTGATTTCCGGGTGGGGCCCACGTGATTTCCGGGTGGGGCCCACGTGATTTCCGGGTGGGGCCCACGTGATTTCCGGGTGGGCCCCACGTGATTTCCGTGTGGGGCCCACGTGATTTCCGGGTGGGGACCACGTGATTTCCCCGTGGGGCCCACGTAATTTCCCCGTGGGGCCCACGTGATTTCCGGGTGGGGCCCACGTGATTTCCGGGTGGGGCCCACGTGATTTCCCCGTGGGGCCCACGTGATTTCCCCGTGGGGCCCACGTGATTTCCGGGTGGGGCCCACGTGATTTCAGGGTGGGGCCCACGTGATTTCCCCGTGGGGCCCACGTGATTTCCCCGTTGGGCCCACGTGATTTCCCCCTGGGGCCCACGTGATTTCCGGGTGGGGCCCACGTGATTTCCCCGTGGGGCCCACGTGATTTCCGGGTGGGCCCCACGTGATTACCGGGTGGGGCCCACGTGATTTCCGGGTGGGGCCCACGTGATTTCCGGGTGGGGCCCACGTGATTTCCGGGTGGGGCCCACGTGATTTCCGGGTGGGGCCCACGGGATTTCCGGGTGGGGCCCACGTGATTTCCGGGTGGGGCCCACATGATTTCCCCGTGGGGCCCACGTGTTTTCCGGGTGGGGCCCACGTGATTTCCGGGTGGGGCCCACGTGATTTCCGGGTGGGGCCCACGTGATTTCCCCGTGGGGCCCACGTGATTTCCGGGTGGGGCCCACGTGATTTCCGGGTGTGGCCCACGTGATTTCCGGGTGGGTTCAACGTGATTTCCGGGTGGGGCCCACGTGATTTCCGGGTGGGGCCCACGTGATTTCCGGGTGGGGCCCACGTGATTTTCGGGTGGGGCCCACGTGATTTCCGGGTGGGGCCCACGTGATTTCCGGGTGGGGCCCACGTGATTTCCGGGTGGGGCCCACGTGATTTCCGGGTGGGGCCCACGTGATTTCCGGGTGGGGCCCACGTGATTTCCCCGTGGGGCCCACGTGATTTCCCCGTGGGGCCCACGTGATTTCCGGGTGGGGCCCACGTGATTTCCGGGTGGGGCCCACGTGATTTCCGGGTGGGGCCCACGTGATTTCCGGGTGGGGCCCACGTGATTTCCCCGTGGGGCCCACGTGATTTCCGGGTGGGGCCCACGTGATTTCCGGGTGGGGCCCACGTGATTTCCGGGTGGGGCCCACGTGATTTCCGGGTGGGGCCCACGTGATTTCCGGGTGGGGCCCACGTGATTTCCCCGTGGGGCCCACGTGATTTCCGGGTGGGGCCCACGTGATTTCCGGGTGGGGCCCACGTGATTTCCGGGTGGGGCCCACGTGATTTCCCCGTGGGGCCAACGTGATTTCCCCGTGGGGCCCACGTGATTTCCGGGTGGGGCCCACGTGATTTCCGGGTGGGGCCCACGTGATTTCCGGGTGGGGCCCATGTGATTTCCGGGTGGGGCCCACGTGATTTCCGGGTTGGCCCCACGTGATTTCCGGGTGGGGCCCACGTGATTTCCGGGTGGGGCCCACGTGATTTCCGGGTGGGGCCCACGTGATTTCCGGGTGGGGCCCACGTGATTTCCGGGTGGGGCCCACGTGATTTCCCCGTGGGGCCCACGTGATTTCCCGGTGGGGCCCACGTGATTTCCGTGTGGGGCCCACGTGATTTCCGAGTGGGGCCCACGTGATTTCCGGGTGGGGCCCACGTGATTTCCGGGTGGGGCCCACGTGATTTCCGGGTGGGGCCCACGTGATTTCCGGGTGGGGCCCACGTGATTTCCGGGTGGGGCCCACGTGATTTCCGGGTGGGGCCCACGTGATTTCCCCGTGGGGCCCACGTGATTTCCGGGTGGGGCCCACGTGATTTCCCCGTGAGGCCCACGTGATTTCCCCGTGGGGCCCACGTGATTTCCGGGTGGGGCCCACGTGATTTCCGGGTGGGGCCCACGTGATTTCCGGGTGGGGCCCACGTGATTTCCGGTTGGGGCCCACGTGATTTCCGGGTGGGGCCCACGTGATTTCCGGGTGGGGCCCACGTGATTTCCGGGTGGGGCCCACGTGATTTCCCCGTGGGGCCCACGTGATTTCCGGGTGGGGCCCACGTGATTTCCGGGTGGGGCCCACGTGATTTCCGGGTGGGGCCCACGTGATTTCCGGGTGGGGCCCACGTGATTTCCGGGTGGGGCCCACGTGATTTCCCCGTGGGGCCCACGTGATTTCCGGGTGGGGCCCACGTGATTTCCGGGTGGGGCCCACGTGATTTCCGGGTGGGGCCCACGTGATTTCCCCGTGGGGCCAACGTGATTTCCCCGTGGGGACCACGTGATTTCCGGGTGGGGCCCACGTGATTTCCGGGTGGGGCCCACGTGATTTACGGGTGGGGCCCACGTGATTTCCGGGTGGGGCCCACGTGATTTCCGGGTTGGCCCCACGTGATTTCCGGGTGGGGCCCACGTGATTTCCGGGTGGGGCCCACGTGATTTCCGGGTGGGGCCCACGTGATTTCCGGGTGGGGCCCACGTGATTTCCGGGTGGGGCCCACGTGATTTCCGCGTGGGGCCCACGTGATTTCCCCGTGGGGCCCACGTGATTTCCCCGTGGGGCCCACGTGATTTCCGGGTGGGGCCCACGTGATTTCCGGGTGGGGCCCACGTGATTTCCGGGTGGGGCCCACGTGATTTCCGGGTGGGGCCCACGTGATTTCCGGGTGGGGCCCACGTGATTTCCGTGTGGGGCCCACGTGATTTCCGGGTGGGGCCCACGTGATTTCCGGGTGGGGCCCACGTGATTTCCGGGTGGGCCCCACGTGATTTCCGGGTGGGGCCCACGTGATTTCCGGGTGGGGCCCACGTGATTTCCGGGTGGGGCCCACGTGATTTCCCCGTGGGGCCCACGTGATTTCCGGCTGGGGCCCACGTGATTTCCGGGTGGGGACCACGTGATTTCCCCGTGGGGCCCACGTAATTTCCCCGTGGGGCCCACGTGATTTCCGGGTGGGGCCCACGTGATTTCCGGGTGGGGCCCACGTGATTTCCCCGTGGGGCCCACGTGATTTCCCCGTGGGGCCCACGTGATTTCCGGGTGGGGCCCACGTGATTTCAGGGTGGGGCCCACGTGATTTCCCCGTGGGGCCCACGTGATTTCCCCGTTGGGCCCACGTGATTTCCCCCTGGGGCCCACGTGATTTCCGGGTGGGGCCCACGTGATTTCCCCGTGGGGCCCACGTGATTTCCGGGTGGGCCCCACGTGATTACCGGGTGGGGCCCACGTGATTTCCGGGTGGGGCCCACGTGAT